>NC_090932.1:88107543-88727736 GCF_040938575.1 Ambystoma mexicanum | reverse complement strand
GACTGAAATCTCTGCACTGGGTCCCAGTGGTTGCGAGGATTAAGTTCAAAACCCTCTGCATCGTCCACAAGGCCTTCTGGGGCCTGTGGTCTCAATACCTTCAACTCTCTCTTCCTAAATATCTTCCCTCTCGAGCTCTCTGCTCATCCGCCTTTAACTCTCTCAGGGTCAGTCGCTTCTCCAAGCAACGAGTTGGTGGTAGATCTCTCTCTTTGGCTGGGGCTTCCCTCTGGAAGAGCCTCCCTGCCTCCCTGAGTAGAACCATCTTCGGTTCCTGAAGCACCTTAAGACACTCTTCTTTGCTTCTGCTTTCTCTCCCCCTCTCTCCTGCTGAAGTCCTGCTGATACCGATACTGCAGGGTTATATGGCCACCCTTCAGATCCCGGGCCCATGCCCTGCCAGTTGCATGCCTGCACTGCCTCCCTGGCAACCCCTGCTCCTGGGGACTGTTTTTCTGTATGCCTACAGTCCCCCCACCAGCACTTATGTCACCCAAACTGCACTTGCCACCAGCTGGCCGTTCTTTTATTTATCTTGTTATTTATTATCCCATGTACTGCACTTTCCCCTCCCCCCGCACTTTCCTTTCCCCCCTTCCCTTGCACGTGTGCGATCTGAATGACACCTGGCCTAGTAAGATCGCTGTCTGTCTTCCCTCTGTTCCCCCTCCCTTGCCCTCGTCGCACCTTGAAACATCTGCGTAAAGGCGCGTTATAAATGCTATATCATATCATATCAATTCATTTGTTTTCTTACTGTTACACACTGAAAATGAGGCCTTCCTTTTTTAGTCCAACTCTGCTATAACACGTAGTGGAAATATCCATCCTTTACTCATTTATGCATTATGTATATTTTTGGTGCATGCCACAATCTATTCACTATAAAGTTGGCCTCAATAATACTTCATCTGCTTGGGTTTCTCTGCATCTGTACACATGTAAAACAGCTTCATATCTTCATCATTTCTGTGGCATACCCTTCTTCACGTGGGTCCCAAGATGTCACTTATCTTTGATTCTTTCTTGATGCCTTATAGAACATGTACATTCTCTTGACTCTGCATCTTTTCCATGTCCATCTGCTCGATTCTGCATGACGTCACCATTCATCTTGGCCATTCATTTGCTCTGCTTCTTCCAGGATTTCCTTCAAATGTCCATCATATTTTCTCGTATGCAGGTATGGTTTTTTCAATGGGAACCTTGCTTCCAGGATTCTCTTTGGTATCAGTATTATTACTGGTACTGCACATGTCTCACACTCTAGCTCCCAACATATAGGCAATATGGGTAATGTGGTTGAGGTGGGGGTACTTGGTTCCTTCTATACACTCCCCACTCTCCCATCATACTTTACATCTAGACATTCTTGTCTGAAGAAATGCTTCTTAAGGATCCATATATTTATGACTCCCTTCAGGCATCCAGCTGATTTCACATGCTCATCCTTGCTCGATGTCATGGGCATGCACTGTCCACTTGGACTGCAATAGATCCATCTTCCCACATACTTCTTATGGTTCTTTGGATACAGGAATTCTGTTCCCTCAGGAGCATGGATACTGGCCTTCACGAAGCCTCTGATTTCTTCATCTGTCAAGTCTCTGGCCTTCTACCCTGATTCAACATCAATCATGATGTTCTCCCTATAACTTTCTTCTCTGTCTTCCTGCATTGTGTGATTATTATCTTTATCACACAGAATCCAAGTAACACCAATATGATCAGTGCTCCAAGAAACTTGCACATATCTGCCATCCATTGTGGAACCCATGAAAAGAGTGATCCAAACCAACTGTCATCAGCAATGTCCTCTACTTTGTCTATCATCTGGACGTGTAGCTTTGTTAGCAACTCTGTAGCCTCCTTCAAGGTTCCATTCTCGTCGTCATGAGCAGGTATGAATGGTCAACATGATTCTCCGATTTTTGCACAAACACCTCCATCCATAGCTGTGATCATGTCCAAGACATATCTGCTCTCGATAGTCAGCAGTCGTATGGCTCATCTCCTCTCTGATAGCATTGAATCCCTTTATGATTGTGTTGATTGTTTGCAGCAATTCCCATCTGGTAACTTGCAGCCATCTGGTATTTTCTCCAACCTGGATTCTCGGCTGTGCTCATACGGAATAGAGTCAAAAGCTTCTATTGACTTGGTAGAGAAATAATTTCCCCATTTCATTCGATTAATCAGCTCCACATATCTATTCTTCCTCAGATGTGCATCTGCTTTCGTGAAACTGTAAAGATTCAGGTCACTTTTAGGAATCACCAACGCTGGAACATGAACATTCACCAGTGACCATCGTCCTCCCCAATCCTTGGGTAGGCTCATATATGCTCTGGATCCACAAGCCCAATAATGATCCATGATCACTGCACCAATTTTCATTCCTGGTACATCAAAGATTCAGCCACAATTCTGGTTCTCTCCCACCTTTCGTGTGCCATTATTTCTGAAGCATGGCTTTGGACTTTCCAAAGGCACTATCTGCAAGGGTCCTCCTCTATCTTCGATCCAGGTCAGTAGTTTAGCAAGTTTCGGCCACAATGGTTTGCATTAATTTTGAACTATATCAATGACTGGCTGATAGCAACCAATGACCACCCAGGCTCTGCAGATGACCACTCCTTCATCCCATCCAACAGTTGATAGCACTGATACCCAAATCTGCATTTGGCCTCTGTTCTTCCATCTTTGAATTTCTTCTGCAGATTTTCCTGGACTCTCAGGTCTTCTGTTTACTTCCCATCTGATTCCAGCTCCTTTTATTCCAGGTTTTTCATATCTGATCACATGATTCATGGTATGCGCCCTATTTATTGTCTTTGTGTCCTGGACATAGTCATCTTCATCTGATCTGTCCATTCAGTTGCCCAGTTGAGATAGGCATCTTGACCCATGAACTTGCCTCTAGTGCAGCAAAGTGCTATGTGTGATAGACAATGTGCTGTCTGGACGTCTATTTTAATAGCTATGAAGATCTTAGACTTCCCTGTGCTATAAGACAGGAGTGCACATACAAAGCATTCCTCCTTCGAGGTCCTTGTTCCCACTTCTTTCATTTGCTGATACCATATGTTATTCTCCAAGTGTGCTGGAGCTCGTAATCATCCTCCCTGGCACTTCTCTTAGGTCTGGTTATTTTCTTATGAACTTCTTTGACCATATCATGTAACATGTCAGCATAGTTCCTCTTTACTAGACCACTTATAGACACATTCGTCAGTGGACTGGGTGTGTTTACGTGTACTACTTGTGTAGGAGAAAGTTCTAGAAGTTTCATCCTATCAACATACATTTTAGACAACAAGATGTCTTGCATAATCTCCATACATGATTGCTTTCTAAACGGTAAACCAGGCTTATTCATCACAGGACCAGGTGCTCTCGTGTGTATCTCTAAAGTAGGAATAATCACATAAGGTCTTGGCTGCTTTGTAGTTGCCACATTGGTACCCTTCTCTTGTACAGGAGGATACACTGGAGTCTTTGCTCCACTTACATCTGTGTAATAAGATGTGCACACTTTAAGTGAAAGCAATATCACTATGAACAAAATGCAAACATAAATCATGCAGCGATACATCAACTTGCAACTACGACATTTTATACATCGTGGACGTCACTCAGGATCTGACATGGCAATATTGCTACTAATACCACCCATTTCTCTTTTTTAAGGAAGGAAAAACACTTTTTAATGGGGCAACATTATGCACTACTTCTGGAATTTGCTGAATCAGCTCTGTAAATCTCCTCGATCAGCAGACTGCTCACTGAACGAGGAACACAAATTCCCAATAAATGCCACGAATTGCACTTTCACCAGACCACATGATGATTTTCTTTCAGCATGAAACAAAAGTTCTTTAACCAGTAGATCTCGGATCTGTCCCTCGAAAGAAAGTCTCATTTAGTTATTAATGTTATTGCAGAGTACCCCTTCACTTGGATTATAATTAGGGTTTCCTGTTTTAGGGGTTTATTTTCTTTTCCTTCAGGCAGTGTTTTTCCAGTATTTTCAAAACATTTCAGAATCTGTGTCTATCATTGTTTTCCCTTTTGCCCTCTTCAAACAATTGCAGATAACTGATTTTTCCAGTGTAAACACATAAATACTCTTTAATTGTTTCATTGCGTGCATAGGTAGGGTAATGTCTCTTGGAGTAAGATGTTATGAACACTTTCTGGAGAATAAAGATGAATGTGTTAATCCAGTAATATCTAACATTTCTTTTCTTTCCATGAAGACTTTGATTTGTAAAAATAAAATTTCCACATTGTAGAGGCTTCTAATTTTAGCAGATAAGGCATAGTGTGGTAAAAGGATATTGCCGGGAGCACTCACTTTCATGGAGAAAAGGATTATTTTGCCTGTCAAAAGAAATGAACTGCAAGAAGATAATAACAGTTTATCAAGTGCTCCTCACTACAAAATGAGAAGGGAGTATTATTAATGTACACCCTGAGACTTGATTGGAGGGGGTGATCAGGCCAAAACTGTTTGCTGGGTGTGGGAATATCAGGGCATTCTATAGCAGAATATTGGAAAGGCTACTCAGCAGGTTAGGTGATTGTTGCTGAGATGTTATATGTTTATACTTTCCTGTAAATCATATGGCTTTTTTCCTATTCCTATTACAACATGTGCTGTAAAATGTGCTGTTTTGAATGGGGATGAGCACATCTCTCTCACTTCACTGTGTGTGGGAACTTTCGTCCCCATAGCAAAAATCAAAAGCTGGCATCCATGAATATACACACAGTAAGTGAACATATCTTAAAGTGAAATGTACAAATGTAGTTCAATTGACCTTCCCCTTGGAAGATAATGTGCAAGACAAAAGAGCAATGGACTTAAAAAAACAAATGAACACCAGAAGAATAACCTAAGAGAGGAAATGTTCCAATAAATATGCTGGCAAAGTATAAAAAGTGCTCACCTTTTAAACTACGCAATCTGTGTGAAATATTCCCTGGAAAACAAAATCCCAATACGAGACAAGTGCTTGTTTTCTTGTGGATAAGCGTCTGCTCTAGGAACTTGGCAGCCTGGGTAAAATCCTGGTAGCCAAATACTTGAGCAAACTTGCCAACCTCAAAAAAGACCAAGGGGTTGTGTCTGCCCTCTGAAAAAATGTAAGCTACTCGCACAAATATAAAAATCCTTGTAGAACTATATTAGGGAAAATGTGTACAATTGTGTCATTATTCCCCCAATCTTGACTGGGAGATACAAATACCAGAATGCAATTCAGCAAAAGGCAAATAATGGTCTTTGGGTTTTCAAAGGCTTATCACAAAATGTAATGTGTGAAAGAGTTACTGGTTTGTGTTTTGACAAATGCAGGATTTCTATGATGTGATAAAAATATTACATTCAATCAAAAATAAACACGTTTTGGTGTTAAATATGTAAATCCGAAAATAATGTAGTGTGTTACTGTTCTGTGTGATATTGGCCTGGAAGACAGCATAGATTTAGGCAGCTAACTTGTGCTTTCTTTGTGCTTTCAGAATGAAATGCCCATTTGCATTTTTTCACACAAAAAAGATACAAGCGTCCTGGCCAAAACAATGGACCCTTAAATGAGCCATCATTTATACATCACTCCTAAATTTAAAACTCTCCTTGAAGAAATAAAGTGCTAAGCAGCAATTAAGGGGCCTGCATCTTCTGATGGGCCGCTGGGTGTGGGTGCTCAAGAGAGCCACAGGAGATTGGGAGGCGACCCTCACACCGTTGCCTCAAGCGAGCCTCATACATGGAATCCTCACGTGGCTTTCCTTTTAAAGCCAAAAGGCAGCTGACACTTTTCAGCACCCATCCAGGCAGATAGACATACGCAGAGAATCTGTGGCCACAATCACAGAGACTGAAACAAAATAGCTCTGACCATATATACGAATAAAGAAAACACTGTACAATTGAATGTGCAGTGGTTTTTAATAAGGTCAGGGGACAGGAGTGAAAGCAATTGGAGAAAGCAAACAAGCATACATGGAGGGAGTAGGGCCCTTTTCCTATTGTATGCCAAACCTCGTCTCCAACCACCCCAACACCCCCATACTTCCTCCCATCCCTGATCACACAAAGGCACCACTGGGATAGGTGAACTAGTGTTTTTTGGTTTAAACCTGGGAGCCCCTTTTTCTTCCGGGGTGTTTTTCCAGTGTTTATCAGATTTCACTGAAAACAGGAAAGCCTAATTATAATATCTCTCAGAATTTCATTGAGCGCTGCATTTTTTCTCGGGTCTCTGAGGAATGTTCAGACGTCGGTTTGCCTCCCAACAAGATGTGGGCACTCTTCAATCAGGTAGTAGAACACTTGACTGACCAGTCTATGTGCATTATCCGGAGACAGGGGCATTTGTGTTCTCTCCACTGAACTGAGGAAGCTGGAGAATTTGTTCAACAATTGCTATGAGCAATCTCTTCACAATTGGACCATTCTTATGATCTTGCAAAGAAAACATGAACACTAGTAGTTCTCCCCACAAGCGCAGGGTAAGCACGCAATATGAACACAAAAACTACAAGAATGACCCGTGAAACGTTGTCAATGGGCACCACCATGCGTGCTTCTGAACATGAACTCAGTGAGAAATTAATCTAGGTACTGCTACCTCTTCCAGTTGTCGAAAATGAACTCCAGATTTGGCATATCTTTTTCTTTTCAATCAAGGCTTAAGCATGCCTCAGTCTAATGTCAACAAACTCCTGTGGCTCTAGAACAAAATAACTTCCCTTAACTCCTATTTAAATGACTGAAAAGAGTGTCCCGAAATAAGCCACAGTCCAATGAACTATTTATCCTTATTCAGCAGCTTCTGCATCCTTCTTCCTCCCCATAGATCTAGTCTGCACGTGCTGTGGTTCTTCCCCGATGTTTGCTTCCGAGGGGTTTTGGTGTAAAGGCGGTTCTCCAGCACAGACCTTTACATTACCAAGGAAAGTCCAAGTACGTCTGCCTTGCCCTTGACTGCAGACGGCGTGATGTCTTCCACAAAGAAAGGGCCATTGAAACGAGGATTGTGCCACCTTCTAGTGGAATTGCTGATTAGGACCGTATCTCCAGGGAAAAGTTTGGAAAGACAGAACTCTTTAGTTCCACTTGTTGAAGCATCCCCTTCTGTCTTCTGCGTTTCCCCACACCCTTTTCGCTTGAGCTGATCTGAAAGTACATAGATACTTGAAGTCATACAAATAATGAAATCATGTAGCTCCTTTCCTAACAATTCTGCAGATCACTGGGCATCACTTCTTACCCTAGCCGGAGGTGTGAGAGGTGTCCACATTCGCCTCCCTGGCACTATTTCGTGCAGGGTAAGATGGCGGTCTGAACCTGGTTGATTTCTCAATGCGTACAATGCCAGTGGAAGGCAATGCAACCAACCTTTTTTCAAGGTAAGCTTCAATTTGGCTATTCTTTCTGTAAGCAAGCCGCTGAGTCTCTCACAGACACTGTTCGCTTGCGGGTGATAAGCCGATGAAAACTTGTGCTTTATACCAAGCAATAAGCTTATTTGCTCAAAGACTGTGTTAACAAAATGAGGGCCATTATCTAATCTCAATATTTCACATATTCCCATCTGGGAAAACCTTCTCGTACTAGAAATCTTGCAGCACAGGTGGAGTCTGGGTGTGTACACGGTCCAGCCTCAATCCACCTCGAGAAAGGACATACCACTACGATCATGTATCTATATCCATTACATACTTGCAGCATGTCGACATAGTCGATATGCGAAGGCTGAAAGGGGGCACTAGGAGTAGGAATAACTCCCCTTATTGTGCACAATGTGTGCCCAGCAGTAAACATTTGACATACAATACCATTTACTACATAAATTGCAACGTGTTCTACCAAATCTGGAACGAACCAATCCTCTGCAATAGTTGCTGCAAGCTTCTGTCTAGTTGTGTGCGCATGGTAGTGTAGCTGGTCCAACGCCACCCTTAATAAGACTACAGGCATCACTGGTTTACCAGTACTGTCTTGTCGCCACATCACTTCAGAGGGGTTTAAAGAACACCCTCTCTGCGTCCACAAGTCCTTCTCATCTTCAGGTGCTTCCCCCTGGATGTCTTTCATTCAATTGAGTTATAAACAGATTATTATAACAATCGGACACACTTATCACCACCATGCTTTCATTCAGATTCGGTGTGCAACACGTTTAGCTTCCTCATCTGCTTTTTGAGTCCGTGGTGAAATAAAATCTGGCCTTTTATTGTGCACTGCGCATTTAACGACTGCGATGGATACTAGGAGTTGTAGTGCTTTAATAAGCCTGTCCAATAAAGCTTCATGCTGCACTGGACTGCCGTCTGCTCGGAGGTAGCCCCTCCTTTTCCAGCGCATTAGCCCTGTGTGCACCATCAAAGTCACATAGGCGGAGTCACTATACATTGTTACTTCCTGGTCTGCGTGATTCCCGAGCGCTACAATCAGCACAACTAAATCTGCAGCCTGTGCCGAAAAATGAGATGGTAGTCGTGCACTTATCAGTACCTGAAACTCCCCATTTGCTGTGTACTTTACCACAGCGGCACATGTATACCTTTGTCCATCATTTTGAACGATTCTCGAAGAACCGTTAATAAAAAGAATCTCCCCAGCTACCAACGCATTTCTTTTACTCTTGGGAGTTCATCATAGAACACTTCATAGTTCAAGCATTCATGTGCATGTTCGTCCTCTGCCAGTGGTTGAGCTACAAACATGGCAGGATTCACTATTCTGCATCAGACTATTTTAATCGCTGTATTCGATATAACTACTTCATAGGCAGAAGCCCTTTGAGATGTCAACGTGCCCTTAGGTTTCTCCAAAATGTCAAAATAATGCATGTTCAACAAATAACGTCATAGAACACCCGATCACTATACTGGCAGCCTGCTCAATGGCGAATGCGGTGGCTGCCAAAAACAGTTTGCAAGGAAACTGACCTCCTCATTACTCGGTCTAGAATCCCACTGTAACATGCAAGGGGCTTGTACCCCAACGTGGTTCTCTGCGTGAGGACTGCTGTCATAACAGTGCCATCCGTGTGCGAAAACAAAAAGAATTCCTCGGCATAACTGGAAATACCTAAAACTGGAGCGGTGCAAATTGCCTTTTTCAATTCATCAAGCCCTTCTTCCATTTCCTCAGTCCAAACAATTTTCTCTTGCATTGCCTGTGCTTTCCTTGGAGCTTGCAATAAGGGCCTTACGTATGAACTGTAATCAAAGACACATGCTCTCACATAATTACATAGCCCCAACAATCTCTGCATGCGCTTTATCGTCTGTGGCTTTTCTGTTTTCAAAATAGCCTCAGCTCTTTCAGGAGTAACCTTCCTTACTTCATGTAAAATTAACTGGCCAATGTACAACACTTCATGTTGACAATACTATGACTTCACTCTGTCAACTTTATATCCTTTATCAGCAAGAATAATCATTAGCTGAACAGAATTGCGTCTGCGCGTTTCCTCTGTGGTGCTATAAACCAATATATCATCTACGTACTGCAACACAACACTTTCTAAATCAATATTGCTTAAGTCCATCTGCAGGACTCTACTGAAAATCGATGGAGTCTCACAGTACCCCTGGTGTAAAAGAGTGCTTTTCAGGTGAGTCTGTCTGAATGAAAATGACATCAGATCTTGCGAGTCTTTATGCAATAGGATCAAGAAAAACACATTTTTCAAGTCAATCACAGTGAAATATCGTGCCTCAACGGGTATATTAAACAAGATTGTTGCAGGATTAGGAACTCGAGGGAACTCTGCCTCTACAATCTGGTTAATTGGGCATAAATCTTGAATTAAAAGCCACAACCCCCTATTCCTATTTGATTGGATAGATTGCAGTATTACATGATGACTCTGACGTCACTAAGATGCCTTGTTCCATCATAGCTGATATTGTATTGAAAATACCCTCATCTGCCTCTCGAGACATGGGATACTGTCGCGCTCGAAGTAAAATTGCTCCTGGTTTCAATTTAATCTTCCCTTCTCCAACCCCCTTCAATAGGCCTATGTTATAGGGGCCTGTTGTCCATAATTAAGCTGCCACTTTTGCCATGTCTTCCTCAAAATACTCGGGTCGTTTTTGTGCTAACATTATTTTCTGAGGAACCTCTCATTTAACTGCTCTCACCCAAAAAGTAATAATCATCTCAAATATCACTTTGTCATCTGATGGATGATCTCCAAACAAATCCTCATCAGTGACGTCAGTCAATCTGTAACTCTCCCCAATGGAAATCACTGTGCACCATCGTCTGCCATCATGATCATTCCCATCAAGCAAAGCCATTTCTGCCCGCACTATGACTGCTTGTAATTCTGAAGGAAAGATTTGCCCTTCCTCTTCATCCATGAGTATCTTTGGCCTGAATAAGAATTCATCAGGTATTCTCATAGTCCTGCCCACTAAGCTTGGCAGCCATGTTAACAAAATGCATACAACATAGTGAAACACTTTTGGTTCTAACGGCACTCCTCGTATGATCACTTGTCCTGCAAATGCCATAATAAATTCACTCACATTTAAATAGTGCAAACCTGGTGTTGAACACGCTCTGCCTTAATCCGTAAACGAAATTGCCATATTTAACTTGGTCATTAAATCTCAACCCAATACATTAACAGGTGAATATATATGCCTTGAATATAGAAATGCACCAACATCTCACAATCTCCTATAGAGACTAGAAAATCTTTAGTAAAAGGAACTTTGCTTGTTGCTCCTGTGAAACCTTGAGTATTCATGGCAATTCCAGACATCAAAAACTTCCCCTCTAGTATACATGAGCGTGTTGCACCCGTCTCTACTAAAAGGTTCTTGCCTCCTATATTTAACGTCAACCTTCGGTTCCTCTTGAGGATTGGGCATCACTGATAGTATCAAACACATCAAGTCTCCCAGTGAGCTGTCCTACTGCAGATACAGCCTCATCCCTGTGCCTGTGAAATGATTCTCTCCATCTACAGTGACACCCCCACCCCTGGAGTCATTAACTGTCCTGTGCTCGTACTTTGCTGTATCTGCATGGGCAAATGCTGTGACTGCCCTTTTGGTAGACTCATTGTTGCATGCTGTGTCTGTAAATCTTGCTGCACTCTCAGCGCTTGTGTCTGCTGCACTGTTTGATTCTGAGCAAAACCATCTCCATTCTGCTGCGAGTACAAAGGCGGGTTTGAAGTCCCCCCTCTCGAAAATTGATTATTCTGTATGAATCCTTCACTTCTACATGTGCGAGCAAAATTACTTGTCATACCACAAGTCCAACATATAGGCGGAGGTCTTCCCATTTGTCCTCCCTGCATGTTTTGATTATCATTCTGCATGTTCTGAAAACCACCTTGATTATTCTGGAAATTCCCCTGATTATTCTGAAAGCCTCTTCCTCGAAAACCTCCCCCTCCCCGTGGTATAAACCCATTATTACCTTGGTCAAACTGCCTTTGGTTATTCAACTGCAGCATGTTTGCTGCTTGCTGCAATCTTGATCCGTCTCCACTAGTTAACATTGCCCCTTCAATGGCGTACTTGGAGATTTGTTCTGCACTAACTTTGCCTCTTAGCCTTTCCTAATATTGTCTTTCTTGCGATTCTTTTCTTGCAAGAGTGTGCAATAACGGGGGATGGTCAGCTCTGTCTCCGACCACGTTTGGCTTTCATATCCACTAACGTCTTGAGCTGTTTTTGTACTGGGTCTGGCAACCCGACATAATATGATAAAACACAGGTATAGATTTACCCCAAGCCTCCCGTGTTTCCAAAGCCCATTGCTCTTAGAAATGCAGAATGTACACAAGGCATTCATCTTCTTCCTGCATCTTTTTCATCATTATAGCTCCCATATCTGACATGTCCGGATACACCACTCTTAGCGCTTTCCAAACTGACGCTCTGCAATTATTGAACGGTGCTGCATCATGAGCAGTGTTTACCGTGGTAACACCAGAATATCCTGCTCTTGACCAAACGTCATCAGCTCTTTCCCCAAGGATAACAATTAGGAGACCATTAATGTCCCCTATAGATAAAGTGTTACCTCCTGTCATTTTCTCTAATTCATGTATCCATTCCCCATCACCAGAAGTTAAACTCAGGAGTTTGCACCATAAATTATCCTTGTCCATCTGTGGCCAAGGTACAAACTGTGGTCAGGCCCCTCCCATCTCTAACAAAGGACCTGTGAGAGCCCAAATTCGCTCTCATCTCCCATTGTTTGTCTATCCATAGCAGAGACAATGGTTCTGCACCGCCTTCTTCATGGTAATGACCTTAACCTGGTCACATAAGGTGGCGAGTCCCCCCTCTGCCCATGGGACTGCCCTTTAGGTGGTAGATCTAGCTGCGTCAATGCTTCTGACGCCGAGACGCAAGTAGGTCTAAATACAACCTTCTTACTTCCTTATCGATTGTGAAACATCCCTGAGGTCCATATGCATTACCTCCCTCCCCCTCACGGAAGGCTTCTCTGTCTTCGTCTGACATCTCCTGTGCCCAACTTGTGTGACCTCTCTCTGCTTCGAGTCAGTCTATATAGAGACAGCTCTTTGTGCTCAAAATTACATGAGGCTCGCTCTTTGCTGTACAACTGTGCACTCTCAAGTCGATTATTGTTACCCTTCCCCTGGAAGATTTTTTAGTTTTCATATCATGATAGACATCATCGATAGCATCTCCAATGCTTCTAGAGTCAAATTCATCCTCTAGATTTGCTCTAGACAGACTTGCTTTTGGCTCTTGTTCTGGGAAGAACTCTTCTAAATCTTCCCATGACACTACTGGATCAGGATCCATTACCTCCTTCTACATGCGATCAAGATAGCATGCTCTCTGTCTTCTCTATCATTCTAAGTCATCGTCAAACTCTCTTTGCTTCCTCGCTTCCTCTCATACCCTGTCTTCCTCTCTTCTTTTCATATCTCTTCTCTCATTTGCCCTTCGTATTTCTTTATCTCTATGTCTTTGCATTCCTTTTTCCCTTAATTTCTGTTCTTCTTCTTCCATTTTTTTCCTTTCTAGTCTTTCCCGCTCTTTGATTGCTCTCTTTCTATTCTCATATTTTCTTTGCACCTCTGCTCTTTCCTGTTTCTTCATCCTGATGCAATTGTTCCTGTCTTTATCTATCCTTTCTTTTTGCTGCATCGTCTTTCAATCTTTCTTCCCTTTCTTTATCCTTGTTATCCTGCTCGTCTCGATCTTCCATTTGCCTTACAGCCTTGATGCCTTTACCATTGAGTTTGAGCAAAATCTGACCACCCATCCATTTGTTCTGTATAAGAGCTAACTCAGCCTTATCCTTTTCTCCTTTGCACCTTTTCCATCTATTTATTTCTCGTCCCATATCTAAGGATGTACTTGGTCGATCACTTCTCTCTTTATCGCGTCTCTCCTTGTCCCTTGGGACCTTAGAGATTACATCTCTCTCAGTATTTTTCTCTGGGCTCTCGCCGCTTTGCGCAGGTGACTCATATGCCGAGTTGCTATACCCTTAAGCTCCCTCAATGGGTATAGCCCATCATCTTTCTTACTATTGCCATCTATTTCAGGCGTGGCGGGTGGAGCAGAAGGCTTCTCACCCCCCTCTTTGCATACATTAAGTATCCAATCTAGAGGAGGTGGCCCTTCTCTCTCCTCCTGATACATCTTCCAAAGCTCTAAGCTCGCTAGTCGCTTGTCTAGCTTTTCCCCCGTATATGCAGCATGCAAATATGTCATCATATGCTGCAGCACTACCTTCGGTAGTGACCCCCCTTGTGGCCGTGGCACGAACATTTTGTCTGCGGTTCCTTTAATCCATTCTGTACTGTACAAGCTTAGGTGCGTGTTTCGGCAGCTGTTTGCAAAGGTGTATAAGTGGAGTAATATCCCCCATTTTGACGTCACTCTTTGACCATCAATACTCACCATTTTACTCTTTGCAAATTTCAATAATACTTTTCAAGAAAACAAAACAATATGACCAAGCACCAATCGTCACAGGCTCCAAACCCTCTATATCGCGTTTTTTACTTTAATCTGCTAAAAATAACATCTTTACATTTATCAATTTCGTCTATTGTTTCGTCATCATTACACAATCACATAAAACAGACGGACAAACAAACGTACTCGGCCAGCCACATATATTTTAGCCTTTTTCCTCAAGAATTCTCCTACCTCTAAAAATACTGCTACAGAGTTTGAACTGACCTCCTTAAACCCGTCTTTAACCGGGTTTGCCTCCTACGCCATCCACTATGGGATTTTAGGCGTTGCTCCTTCTGTTACATTCTTTAAAACGCAGGTATCTAGGAATACTCTTTATCGTGGACAGCCATCACGATACCTCTTAATTGCTTGGCCTCTCCTCAAGCCAATTTCCCTCAATATTTAACACTCATTATTCTCACGTTACTTTTACCCCAGCCTCCCTCTGTTACTCGTTTTCCCCATATCACTTTCTCCATTCACTGCCCATACACAATTTTGCCACCTCTCTCAGTTCTACTTACCATTTGTGTGTTCAACTTCTAAAACAGGGAGTATAGCGGACATCTCAGCACAAAATCCCTGAATGCAATCCAAAAAAAGCAGTCTAATATAGCAAAAAATCGTCATTGGTGACGTTAACCTATGTATTATTAACGTCATCCTACGTGGCAAACTACAAAAACCTATTGGAGAAAGTGATTGGTTCTATGGGATCACCTAAGTATATGATGCTTACTAGTCTAGGGAAGTGAGTGAAAGTAATTGGTTTCTTAACATCAGGTGGGGCAACTAAGCCCTCCCTTCAAAATGGCCACTATGAACGTCACTAAATACACAACGTCCCAATGGCTACACAAAATATAGGACCCTTAATTATGTGGTCCCCTACAATTGGTTGGCACTCTAACCTCCATCAGTACTTTTCCACCTACTTCTAACAGCATGCAGATCGGACCTCCAGGTGCTGGTGAGCTTGTCTAAAACAGAGCTTCCCACCAATTAGCATATCCATCTATCATCAGCTCAGTTGTCTGCTGGCAATTAAGACTTTGAACTGGTCCTTGGGAGTGTTCTTAGCTCTGGAGAATTCAGGAGATTGAAGGCACGCTCTGCCCTCATGCGTAGGTGTGATAGTCGTGTTCGTCCAACTTCACCTGTCCACGTGACTGTAGACCATGATTTCAAGCTTCTCGTGTATTAAAATACTATTTTCTAATAAACCTCTGACATCTTCCTTGTTTTGTTCATGCCTTCTGAACAGGAGTTTGTTCTTTCACATGATTTTGTATCTAATGTCAGCAGCTCACTCCAGCCTGATAAGACCTTGGTTTCTTGGCTTAGCATCATGGCTCATCCAACATCGCCTTTCTGAGATTCACTTTTAATTCATTTGTTTTCTTACTGCGACACATTGAAAATGAGGCCTTCCTTTTTTAGTCCAACTCTGCTATAACACGTAGTGGAAACATCCATCCTTTACTCATTTATGCATTATGTATATATTAGCGCATGCTGCAATCTATTCACTATACAGCTAGCCTCAAGAATACTTTGTCTGCTTGCGTTTCTTTACATCTGTACACGTGTAAAACAGCTTGATATCTTCATCATTTCTGTGGCATAAGCTTCTTCACCTTGGTCCCAAGATGTCACTTATCCTTGATTCTTTCTTGATGCCTTATAGAATATCTACATTCTCTTGTCTCTGCATCTTTTCTATGTACGTCTGCTCGATTCAGCATGACGTCACCATTCATCTTGGCCATTCATTTGCTCTGCTTCCTCTGGGATTTCATTAAAATGGCTATCATATTTTCTCGTATGCAGATATGGTTTTCTTACTGGTACCGCACGTGTCTCACACCCTGGCTCCCAACATATAGGCAATATGGGCGACGTGGTTGAGATGAGGGTACTTGGCTCCTTCTCTACACCTCTTCTCCAATTTCTTCCCTGCGTGCAAAGCGTACACGTATGTGGTCATGTGTTGCAATACCACTTTTGACAGTGATCCCCCTTGTGGCCATGGCCTAAACTTTTTGTCTGCTGTACCTTTTACCCATTCTGCACTATACTGTTTGAGCTTAGGCGCACGTTTTGGCAGCGTCTTGTACAGGTGCATCAGTGGAGTAATGTCTCCCATTATGACGAGTCTCAATTGACTGTCAATACGTACCGCTGTTTACAGAGCTACGTTTCAGAAAAACAACAAATATGAGCGTGCTCCAACCTTCGAGCTCATAACCTCTATTTCTCAATTATCTCAATCTACTTTTCTGGTCAGCGCCGACAATGACTTTGAAAATAAGTAAACTTTTATGTCTACTTCAACCTAATACAACTTATTCTTGTCGCTCTTCGGCACCTCTTCAGACACAAAATACACAGACAAACTAGTCAACTTTTCACATATATTTTTTATAATTTTTCTTTTTTTATTTGTATATGGTTTCAAGAACCGTTTACAAAAAAAGTTACATAGAAATTAAAAACAGAAATAATCATAATGAAAGCATTCTAACAACAAAACAATGGGCCTCATTACGAGTAGCCTGGTAAAAACTGGTTCATTACCTGCATGCCGGTAAGAGCGGGTCCGTGCTCGTATGAACCCGCTAATAGCAGGTGATTATGAGCGCGCGAGCACGCGTGAACCCCCATGCCAGTAATGGAAATACTGGCATGCTGCTAAAGGCCCTCCAACCCCCCAATAGCGGCATCGCGGGACCTGCCGATACCGGCACCGCCTAGGAGCAACCCCTAAATACCGGCCCGGTAATAACACCATGCTAATACCGAGTTCGCAAAACCGGACCCGGAAATAACGTCATCGTGCAGGAACTGGAAATGGGCTGGCGGCCATCTTTAAAAACACAATCCATTGCCATCCTCCCTAACCACCAGTCGATAGTTGGAGAGCACAGTGGAAATCCATCGAGAATGTCAAAGGCTACCAGGAAGACCACCCCCCCGGCTGCGGAAACAGCGTTACTGAGACGCAGAGCTGACAATGTTAGCGGACACTCTAGCTGCACATGCAGACATAATTCAATCCCACGACAAGTAGCGGGAGGTGCAGCAAAAAAAGAGGCAAATCTGGCAGGAGGCAGCCTGCAAGGTATCAGCCGTAGGTTCCACCCCGCGCAGTGTGAGGGACTGCAGGAACCGGTGGGATGACCTCCGGTTGAGGGAACGCAATATCATGGTCAGCAATCAGAGGGAGGCCATGGCCACAGGCGGGGGTGCCCACCCCCCTGCCAAATTGATGCTCTGGGAGGAGACAGCTAGCAGATTCATCACTACTGAGTCCATCGAGGGATTAGGAGACGGGAGCGGCATCAACCGCGGAAGGAGGTGAGTGACCCTGCAGATCCCTGTAGGGGAGACCATGACGTAGCACAAGTGAAGTGGTAGAGAGTCTAGGCAAGGCAATGCATGTCCCAACACCCACATGACCATATGCAAGTCCAGATGGCGGGCCGAACGCTGCCACACTGAAATGCATGCTGAGTGCCAATCCCATAACCAACACACAGCCAACACACCTGGACCTTGCCCATGTGATACATCACACAAACCCAAAGTCAATGGCATTCCACCTGCCATGCAGTGAATGCTAACATGCCCCCTCTGAATACCCTGCGTGACACACCTGTAAGACATGAATGCATGATCAAATGAATAATGAACAGCACCATGTTATGCCTCTGCCATGTCACACCATCACTGATGCCCTGCATCTCTTCTACCCCCCCAGGCACCGATGAGGAAGAAGCAACCCAGAAGACCACCGCAAGGGCATCCACCTCACACCCTAAGAAGAGGGCAACCACCACCACCACCTCCGCTGGAGGCAAGCAGGCCACAGCCACTGCCAGTGTGCCTGTGCAAGCTGGGACACAGCCAGCAACACCTGCTGCCAGTGTGCCTGACACACTACTGACCCAGCAGGCCACACCCACACCTGTCCAAGGGGAGTCCCTGGAAGCACCTGCCTCCACTGGGGAAGAACTTGATGCCAGTGTGGAGCCTGAGGGAGACACCAAGGTGACATGCCCGGCCACCCCGAGCCCTGTGCCCACCCCCTCGCCCCAACACCTGCAGTCACCTACCTGCAATGAAGCTGATCCCTGCCTAGGTGACTGTGACCTACCCACCTCTGAGGAGTACAGTCCTGAAAATGCCGTCCACGTGACTGCACAACCCACCACTCCAGCCCCCTCCAAAACCCTGGAGACACGATTGTCGATGGTGGAGGCCCAACAGGAGGCCATGTTAGACCTACTCTGCCAGTACATAGCGGACGGGGAGGAAACCAGTTGGGGTATTACCACAGCAATTTCCGGGACCACAGCGGCCATCGAAGCAAACACAGCCGCTGTTAATGCATCGGCTCGGCTAATGAGGGACTGTCTGGGGGTGGTGACACAGGTGCTGACTTCAATGCTGCTTCATATGCAGTGGCCATGGCTTGCAGGAGGTGTGGAACCTGCCAGCGACTCACCTACTACCTCCACACCAGCTTCATCTGTCCCCACCAGCCCAGTGCGCCAGACACGTAGGAGTGCAAGGCACACTGAAATGCCGCCTCCGCACAGGAAGAAGTCCCGAAAGTAGTGTGGGGGGACAATGGGAGTGGGACACAAGGTTGGGGGTGAAGGGGTGCATCTTGTGGAGTCTATGGGGGGGTATTGGTGTTTGTTGGGGGGGTCTGGGAGTTTGTTGGGGGGGTTAGGGAGGCGGGAGTGGGCACATTTGTGCTGTTGTAAATAATACACACATTGTGATAAGAAAAATCCATGGCTGGACATGGTTATTTTCGTGTGCATCCATTTAATGTGTTACGGTGTTCAGTACCCAACTCCCAACATTCCCTGTGTGCATGTCCACATTGGCCCAGTGTCTGACTGACACATGTCTTTCATAGTCCCTGTGGGTCAGGAGTATTCATGATTCTGTGCTTTGCGTACAGCATGGCCATCCCATGCATCATGTACTAGCAGGGGGGCTACTTCACCTCCCTCTCCATCCTCATCATCCTCACCCGGGGCATGCATGTCAATGTCAGGTGGCAGTGCTACATTTCTCCGGACACACATGTTGTGCAGCATGACACAGGCCATGGTGATCTTCGCCACCTTCTCAGGCCTATATAGGAGTGCCCCACCAGACCTGCTGAGGCAGCGGAACCACGCCTTCAACAGGCCAAAGGTCTGCTCAATCACAACACGGGTACCGGTGTGCACACGATTGTACTCCTCTTCATGGCTGTTCTGCGTGTTCCGCACAGGGGTAAGCAGCCACGGCCTCAAGGGATATCCTCCATCACCTGCAAGCAGATACACATAGGTGTGTGTCACTCTGAACTGCCACCTTCAGGGAGCACAGTCATGGCGGCAGCTATTTGGTGTGGCCATGCACATGTCCCTGTACGCATGCAAATGTGTCACCTAGATGCAATCTATACTGTCATGAGGTGTGATAGTCTGGATGGCGTTCAATAGATGATGCACGGTGTAATCATGCATGCTGAGGCAGATGTGCTGTGGTAGTGCAACAATGTTTAGCCTCCAATTCATGCTGTTCATTCCTCACTGTGCATGGTCACACTGACCATATTGCCACAGTTGCCATCCTGTTCATTCATGCATTGCTTGCCATCACCATGGTGGCCTGGTTGTGCCTCTTACTTGTTGCCATCGATATGCATAATTTGTGACATGTGGCCCAGTGATGTGTCATGTTCCATTTGGCTGGTTCAGGTCAGGAATATTTAGCTCTGCATGCATTCTCCAATCACCGGCAATTACCACCCAGGTGGAGTATACCCCCCGTTTCCCACCCACGTGGAGTATGTCCCCCGTTTTCCCACTGAGGTGGAGTATGCCCCCTCCCTTTCCCACCCAGGTGGAGTATGCCCCGCCTTAAGCATCCCTACACATCAGTACCCCAAAGCACTGCCATGGGACAGTTGTGCAACTCACCAAGAAGCCAGGCACGTGGTCCAGCATGTCGCTCCATGTGACGGGGTAGCGTGGAGTTGCGCAGTACCATGGCATCATGTGTTGATCCGGGAAATCGGGTGCAGCAATGTGTGATGATCTTGCTGGAGTCACATACCATTTGAGCATTGATGGAGTGGTATCGCATGGGTGCAGTCGAGGGCACCAACACAATTGGGCATGCCTGCCAGTGCATGGAAGCCTACTTTGGTGTCGGGTATCTCCTGGGCAGTCCGTGGTAGGGATATGTGGGTGCTTGCGTGCTTCAGGGGGGCATCCAGCACTTGATTCAATATGCGTGAAAATAGTGGCTGTGAAATGCCATGCAGCTGCCCCACTGTGTGTTGGTAGGTGCCTGTGGCCAGGAAGTGGAGCACAGACACCACCTTTAGTAGTGGGGGGATGGAAGTGCGTATTTCAATGAGGCTGGCAATGTCGTTCTGTATCATGTCCACTATGGTGGTGATGGTGTCACGGTCCAACCAGTACAGGGTGTGGATCTGCTCAGGGGTTAGGTTAAAAGGGCTGGGTCTGGTGCGAGGGATTGGTGGCTGCCTACGAGGCACTGCTGCCTGTGCTGGTGGTAATTGCTGGGCCTGTCTCACCCTCCTTCTCCTCCTGCATCACCTCTGTGCTGCCTGTTGTTGCTGCTGTAGTTGTTGTTGTTGCTGCTGCTGTAGTTGTTGTTGCTGCTGTATTTGTTGCTGTTGTTGCTGTAGTTGTAGCAGTATGGGCATGTCCTCCAGCGCCATGATTGCAACAGCTAGTGGTAGCATTTTGGTGTTGGAAAGGGTGTGGTGTGTGGGTGTGCTCATTTTATACTGGCCCAGCCTCCATTGACTCCACCAATGGGGATTGTGTGCACCTGTGGCAGTTGCCTTGTATCCTGATTGCTGTTTGCGGGTGGTCCGCGATGCCTGTATGTCCGGCATTGTGCAGCCCGTGATTACCGGCTTTGCAATGCCGGTATTTGCATGTCTGCGTGGGTTGGGATGTCCCCCTATTACCGGCATGCCGGTATTTGCTCCCCGAAGGGGCGCGTGTACGCGCCTATGCCGCTATTAGCTGCACCGTTATTTAGGGTGCCGCTAATACCGGGTTTGTGGGTTGGAATACACCGGAGCGGTAAACGATGCCAGTATTACCATACCGGCATCGTTTTTGCCTTACCGCCAACCTTGTAATGAGGCCCAATATATTTTTCCTTAAATTATGACCACAAAAATACACTACACATTTCTTAAACAGTGTGGATAGTAGATAATTCATAGGGCCTCATTACGAGAATCCCACTAAAAATGGAGTCATTACCCGCATGGAGGTAATAGCGCATCCGTGCACCCTTGATGCCGCTAATAGTGGTTGATTGCGCGCAAACCCCCATGCCGGTAATGGCTGCACAGCCATGCCGCTAAAGGCCCTCCAACCCCCCGATAGCGCCATCACGGGACCCGCCGATACCGCATCCGCCAAGGAGCAACCCCTTAATAATGACCTGGTAATAACATCATGCTAATACCGGGCTCGTAATACCGGACCCGGAAGTAACGTCATCGCGTCAGAACGGGAAATGAGCCGGTGCCCATCTTTAAAAACACAATCCATTGCAATCCTCACAATCCAGCATTGCTACAGACAAGAGAGCAGGGCCATACCATCCAGCATGTCCAAGGCTACCCGCAAGAGTACCCCCCGCCTGCGCAAGAAGCGCTTCTCTGATGAGGAGCTCAATATGCTGGCTGATACTCTTGCAGCCCATGCAGATGAGGTGTTTGCAAACAACCTCAAAAGGGAAGTCCAACTAAGAAAAAAAGAAATATGGGAGGAGGTTGCACGTAAGGTGTAAGCGGTTGGCACCACCCCCCACACGGTTAAAGACTGTAAAAAACGATGGGATGACCTATGTCTCCGGGTCCATAACATCCTGGCATCTAATCGCAGGAAGGCCATGGCCACAGGCGGGGGTGCCCACTCACCAGTAAAACTTATGCGCTTTCAAGAGACCTGCAGCACGACCATACATATGGAGTCCATAGAGGGCTTTGGTGAAATGGAGACGGGTCCGGTGACATCAGGAGATGGAGGTGAGTGACCCTGCAAACCCCAGTAGGCCAAACCATGACACAAAGATAGAGGCCTAAACCCTGGCACAATGAAATGCATGCTGTGTGCCAATCCAATTACCAACAGACACCCAACACATAAGGACCATTCGCATGTCACACATCACACAAACCGCAATACAAAGGTATGCCACCTGGTACACATCAGTGCCGAATGGAGACGCCACGGCTTATGCCAATATGCCCCCGCCCTTGAAAGTACCCTGTGTGACACATCTATAAGAATGCAATGCATGAGAAATTAAATACTGTATAGCACCAACTCATGCATCTTCAATGTAACACCATCACTGATGCCCTGCATCTCTTGTTCCCCCACCTTCTGCATCAGTATGCAGAAGGTGAAGGGCAGGACCCTGCCCCAAGGGCATCAACATCCAGGGCCAGACAACCGGGCACTGGGCTTCCACCTCCGGGGCAGCACCGCGGGCCAGAGTGCAACCCAGGGCACCTGTACAGGCCAGGCCGGCTGAGGAGGAGATAACAGCAGCGGACGAGACTGCAAATACTGAGCTGGCAACAACTGCTGAAGGCGAGGCTGATGACATGCAGTCCGCTGCCACCAGTTCAGTGGGTGAGGCAGCAGCCACAGCCCCCCTCAGCGATGTGAATGTGCACGCGGAGGAATACAAGGACATTGATGGCACCATCCATGTCGAATGTCCCCACACACCAAGCCACCCGTCCACCCCACACCACTCCACACAGGGCACACCGTCCAGCCCCATGCAGCAACCAGCAGTTCAACTGCAGAGTCCGCATCTGACAAGCACCTCAGAGGCCAGCTCTGCAATGGCACACCCAGCCGCAGCACCCTCCACCTCCACAGCCCCCACTGACATGGAGGCACATCTGTCGAGGGTAGAGGCCCGGCAGGACTCGATGATCGAACTGGTGCAACAGCATGTGGCCAAGGGTGAGCAAATACGCTGTGAGATCCCGGAGGCGAATGCTGGAACCATTGCAGCCATCAATTCGAGTGCCATAATCATACGTGACAGTTTGGGGGCGGTCGCACAGGTCCTTAACAGGATACTGGAACACATGCAGCACCAACGACCTGCACCGGCGGTGCAAAACCCATCCGGCTCCAACCCCATCGGCCACACTTGCAAGGTCGACTCCCTCAAGCCCTGTGCGGATGACAAGGCGCAGTGTAAGGCACACAGGAATGCTGCCCCCTGACACAAAAAAAGTCAGGAAATATCCGGTCCAACCACATCGTGTGTGGGATGACAATGGGTGAGGGGCGAGATGGTGCTGGTGTCATTGAGGGGATTAAGGGGGTGTTTATTGGGGGGTATGAGCTATTTGGGGAGGTATGGGGTGTTTGGGGGATATGGGGTGTTTGGGTGTTTTGGGGGGAGTAGGGAGGGCGTGTGAGTGGTGGATGGAGCAAGCAATATATTGTTATTTTTCTTAATACACCCGTTGTGTTCAAAATCATTTCATGCCTGGACATTGTTCATTTTGTGTGTGTTCATTCTATTCATGACAGTGCACAGTGCCCCACTCCCCACACACCCTTTGTCCATGTCCACACAGTCCCAGTGCTCAGTGTAGTACTGACACATAACCAACAATGTCCCTGTGGTTCAGAAGTAATCGTCAACCAGTGATTGGCGTACAGCACGGCCATCTTGTGCATCACGTACTACCAGAGGTGCTGCTTCTCCTCCATCATCATCATCCTCACCCGGTGCATGCATGTCAATGTCAGGTGGCAGTGGTACGTTTCTCCGGATGCACATGTTGTGCAGCATGACACAGACCATGGTTATCTTTACCACCTTCTCAGGGCCATGAAGGAGTGCTCCACCAGACCCGTTTAGGCAGCGGAACCGTGCCTTCAACAGGCCAAAGGTCTGCTCAATCACAACACGGGTACGGGTATGAACCCGATTATACTCCTCTTCATGCCTGTTATGCGGGTCTCGTACATGGGTAAGTAGCCACGGCTTCAAGGGATAGCCTCCATCACCTGCATGGGAGCACAAAGTGGTATGTGTGAGTCAATCTTAGCTGAGACCTTTAGGATTAACGCCCATGGCTGGAGCTATTTGGTGTTGACATGCACATGTCCCTGGATGTATGCACACAGGTTAATTTGATGCATTGTGTACTGAACAATGGTCTACTAGTGTGGATTGAGTTGTACAGATGATGCAGGGTGTTCACTTGCATGCTGATGCGGATGTACTGTGGATGCGGAACGATGTCTTTCCACCCATTATTGTAGTGTATGCTATCTGTACCTAATCACGCTAGCGGCATTGGCACAGTTGTAATCATGTTTATTCATGCATCGCTTGACTTACCCATGGTGGCCTGCTTGTGCGTCTGGCATGTTGTCATTGATGTGCGGCATTGGTCTAATGTATGGCATTGATGTCATGTTCAGGTTGGGATGTTCAGGACAACATTGTTCACTCACTGCCCAATCCCACCCAGGTGGAGTATGCATTCCCCCCCCCCACAATCCCACCCAGGTGGAGTATGTATGCATCCCCCCCAATCCCACCCAGGTGGAGTATGCATCCCCCACACCTCACAACCCCAATGCACTGTCATGGCCCAGTCAGGCAACTTACCGAGCAGCCAGACACATCGTCCAGCATGTCACTCCATGTAGCGGGGTAGCGTGGAGTTACGCAGCACCATGGCATCATGTGTAGATCCATGATATCGGGGGCGCAACAATGTGTGATGATCTTGCTGGAGTCACATACCATCTGCACATTGATGAAGTGGTATTGCTTGCGATTGCGGTACACCACCTCATTGGCATGAGGGGCCACCAATTCTACATGGGTGCAGTCGAGGGCACCGACGCAATTGGGCATGCCTGCCAGTTCATGGAAGCCTACTTTGGTGTCAGCGAGCTCCTGGCCAGTCCGTGGTAGGGAAATGTGGATGCTTGCATGCTTTAGGAGGGCATCAAGCCCTTGGGTCAGCATGCGGGACAAGAGTGGTTGTGATATGCCATGCAGCTGCCCCACTGTGTGGTGGTAGGTGCCTGTGGCCAGGAAGTGGAGCACAGACACCACCTTTAGTAGAGCGGGGATGGCAGTGCGGATTTCTATCAGGCTGCCGATGTCATTGTGTATCATGTCCACTATGGTGGTGATGGTGTCCCGGTCCAAGCGGTACAGGGTGTGGATCTGCTCAGTGGTTAGATTGAATGGACTGGGTCTGATGCAAGGGATTGGTGGCTGCCTACGTGGTACCACTGGCAGCAATGGTGGAACTTGCTGGGCCTGTCTCACTTGTCGATGTCGTTGCAGTAGTACAGGCATGTCCTCCAGCCCCATGATTGCAACAGCTAGTGGAATCATTTTGGTGTAGGAAGGGATGTGGTGTGTGGGTGTACTCCTTTTGTACTGGGACAGGCTCCATTGACTCCACCTGTGGTGATTGTGTGCACCTGTGGCAGTTGCCTGCACTGCAGGTTGCTATTTACCGTTGGTGGTCCACGATGCCTGTATTGCCGCCGTTGTGCAGGCCCCGATTACAGCCTTCAGGATGCCGGTAAGTGCATGACGGCGTAACTTGTAATGTCCTCCTGTTAACGGCATCCCGGTACTGGCGCCGCGAAAGGTAAGAAGGGGCACGGTATGGGCGGTGGTGGTATTGGCGGGTTGTCGGCTCGTAATGGCCCGGACCCGTTAACGATGCCGGTAATGCCATTCCACCTTCCTTTTTTCATTACCAGATAACAAGGGGGGTCCTGGGAGACTCTCTGCCAGACATGAGTCCTGGTTACAAGAGCCTTACCCAGAGTCTTTAGCTCACTATCTTTCACAGAGAAGAAATATCCCAAACATATCAGTCTTTGTCCTGCCCTGGGGTAGTCCAGCACCGAAATGCTAGGCAATTCTCCTCTGAACAAGAGTACCAACAGCAACCCCAGACACGTGTTTCAGTCTGGTTGAACCTCATCAGTAGGGTGTAGCTGTGCCTCTCTAAGAATAGTGAGCAAGGGGTCCTAGATTTTGTTGGATTGATGGGACAATCCATTTATCTTGGCATACCCACCTAACCGGGCCAGCAGAATCTGCAACCCTATTGCTGTTTTATCCAACAGAACAATATCATCAGCGTAGGCCAGCCAATGGATCCTCCTTCCATTTATCACTGGGCTGGCCAACCCTGACAATTCTAGAAAAATGCCCATATTTGGCAGATACAAGTTGAAGAAAAGAGGAGCACCCAAGCATCCCTGTCTCACTCCTCTCTCCACTCTGATGAGTTCTGACAAGTGTCCCTGCTCATCAAGTCTCACTTTCAGCGTGGTGTCCCTATGTCGTTCAACTAACAGTGACAGCATGCCCTCAGGTATCCCCCAGCTCCTCAGTTTATTCCATAGGTGAGCCCTGTCAACCTGGTCAAAGGCCTATCAGAGGTCCACCCAAGCCCTGTATAGCGACGGATCTGCTTTTCCCATAGTGTTCTCACTAATCAGGCTCAATGTTAACCCATTCAGAGCAGTAGATAGACCTCATCCTAACCCTGTTTGATGGCTAAACAAAATATACAGGATCTCTTAACAAACGTTTCCTAAACACTTTGCTTACAATATCAAGGAGGGCGATCGGGCGATAGTTCGCCAGTTGTATCCCATCGTCCCCCCACCCCCTGAAGAATGGAATAACTATTGTGATCTTCCATGAAGAGGGAAACAATTGTCGCTTGAGTATCTCTTTAAAGAGCCAATTTATCAACTTGGACCATAGAGCCAAGTTGTTCTTTAAAACTTAGTATGTCAGCCCATTCGGGCAGCCGCTCTGGAGACAGATGACTTGGATATTATGTCCACTATGTCCTGTTCGTCAAAAGACAGATGCCAGGGAGCATCTAAGTTAGCTCTATGTAGGTATCTTTGGGGGTTCTCAAAGTTTATTGTCAAGTATTCAACCCACCTGGACTCTGACACCAAATTACATTGAGTATTATTGGGATGAGATTCCAGCTGGTTGATAACCAACTAGAAGTTTCTAGAGTTCTTTTTATTAACTAAATGCAACATCAGCTCTCCATCTTGTTGCAGGCGCAGCATTCTTCGACCTAGTGACCAGTGCTGATATTCTTGATTTAATATCTTGGACTCTATTTTATAGCTCTCAGGACTATATTGCAATCTCTTCAGCTTTCGCAGCCTTTGCCTAAGCACCTTTTTTTTTCGCCCAGGTTTCTTCATCAAATATGTGGTAAAGCAGTTGTTTCCCCCCAGCTTTGGCCACACTAGGTGGAAGGGTGGACCAGATACATTTTACAAATTTGGCCAGCTGACCGTTTTCTATTTGAATATGTTTGGGGATTCTCACTAAATTGTTATTTATTTACTCCTATGTCCCGTCCCCTTTCCTCCATACCTATGGGACATCTCTCCGTCCTGTGGGACGGGACCGGAGCACTTTGTAAAAAGCATCCACATTTTTTTCAAAAATGTGTCCCTCTTCTCTTTCCTGCGTGCATCCGCAACCCCGCCCACCTTGGCTCTGCCCCGTGCATCGCCCATCAGTCCTTTTCTCTGTACGGAACACTGTTGGGACTCCTGTTTTTACTGTGACTCCCTTTCGGTCTGGGCACTTCAACGTCGGTTGGAGTGGTGGGAGGAGGTGTTCGGACGGACTCCTCCTTCTCATTTTCAGGCGTTCATCGACGAGAAGAAATAACGCCTGGTAAGTTCTTTACTTTTCAGAGCACCCCGGCCGGGGGATACCTTTCCGGGTTCCTCTCGAGCCGGGAGGGGCATTGATCGCTTTGTTACCGGGGTTCGCCCTGAGGTGCCTGTCGGGCCTAATAATTCTACCAGAGTTTTCTCTGAGGGTCTCCGTAAGGGGCCTGTGTCCACTGGAGTATGCTCCGAGGCCCCTCCTGTGGGGGCTGTCTGTAGACCCAGTTCTACTGAGTCGTGGGGTATCGGAGCTTGCTCTGAGGCCGCTCTTTCAGCTTCCCTCAAAGACAAAACCGGGGTGCGCCCCGAGGTCTTGGCTGGGCTTGAGGTTACCGAACGGATGTTCGATGCCTGTGCCGATAAGGCTCCTACCGGGCCTCGGTCCGAGGTCCCTTGTACAGAGGCTAAGGATACCAACAGTTCTGAGGGGCCAGGCAAGGCCCTGTCGGTGAACGCGCACCGTTCCCGCTCTTGTGGTGACACCAAACCTGTTGAGGGGGCAAAGAAGAAAGTTTCTTCTTTTACCAGCAGTGCCGAGGCCCTTCCTTCAAAGGCTCAGTTGGCGGTTGGTATGCCGCAGAAACATTCCAGGCCTCATAGTACCAGCTCTGCCGAGGTTCCTTACGTTAAGGCTAAAATTAAGACCCCTGACCCATCGACGGGGACCCCTGCCTCACTTCCTCACGTGCCGCAGTTCCCCTCAGATGAGGACAAAATGGCGGCCGTTCCCACCACGACCACGGCAGCCATTTTAGGTACTACCCCTACAACTACACCATCGGCCCCTGGTGTAGGGTTTGGTCCTTCGGGTGAACCTAAGGTCCCTTGTGCGCATCCTTACCGGCCGGTTTATGATTGGAACGCCCGGATGCCTCTTCCGCACAATGTTACGTTGCCCGCGGGGGCGGCTCCCTTGATTTATGTGGATTCGTCGGTGGAGGGGCCGGTGTGGCACCCTTCTCCGTTACATCCCTGGATTGGTCCACCACATGAGAGGCCTCCTCAGGTTCCGAAACAATCTCCTGAGGATGCTTGTTTCGGTACATTTCAAGCGCTTATGCGCACCGACCCCATGAGGGAATATTTCAAAGTGCTTTTCAAGGAGATATGTCCACCCGTGCCTCCGGCTCCACCCGTTCCGCTGGTGGGTCAGCCGGCGCCTCCCTTGCTCGTGGTGCCTCCCCCTGCGCTTCCGCCTGTGCCACCATTGTCCCCAGTGGACATGGCAGTGCCTGACACGGCTCAGCAGGATCCTGACCTGTCAGATGACCCTCAAGGTGATCAGGACTACGAGGACCTTCCCCGCTCTATCAGAGCTTTCCATGACCGGGTGCTGGACATGATTAGTTTCTTAGATGTTCCGGTGCCCGAGCATGCTTTCTGGGGCGTTCACCTTGTCTCCTTTGGAGCGTACCGGCCTGTTCTTGCAGAAGGACGTTCTGGCCGAGGTCCGAAGAGTTTGGGAAAGGTGACACTCGGGACTTTTTATCAATAAAAAGATTGACGCGAGGTACAGGCTGCATTTTTCGGAGGAAGTGGCCTTGTCGTCTTGTCCGCCTCCCTCCTCCACAGTGGTGGCTGCGGCTCCGTTGCAATCCAGGCCTGCAGCATCCTCCAACGCGACGGCTACTTAGGTCTTGGGAAAGGAGGACAAGCTCCTGGACTCCCTAGGGAGGAAAATCTTTGCCAATTCGGCCTTGCAGCTCAGGCAGGCCAATGCAGAATTGATTTTGGCGGGAGCTAACATGCGGATGTGGGGAGGTCTGTCAGAGCTTGAGGAGCACATTCCGGTTGAGAAGTTGGAGGATTTCAGAGGAGGCCTTTCCGATGCCAGGGTCTTGGCCCAGGATCTCCTGGAGGCTGCGGCTCATCACGTAGACACCTCGGCTCGGGGTCTGATGCTTGGGGTTGATACCTCGCGGCAAGCGTGGCTGCATGCCACTAAGTTCTCGAAGGAGGTGCAAGACAAGGTTCTGGACCTTCCATTTGATGGTAAGGAGCTTTTTCACTCTTCTACTGATGTAGAGCTCACCAAAACCAAAGATAGCACTCAGACGGCTAAATCATTGTCTGTTCTGGTTAAAGCTCCCTTCAAGTCTCAAAGGCCGTTGTCGCAAGGTCGACCTTTCTCTGGTTTTAGGGGCTTCCTCAACTGCAAATCTCGCAGAGTGGATGCTCCTGCAGGGAATAACCGCCGTAGACAACAGCGTACACGGTTTTTCTCCCGCTCCTCAGCCTCATCAGGTTCAGGTGGCACCGCCACCGATAAGCCTGCCAAATGAGGGTTTTTTTCCACGCTCGCATGAGACCCCGCTGGGAGGGCGCATTGCGTCTCATTGGGAGGCATGGCAGGCCATCACAGAATACAGATGGGTCTTGTCAATCGCTCGAGCGGGCTTCCGCTTACCTTTACCCCCTACCCCACCCCTCAACCCTCCTTTTCAGCTGTCGGGCTCACCCTCCCTCAAGGCCGAGATTCAGAAACTTCTGCACCTGAGAGCTGTGGAACCCGTTCCCCTTGGGGAGCGAGGGGAGGGCTTCTACTCCCGGCTGTTTACGGTGCCAAAACATAACCAGGCTGGCCTGCGCACCATCCTAGACCTTTCCCAGTTCAATCTTTTCCTACCCCAAGAGAAATTCAAGATGATCACGCCCGGCCATATTCGCTCCTTTTTGCAGATGGGCGATTGGCTCAGCGTGGTGGATCTTCAGGATGCGTACATGCATATCCTGATTTGGAATCCACACAGGAGATACCTCCGCTTCTCTTTGGGAGAGGAGCACTTCCAGTTTCGGGTGCTTCCTTTTGGCCTCAGTTCGGCGCCGCGTGTCTTCACGAAGATGATGTCGGTGAATGCGGCCTATCTTCGTCTCCAGGGTATCCATGTGTATCCCTATTTGGAAGACTGGCTCCTACGCAGCCCTTGTCCGTTGGCAGCAGCGGAAAACCTCCAGTCTCTCCTTCAGCTCCTGTTCCATCTTGGGCTGTCGGTGAACTGGAGGAAATCCTCCATGACGGTCTCACAGGACCTGACTTTCCTTGGTTTTCGTTGGAACACGATCGACTGCCGAGTGTATCTGACCGGGGACGGAATAGCGGATCTGTTGGCCACGTGTCAGATGTTTGTGCAGTTGGAGAGCATGTCAGCCTGGTGGTTCCAGAGGCTTCTGGGCCTCATGGCCTCGTGTGTACTGGCTCTTCCTCTTGCTCGTCTCAAAATGAGATGGACCCAGATGGCTCTTCGGAGTTCCTGGCGTCAGGCTATGGACTCGGATTCCAAGCGGATAATGATTCCGGATTTCATGAGAGTGGACCTGGACTGGTGGTCATCTCTCATCAACCTGTCAGTGGGCGCGGGATTCCAGGACCCAGCCCCTATGGTGACGATCACAACAGACTCCTCCCTTTTGGGGTGGGGTGCGACGTTAGATCTTCTTCAGGTCTCGGACCTCTGGTCACCTCAGGCCAAGCTCCTGCACATAAACCATTTGGAGCTTCTGGCGATTTTTCTGGCGCTCAAGGCGTTCAGACCTCTCATTGTCAACAAGGTGGTCCGCATAAGAACGGACAATGTGGTATCAATGTATTACATAAACAAGCAAGGGGGAACGAAGTCTCCCCCTCTTGTGGACCTGTCCATCCAGATTTGGGAGTGGGCCGTGCTTCATGGGATCTGGCTGCTTGCAGTGCACATTCCGGGCCAGCTGAATGTCACTGCGGATGCCCTCAGCCGGCGGACAGTGGTCAGCTACGAGTGGGAGTTGAAGGCGGAGATCCTCTCATGGATTTTTCTCACTTTGGGGCACACCGGAGGTGGACCTCTTCGCCATGGCGGTAAACAAGAAGCTTCCTCAGTACGCCTCCAGAGGGGGTCTGGGGGCCTCCTCTCTGGGGGACGCACTCGAGATTCCATGGCACAACATGAGAGCTTACGCCTTCCCGCCTCTCCCCCTGGTTCATCGAGCAATTTGGAAGTTAAAGAGCTCTGTCAACTGTTCTCTTCTACTGATAGCTCCGTGGTGGCCGGCCAGGTTTTGGTTCTCAGAACTTCAACACCTGTCGGTGTGTCCGCCGATCAGGTTACCAGTAACTCCCGATCTTCTTCACCAAGGGGAACAGCAGATGTGGCACCCTCCCCACAATCGCTCAACTTGGCGGCATGGTGCCTGAGTTCACGTCTCTAGAGCATTTGGGTTTGTCTGCGGATAACATGCGCATTATCCAGGCAGCCAGGAAACCCTCGACCAGATCCCAATACAAGAGTAAATGGCTCAGGTTCTTTCATTGGTGTTTTGAGAAAGAATTGGACCCGAGGGTGGCAACGATTGACACAGTGCTGTCCTTTGTATCCTCCCTAGCAGAGTCAGGGGTTCATGTTCTGTCTTGCAGGACTGATCTCTCTGCGATTTCCGCTTACCTCTCTACAGACCAGGGTTCTTATTCTTTAACTAACCTGGTGGTGAAGAGACATTTTGCTGGCTTGACACGCATCTACCCTCCGGTTCGTAGTCCGCACCCACCTTGGGACCTAAATGTAGTCCTGACAACGCTGTGCCATAAACCCTTTGAGCCCATGGCTACGGTTGACCTCAAGTACGTGTCCTGGAAAGTGTCCTTTCTGGTAGCCGTTACGTCAGCGAGGAGAGTGAGTGAGCTCCAGGTATTGACGGTGGAGCATCCTTTCTTGGTCTTTCACAAGGACAAGATAGTCCTTCGGACAAAACCAGCTTTCCTACCAAAGGTAGTGACCGAATTCCATCTGAATCAGTCAATTTCCCTTCCGGTCTTTTTTCTGAACCCTGCCTGTCCAAAGAGCTCTTAAATTCTACCTGGACAGGACTTCCGAGCTTCGGAGCTCTTCCCAATAGTTTGTGACCTTCGGTAAGCCTCAGGGCAGGCCGGCGTCTAAGGCATCTATTTCCAGATGGATTACCACCTGTATCACGGAATCTTTCACCGTCCAAAAGCTGAAACCTCCTAAAGGTATCCATGCACACCAGGTGCGAGGCAAGGCAGCCGCGGTTGCTTTTCAGAAGTATATTCCCTGGGAGTCCATCGCTAAAGCGGCTACTTGGGCCTCCCCATCTGCTTTCTGTAAGCATTACTGCCTCGATATGAGCTCTAGAGCTGACGCTCAGTTTGGCCAGGCTGTGCTGAAGAACCTGTTTCAGTAAGGGGTATTTCCATCCACCCATAGTTCCTGTAAGGAGTGCTTGGAAATCTCCCATAAGTATGGAGGAAAGGGGACGGGACGTAGGAGTATTACCAGGTTACTCACCGTAGTGACCACTTTACTCCTAGTCCATAGTCCCCTTTCCTCCATACGCCCGCCCGCCGTCCCCTCTAATAAGGTTCCTCTGTTATTGCTAATGGGTCTTTGACCCTGCGATAGAAAAGGACTGATGGGCGATGCGCGGGGCGGAGCCAAGGTGGGCGGGGTTACGGCCACGTGCCGGGCCCCGCGCAGGAAAGAGAGGAGGGATACATTTTTTTAAAAAATGTGGATGCTTTTTACAAAGTGCTCCAGTCCCATCCCACAGGACGGAGAGATGTCCCATAAGTATGGAGGAAAGGGGACTATGGACTAGGAGTAAGGTGGTCACTACGGTGAGTAACCTGGTAATTTTTCCCCTCTAATCTGTATTTCGAGAGCCGTATTTTCCCCTTTTAAGTTGTTATTCCTTGTGACTGTGTATCTGATACTGTTACAGGTACATCGGAGAACAGCAGCTCTAAACGGGAGTGATCACTCCCCCCATCATGTTTTATAGAGAGTGATGAACAGCGAGAAAATAGGCCTGCCGACAGAAATATGAAATCCAGAGTAGATGATGAATGCCCACGATGCCAGGTCGAGACAGAGGGAATGTCAACCCCAATAGACCCGTTGTCATCTTCAGACACCATGGGCCTCATTCCGATTTTGGAGGTAACCACGCCGCTATTTGCGGCATGGCTGCCTCCAAAATCGTTCCGACTCCGGCCTGGTGAATGGAGTAATTACTGGTCCATTCCGAGGTCGGAGGGACCGGCAATTCCCCATTCACCAGGGCTATTCCCCATTCCCGTTTGGGAATGGGGAATTGTCCTGGGAAGGGGGCAGGCGGCAATAACGGTACCGTAAAAAAGGACCCACAAAGGGAACTCGTAGTAGGGCGCAAAGGGATTACCGGCACCGGTGTCATTACCGGTGCCCGGTATCCCTTTGCTCCCTACTTGTAATGACCCCCCATGAGTCCAAAAAGTCCACCCAATTTTGTCTCCTTCTGGAAATTCTTTGCAATTTCGTTGTTTCTTTCGTCTTTATCAAGTGGACACATTAAGTATTCATATCTCTTGCAAAAATTATGTGAACTCCCCCAAGTTCTAATTTGATCTTTTCCAGCAAAGTGGACAGAATTACAAAAAAAGCCTGCAGTTCAATCCAGGCAGGGTTCCAGTAAGCATTGATAACGACAAAGTCAGAGTCTGGCGTGTCAGATAGTAAACAGACTTTACAGGCCTGAATTCCCATTGAACTGTTAAGTATGGGAATTATTTCTTTTCTTGTAGAATTCTTAAATGCAATCAGCAGGCCCCCTCATGTAGAGTGTGTACTGTATAGCCTTTGATTTCTATTGGGTTGACAAGCCATGTTTCCTGAAAGAGTATAATGTCGGTATTTCCAAATAGATGTTCTCTAATTTTTTTAGATTTGAAGGAACTGGAACCCTGCGTGTTCCAACTTATCAGACGGTACTCATTTTGTCTAAAGGAATTGAACTCCCACTGCCAGTTTCTGAAGTACTTGGGTCAGTATTTCTGGGAGGAGAGTAAGGGCGATTTCTTGTTTAGGTTCTCCGACATCCCTTCTCATCCCGCTGGAACCTGCCTCCTTCAAGCATTTCCCTGCCCCCAAGGGTTCCAGCTTATCCAATCTTGAGTCTAAGTGGCGTCCCTTTTTAACTTCCGCAGGCAATGTGGAGAACACTTTTACTCCCTGTCTCTCTAGATCTCTTGAGGCACCAAAAATAGCCTTTTGTGCCTTTCTTGAGGTAAGGCCAATTTCCACAATGTAAGAGTTTTGCCTTCTGGGGAACCGCACAAACTCTATGGCCTCATTATGAGAATCCCGCTAAAAACAGTCATTACAGGCATAGAGGTAATAGTGCGTCTGCGCACCCTTAATGCCGCAAATAGCGGCTGATTACGAGTGCGCAAGCACGCGCGAACACCCATTCCGGTAAAGGCTGCACCGCCATGCCGCTAAAGGCCCTCCAACCCTCCGATAGCACCATCACGGCACCCACCGATACCGCCTCCGCCAAGGAGCAACCCCTTAATAAATCATGCTAATACCGGACCCGGAAGTAACATCATCGCGTCGGAACGTGAAATGCGCCGGCGGCCATCTTTAAAAACACAATCCATTGCAATCCTCAAAATCCAGCAGTGCTACAGAGGAGAGAGCAGGGCCATACCATCCATCATGTCCAAGGCTACCAGCAAGACTACCCCCGCGTGCACAAGAAGCGGAACCATTGCGGCCATCAATTCGAGTGCCATAATCATACGTGACAGTTTGGGGGGCAGTCACACAGGTCCTAAACAGGATGCTGAAACACATGTAGCACCAACGACCTGCACCGGCAGTGCAAAACCCATCCACCTCCACCCCATCGACCACACCTGCAAGCTCGACTCCCTCAACCCCCTGTGCGGATGACGAGGCGCAGTGCAAGGCACACAGAAATGCTACCCTCTGACACAAAAAATGTATGGAAATAGCCGGTCCAACCACATCAGGTGTGGGATGACAATGGGTTAGGGGGGAGGTGGTGTTGAGGGGATTAAGGGGGTGTTTATTGTGGGGTATGTGTTGTTTGGGGGGTATGGGGCGTTTGGGGGGTTATGGAGTGTTTGGGGGGTATGAGGTGTTTGAGTGTTTAGGAAGGGAGAGGGAGGGCGTGTGAGTGGTGGAGGGAGCAAGCACTATATTGTTATTTTTCTTAATACACCCCTTGTGTTCAAAATCATTTCATGCCTGGGCATTGTTCATTTTGTGTGTGTTCATTCTATTCATGACAGCACACAGTGCCCAACTCCCCATGCACCCTGTGTCCATGTCCACACGGTCCAGTGCTCAGTGTAGTACTGACACATAACCATAAACGTCCCTGTGGTTCAGAAGTAATCGTCAATCAGTGATTGGCGTACATCACGGTCATCTTGTGCATGACGTACTGGCAGGGGTGCTGCTTCTCCTCCATCATCATTCTCATCATCATTCTCACCCAGTGCATGCATGTCAATGTCAGGTGGCAGTGGTACGTTCCTCCGGATGCACATGTTGTGCAGCATGACACAGACCATGGTGATCTTTGCCACCATCTCAGGGCCATAAAGGAGTGCTCCACCAGACCTGCTTAGGCAGCGGAACCGTGCCTTCAACAGGCCAAAGGTGTGCTCAATCACAACACGGATATGGGTATGAACCCGATTGTACTCCTCTTCGTGCCAGTTATGCGGGGTCTGTACAGCGGTAAGTAGCCACGGCTTCAAGGGATAGCCTCCATGGGAGCACAAAGAGGTATGTGTGAGTCAATCTGAGCTGATACCTTTAGGATTAACAGCCAGGGCTGCAGCTATTTGGTGTTGACATGCACATGTCCCTGGATGTATGCACACAGGTTCATTTGATGCATTGTGTACTGCACAATGGTCTAAAAGTGTGGAATGCGTTGTACAGATGATGCAGGGTGTTCACTTGCATGCTGATGCGGATGTACTGTGGATGCGGAACAATGTCTTGCCACCCATTATTGCAGTGAATGTTACTCTGTAACTAATCACACTAGCGGCATTGGCACAGTTGTAATCATGTTTAGTCATGCATCGCTTGACATACCCATGGTGGCCTGCTTGTGCGTCTGGCATGTTGTCATTGATGTGCGGCATTGGTCTTATGTATGGCATTGATATGTCATGTTCAGGTTGGGATGTTCAGGACAACAGTGTTTAGCTCTGAGTGCATTGTCCACTCACAGCCCAATCCCACCCAGTTGGAGTATGCACCCCCCAATCCCACCGAGGTGGAGTATGCATCCCCCCCAATCCCACCCAGGTGGAGTATGCATCTCACCAAACCCGCAACCCCACCCAGGTGGAGTATGCATCCCCCACACCTCGCAACCCCAATGCACTGCCATGGCCCAGTCAGGCAACTTACCGAGCAGCCAGGCACGTCGTCTAGCATGTCGCTCCATGTAGCGGCGTAGCCTCGAGTTACGCAGCACCATGGCATCATGTGTAGATCCGGGATATCGGGCGCAACAATGTGTGATGATCTTGCTGGAGTCACATACCATCTGCACATTGATGGAGTGGTATTGCTTGTGATTGCGGTACACCACCTCATTGGCATGAGGGGCCACCAATTCTACATGGGTGCAGTCGAGGGCACCGACGCAATTGGGCATGCCTGCCAGTGCATGGAAGCCTACTTTGGTGTCAGCGAGCTGATGGCCAGTCTGTGGTAGGGAAATGTGGATGCTTGCATGCTTCAGGAGGGCATCAAGCCCTTGGGTCAGCATGCGGGACAAGAGTGGTTGTGATATGCCATGCAGCTGCCCCACTGTCTGCTGGTAGGTGCCTGTGGCTAGGAAGTGGAGCACAGAGAGCCCCTTTAGTCGAGGAGGGATGGTAGTGCGGATTTCTATGAGGCTGACAACGTCGTCGTGTATCATGTCCACTATGGTGGTTATGGTGTCCCGGTCCAACTGGTACAGGGTGTGGATTTGCTCAGGGGTTAGATTGAATGGACTGGGTCTGATGCGTAATGAGGCCCTATGTCCTCGGCAATAGGAGATACTGGTTTGGCACTTTTATTTTAACTAGGATAGGATCACGCTTCTGCAAAAAGACTTGCATTGTGTATTCTTTGCAAGTAGTTTAAGCCAGATTTTCGGGACTTCAAAGGCAGATATTTCCTCATTGTTACTCTTCATAGGCGGTGGCTGACTGCTCTGAACACAATGAGCTGTGCTATCTTTTTCCGTTGATGCAGGAATCACTGTTGATTTTCCACTGCCATTCCACATTCCAGGAATAGCGGATTGATTTCCTTTGCCGAACCCCACTTCTAAGGCAGTGGTAGATGTTCCGGGCACGTCAGCAACTGTATTAACCTTTTTCCTTGGTTTTAAGAAAATTGGAGCCAATTTCATACTTTCCCCCTGTGGGTAGCATTTTGCCTTGTCAATAGACATCCTTAGATTTTGTCCGGGGCATTTTTTCTTAAGGAACATTGGGGCCCATGGTATCCCTTTTGTTGAAGGGCCTAACTAGTCCAGAGATGTAATTTTCTTCTGACGGACCTTCTCTGTTGTTTTGATCTCCTCTAGCTTTTCTTTGTTAGCCACTGCATCTTGTCTCTTTGGGGATTGCTCCTGTAAATCTGTTTGTAGACCCACACTCACATTTATGATTTCAATCACATGTTGTGGTGCTCCTTTTCGATTGTCGTTTGCGATATTTTGCTTTTTTCCTATTTTTACCAGCTTACATTCTCTAGAGTTTGCTTCTTGCATGACCTCCTTAGTTGTTTCTAAAAGTTTGGTTTTCTGTTTCTTAAAAAAATAATTTGCCTCTGATTTCTTGATCCTTGAATTCTTCTGGTTCTTAGGTTTCTTCAAATCTCTCTTAGTTGGTGGGGGGGGTGTTCCCGATCTCTTTTTGCTTGCCTCTCTTCTCTTTACTCTTCTTCTTCCTCCTCCTCTAGAGTTCTGATGACCTGCATCTGTCCAGTCTAGTTCAGCCTCTTCCAACTCCAATGAGGTTGCCTCTATTCGAATTTACTGAGAGTCTGAACCCATTTCCACAGCCCCCTCCACTACATTGGCTAGTCCTCTGAATTCCTACAAATGTGGATCCTGAGAGGGGGGTCATCAAATGGATAATTTGAATTATTGTCCCTCCCCACCTCCCTTTCTCCTTCAAGTGAGGTTGGTGGCAGTGTGAAGTGTTTCAGCATCTCTTGTAATAGCTGGTAAGAGTCTTCTTCCTCTTTCTTTTTCACTTGAAGAGATCCTTGAATTGCAGAAATGTGCAGCCCTTGTTTGGTCACCTCAAGCCTAACATCTTTCATGGTGGGAATGATTGTCGAATTAATGGCGTTGCTAAAACCCACCATTGCTGATTCGCAATTTGCCGTTTCTTTAGTATTTCAAGGAGTATCCCTGCTTGGGATTGAACCTCCATTTTGAGGAGTTCAAAAATTGAAACCAATGAATTCAACACAAAATTTAGCACTGAAAGGGTTCCTTTGTTGGTTTGTGGTTATACAAGCTTTTCATTATTGGCTGATGAGGCCATTCTCTTACTTGCATTGTCCATTCTCCTTTCTTGTTCTGGAGTAGTATCGTGTTGCGTATTGAGGAGCTCCTCTCGGGAGCCCAGTTCTTGTATTACGCTCCTTTCCAAGCTAATTGCCGAATGTTCTACCTCACCCTCCAGTAGGTCTTGTTCTATTGGGGGCAGGGACCATTCTGATTTCGCCTCCACTTCTACGTCATTCATGCTCTTATTCCTTTTCCACACAAAATGGTCCTTGATTTGTTTGTGGATTGTGTTGGTGGTATATTCCAGCCCACGTTTCCAACAATGGACCAGTTCAGATTGTGTCTCCTTATCAGGCACCCCCCACTCGAGGGGTAAAGTGGGGGTTCTGCCCGTGGACTTGGGCTTGGATCATTAGGGGGGTGTTGGAGAGGGAATTAACTGTGTTGACTGCCAAGGAAGGATTTCCAGGCATAGCTGGTAACTCTTCATATGACCCATCCCTTTCTGGGGTTCTTAGGTGTCTATGAGCGCTGTACAGCGCAACTTAATTTCTTGCCTGCGCCCTCTTATGTTTCCACTCGATAGTTGATTAACCAAGTAGAGCTGCAGAGACACGTGGGTCGTAGGCACCAATCTTAAGTTCACCCTCAAGAATTAACAAGTGTGTGCAAATTTTACGAACACAGCAGTTTCTGTCTTTGGCAGTTTCTGTCTTTTAACTTAAAGGTCTATGGGCCTCATTACATAGAAGGCGGTATTGATTTAACGTTACCGGTAATGAATTACTGGTAATGTTAAATCCCCATGTGGATCACAACCCGGCACACCGCTATTAGCGGCACAGCTAATTACGGTGCCACTAATAGCGGGCAGGCCGCGTGCGCGCGACCCTCCATTCCGTTAATTACGCCATGCCGCTATTAGCACAGCATCACAAGGCCAGTGCACATGCTAATAGCGGCATGGTAAATCCCCCCAAACCCCTTTCCGCCATGGTGCAAATACCGGCATTGCGGACCACCCGTTAAGGGAAATGGGCAGTGCTCCTACCTGCCACAGGTGGACCAAATCAGCACAGGTGAAGGCAATGGAGACTGTGGCAGCTCAAAAGGAGCACACCACACCCCTTCCCACACCCCTCCCCACACCAAGATGGTTCCGATTCTGGCAGCATTACATGGCCTGGAGGACCTCATTGCAGCGCAGCTGCTACAACAACAGGCAGCACAAAGGAGACGCAGGAGGAGGAGGAGGAGGGCAAGACAGGCACAGCAGGCACCACAACGGCACCTAATCATACCACAGAGGCACCCACCAGTACCCAGGATCAGAGCCAGTCCATTCAACCTGACCCCTGAGCAGATACACACCCTGTACCATCTGGACAGGGCTCCCATCACCAGCATCGTGGACATGATCCACGACAACATTGCGAGCCTCATAGACATCAGAACTGCCATCCCCCCGCTACTGAAGGTGGTGAGTGTGCTCCACTTCCTGCCCACAGGCACCCATCAGCATACAGTGGGACAGATGCATGGCATCTCACAACCAGTATCCTAACGCACGCTGAACCAGGTACTCGATGCACTCCTGAAGCATGCACCTGAACACATATCCATGCCACAGACTGCCCAGGAGATTGCAAACACAAAAGTTGGCTTCTATTCACTGGCAGGCATTCCAAGTTGCATCGGGGCCATCGACTGTACCCATGCGGAATTGGTGGTCCCACATCACAATGAAGCAGTGTACCGAAACAGGAAGCAATTCCACTCTATCAATGTCCAAATGGTATGTGACGCCAGCAAGATAATCACACATTGCTGTGCCAGATTCCCAGGATCAACACATGATTCCATGGTTCTGCGGGACTCAAGTATGCCACGCTACATGGAGCGACACACCAGACAACGTTCGTGGCTACTTGGTGAGTAGCAGGGCAAGCACATGGCAGTGTGATTTGGGGGGGGGATACATACTCCAACTGGGTGTGAATGGGGGGGGGGATACATACTCCAACTGGGTGTGAATGGGGTGGGGAGAGATACATACTGCAACTGGGTGTGAATGGGGGGGAGAGATACATACTCCAACTGGGTGTTGACTGGCGTCCGTAGGGAAAATGGACATACAGATGTACGCCAATGTCCTTCAGGGAAGGCCACGATGTACCTGAGAAGAATCCACATGCAATTTGAAGGTGCACGACTGTGAGAACAATGCAGGCTGCAAAATATTACACATCCATCCCCATTGCACATCATGCCACGCCACATATTACACAAATCAGCAACATGGCGTCAAGATGGTAATACAGAAGCAGCGCATCACAGCATCAATCCAGCAATGTACCCTTGAATGCATGCAAAGGGAACACCCCTAGACATGGCACTGAACCACACACCTATAGCACCACGGAAGTGATGCTTCACAGCATGGCAACATTGGTGTCAGAATGTCAGTACACAAGCAGTGTGCTACAAAATTTGCCTGGGCCAGGGACATCTAAGACCTGGCCACACCCAGGGCATGTGAAAACTACTGTTGTAGCGATTATTGTGCCATTTCTACTTGCAGGGTCGGCCACACACTTGCACGTTGCTGTCACACAGACCATCTGCATGTATGCGCTCATTTTAGCACTTGCATCACAATGCTATGTCAATTTGTGTGATGTGAACAGGCCGCCCTTGAGGTGAACAGTAACAGGACCCCATTCATCCCCCCATACAGGTGATGCGGCCTATCCCCTGAAAACCTGGCTCCTCACACCTGTATGGAGACCACAGAACAGGCACGAGGAGGTAATCAATCGTGCACATACCCGTACCCGCATCGTGACTGAGCAGGCCTTTGGACTTTTGAAGTCACGTTCAATGTGCATTACCAGGTCTGGTGCTGCTCTCCTGTATGGACATGAGAAGGTGGCCAAGATCACCATGGCATGTGTCATGCTGCACAATATGTGTGACAGACGGAATGGCCCACTGCCCCCTGACGTTGGGATAGAAGCACATGATGAGGATGATGATGTTGATGTGGACGGAGGTGAAGGGGATGCAGGCGTTGCAAGAGGGGATGGCCAGGAGGCACGTGCTGTGAGACAGCATCTGATCAGCCAATCAATCTGCAGAAAATGTTTTCGTACTGTCACATGGATATGGGGAGGAATGCACTGGTGTATGTCTCAGAGCACGCAATGTCGCCAATGAAGTACACACACACACAATGAAGATGTCCAAGGCTGTGTTTTCATCAGAAACCAGTGTATTGACTAACATAAAGTTGAAGAAGTGCAAGCCCCACAACATCCCACCACCCTTCCCACCCCCCCAACAGACCCATAACACCCTTCCCACCACCCCCCACAACAGACCCATAACACCCTTCCCACCAACCCCCACAACAGACCCATAACACCGTTCCCACCACCCCCCACAACAGACCCATAACACCCTTCCCACCACCCCCCACAACAGACCCACCCATAACACCCTTCCCACCACCCCCACAACAGACCCATAACACCCTTCCCACCACCCCCCACAACAGACCCATAACACCCTTCCCCCCACCCCCCACAACAGTCCCTCATGTCTCTGCCATTTTTGCCATGGCCAATGCACACCGAGGTATCCCCATAAACCCCCTAATTGCAATTGTCCTTGGAAGGATCTTGAGGGTTGCCAGACGTGCGTCTGGTGGTTCGCATCGAGCGCCTGAGGGGGCTTGTTTGTGTCGACCCGGAAGTCGAGGATGGGGCAGACTGGCTTTGTTGGTGAAAGTGGCGGTCCATTGTGTCTGCCATGTGGACAAGCACCTCCCTAAGACTTGCAATTTCATTGCATATCCTGTCCATGTTGGCGTCCATGCGCTCAGTGGAGTGCCTCACCGTCTGGACTATGTTCTCAGTGAGATTGGCAGCCTCAGTGACATGCGGCCAACCAGCACGGTCAGCTCCTGTTGGCGCTGCAGGATGGCGGAAATTTGGAGGTCAGTGCCGGGTGACCGTGCATTGGATGCCGTGCCCTCAGATGGCTCCAATGCAACAGGTGATGGTAGCATGGGTGACATTATTGCAGGGTTGGTGTCCTCGTAAGTCCCATCAGAACCAGGGGTCTGGGATGCCACGGGCTCTGGGCTTCCTGGGGGGCTTGGGGTGTGCATCTCCATGTGCTGGAGTAGGGTGTCCTCTGGATCGGACTGGGGGCCAGTGGCGGCTGCCTCACCAGCAGAGCTTGCCGCAGCTGATGGTGGGCCCTGGGTGTCTGGCATTGTTGACAGTGGGTTTGCCTCCGGTGGTAGGGCCACAGTTGGTGGTGCAGCTACTGCTGCCATGGCAGTGGCACTGTGACGTAGGCTGCCACTCTTCAGGTGTGGCCTTCCCCCCTTGCCCCTGGATGTTGCAGGGGTTTCCTTCGGCTCCTGTGCCCTTGGCCTCTTGGATGTAGGTGGTGCCTTTGATGCATCAGCGGCATCCTCCCCATCTGTATGTGAGCCTGTCAGGGACGAGAAGGGGGATGGCATTGGTTGCGTTTCAATATACTCAATGTAAATTACAGGAATGATGCAGTTGTGGCCATTGGGACTTAGCAGTTGTGGATGCAGGTGATGTGCCAGTTCAGTGCCTCATCCATGCATGGTTGAGTTTGGGACTTGTCTCTGGTGATGTGTGCATGTGTGTGTGTTTGGGTCTGACACTGACATGGTGATGGATGGATGCATGTGTGGATGTGTGTCCATGCATGAGTGGGGTCTGTGCTCACATATGGGGGTGACTGTACATTCACACCGCATCCTGTCATGTGTACACTCACCTGCATCGGAAGTGGTAGCCACGCCGACCTCCATGCTGCCCACTCCCTCGATGCTTTCGGTGGCAATCATGTTGGCGCATGTCTCCTCCCATTCCTTCAGGCGTATTGGGGAGCCATCTCCACCGGCACTGGCAATGCGGTGGTTCTCCGCCAGGATGCCCCTCACCCGCAGCCTGAGGTCGTCCCACCTCTTCCTGCATTCACGCACAGTGCGCGTGCTGCTGCCCACGGCACTGACTTTGACAGCAACCTCCTCCCAGATGGCTTTCTTCTTGAGCAAGGTGGCGCGGCGCATGTCATTGGCAAAGACTACCTCTGCATGCTCTGCAAGGGTCTGTGTCAACATGACCAGTTCCTCGTTAGTATACCTTTCCTTCCGCTGCCTGTCACAGGTTTTCTTCAAGGCCTTGGGCATGATGCAGGTGTCACGGATGATTTCACACAGCTCCCAACTCCAAAATGGTCCAGGGGGCAGAGGATGGAAATGGATTGTGTTTTTAAAGATGGCCGCCGTGTTCTTTCCCGTTCCGGTGCAATGACGCTATTTCCGATTCCGCAATTTAACGGTCGATGCTAATAGCGGTCACCGCTAATAGCGGTGACCGCTAATAGCATGTACAGTGAGGGCGGAGGTGCTATCAGCACTTTGGGCGGGCCCGGTAAGGTGCTTTTGCGGCATGGCGGTAGGGTCATTTACCGGCATGGCCCTATGCGCGTGTCCGCTTACTCGTAATGTTACGCTATTGGCGGTCTCCTGTGAGGGCGGACACGCTAATAGCGCCATGCCTGTAAATCCCGTTTTTTTAGCACCTACCGTGTAATGAGGCTCTATGTCTCTAAGGCTTAGGCTGCCTGCCCGAGCTGTGGTCTGGGTCCTTTCGGTGCAAATATAGGCAGATTACGGGCAGGAAAGTGTTTAGTATTTACTGTACATATGACTGTACATATGACCAGCGAGTAAGTAGTTGGTAGTTGGTACTTGGAATTGGAATTTTATGCCTATAAGCTCCTGCAACTGGCCCTCCTAACCCCTCCAGCATTGAGGCCCAACAACTTTGCCCAGCAACTTACAGCTCATTAGAGTCTCCCACTCCTCCAAAGCGTACTGCACCGCAGCACGCCCCACACTATTATCAGTGCTAAAATTGTTTCTAATGCTACTCCCGCTTGGGCTCCCACTTACGCTGTGGAAGCTTTTTGGACAATTCAGCTGAGCTGTGTACTATGTGCACTGTGTACACTGCGGGTGCAAATGGAGTTTTCTGTCTATAAGAAGACAGGTACCTGCCTGCGGGCGCTCCCAACACGGAACTCCAACAGCTCACCAAGGAGGGTCCACAGACCTCCAAGGCTCCAAGGCAGCTCCACACCACTGCCAGACCGCTGCTGGCACCTTTCGTCTTCCTCTCATCTTCCTCTCAAGCAATTAGAGGAAAGGACTTAGGGAACTCAAACATAACATAACTGAATCAAGACATACGGTAAGACATGCTTTCGTCGCACAGCCGCTTCCGACTCAGACCACCAATCACAAATCAACATAGGACGTCCATATACCATGGTACTCCTTTTCACCTAGCCGCTAAAATACTCTGATTGGAGTTTGAGTAATTCCCTATCATAAACCTGTTTATGTGCCGCCTATTTACCCCCTCGGGGTTTTGCAATGACTCCTTCTAAACCTGCCTTGAGGTAGGAAACCGGGCTCTACAGACGCTCTTCGTCTAGACGCTCCTCGTCTTATACTGAATGGTCTTCGGTCATACTAAACAACCCCCTGTTACTTTTCTATGTTACCACAATCCCATTCCCTTATTTTGCCATTCCCCTCAATCTACTCACCATTCGCTCTTCAGTTGCAGGTCTTCGGCATCATCTCCCCTCCTCTAATCAACCACCGTTGCCTTCCGTCCGCTCAGCGCCTGTGGAAACCAGGAGGGATTTCGTCAAAGAGGGATCCGTCCCACCTATATTGATTTTCTTGCAAGTTTTCTATGTCACCCGCTCTCCACAGGAAACCTTGCGATCTTCCGGCTAGATGGCAGAGGGTGTCCGATTATCCGAAACACTGGAAACCTACTGGTCGATGGGTCTGAACCATTCTCAGCTGCAATGTGAACCGGTAGGCCCTTTAAGCGAGGCAGCGCTATCTCAGATGGATGGAGATGCAGAAGTTACTCTCGCACCAATAATAAGACCGACTCAGGAAGTTAGCAAGACATAGCTGTTTTATTTGCAATTGTCTAAAACAGGGAGTACAACAAACATCAACAGACGTTCGCTCAAGTCTCCTCAACTCACACTGAATGCATTTCATAAAAAACACAGACTTTATACTAAAAATTAATCATAAGTGACGTCATACTACATGCCAAAATAAGAAAACGTAACTGGGGCTGTGATTGGTCTATGGGGAACATCTAGGTATACTTTCTACGGGGAATAAGATTGTGATTGGGTCTCTCTAATCAGGTAGACAACTATGGCCAACCCTAGTGCAAATCATCTTCACTGTCATAAAATACACAACGTCTCACCAGCTCTCAAATTACAGGGCCCTTGGCCAAGTGGCCATCCACAACTAGCTGGCACGCTTGTACCCTTCTGGAATATTCCACTCACTAGCAGCACGCAAGCTGGCACCCCAGGTGCTGGAGGATTGGCTTGATCATGCCTCCCCACTCAATTAGCCCATCATACATCATCACTTCTACTATCTGCCACAGGATATGTCTTTGAGCTCGGCTTTGCAAAGTAACAATGCTCCTGAGAATAGAAGGGAGTGCGAGCATGGTCTTATCTTCAAGTCTCGGTGCAGCTCGCCCAAAGTCTATTCCCATCAAGACCATGTGACGGAAGGCCGTGTTTGTGCTTCTTGCTTCGTATTTAATACCATTAAATGACAAAAGCCAGCATCATAATGCCCTTCCATTGCACCTGAACAGGAGCTCGTCTCGCTTCTCACGTTCATTGTATCTTCTCGAATAGACAACCAGTTTCTTGGCTGCCCCAACACTTGACAATGGGCCAGACAAGCCTCCTCGATTCTTCCTTCATTGTCAGCGATTTTCTTCTACTGCGCCACACTTTTAGCCCTTCTGTTCATGGGGTCCTAGTTTGCTTAAAACACGATGTGGAACATCTAGATTCTATACACATACATAGAATGGCGGCACCGCCTGCAGTCTATTCACTATGTGTATCCAGCCTTCATGATTACTTAGTCTACTTGCGTTTCAGCATCTGTACATTTATAAAATGGCTTGTATTTTCTTCAGTGCTTTTCGTACATGCAGTCTTCGTTCCGCACATAAAATATCACTCAATTCTTTACTTCGTCATCTGAATCTATAAGGTCTATATACTTTCTTCTTTGGCATTTCTTCTTCGCTTCATGTGACGTCACCAGGCTCTTGCATTCACTGCTTCAGACTTCTTCAAGGACCTCCCTTAAGAGGGTGTCATTTCTTTGGGGGTACATTATATAAGGCTTTCTGAATGGATACCTTGCTTCAAGGATTCTTCGTGGGATAGGTACCATTACTGGCGTAATGTATGTCGCAATTTTCGGCTTCCAACATATAGGAAGAATTGAGGCAGGACTTCCGGTAGAGGTATTTGGTTCCTCCTCTACACTTAACTACCTAGATAGAGCATCTTGTATAATATGTAGCCCTGCACTGACCAAATAGGGCATCTACCATTATGTGTAGCCCTCGACTACCCAGATAGAGCATTTTCTTTACTATGCAGCCCTGCACTACCCAGATAGAGCGCATCATATAATATGCAGCACTGCACTACCCAAATAGGGCATCTAAAATTATGTTTAGCCCCACACTACCTAGATAGAGCATCTTGTATAATATGCAGCCCTGCACTACCCAGATAGAGCATCTCGTATAATATGCAGCACTACACTACACAAATAGGGCATCTAATATTATGTGTAGCCCCACACTACCCAGATATTGCATCTTGTATAATATGCAGTCCTGCACTACCCAGATAGAGCACCTCATATAATATGCAGCCCTGCACTACCTAAATAGGGCATCTTATATTATGTGCAGCCCCCCACTACCCAGTTAGAGCATTGGGTATAATATAAAGCCTGCACTACCAAAGCCCTGCATTTCCTGGACTAATATAAACGTGCAGCTGCCATGCACTGCTGGTAAAGGACTTGGCATGTAATAGACAACCCCGGCCTCCCTGGAGAGAGTTTCTGATATAAAGTTCCACCTACACTGCTTGGAGGGAGAAACTCTTATAATGTACAGCCGTCAACTACCTAGTTAGAACATTTCATATAAAATGCAGCTCTTCACATCCCAGATAGAGCATCTTATACAATACGCAGCCCTCTACTGCCCAGATAAAGAATCTCATATAATATGCAGCTCCGCACCATCCAGATAGAGCATCTCATATAATGTACAGCCCTGTGGTGCCTGGATAGAGCATTACATATAATATGCAGCCCTGTTCTGGCTTTTTAGAGCATCTCATGTAATGTGCAGCCCTGTGGTCCTGTCGAGCATGAAATATAATATGAAACCCTTTGCTGGCTTGTTAGAGCATCTCATATAATGTGCAGCCTTGTGCTGTCTTGATAACGCATGACATATAATATGCAGCCCTGTGGTGGCTTTTTAAGTCATCAAAACAGAACAAATGGGAGTGGCACACGACCTTCAAATTAAATATATACCCTTCAAATAATATATGTACCTGTACGTTAACTAACTTCTGGTCTGAGTGGGAAGCAGCAATTAGGCCGAAGTTGGTACCCTAAACTAAGACAAAACATTTTCCTCCTAACAAGAAGGAGGATCACAGACTCCCTCCTATCAGGTTTAAAACCCTTCATATAATTCAAAATCAAACATATAAATATTCCAATATTCACATATAATTCACAAAAAATGTTCACTTAAGTTCAAGTGATTTGTCAAACAATATTCAAAATAAAATGTTATACAAATACAATTTAAAAAAATCAAAAGACAAATATCTTTTGGTTATATAAAGCAAAATAAAGTTTTATATTAGCTTCATAAAAAATGTTCATCTATCATCAAAAACAATTCCACATTGAAAATGTCTCAAGTGCATACATTTGCCTTAGCATAATTTTGATCTACATATATAATCATAGAAAAGATTGTCAATTCAAGAATTCAATTTCTCAATGACATCCTTGTTGTGAAATTTATAAGCATTCTCCAAAATTGAAGTTCCACTTGAATCCCTGGGAACATCTCAACCCGTTTCAGGACAGTTGTCCCATCTTCAGGAGAATTTAAACTACCTTCCTACCAAATAATGCACACAAAATATTAGCTTAATTTTCTAAAATAATTAAATTACACTAAAAATATCAATATGAGGGGCACTGTCACTAACCTGTTAATGATGTCTTTGAAGGAATCACGCTTCAGTACATAGTGTTTACCATGTTTTGAAACAGTTAACCTGTAAGAGATGATCTAGATTAAGCCACCTCCAAGTAATTCTCATGTAACTAATACTTGTTCAGTAAAACTACTCTTACCCCCAAAATCGGAGCATAAATCATTCCACTAATGTACTCTCACCAATCCTTCATTGCAGCCTCCAATTGAAACAAGACATCATCTAACATAAAAGATACAAACAGACAGGACAACGAAAAATTGTCATTGTACCTACAAATACTCACGTTGTAAACCACACCTCAAATATTAGCTACATGTTCCTAAATAATTACATTATCCTAAAAATTTAGATATGGGAGGCACTGTCACTAACCTGTTATTGATTTCATTGAAAGAATCACTCTTCAGTACATACTGTTTACCATCTTTTGAAACAGTTAACCTGTAAGAGATGAGCTAGATTAAGCCACCTCCAAGCAATTCCTATTGAACTAATTCTCTTACCTCCAAAAGAAGAGTATAAATCATCATAATAATGTACTCTCACCAATACTTAATTGCAGCCTCCAATTGAAACAAGAAATCATCCAACATAAAAGATACAAAAGATACAAACAGACAGGAAAAAGCATAATTATCATTGTACCTACAAACACTCCTCATGGTGTAAACCACACCTCAAACCCATATTTGATCCCTCATCTACCACTAGCATCCATGCACATCCCCAGTGGTAGATGAGGGATACAATCTAGGATTTGAGGTGTGGTTTACACCGTGAGTATTTGTAGATACAATGACAATTTTTATTTTTCCTGCGTGTATCTTTTATGTTAGAAGATTTCTTGTTTCATTTGGAGGCTGCAATGAAGGATTGGTGAGAGTACATTAGTGGAATGATTTATACTCCGATTTTGGAGGAAAGAGTGGTTTTACTGAACAAGTATTAGTTAAATGGGAAATGCTTGGAGAAGGCTTAATCTAGCTCATCTCTTACAGGTTAACCATTTCAAAAGATGGTAAACACTACGTACTGAAGAGTGATTCCTTTGTAGAGGTGGAGCCAAGTGCCCCCATCAAAAGCTCTGCCACCATGTTGACTATATGTTGCTACATGAGCAGTGCCAGTAAGAATGCCTGCACCACAAAGAACATTCGAGACAAGGTACCCATTGAGAAAACCATATATAAATGCACCAAGAAATGGTGCCTTTCTGGCTGGGGTGCAAGAAGAAATGTGCATTGGAACAGAAAAGGAGACTGGTGACGTCATGCGAAGTAAGAACTGACATGCCTTGAAATAACACGCAAGATGAACAGATATAGACACTCTATAAGTTGAAGATGAAGTGTCGAGGTTATGCAACATTTCAGGATTGAAATGAAGATGCTTGTGCAAAGAAGCACTGAATAAAATGAAAAAGTAGTTTTACATTTGAACAGATGCAGCAATGCAAGTAGGGTAAAGTAATCTTAAAGGCTGCCTAGAAGTGAATTGGATTGAGGCAATGCACCAATTTATACATATAGGAATGTACAGAACATGGATATTCCACAATGCACTTTAGCAAGGCTTGGAACCCCATGATTGGAAAGGATTTCAGTGTGACGAAGTTGGAAATAAGATGATGGCGAAGGAGAATTTTGAGAAAGGCTTGGCTGGCCCAGCACCAAGAAGACAAGGCCACAGTGAGTTGGGCGCCTGTCAAAAAGGCTACAACGAACGTAAGAAAATAACAAACGTCTGTTTGAAGCCAAAGAAAAAACACTGAAGGCTTCAAGAGTTCATCATTTAATGGTATTAAATGCAGAAAAAGAGGCTCAAAAGGGTGGTATTCAGTCACATGGTCGAGATCGAAATAGCTTGGGTCAAGCTACACCGAAACTAGGAGACAGAGCAATGCCACACTCCCTTTATTTCTCAGGCACAGACAGCTACTGCAAGGCCAAGTTGAAAGTCTTAATTGACTTGCAGACTTTAGGAGTGATGATGGATGTTGGGCTAATTGGTGGCGAGGCAAGACCACACCAACCCTCCATGCACCTGGGATGGTAGCCTGCATGCTGCTAGCGTGTGGAATATTCCAGAAGGGTACAAGTGTGCCAAACCAATTGTAGACGGCCACATAGTTAGGAGCACTATAGTTTGTGTAGCCAATTAATTGTAGTGTATTTAGTGACGATGAAGATGACCATTTACTTGGGATGGGCTTAGTTGCCCACCTGACATAGATACCCAATTACAACCCCCATCAGTATGGAACGTATACTTAGATGTTCCTTGTAAACCAACCACAATTACCCACAGGTTTTGTAGTTTGCCACGTAGTGTGACATCAGTAATGATGATTTTTTGATAAATAAGCTATGTTTTTTCTAAATTGTGTGGAGATCGTGCTGTGCGACGTCGGATGATGTCCGTTGTACTCCCTGTTTTAGACAATTAATAATAAAACAGAATGCAGTTTTGACAACTTCCTGAGTCGTTTTGATTATTGATGTTTGAGTAACTTCTGCATCCCCATTCACCTCTAAGTATTGCTACCTTGTCTTAAAGGTCTCTAAGTCTAGGTCTATGAGTTCACGTGGTAGCAGAGGTGATGGTTAAAGTCCCCATCGACCTAGTAAGCTTTTAAGAGTTTTGGAAATATCGGACGTCCTCCGCCATTTAGCTGGAGGAACGTGAAGCTCCCTGTGGATAGCGGCCACTAGTAAAAACTTCCAAGTCACTGAAGACAGGTGGGACGGGTCCCTCATTTCACGGAATCCCCTCCCGGTTTCTACAGGCAGCTGAGCGGACTGAAGGCTGAAGTGGACGGTTAAGGAGGACACGATCCTGCGTGGCACGAGCTGAAAAACAAATAGTGAGTAAATTGAGAAATGTGGCAAAAGAATAATTGCATTTGAAAAAGTAACAGAGGGTTGGTTGGGTATTAGGTTAATGAGAAAGAGTATTGAGTAAGAGTATATGGAGGAGGAGCGATCCATAAGACAAGCCCAGAGCTCTGGGTTCAGGAACTTCCAAAGAGATTGTTTCAGAATCCGAAGCTGATATTTATATTTAGGTGACAAACAAAATAGATTTTGTTAAAGGAAACAATCTAAACTCCCTATCAGGAGTCACTTAGGGGAAGAGAGTAGCCACGAGGAGCGTTGGCAGAGATATATGTGGGCCAGCCAGTTTGTCTATGTGTATTGTATGTTATATATTTTTATGTGTAAAGGAAAAAAGTGAATTGTTGAAGATCGACAAATAGCAATTGTGTTTAAAAGATGAGTAAAAAATGATTTATTTATTTAGTCATCGAGACTATTGACTGAGTAGGTAGATTGAAGTAACGTGAGACATATAGGTTTGGAGCTGCGACGATTGGTACACGCTCATATTGTATTATTTTTCTGAACAAGTATTTTCTGTGTAACGGATGGTAAGTATTGACAGTCGAGTGAGACTTGTCATAATGGAGGAGGTTACTCCACTCATACAACTGTGCAAACAGCTGCCAAAACACGAACCCAAGCTTAAGCAATACAGTGCAGAATGGGTTAAGGGTACATCAGATAAAATGTTCATGCCATGGCCACAAGGGGGATCGCTGTCAAAAGCAGTTTTGAAACATATGACCACATACTTGCACGCTGCGTACAAAGGAAAGAAATTGGAAAAGAGGTTAGCTAGCTAAGAGCTCTGGAAAATGTACCAGGAGGAAAGGGAAGACCCACCTCCTGAAGACTGGATGCTTAACAAGCGTAAAGAGCGGGGTGCTGAGCCTTCTGCTCTTCCTGCCGTCCTGAAGTAAATGGCGATAGTACAAAAGATGATGGAGCGTACCCACTCAGAGAGCTTAAAGCAGCGGCAGGATATAGCAATCTGACGTATGAGCCCCTGCTTATAGCAGTGACAAGAGCCCAGAGAGGGCTCCAGAAAAAGATGTGATCTCTATGTCCCACGGGACAAAGAGAAAAGTGAACAACCAGTTGTGACCCTGGACATAGAAAGAGAAATTAAGAGATGGAAAGGAGAGAAAGATGAAACTGACGAAATAGCACAAATACAGAATGAGTGGATGGGCGGTCAGATATTGCTCAAACTTGATGGAAAGAGCATTGAGGAAGTGCAGCAAAGGGAAGATCAGGACGAACAAGATAAAAAAGACAGGGAACGAGAGAAACGATTGACAGAAGACGAGTCTAAATGAAAGAATAAACAAAGACGAGAAGAAATGTATCAGGAAGAGCAGTTAAGAAAGGAAGAAAGGGCCGAAGAGCAAAGAAAATACAACAATAGGTAGAGAGCAATTGAAGAACGGGACAGGCTAGAAAAGAAGAGAGAAGAGGAAGAACAGAAATTGAGAGATAAAGAATGCAAAGACGCAGAGATGAAGAAGTTTGTAGGGCAAATGAGAGAAAAGAAGCGAAGAGACAGGAGGAAGAGAGAGTTAGAAAAGAAGTAAAGAACTGAAGGGCATTTGATGAGGAAATGGAACGAAAGAGAAGAAAGAGAGCACGCGATATTGATTGCATTCAGAAAGAGCTAATGGAACCGAATCCAGTAGTAGCATGGGAGGACATAGAGGAATTCTTCGCATCACAGGTGTTAGTCTAGAAAAAACCGTACCATAGCATAGACAGTATATTATGTTGGCCGAAAACCAACCGCATCATATGTCTAGCATTGTCAGTACAGAATCGCCAGCATAACCATAGAGCGTCCATTTTGGAACAATAGAATTCGCCATTTTGCAATTTTGCTTTTTCTTGCTCTTCTGCTCTAATGCTGTGCTAAAAGTGAATTCTATTTTGTTCTGCTCATGCACAGAGCAAGGCCACAAGTTACATGCCAAGAGACTAGCCCAGACAGCCTCAACAGCACCACACTGTTCTCCCTCCCTCTCAAGTCCTTGGAAGTAAGCAGAAATGCATTTAATCACCAAGCAGGCGCCAGCTAGTCTCGCTGAAATGGCAGAAACTGTAGAAATAGACAGCTAATGGCTTGAATTATGCTCTGCTTTATGGCCCCCCTTTCCTGGGCCCCTGTAGATCAAGCTGACCTCTAGCCCACAAATAGAAACCCAGAGATAATAGGGCTTGGAATTTGTCTCTCCTACGAACACAGCTTGCTTGCAGAACAAGAGCACTATGTTCCTTATAACAAAGAATGGTGTCTGCACCTTTGCAGATTGCAACTATTGCTGAATAAATGTCTTAAAGGTGTCATATTAGTCATATTTTCAATCACCGAACCCTTGCTAAAGAAGATACATTATGGGCGTTTTTTTGATGTATCACTACTGATAGTATGATGGTCTTTTTGTATATATGTAACTGATGTAAAATGTTCTCTCTCTTGCGTCCCACGAGGTCTGGGTAACACACGTTGCGGGACGTGAGATCCGGTCAGCCGACTGAGACTATTTGCTTTGCAATAAACCCTAGATTTTGGGAATTGAACCTTATGTCTGGCGTATCAGTTTGTGTGTGGTGATTGTGCCTTGTTTCCATGCACGAGGGTCCCCCAAGGGCCCGTCACAGGAACTGATGCCATGGACCTCTAAGGTAAATCTAGTGGAGGAATTTGAGGTAGGAACTATAGGCGACAGAATCGCAAAAGCATATCACCAGATGAGAACAAAAAGGTAATTAAAAAACGAGGGGAAAGATGATCAAGTTGAGATTTCCCAGTCATGAGGCAAGGAGGGAAGTCCATTCAGTCTTGAGCACCGAGCTTTGTTTTTGGACAGGCTGACTCTAAACAGGGATGAGAAAGAGGACAGCCATACGAGTTCGGGACAAGATGTGTCAGACAAAGAAAGGGAAACCTTCCGTGTGGAGGAGGGAGCTGGTGCATGTAGGTCTGAGGGGTGTTTTCAGCCAGACAAGGTAGTTGGTCAGATCTGGACCTACCTAAATCCAGGATGCCAGAGCCTCTGGCATGGCCAGATCGACCTAAAGGGCAATCCCATAGTGTGAGGGTGTAGTCGCCGACATACTTGAGCAGACTAAGGTCATTGCCAGGAAGAAGGCAATCAGGAACCATTGTACCTACTATGGATAGGCAGATGATGGAAGCCAGATGTGATTTTGGGATTTCGCAGTTTCCTGTTACAAAAAGGAGGGGCCAGACCACAGTATATACCATGGCCCCAAATGGACAAGGACAATTTAAGATGCAAGTTACCCAGCTTAACGTTGGGTACACCAAAATGGATATATGAGTTAGAGAAGATGACGGGAGGAAATATGTTCACCATAGGGGACATTAAGGGTCTTCTAGCAGCTATCATTGCTGAGATGGCTGATGACATTTGCACGAGAGCAGGATAATCGAGTGACACAGCACAAAACACAGCACACACACTTAATAATTGTAGAGCAGAAATCTGGAAAGCGCTTAGAGTACAATATCCTGATACGTCAGAATTTTCAAGAGCAGTGGTGTTCGGAAACACAGGAACCGTGGGGAAAATCTATACTGGTATTCTATCATATTCTATGTCAGGGATTGCCAGAACAGGTACAGAGACAGCTTAAAAAGCTGGTGGGTATGGAGGCGAAGCCATGGCCAGAAATACAACTGACCATCGCGCAACATTGCCGATTGTTGCAAGAGAAAAATCGGAAGAAAGAGGACACTAGGAAGATCGAGGAAGCTAAGTGAGTACAGAAGAAATTGTCCTAATATGCTATAGAAGGGGCAATGTTGACTAGTGGAGAAGGGCCAGGATCACAACAGACATCAGGTATGCTGCAGGTGAATAACCAACGGCAGTCAGATCAAGGATGAAACGGATTCATGCTTAGAGGCAGCGGAACAGGTTTCAGGGGAAAGAGAGGCTTTCAGAATAATCAAGGTGGTTTTCAAAATGTGTAAAACGATAACCAACGCATGCAGGGAGGACAGGTTAGGAGATTCCCTCCTGTATGGAGATCCCGGCCTCTCTTGGCCCTCTTCCTGCTCCCACCTGCAAGGCTACGAACCTTGGGGTCATCTTTGACTCCACACTCTCCTTCTCTCCTCACATCTCTGACGTCTCTAAGAAGACACACTACCAGCTGCACCCCCTTAGAGGTATTCTTCATTTCCTCTCCTTCCCCCAGAAGCTCACTGTCTCCAGAGCTCTGGTTCTCTCTAGGCTGGACTATTGCAACAGCCTCTTTCTAAATCTGCCTGCTTCTACTCTCCAACCTCTGCAACTTATCCAGAACAGGACTACAAGACTTGTCCTTGGCCTCAAGCCCAGGGATCGTATCTCTCCAGGACTGAAATCTCTGCACTGCCTCTCAGTGGCTGTGAGGATTAAGTTCAAAACCCTCTGCATCATCCACAAGGACTTCTGGGGCCTGGGGCCTCAATGCCTTCAACTCTCTCTTCCTAAATGTCTCCCTTCTCAAGCTCTTGGCTCATCCGCTTCCAACTCCCTCAGGATCAGTCGCTTCTCCAAGCAACGAGTTGGTGGTAGATCTCTTTTCCTTGGCTGGTGCCTCCCTCTGGAACAGCCTCCCTGCCTCCCTTAAACTTGAGAAGAACCATCTGTGGTTCCGGAAGCTCCTCAAAACCTTTCTCTTTACTTCTGATTTTTCTCCTGACCTCCTAGTGCAACTGGAAACTGGCTACGTGGACACCCTCTGATCTCGGGACCAGGTCCTCTCCCCACCAGCGTTTCACACCTGCACTGCCGACCTGGCAACCCCCGCACATGGGACTGTCTCTGTATCCCTACAGTCCCTCGCCCAGCCCTAACACCTGATGTCTGCACTTACCCATGCACTTGCCACATGCTGGCAGCTACTTACTTATTGTTATCTTGCCTTGTACTGCACTTTCCCTGCCCCCTTCCCACGCACATGTGCGATCTGAATGAGACATGGCCTAGTAGGATCATTGTCCGTCCTCCCTTTGTTCCCTTCCCTTGCCTCGTCGCGCCTTGAAAAACTTGTGTATAAGCGCATTATAAATGCCATATCATATCATATATCATATGTTGGACATGTGGAATGACAGGACATATAGTGCGAACATGTGGGAGCCAAGGGTATGTACAGAATGGGCAATTCTCAAGGGGGGCAGTATCCTCCAGCATATAGCCCACAAAGCAGATACGGGTTCACCCAAGATCAGATAGTATATCAGACACAAGCGCTGAGAATACAACAGGCTTTGCAACCACAACAAGCACCATTGAATCAGCCACAAGGGAAGTCACAGCACACACCCATTTAGATACAGCAGAAATAAAACACAGGACAGTTATTGACTCCTAGAGTTGGGGGTGTCACTGTCGAGGGTGGGAATCCTTTCACGGGCACAGGAATACGTATGTACCCACAATAGGACAGCTGACTGTGTGACTTGATGTGTTCACTACTGTCTGTGATGCCTAATCCTCAAGAGGAACCAAGGGTTGACGTCACAATAGGAGGCAAATCCTTTTCTTTTTTAGTAGACACTGGAATAACTCGCTCATGTATACGAGAGGGAACATTTTTACTGTCGGGTGATGCCATGAATGCTCAAGGATTCTCAGGAGCTACAAGTAGAGTTCCTTTTATTGAGGAATTGCCAGTCTCTATAGGAGAATGTCATATGTCTGTTCCTTTATTGTATTAAAAACAGATGCCAGTTATTATACTGGGTTGAGAGTTAATGACGAAGCTAAATATGACAATTTCTTTCATTGATGAAGGCATAGTCTGTTCTACACCAGGAAAACATTAGTTGAATGCAAGTGAATTCATTATGGCATTTACTTGGCAAATAGCCTTGCGAAGAAAGCTGCTAGAGCCTGAGGTTTTTCATTATGGTGTACGGATTTTGTTAACATTGCTATCTGGGCTAGTGGGTAAGATTATGAGAATACCTGATGAATTTTTTGTCAGACCACAGATACCTATGGACGAAGAGGGGTGACAGATATTTCCCTTGGAATTACAGGCAGCCATAGTGCAAGGGGAGTTGGCCATCCTCTAAGGATTCGATGACAAGGGCAGGCCATGAAGAACAGTAATCACCATTGGCGAAGGATATAGATTGACTGACGTCACTGATGAGGATATGTTTAGAGACAACCCGTCAGATGACAAAGTAGTGTTTGAGATGAACATCACTTATTGGATTAAGACAGAGAGGCGTGAAGTCCCACAGCGAATGGTGCTAGTGTGGCAGTGACCCACATTTTCTGATGACGACATGGAGAAAATAGCAATCTCCTTATGGACTACTGGCCCTTATGACGTAGGCCTGTTGAAGGGGGTGGGAGAAGTCAAGATTAATTAAAGCCAAGAGCAACTTTACCTCAAGCGAGGCAGTATCCTATGTCTAGAGCGGCAGATGAGGGGATTTTAAAGACAATATCAGCCATGATGGATCAAGGCATCTTAGTGATGTCAGAGTCACCATGCAATACCCCAGTGTACCCTATCAAGAAATCAAAAGGTGGGTTGTGGCATTTAATTCAAGACATGAGGCCAATTAACCAGATTGTAGAGGCAGGATTCCCTCTAGTTCCAAATCCAGCAATGATTCTGTGCAGTATCCCTCCAGAAGCACGCTATTTCACGGAGATTGACTTGAAAAATGTGCTTTTCTCAATCCTGTTGCATAAAGATTCCCAGGATTTTACGTCATTTACCTTTAGACAGACTAAGCTGAAAAGCACACGTTTTCCCCAGGGGTACTGTGAGTCTCAATTGATCTTTCATAGGGTCCTGCAGATGGACCTGAGCAATATTGATTTGCCAAGTGTTGTGTTGCAGTACGTAGATGATATTTTAGTTTGCAGCACGACAGAGGAAGATTGCAGACGAGGCTCAATTCAGTTAATGATTATCCTAGCAGACAAAGGCTATAAAGTGGATAAAGAGAAATTACAGTATTGTCAGACAGAACTGCTATACATAGGCCAGTTAATCTCGCATGAAGGAAACAAGGTTACACATGAAAGAGTTGAGGCGATTATGAAAACGCAGAAACCGCATACAATAAAACACATGCAGCAGTTTTTGGGACTGTGTAATTATGTAAGAGCATGGGTATTTGATTACAGTTCAAACACAAGACCCTTGTTGCAGGCCCTGAAGAAGGCACAGGGAAACAGGGAAAATATTGAATGGACTGGGAGATGGAGGAGGGGTTTGATGAGTTGAAAAAAGCAATTTGTACAGCTCCAGTTTTAGGACCCCCAATTATTCTGAGGAGTTCTTTTTATTCTCTAACACGAATGGAACAGTCATGAAAGCAGTCCTGACACAGAGAACTACATTGGGGTACAAGCCCTAAGAATATTACAGTGGGATTTTAGACCCAGTAATGAGGGGTCACTTCCTTGCGAACAATTGCTGGAAGTAGCCGTGTTTGCCATTGAAAAGTCTGCAAGCATAGTAATGAGTGTTCTATGACGTTGTTTGTTTAGCATGCTTTAATTGCTGTTTTGGAAAAACCTAAAGGTAAACTGACATCTCAAAGAGCCTCTGCTTACGAGGTGGTTATATCGAATCCTGTCATTAAAATAATCAGGTGCAGAATAGTGAACCCTGCCAAGTTTGTAGCTGAACCTGTGGCAGAAGATGAGCATGTGCATGACTGTGCTAGTTATGAAGAGTCATATGAAGACGTACCGCGTGTAAAAAAGAATGCGTTACCTGATAAGAGGCCCTCTTTATTGATGGTTCTTGGAAAAGTTATCAAAGTAATGGGGAAAAACTTACTGATTCAGCTGTAGTGAGGTACAGAGAAAATTGAGAATTTGAAATAGTGGCAACCATAAGGATGCTATCTCATTTTTCAGCACAGGGTGCAGAATTGGTAGCGTTTATTATCACGCTCGAGAAATACGAAGGAGATGAAGTGACGGTGTACAGTGACTCTGCCTATGTGACGTCAACCGTGCACGCAGGATTGGCACGTTCGAAAAGGAGGGGCTACCTCTGAGCAGACAACACTCCACTGCAACATGATGCGCTATTGGATAGACTCATAAAAGCACTACAGCTCCCAGCAGCCATAGCAATAGTTAAATGTGCAGCACATACTAAGAGAACTGACTTTATTTCATGCGGAAACCAAGCCACGGATGAAGAAGCCAAAAGAGTTGCAACTTCTTCAGACATTTAGAGTTTTGATTCTCCTTATGCAAGCAAGTAGACATTATGGCTGTGATAATGAACGAAGGTTTAAATCATTTGCCAAAGACTCAGTTAATGGAAATTCAAGGTGGAGCTCCACAGGAAGAGAAAGAACTGAGGGCACAAAGGGGTTTTTCTTTATCCTCTACTGAAGCACTGTGGCGACAAGACAGCACTGGTAAACCGTTGATACTTGTAGCCATATTAGAACAGCTACAATACCCTGCGCATGTCACTAGGGAAAGCCTGGCAGCAACCATTGCATAGGACTGGTTCGTGCTGAACCTGTTAGAACACATTGCTTTTTATGTTGTAAATTGCCTCATGGGTCAAATGTTTACTGCTGGGCACACGCTGCAAACAGTCAGAGGAGTTATTCCTTGACCAAATGGTCCATTTCAGCATTTACATATTGACTATGTTGATATGCTGCAGGTCTGTAAGGGTTATAGGTATATGATAGTGGTAGTGTGCCCCTTCTCTAGGCTGATCGAGGCCGGTCCATGCACACACCCTGATGCCACTTGCGCTGCAAAGTTTTTAGTCCAAGAAGTATTTCCTAGATGGGGAGTATGCGAGGTGCTGAGATCAGATAATGGCCCCCATTGTTTGAATGAAGTATTCAAGCAAATCAGTTTATTGCTCAGCATAAAACACAAGTTCTCTTCTGCTTATCACCCGCAAGTGAATGGAATATGTGAGAGACTTAACTGTCTGCTCAAAAAAGAGGATAGCCAAATTGAAGCTAACACTGAAAAATGGGTGGCTGCATTGCCTGCCCCTTGCATTATATGCATTCAGAAATCAGCCTGGGTCAGAACACCACCTCACATCCCACGAGGTAGTCACAGGGATGTGAATGAGAATGCCTCTAACTCCTCCATCGAGGACTAGGAGTGATGCCCAGACAACTTCAGAATTGTTACGAGATGAGCTACATGCATATTTGGCATGTTTGACGGCTAGTATCTCTGTCATTTCAGATCAAGTCAAGCGGACGGGGTGTCTGTCTCAAGAGCACACATTCAGCAACATGAACTATCTATACTGCCCTTTCCTCATGGAAAACATCACACCGTTAGCAGTCAAAGTCCAAGGAAGACGAGCCTGGATTCATCAAGGTGATGTGAAAATCTATGCTGTAGAGACCCCCACACCCCAAACCCTTTCGGAAGCAAGACAAGATGAAGCAGTTCAGCACGTTCAGACTAGATCTATGACGAGGAAGAAGGACGCAGAGACTATCCAATAGATAGGCAAAGAGTATTTTGGACTGTGGCTACTTCGCAGGCACTCTTATTAATACTTGGTAGGAGTGCAAAACAGCCGTTCTTGAGCCACAGGAATTCGGTGACATTGGACTGTGGCTTCCATGAAAGCACTCTTTGTAGCTGCTACAGCAAGGAGAGAGAAAGTTACTGTTCTTAAGCCAAAGAAGTGTGTTGACATTGAACTTTGGAGTGCAAAAGAAAAGCAAAGGATACCAGATTTGGACTTCGTGTTTGACGACTGGAAGAGAGAGCAGTTGAAAGACTCATTTCAAACCAAGTTTCTCTTTGGTGGGCCATATGGTGCTCACTGATGTCGACGTACACAGACTACTTCTTGCTATCTTTATTTTTATACTCAGAGCTTTCCCTGCTTTTGTTGGCTGCAGCGTTGATGTGCGCACTTTCAGCGATTAGACGTCTTCTGGCAGCAATTCTAGACCAGATTAGACAATTACCTGAACATCTCTTTGAGTGCACAAATGGTTCTGTCGAGTGACGATATTCACAATTTACTGGCCCTGATCTTTTGCTATTTGCTTGAAGCTCATCCTTATTTTGTTTGGCGCAAGAATAACACTTTTGTGTTCATTCAAAATCCTATCAATTGTCCTGCAATCAGCCAGCTACTTGTGGAACTTGTGGAGCAGATTCAACAGCTGCGAGAGTATTTCATGAGATTGCCTGAATGAAAAGAGTTTTTTCTTTCCTTAAAAGTAATTACAGGCAATCATGTGGTCCATAAACCACTTCGCTATTCCAGAAAGTGATCAAAGACAGTGACGAGTGGCGAAACATTGTTAGTGGAGCATAACGTACAGGTGCATAATATATATGCTTGCTCAATGTTTATCATTGTTTTCCTGATTCTACTGATTCATGCTGTGTATATTGTTGGCCCAAAGCAGAGGAGAGTCCCCTCGGTTCTTCCCACTCCAGTGACCAATGCAGAGTAAGATATTTTAAGACAGCCTAGGCCCTATGTGATTGTCCCCACACCAGTGGTGAACGAGAAAGCAACTAGTTCTGTGAGAAATAGTTCTGGGCTTCCTTTTGGGGGGAGGTCAGTGTTTGATTTGCTTTATGATCAGTATAGACAGAATCCTTTGGCAAGGAACAGACCCAAGAGGAGTGCAAGGGAGGATGATTCTGAATTAAATGATTATCTAGACAGTACAGCACATTTTGGGAGTAACATGTGGTATCAGCATATGAAAGACGTGGGCAAACGGACTTCTGAAGAGGAATGCTATGCATGTGCACTCCTGCCTTATACTACGGGAAAGTCTAAGGTGTTCAAAGCTATTGAAATAGATGTCCAAACAGCAAAGTGCCTATATCACATAGCACTCTGCCGGGCAAGACGTAAGTTCATGGGCCGACAGCATCTTTGGTATTGGCAACAGAATGGTCAGCTCCAGATGAAGATGATTATGTTCAAGACTTGAAGACAAGAGCAAGGACATTCACTGAAATCGTGTGATAAGATATGACCAGCCTGTAGTGAAAGGAGCTGGAATCAGATGGGAAGTAAACCGAAGAATTGACAGCCCAGGAAAGACTGCAGAAGAAATTCAAAGATCGAAGGAAAGAAGCCAGATGCAGATCTGGGGATTGGTACTTTCTCCAGATGGCTGGGAGGAAGGTGTGGTTATCTGCAGAGCTTGGGTGGTAATTGGTTACCGCAAACCAACTATCGACATTGTGGAAAAAGAATGCAAAACTTTATGGCCAAAACTTGCAAGACTATTGACATGGGTCGAAGATAAAGGAGGTCCTTTACGGATAGTGCCTCTGGACAGAGCAAAGTTGTGCTTTAGAAACAATGGCACGAGAAGAGTTGGAGAAAATCAAAATTGTGGTTGAATTTTTGATGTGCCAGGAATGAACATTGGGACAGCAGTGATAATGGATCACTACTGGGCCTGTGTATCCAGAGCTTACATGAAGCTGCCCAGGGATTGGAGAGTATTGTTCTAAAGTGATTGTCTATGTTCCAGCATTGGTGATTATAAAGTGTGACCTGGACATTGGTGGGTTCCTAAAGGCAGATTTTCAACTGAGAAAGAAGAGATCTGCTGAGCTCTTGAATCGATTGAAAAGGGAGAACCATTTCTCAGCAAAATCAATAGAAGCTTTTGATTCTATCCCATATGAACAAAGGTTGTTCAGCCAGACTTCATCAATATTCACGATAATCTTTATGCCCAGGATACAGACAGCAGCAAATACTAAATGGTTACAAATAACCCGATCGGAGCTCCTGCAGACAATCAACACTACCATAAAGGTATTTAATGCTATCAAGGAAGAGCTGAGAGCCAATGCGACTAATGACTCTAAACAGATATGTCCTTGAAATGATCACAGCTATGGATGGAGGTGTTTGTGCAAAAGTCGGAGAATCATGTTGCACATTCATACCCTCTCACGACAATGAGAATGGCACCCTGACGGAGGCCATAATGATGCTGACAGATCTACACGTCAAAATGATAGGCAAAGTTGAAGACAATGCTGATGACAGTTGGATTGGATCGCTATTCTCATGGGGTCCACAATCGATGGTGAACATTTTCAGGGTCCTTGGAGCCCTGATAGTGATGGTCATGGTTGGATTCTGTATGATCAGGATAATAATAACGCAATGCAAGAAGACTGCGAAGAAAGCAGCTGGAATGAAGATTGTGATTGATGTTGAATCAGGAGTTGTACCCAAGGAGCTGACAGATGAAGAAATAGAGACTACGTGAAGGCGAGAATTCCTGCACCTGAGGGAACGAAGTTCCTGTATCCAAGACACCACAAGAATTATGTGGGTAGATGGATCTATTGTAGCCCAAAGGGAGAGTGATTTCTTATGACCTGGAGTGTTGATGAGTATGTGAAATCAGCTGGATGCCTGAAAGGAGTAGTGAAGATATGGCTCCCAAAGAAGCATTTCTTCAGACGAGGATGTCTGGATGTGAAGAGTGGTCGATGAATCACCCAGAGAGGGGATCGTAGAGGTGGAGCCAAGTACCCCTATCAAAAGCTCCGCCCCCATGTTGCCTATATGTTGGGAACCGGAAATGGCTACATGATCAGTGCCAGTAAGAATGCCTGCACCACAAAGAACCTTCGAGACAAGGTACCCATTGAGAAAACCCTATATAAATGCACAAAGAAATGGTGCATTTCTGGCTGGGGTGCCAGAAGAAAGGTGCATTTGAACAGAAAAGGAGACTGGTGACGTCATGCGAAGTAAGAACTGAAGCACCTTGAAATGACATGCAAGATGAAGACATATAGACACTCTATATAAGTTGAAGATGAAGTGTCGAGGTTAAGCAATCTTTCGGGATCGAAATGAAGATGCTCATGCAAAAAAGCGCTGAATAAAATGCAAAGTCATTTTACACCTGTACAGATGTAGCAACGCAAGTAGGGTAAAGTAATCTTAAAGGCTGGCTATGTAATGAATTAAATGGCAGCGATGCACCAATGTACACATAGAGGAATGTACAGAACCTGGATATTCCACAATGCACTTTAGCAAGGCTTGGAACCCCATGATTGGAAAGGATTCCAGCGTGGTGCAGTTGGAAATAAGCTGATGGCGAACGAGAATTCCAAGAAAGGCTTGGCTGGCCCACTCCCTTTATTTCTCATGCACAGACAGCTACTGCAAGGGCAAGTTCAAAGCCGTAATTGACTGGCAGACTGTAGGAGTAATGATGGATGTTGGACTAATTGGTGGGGAGGCAAGACCACACAAACCCTCCATGCACCTGGGATGGTAGCCTGCGTGCTGCTAGTGTGTGGAATATTCCAGAAGGGTCCAAGTATGCCAAACCAATTGTAGAGGGCCTTGTAGTAAGGAGTCCTATAGTTTGTGTAGCCAATCAATCATCCTGTATTTAGTGAAGATGGAGATGACCATTCACTTGGGATGGGCTTAGTTGCCCACCTGACATAGATACCCAATCATAACCCCGGTCAGTATGGAACGTATACTTAGATGTTCCTTGTAAACCAACCACAGTTCCCCGTAGGTTTTTGTAGTTTGCCACGTAGTGTGATGTCAGTAATGATGATTTTTTGATATATAAGCTATGCTTTTCTAAATTAGGTGGAGATTGTGCTGTGCGAAGTCGGATGATGTCTGGTGTACTCTCTGTTTTAGACAATTGATAATAAAACAGAACACAGTTTTGCCAACTTCCAGCGTCATTTTGATTATTGAGGTTTGAGTAACTTCTGCATCCCTATTTACCTCTAAGTATTGCTACCTAGTCTTAAAGGACTCTAAGTTTATGAGTTCACGTTCAAAGACATCATTAATAGGTTAGGGATAGTGCCTCTCATATTGATATTTTTAGGATAATTTAATTCTTTTGGAAAATGAAGCTAATACTTTGTGTGATTATTTGGATGAAAGGTAGAACAATTCTCCTGAAGAAGGACATGCCACATAGTATGCAGCCCTGTGTTGTGCAGTCGTGTCAGAGCATCTCGTGTAATGTGTAGCAGTCCTGTGACGCAGCAAGATCTCATAATTTGCAACCATGGGCTCTCTTGAGAGAGTGTCTCATATACTGTGAAGTCTATTGTGCCTGGAGGGAACATTTACAAAACTGTGCAGCCCTTCTCTGCCCACATGGAGCAGTTCATATACGATGCAGCCCTTCTCTATCCAGATGTAGTATCTCATATATTGCGCAGCCCTTGTCTGCCCAGGTGGAGTATCTCATACACTGCACAGCCCTTCCCTGTCCATAATTAGTATCTCATATACTCTGCAGCCCTTCTCTGTCCAGATGTAGAATTCCATACACTCTGCAGCCCTTCTCTGCCCACATGGAGCAGCTCATATACTGTGCAGCCCATCTCTGTCCAGATGTAGTATCTCATATACTGCACATCCCTTCTCTGTCCAGATGCAGTATCTCATACTCCGCAGCCCTTCTCTGTCCAGATGTAGTATCTCATATACTCTGCAGCCCTTCTCTGTCCAGATGCAGTATCTCATATACTCTGCAGCCCTTCTCTGTCCAGATGTAGTATTGCATATACCGTGCAGCCCTTCCTTTCCAGATGTAGCATCTCATATACTCTGCAGCCCTTCTCTGTCCAGATGTAGTATCACATATGCTCTGCAGCCCTTCCTTTCCAGATGTAGCATCTCATATACTCTGCAGTCCTTCTCTGTCCAGATGTATTATCTCATATACTGTGCAGCCCTTCTCTGTCCAGATGGAATATCTCATTTACTGCGCAGCCCTTCTCTGTCCAGATGTAGTATATCATATACTGCACAGCCCTTCTCCGTCCAGATGCAGTATCTCATATACTGCGCAGCCCTTCACTGTCCAGATGGAATATCTCATATACTGTGCAGCCCTTCTCTGTCCAGATGCGGTATCTCAAATACTCTGCAGCCCTTCTCTGTACAGATGTAGTATCGCATATACTCTGCCGCCCTTCTCTGTCCAGATGTAGTATCGCATATACTGTGCAGCCCTTCCTTTCCAGATGTAGCATCTCATATTCTCTGCAGCCCTTCTCTGTCCAGATGTATTATCTCATACACTGTGCAGCCCTTCTCTGTCCAGATGGAATATCTCATTTACTGCGCAGCCCTTCTCTGTCCAGATGTAGTATATCATATACTGCACAGCCCTTCTCCGTCCAGATGCAGTATCTCATATACTGCGCAGCCCTTCACTGTCCAGATGGAATATCTCATATACTGTGCAGCCCTTCTCTGTCCAGATGGAATATCGCATATACTCTGCAGCCCACCTCTGCCCACATGGAGCAGCTCATATACTGCGCAGCCCTTCTCTGTCCAGATGAAGTATCTTATATACTGCGCAGCTCATCTCTGTCCAGATGTAGTATCTCATATACTGTGCAGCCCTTCACTGTCCAGATGGAATAGTTCATATACTCTGCAGCCCTTCTCTGTCCAGATGGAATATCTCATATACTGCACAGCCCTTCTCTGTCCAGATGGAATATTTCATATACTCTGAAGCCCTTCTCTGTCCAGATGTAGTATTGCATATACTGTGCAGCCCTTCTCTGCCCAGATGTAGTATATCATATACTGCACAGCCCTTCTCTGTCCAGATGGAATATTTCATATACTGTGCAGCCCTTCTCTGTCCAGATGTAGTAAATCATATACTGCACAGCTCTTCTCTGTCCAGATGGAATATTACATATACTCTGCAGCCCTTCTCTGTCCAGATGTAGTATTGCATATACTGTGCAGCCCTTCTCTGTCCAGATTTAGTATCTCATACGCTGCACATCCCTTCTCTGTCCAGATGCAGTATCTCATACTCCGCAGCCCTTCTCTGTCCAGATGTAGTATCTCATATACTCTGCAGCCCTTCTCTGTCCAGATGCAGCATCTCATATACTCTGCAGCCCTTCTCTGTCCAGATGTAGTATCGCATATACTGTGCAGCCCTTCCTTTCCAGATGTAGCATCTCATATACTCTGCAGCCCTTCTCTGTCCAGATGTAGTATCGCATATACTGTGCAGCCCTTCTCTGTCCAGATGGAATATCTCATTTACTGCACAGCCCTTCACTGTCCAGATGGAATATCTCATATACTGTGCAGCCCTTCTCTGTCCAGATGCGGTATCTCAAATACTGCACAGCCCTTCACTGTCCAGATGGAATATCGCATATACTCTGCAGCCCACCTCTGCCCACATGGAGCAGCTCATTTACTGCGCAGCCCTTCTCTGTCCAGATGAAGTATCTTATATACTCCGCAGCTCATCTCTGTCCAGATGTAGTATCTCATATACTGTGCAGCCCTTCACTGTCCAGATGGAATAGTTCATATACTCTGCAGCCCTTCTCTGTCCAGATGTAGTATATCATATACTGTAAAGCCCTTCTCTGTCCAGATGTAGTATTGCATATACTCTGCAGCCCTTCTCTGTCCAGATGGAATATTTCATATACTCTGCAGCCCTTCTCTGTCCAGATGTAGTATTGCATATACTGTGCAGCCCTTCTCTGTCCAGATGGAATATCTCATATACTGCGCAGCCCTTCTCTGTCCAGATGGAATATCTCATATACTGTGCAGCCCTTCACTGTCCAGATGGAATATTTCATATACTCTGAAGCCCTTCTCTGTCCAGATGTAGTATTGCATATACTGTGCAGCCCTTCTCTGCCCAGATGTAGTATATCATATACTGCACAGCCCTTCTCTGCCCAGATGGAATATTTCATATACTGTGCAGCCCTTCTCTGTCCAGATGTAGTAAATCATATACTGTACAGCTCTTCTCTGTCCAGATGGAATATTACATATACTCTGCAGCCCTACTCTGTCCAGATGTAGTATTGCATATACTGTGCAGCCCTTCTCTGCCCAGATGTAGTATCTCATACTGTGCAGCCCTTCTCTGTCCAGATTTAGTATCTCATACGCTGCATGGCCCTTCTCTGTCCAGATTTAGTATCTCATATACTCTGCAGCCCTTCTCTGTCCATATTTAGTATCTCATATACTCTGCAGCCCTTCTCTGTCCAGATGGAATATTTCATATACTCTGCAGCCCTTCTCTGTCCAGATGTAGAAAATCATATACTGCACAGCTCTTCTCTGTCCAGATGGAATATTACATATACTCTGCAGCCCTTCTCTGTCCAGATGTAGTATTGCATATACTGTGCAGCCCTTCTCTGCCCAGATGTATCTCATACACTGCATGGCCCTTCTCTGTACAGATTTAGTATCTCATATACTCAGCAGCCCTTCTCTGTCCATATGTAGTATCTCATATACTGCGCAGCCCTTCTCTGTCCAGACGGAACATCTCATATACTCTGCAGCCCTTCTCTGCCCAGATGCACCTCATATACTACATGGCCCTTCTCTGTCCGGATGTAGCATCTCATACACTGTGCAGCCCTTCTCTGCCCACATGGAGCAGCTCATATACTCTGCAGCCCTTCTCTGTCCAGATGTATTATCTCATATACTGTGCAGCCCTTCACTGTCCAGATGGAATATCTCATATACTGTGCAACCCTTCTCTGTCCAGATGGAATATCTCATTTACTGTGCAGCCCTTCTCTGTCCAGATGTATTATCTCATATACTGTGCAGCCCTTATCTGTCCAGATGGAATATCATATACTCTGCAGCACTTCTCTGTCCAGATGTAGTATCTCAGATACTGTGCAGCACTTCTCTGTCCAGATGTAGTATATCTTATACTGTGCAGCCCTTCTCTGTCCAGATAGAATATCTCATATACTGTGCAGCCCTTCTCTGTCCAGATGTAGTAAATCATATACTGTACAGCTCTTCTCTGTCCAGATGGAATATTACATATACTCTGCAGCCCTTCTCTGTCCAGATGTAGTATTGCATATACTGTGCAGCCCTTCTCTGCCCAGATGTAGTATCTCATACTGTGCAGCCCTTCTCTGTCCAGATTTAGTATCTCATACGCTGCATGGCCCTTCTCTGTCCAGATTTAGTATCTCATATACTCTGCAGCCCTTCTCTGTCCATATTTAGTATCTCATATACTCTGCAGCCCTTCTCTGTCCAGATGGAATATTTCATATACTCTGCAGCCCTTCTCTGTCCAGATGTAGAAAATCATATACTGCACAGCTCTTCTCTGTCCAGATGGAATATTACATATACTCTGCAGCCCTTCTCTGTCCAGATGTAGTATTGCATATACTGTGCAGCCCTTCTCTGCCCAGATGTATCTTATACACTGCATGGCCCTTCTCTGTACAGATTTAGTATCTCATATACTGCGCAGCCCTTCTCTGTCCAGACGGAACATCTCATATACTCTGCAGCCCTTCTCTGCCCAGATGCACCTCATATACTACATGGCCCTTCTCTGTCCGTATATAGCATCTCATACACTGTGCAGCCCTTCTCTGCCCACATGGAGCAGCTCATATACTCTGCAGCCCTTCTCTGTCCAGATGTATTATCTCATATACTGTGCAGCCCTTATCTGTCCAGATGGAATAGCTCATTTACTGTGCAGCCCTTCTCTGTCCAGATGGAATATCTCATTTACTGTGCAACCCTTCTCTGTCCAGATGTAGTATATCATATACTGCACAGCCCTTCTCTGTCCAGATGCGGTATCTCAAATACTGCACAGCCCTTCACTGTCCAGATGGAATATCGCATACTGCACAGCCCTTCTCTGTCCAGATGGAATATCATATACTCTGCAGCACTTCTCTGTCCAGATGTAGTATCTCAGATACTGTGCAGCCCTTCTCTGTCCAGATGTAGTATATCTTATACTGCGCAGCCCTTCTCTGTCCAGATGGAATATCTCATATACTGTGCAGCCCTTCTCTTTCCAGATGTAGTACCTCATATACTGTGCAGCCCTTCTCTGTCCAGATGTAGTATCTCATATACTATGCAGTACCTCTGTCCAGATGTAGAATCTCTTATACTGCACAGCCCTTCTCTTTCCAGAGGTAGTATCTCATATACTGTGCAGCCATTCTCTTTCCAGATGTAGTACCTCATATACTGTGCAGCCCTTCTCTGTCCAGATGTAGTACCTCATATACTGTGCAGCCCTTCTCTGTCCAGATGTAGTATCTCATATACTCTGCAGCCCTTCTCTGTCCAAGTGTATTATCTCATATACTACGCAGTACCTCTGTCCAGATGTAGTATCTCTTATACTGCACAGCCCTTCTCTTTCCAGAGGTAGTATCTCATATACTGTGCAGCCCTTCTCTTTCCAGATGTAGTACCTCATATACTGTGCAGCCCTTCTCTGTCCAGATGTAGTATCTCATATATTCTGCATCCCTTCTCTGTCCAAATGTATTATCTCATATACTACGCAGTACCTCTGTCCAGATGTAGTATCTCTTATACTGCACAGCCCATCTCTTTCCAGAGGTAGTATCTCTTATACTGTGCAGCCCTTCTCTTTCCAGAGGTAGTATCTCACATACTGTACAGCCCTTCTCTGTCCAGATGTAGTATCTCATACACTGTGCAGCCCTTCTCTGTCCAGATTTAGTATCTCATATACTGCACAGCCCTTCACTGTCCAAATGGAATATCGCATACTGCGCAGCCCTTCTTTGTCCAGATGGAATATCTCATATACTCTGCAGCCCATCTCTGCCCACATGGAGCAACTCATATACTGAGCAGCCCTTCTATATCCAGATGGAATATCATATACTCTGCAGCACTTCTCTGTCCAGATGTAGTAACTCAGATACTGTGCAGCCCTTCTCTGTCCAGATGTAGTATATCTTATACTGCGCAGCCCTTCTCTGTCCAGATGAAATATCGCATATACTGTGCAGCCCTTCTCTTTCCAGATGTATCTCATATACTACACAGTACCTCTGTATCTCATATACTGCACAGCCCTTCTCTTTCCAGATGTAGTATCTCATATACTGTGCAGCCCTTCTCTGTCCAGATGTATCATCTCATATACTGCACAGCCCTTCTCTGTCCAGATGTAGTATCTCATACTCTGCAGCCCTTCTCTGTCCAGATTTAGTATCTCATATACTGTGCAGCCCTTCTCTGTCCAGATTTAGTATCTCATATACTGTGCAGCCCTTCTCTTTCCAGATGTAGTACCTCATATACTCCGCAGCCCTTCTCTGTCCAGATGTAGTATCTCATACTCCGCAGCCCTTCTCTGTCCATATGTAGTATCTCATATACAGCGCAGCCCTTCTCTGTCCAGATTTGGTATCTCATATACTCTGGAGCCCTTCTCTGTCCATATGGAATATCTGATATACTCTGCAGCTCTTCTCTGTTCAGATGTATTATCTCATATACTGCGCAGCCCTTCTTTGTCCAGGTGTGTTATCTCATATACCATGCAGTACTTCTCTGTCCAGATGTAGTATCTCATATACTGTGCAGCCCCTGTATGTCCCGATGTAGTATTTAATATACTGCGCAGCCCTTCTCTGTCCAGATGTATCATCTCATGTACTGCACAGCCCATCTCTGTCCACATGTAGTATCTCACATACTGCGCAGCCCTTCTCTGCCCAGATTTAGTATCTCATATACTCGGCAGCCCTTCACTACCCAGATATAGTATCTCATATACTGTAAAGCCCTTCTCTGCCCTAATGTAGTATCTCATATACTCCACGGCCCTTCTCTGCCCACATGGAGCAGCTCATATACTGTGCAGCCCTTCTCTTTCCAGATTTAGGATATCATATACTGCACAGCCCTTCACTGTCCAGATGGAATATCTCATATACTATGCAGCCCTTCTCTGTCCAGATGGAATATCTCATTTACTGGGCAGCCCTTCTCTGTCCAGATGTAGTATATCATATACTGCACAGCCCTTATCTGTTCAGATGGAATATTGCATACTGCGCAGCCCTTCTTTGTCCAGATGGAATATCTCATATACTCTGCAGCCCATCTCTGCCCACATGGAGCAGCTCATATACTGCGCAGCCCTTCTATGTCCAGATGGAATATCATATACTCTGCAGCACTTCTCTGTCCAGATGTAGTATCTCAGATACTGTGCAGCCCTTCTCTGTCCAGATGTAGTATATCTTATACTGTGCAGCCCTTCTCTGTCTAGATGGAATATCGCATATGCTGTGCAGCCCTTCTCTTTCCAGATGTAGTACCTCATCTGTCCAGATGGAATATCTCATTTACTGTGCAGCCCTTCTCTGTCCAGATGTAGTATATCATATACTGCACAGCTCTTCTCTGTCCAGATGCGGTATCTCAAATACTGCACAGCCTTTCACTGTCCAGATGGAATATTGCATACTGCGCAGCCCTTCTTTGTCCAGATGGAATATCTCATATACTCTGCAGCCCATCTCTGCCCACATGGAGCAGCTCATATACTGCACAGCCCTTCTATGTCCAGATGGAATATCATATACTCTGCAGCACTTCTCAGTCCAGATGTAGTATCTAAGATACTGTGCAGCCCTTCTCTGTCCAGATGCAGTATCCCATATACTGTGCAGCCCTTCTCTGTCCAGATGGAATATCTCATATACTCTGCAGCCCTTATCTGTCCAGATGGAATAGCTCATTTACTGTGCAGCCCTTCTCTGTCCAGATGGAATATCTCATTTACTGTGCAACCCTTCTCTGTCCAGATGTAGTATATCATATACTGCACAGCCCTTCTCTGTCCAGATGCGGTATCTCAAATACTGCACAGCCCTTCACTGTCCAGATGGAATATCGCATACTGCACAGCCCTTCTCTGTCCAGATGGAATATCATATACTCTGCAGCACTTCTCTGTCCAGATGTAGTATCTCAGATACTGTGCAGCCCTTCTCTGTCCAGATGTAGTATATCTTATACTGCGCAGCCCTTCTCTGTCCAGATGGAATATCTCATATACTGTGCAGCCCTTCTCTTTCCAGATGTAGTACCTCATATACTGTGCAGCCCTTCTCTGTCCAGATGTAGTATCTCATATACTATGCAGTACCTCTGTCCAGATGTAGAATCTCTTATACTGCACAGCCCTTCTCTTTCCAGAGGTAGTATCTCATATACTGTGCAGCCATTCTCTTTCCAGATGTAGTACCTCATATACTGTGCAGCCCTTCTCTGTCCAGATGTAGTACCTCATATACTGTGCAGCCCTTCTCTGTCCAGATGTAGTATCTCATATACTCTGCAGCCCTTCTCTGTCCAAGTGTATTATCTCATATACTACGCAGTACCTCTGTCCAGATGTAGTATCTCTTATACTGCACAGCCCTTCTCTTTCCAGAGGTAGTATCTCATATACTGTGCAGCCCTTCTCTTTCCAGATGTAGTACCTCATATACTGTGCAGCCCTTCTCTGTCCAGATGTAGTATCTCATATATTCTGCATCCCTTCTCTGTCCAAATGTATTATCTCATATACTACGCAGTACCTCTGTCCAGATGTAGTATCTCTTATACTGCACAGCCCATCTCTTTCCAGAGGTAGTATCTCTTATACTGTGCAGCCCTTCTCTTTCCAGAGGTAGTATCTCACATACTGTACAGCCCTTCTCTGTCCAGATGTAGTATCTCATACACTGTGCAGCCCTTCTCTGTCCAGATTTAGTATCTCATATACTGCACAGCCCTTCACTGTCCAAATGGAATATCGCATACTGCGCAGCCCTTCTTTGTCCAGATGGAATATCTCATATACTCTGCAGCCCATCTCTGCCCACATGGAGCAACTCATATACTGAGCAGCCCTTCTATATCCAGATGGAATATCATATACTCTGCAGCACTTCTCTGTCCAGATGTAGTAACTCAGATACTGTGCAGCCCTTCTCTGTCCAGATGTAGTATATCTTATACTGCGCAGCCCTTCTCTGTCCAGATGAAATATCGCATATACTGTGCAGCCCTTCTCTTTCCAGATGTATCTCATATACTACACAGTACCTCTGTATCTCATATACTGCACAGCCCTTCTCTTTCCAGATGTAGTATCTCATATACTGTGCAGCCCTTCTCTGTCCAGATGTATCATCTCATATACTGCACAGCCCTTCTCTGTCCAGATGTAGTATCTCATACTCTGCAGCCCTTCTCTGTCCAGATTTAGTATCTCATATACTGTGCAGCCCTTCTCTGTCCAGATTTAGTATCTCATATACTGTGCAGCCCTTCTCTTTCCAGATGTAGTACCTCATATACTCCGCAGCCCTTCTCTGTCCAGATGTAGTATCTCATACTCCGCAGCCCTTCTCTGTCCATATGTAGTATCTCATATACAGCGCAGCCCTTCTCTGTCCAGATTTGGTATCTCATATACTCTGGAGCCCTTCTCTGTCCATATGGAATATCTGATATACTCTGCAGCTCTTCTCTGTTCAGATGTATTATCTCATATACTGCGCAGCCCTTCTTTGTCCAGGTGTGTTATCTCATATACCATGCAGTACTTCTCTGTCCAGATGTAGTATCTCATATACTGTGCAGCCCCTGTATGTCCCGATGTAGTATTTAATATACTGCGCAGCCCTTCTCTGTCCAGATGTATCATCTCATGTACTGCACAGCCCATCTCTGTCCACATGTAGTATCTCACATACTGCGCAGCCCTTCTCTGCCCAGATTTAGTATCTCATATACTCGGCAGCCCTTCACTACCCAGATATAGTATCTCATATACTGTAAAGCCCTTCTCTGCCCTAATGTAGTATCTCATATACTCCACGGCCCTTCTCTGCCCACATGGAGCAGCTCATATACTGTGCAGCCCTTCTCTTTCCAGATTTAGGATATCATATACTGCACAGCCCTTCACTGTCCAGATGGAATATCTCATATACTATGCAGCCCTTCTCTGTCCAGATGGAATATCTCATTTACTGGGCAGCCCTTCTCTGTCCAGATGTAGTATATCATATACTGCACAGCCCTTATCTGTTCAGATGGAATATTGCATACTGCGCAGCCCTTCTTTGTCCAGATGGAATATCTCATATACTCTGCAGCCCATCTCTGCCCACATGGAGCAGCTCATATACTGCGCAGCCCTTCTATGTCCAGATGGAATATCATATACTCTGCAGCACTTCTCTGTCCAGATGTAGTATCTCAGATACTGTGCAGCCCTTCTCTGTCCAGATGTAGTATATCTTATACTGTGCAGCCCTTCTCTGTCTAGATGGAATATCGCATATGCTGTGCAGCCCTTCTCTTTCCAGATGTAGTACCTCATCTGTCCAGATGGAATATCTCATTTACTGTGCAGCCCTTCTCTGTCCAGATGTAGTATATCATATACTGCACAGCTCTTCTCTGTCCAGATGCGGTATCTCAAATACTGCACAGCCTTTCACTGTCCAGATGGAATATTGCATACTGCGCAGCCCTTCTTTGTCCAGATGGAATATCTCATATACTCTGCAGCCCATCTCTGCCCACATGGAGCAGCTCATATACTGCACAGCCCTTCTATGTCCAGATGGAATATCATATACTCTGCAGCACTTCTCAGTCCAGATGTAGTATCTAAGATACTGTGCAGCCCTTCTCTGTCCAGATGCAGTATCCCATATACTGTGCAGCCCTTCTCTGTCCAGATGGAATATCTCATATACTCTGCAGCCCTTCTCTGTCCAGATTTATTATCTCATATACTGCACAGCCCTTCACTGTCCAGATGGAATATCTCATATACTCTGCAGCTCTTCTTTGTTCAGATGTATTATCTCATACACTGTGCAGCCCTTCTCTGTCCAAGTGTATTATCTCATATACTACGCAGTACCTCTGTCCAGATGTAGTATCTCATATACTGCACAGCCCTTCTCTTTCCAGATGTAGTATCTCATATACTGTGCAGCCCTTCTCTGTCCAGATGTATCATCTCATATACTGCACAGCCCTTCTCTGTCCAGATGTAGTATCTCATACTCTGCAGCCCTTCTCTGTCCAGATTTAGTATCTCATATACTGTGCAGCCCTTCTCTGTCCAGATTTAGTATCTCATATACTGTGCAGACCTTCTCTTTCCAGATGTAGTACCTCATATACTCTGCAGCCATTCTCTGTCCAGATGTAGTATCTCATACTCTGCAGCCCTTCTCTGTCCATATGTAGTATCTCATACACAGCGCAGCCCTTCTCTGTCCAGATTTAGTATCTCATATACTCTGGAGCCCTTCTCTGTCCATATGGAATATCTGATATACTCTGCAGCTCTTCTCTGTTCAGATGTATTATCTCATATACTGCGCAGCCCTTCTTTGTCCAGGTGTGTTATCTCATATACTATGCAGTACTTCTCAGTCCAGATGTAGTATCTCATATACTGTGCAGCCCCTGTATGTCCCGATGTAGTATTTAATATACTGCGCAGCCCTTCTCTGTCCAGATGTACCATCTCATGTACTGCACAGCCCATCTCTGTCCACATGTAGTATCTCACATACTGCGCAGCCCTTCTCTGCCCAGATTTAGTATCTCATATACTCTGCAGACCTTCACTACCCAGATATAGTATCTCATATACTGTAAAGCCCTTCTCTGCCCTAATGTAGTATCTCATATACTCCACGGCCCTTCTCTGCCCACATGGAGCAGCTCATATACTGCGAAGCCCCTCTATGTCCAGATGGAATATCATATACTCTGCAGCACTTCTCTGTCCAGATGTAGTATCTCAGATACTGTGCAGCCCTTCTCTGTCCAGATGTAGTATATCTTATACTGTGCAGCCCTTCTCTGTCCAGATGGAATATCGCATATACTGTGCAGCCCTTCTCTTTCCAGATGTAGTACCTCATATACTGTGCAGCCCTTCTCTGTCCAGATGCAGTATCTCATATACTGTGCAGCCCTTCTCTGTACAGATGGAATATCTCATATACTCTGCAGCCCTTCTCTGTCCAGATTTATTATCTCATATACTCTGCAGCTCTTCTTTGTTCAGATGTATTATCTCATATACTACGCAGTACCTCTGTCCAGATGTAGTATCTCTTATACTTGCAGCCCTTCTCTTTCCAGAGGTAGTATCTCATATACTGTGCAGCCCTTCTCAGTCCAGATGTAGTATCTCATACACTGTGCAGCCCTTCTCTGTCCAGATGTAGTATCTCATACTGCGCAGCCCTTCTCTGTCCAGATGTATCTCATATACAGCGCAGCCCTTCTCTGTCCAGATTTAGTATCTCATATGCTCTGCAGCCCTTCTCTGTCCATATGGAATATCTGATATACTCTGCAGCTCTTCTCTGTTCAGATGTATTATCTCATACACTGCGCAGCCCTTCTTTGTCCACATGTAGTATCTCATATACTGCGCAGCCCTTCTCTGACCAGATTTAGTATCTCATATACTCTGAAGTTCTTCTCTGTCCAGATGCAGTATCTCATATACTCTGCAGCCCTTCACTACCCAGATGTAGTATCTCATATACTGTAAAGCCCTTCTCTGCCCTAATGTAGTATCTCATATACTCTGTGGTCCTTCTCTTTCCAGATGTTGTATCTCATATACTGCGCAGCCCTTCTCTGTCCAGATGTATCATCTCATGTACTGCACAGCCCATCTCTGTCCAGATGTAGTATCTCACATACTGTACAGCCCTTCTCTGTCCAGATGTAGTATCCCATACACTGTGCAGCCCTTCTCTGTCCATATGTAGTATCTCATACTCCGCAGCCCTTCTCTGTCCAGATGTAGTATATCTTTTACTGTGCAGCCCTTCTCTGTCCAGATAGAATATCTCATATACTGTGCAGCCCTTCTCTGTCCAGATGTAGTAAATCATATACTGTACAGCTCTTCTCTGTCCAGATGGAATATTACATATACTCTGCAGCCCTTCTCTGTCCAGATGTAGTATTGCATATACTGTGCAGCCCTTCTCTGCCCAGATGTAGTATCTCATACTGTGCAGCCCTTCTCTGTCCAGATTTAGTATCTCATACGCTGCATGGCCCTTCTCTGTCCAGATTTAGTATCTCATATACTCTGCAGCCCTTCTCTGTCCATATTTAGTATCTCATATACTCTGCAGCCCTTCTCTGTCCAGATGGAATATTTCATATACTCTGCAGCCCTTCTCTGTCCAGATGTAGAAAATCATATACTGCACAGCTCTTCTCTGTCCAGATGGAATATTACATATACTCTGCAGCCCTTCTCTGTCCAGATGTAGTATTGCATATACTGTGCAGCCCTTCTCTGCCCAGATGTATCTTATACACTGCATGGCCCTTCTCTGTACAGATTTAGTATCTCATATACTGCGCAGCCCTTCTCTGTCCAGACGGAACATCTCATATACTCTGCAGCCCTTCTCTGCCCAGATGCACCTCATATACTACATGGCCCTTCTCTGTCCGGATATAGCATCTCATACACTGTGCAGCCCTTCTCTGCCCACATGGAGCAGCTCATATACTCTGCAGCCCTTCTCTGTCCAGATGTATTATCTCATATACTGTGCAGCCCTTATCTGTCCAGATGGAATAGCTCATTTACTGTGCAGCCCTTCTCTGTCCAGATGGAATATCTCATTTACTGTGCAACCCTTCTCTGTCCAGATGTAGTATATCATATACTGCACAGCCCTTCTCTGTCCAGATGCGGTATCTCAAATACTGCACAGCCCTTCTCTGTCCAGATGGAATATCATATACTCTGCAGCACTTCTCTGTCCAGATGTAGTATCTCAGATACTGTGCAGCCCTTCTCTGTCCAGATGTAGTATATCTTATACTGCGCAGCCCTTCTCTGTCCAGATGGAATATCTCATATACTGTGCAGCCCTTCTCTTTCCAGATGTAGTACCTCATATACTGTGCAGCCCTTCTCTGTCCAGATGTAGTATCTCATATACTCTGCAGCCATTCTCTGTCCAAGTGTATTATCTCATATACTATGCAGTACCTCTGTCCAGATGTAGAATCTCTTATACTGCACAGCCCTTCTCTTTCCAGAGGTAGTATCTCATATACTGTGCAGCCATTCTCTTTCCAGATGTAGTACCTCATATACTGTGCAGCCCTTCTCTGTCCAGATGTAGTACCTCATATACTGTGCAGCCCTTCTCTGTCCAGATGTAGTATCTCATATACTCTGCAGCCCTTCTCTGTCCAAGTGTATTATCTCATATACTACGCAGTACCTCTGTCCAGATGTAGTATCTCTTATACTGCACAGCCCTTCTCTTTCCAGAGGTAGTATCTCATATACTGTGCAGCCCTTCTCTTTCCAGATGTAGTACCTCATATACTGTGCAGCCCTTCTCTGTCCAGATGTAGTACCTCATATACTGTGCAGCCCTTCTCTGTCCAGATGTAGTATCTCATATATTCTGCATCCCTTCTCTGTCCAAATGTATTATCTCATATACTACGCAGTACCTCTGTCCAGATGTAGTATCTCTTATACTGCACAGCCCATCTCTTTCCAGAGGTAGTATCTCTTATACTGTGCAGCCCTTCTCTTTCCAGAGGTAGTATCTCACATACTGTACAGCCCTTCTCTGTCCAGATGTAGTATCTCATACACTGTGCAGCCCTTCTCTGTCCAGATTTAGTATCTCATATACTGCACAGCCCTTCACTGTCCAGATGGAATATCGCATACTGCGCAGCCCTTCTTTGTCCAGATGGAATATCTCATATACTCTGCAGCCCATCTCTGCCCACATGGAGCAGCTCATATACTGAGCAGCCCTTCTATATCCAGATGGAATATCATATACTCTGCAGCACTTCTCTGTCCAGATGTAGTAACTCAGATACTGTGCAGCCCTTCTCTGTCCAGATGTAGTATATCTTATACTGCGCAGCCCTTCTCTGTCCAGATGAAATATCGCATATACTGTGCAGCCCTTCTCTTTCCAGATGTATCTCATATACTACACAGTACCTCTGTATCTCATATACTGCACAGCCCTTCTCTTTCCAGATGTAGTATCTCATATACTGTGCAGCCCTTCTCTGTCCAGATGTATCATCTTATATTCTGCACAGCCCTTCTCTGTCCAGATGTAGTATCTCATACTCTGCAGCCCTTCTCTGTCCAGATTTAGTATCTCATATACTGTGCAGCCCTTCTCTGTCCAGATTTAGTATCTCATATACTGTGCAGCCCTTCTCTTTCCAGATGTAGTACCTCATATACTCCGCAGCCCTTCTCTGTCCAGATGTAGTATCTCATACTCCGCAGCCCTTCTCTGTCCATATGTAGTATCTCATATACAGCGCAGCCCTTCTCTGTCCAGATTTGGTATCTCATATACTCTGGAGCCCTTCTCTGTCCATATGTAATATCTGATATACTCTGCAGCTCTTCTCTGTTCAGATGTATTATCTCATATACTGCGCAGCCCTTCTTTGTCCAGGTGTGTTATCTCATATACCATGCAGTACTTCTCTGTCCAGATGTAGTATCTCATATACTGTGCAGCCCCTGTATGTCCCGATGTAGTATTTAATATACTGCGCAGCCCTTCTCTGTCCAGATGTATCATCTCATGTACTGCACAGCCCATCTCTGTCCACATGTAGTATCTCACATACTGCGCAGCCCTTCTCTGCCCAGATTTAGTATCTCATATACTCGGCAGCCCTTCACTACCCAGATATAGTATCTCATATACTGTAAAGCCCTTCTCTGCCCTAATGTAGTATCTCATATACTCCACGGCCCTTCTCTGCCCACATGGAGCAGCTCATATACTGTGCAGCCCTTCTCTTTCCAGATGTAGGATATCATATTCTGCACAGCCCTTCACTGTCCAGATGGAATATCTCATATACTATGCAGCCCTTCTCTGTCCAGATGGAATATCTCATTTACTGGGCAGCCCTTCTCTGTCCAGATGTAGTATATCATATACTGCACAGCCCTTATCTGTCCAGATGAGGTATCTCAAATACTGCACAGCCCTTCACTGTCCAGATGGAATATTGCATACTGCGCAGCCCTTCTTTGTCCAGATGGAATATCTCATATACTCTGCAGCCCATCTCTGCCCACATGGAGCAGCTCATATACTGCGCAGCCCTTCTATGTCCAGATGGAATATCATATACTCTGCAGCACTTCTCTGTCCAGCTGTAGTATCTCAGATACTGTGCAGCCCTTCTCTGTCCAGATGTAGTATATCTTATACTGTGCAGCCCTTCTCTGTCTAGATGGAATATCGCATATGCTGTGCAGCCCTTCTCTTTCCAGATGTAGTACCTCATCTGTCCAGATGGAATATCTCATTTACTGTGCAGCCCTTCTCTGTCCAGATGTAGTATATCATATACTGCACAGCTCTTCTCTGTCCAGATGCGGTATCTCAAATACTGCACAGCCTTTCACTGTCCAGATGGAATATTGCATACTGCGCAGCCCTTCTTTGTCCAGATGGAATATCTCATATACTCTGCAGCCCATCTCTGCCCACATGGAGCAGCTCATATACTGCACAGCCCTTCTATGTCCAGATGGAATATCATATACTCTGCAGCACTTCTCTGTCCAGATGTAGTATCTCAGATACTGTGCAGCCCTTCTCTGTCCAGATGTAGTATATCTTATACTGCACAGCCCTTCTCAGTCCAGATGGAATATCGCATATACTGTGCAGCCCTTCTCTGTCCAGATGGAATATCCCATATACTCTGCAGCCCTTCTCTGTCCAGATTTATTATCTCATATACTGCACAGCCCTTCACTGTCCAGATGGAATATCTCATATACTCTGCAGCTCTTCTTTGTTCAGATGTATTATCTCATACACTGTGCAGCCCTTCTCTGTCCAAGTGTATTATCTCATATACTACGCAGTACCTCCGTCCAGATGTAGTATCTCATATACTGCACAGCCCTTCTCTTTCCAGATGTAGTATCTCATATACTGTGCAACCCTTCTCTGTCCAGATGTATCATCTCATATACTGCACAGCCCTTCTCTGTCCAGATGTAGTATCTCATACTCTGCAGCCCTTCTCTGTCCAGATTTAGTATCTCATATACTGTGCAGCCCTTCTCTGTCCAGATTTAGTATCTCATAAACTGTGCAGCCCTTCTCTTTCCAGATGTAGTACCTCATATACTCTGCAGCCCTTCTCTGTCCAGATGTAGTATCTCATACTCTGCAGCCCTTCTCTGTCCATATGTAGTATCTCATATACTGTGCAGCCCTTCTCTGTCCAGATTTAGTATCTCATATACTGTGCAGACCTTCTCTTTCCAGATGTAGTACCTCATATACTCTGCAGCCCTTCTCTGTCCAGATGTAGTATCTCATACTCTGCAGCCCTTCTCTGTCCAGATTTAGTATCTCATATACTGTGCAGCCCTTCTCTGTCCAGATTTAGTATCTCATATACTGTGCAGACCTTCTCTTTCCAGATGTAGTACCTCATATACTCTGCAGCCCTTCTCTGTCCAGATGTAGTATCTCATACTCTGCAGCCCTTCTCTGTCCATATGTAGTATCTCATACACAGCGCAGCCCTTCTCTGTCCAGATTTAGTATCTCATATACTCTGGAGCCCTTCTCTGTCCATATGGAATATCTGATATACTCTGCAGCTCTTCTCTGTTCAGATGTATTATCTCATATACTGCGCAGCCCTTCTTTGTCCAGGTGTGTTATCTCATATACTATGCAGTACTTCTCAGTCCAGATGTAGTATCTCATATACTGTGCAGCCCCTGTATGTCCCGATGTAGTATTTAATATACTGCGCAGCCCTTCTCTGTCCAGATGTACCATCTCATGTACTGCACAGCCCATCTCTGTCCACATGTAGTATCTCACATACTGCGCAGCCCTTCTCTGCCCAGATTTAGTATCTCATATACTCTGCAGACCTTCACTACCCAGATATAGTATCTCATATACTGTAAAGCCCTTCTCTGCCCTAATGTAGTATCTCATATACTCCACGGCCCTTCTCTGCCCACATGGAGCAGCTCATATACTGCGAAGCCCCTCTATGTCCAGATGGAATATCATATACTCTGCAGCACTTCTCTGTCCAGATGTAGTATCTCAGATACTGTGCAGCCCTTCTCTGTCCAGATGTAGTATATCTTATACTGTGCAGCCCTTCTCTGTCCAGATGGAATATCGCATATACTGTGCAGCCCTTCTCTTTCCAGATGTAGTACCTCATATACTGTGCAGCCCTTCTCTGTCCAGATGCAGTATCTCATATACTGTGCAGCCCTTCTCTGTACAGATGGAATATCTCATATACTCTGCAGCCCTTCTCTGTCCAGATTTATTATCTCATATACTCTGCAGCTCTTCTTTGTTCAGATGTATTATCTCATATACTGTGCAGCCCTTCTCAGTCCAGATGTAGTATCTCATACACTGTGCAGCCCTTCTCTGTCCAGATGTAGTATCTCATACTGCGCAGCCCTTCTCTGTCCAGATATATCTCATATACAGCGCAGCCCTTCTCTGTCCAGATTTAGTATCTCATATGCTCTGCAGCCCTTCTCTGTCCATATGGAATATCTGATATACTCTGCAGCTCTTCTCTGTTCAGATGTATTATCTCATACACTGCGCAGCCCTTCTTTGTCCACATGTAGTATCTCATATACTGCGCAGCCCTTCTCTGACCAGATTTAGTATCTCATATACTCTGAAGTTCTTCTCTGTCCAGATGCAGTATCTCATATACTCTGCAGCCCTTCACTACCCAGATGTAGTATCTCATATACTGTAAAGCCCTTCTCTGCCCTAATGTAGTATCTCATATACTCTGTGGTCCTTCTCTTTCCAGATGTTGTATCTCATATACTGCGCAGCCCTTCTCTGTCCAGATGTATCATCTCATGTACTGCACAGCCCATCTCTGTCCAGATGTAGTATCTCACATACTGTACAGCCCTTCTCTGTCCAGATGTAGTATCCCATACACTGTGCAGCCCTTCTCTGTCCATATGTAGTATCTCATACTCCGCAGCCCTTCTCTGCCCAGATTTAGTATCTCATATACTCTGCAGTTCTTCTCTGTCCAGATGCAGTATCTCATATACTCTGCAGCCCTTTTCTGTCCATATTTAGTATCTCATATACTCTGCAGCCCTTCTGTGTCCAGATGTATTATCTCATATACTGTGCAGCCCTTCACTGTCCAGATGGAATATCTAATATACTGTGCAGCCCTTCTCTGTCCAGATGTATTATCTCATATACTGTGCAGCCCTTCACTGTCCAGATGGAATATCGCATACTGCGCAGCCCTTCTTTGTTCAGATGGAATATCTCATATACTCTGCAGCCCATCTCTGCCCACATGGAGCAGCTCATATACTGAGCAGCCCTTCTATATCCAGATGGAATATCATATACTCTGCAGCACTTCTCTGTCCAGATGTAGTATCTCAGATACTGTGCAGCCCTTCTCTGTCCAGATGTAGTATATCTTATACTGCACAGCCCTTCTCTGTCCAGATGGAATATCGCATATACTGTGCAGCCCTTCTCTTTCCAGATGTAGTACCTCATATACTGTGCAGCCCTTCTCTGTCCAGATGTAGTATCTCATATACTCTGCAGCCCTTCTCTGTCCAAGTGTATTATCTCATATACTACGCAGTACCTCTGTCCAGATGTAGTATCTCATATACTGCACAGCCCTTCTCTTTCCAGATGTAGTATCTCATATACTGTGCAGCCCTTCTCTGTCCAGATGTATCATCTCATATACTGCACAGCCCTTCTCTGTCCAGATGTAGTATCTCATACTCCGCAGCCCTTCTCTGTCCAGATTTATTATCTCATATACTGTGCAGCCCTTCTCTGTCCAGATTTAGTATCTCATATACTCTGGAGCCCTTCTCTGTCCATATGGAATATCTGATATACTCTGCAGCTCTTCTCTGTTCAGATGTATTATCTCATATACTGCGCAGCCCTTCTTTGTCCAGGTGTGTTATCTCATATACTATGCAGTACTTCTCAGTCCAGATGTAGTATCTCATATACTGTGCAGCCCCTGTATGTCCCGATGTAGTATTTAATATACTGCGCAGCCCTTCTCTGTCCAGATGTACCATCTCATGTACTGCACAGCCCATCTCTGTCCACATGTAGTATCTCACATACTGCGCAGCCCTTCTCTGCCCAGATTTAGTATCTCATATACTCTGCAGACCTTCACTACCCAGATATAGTATCTCATATACTGTAAAGCCCTTCTCTGCCCTAATGTAGTATCTCATATACTCCACGGCCCTTCTCTGCCCACATGGAGCAGCTCATATACTGCGAAGCCCCTCTATGTCCAGATGGAATATCATATACTCTGCAGCACTTCTCTGTCCAGATGTAGTATCTCAGATACTGTGCAGCCCTTCTCTGTCCAGATGTAGTATATCTTATACTGTGCAGCCCTTCTCTGTCCAGATGGAATATCGCATATACTGTGCAGCCCTTCTCTTTCCAGATGTAGTACCTCATATACTGTGCAGCCCTTCTCTGTCCAGATGCAGTATCTCATATACTGTGCAGCCCTTCTCTGTACAGATGGAATATCTCATATACTCTGCAGCTCTTCTTTGTTCAGATGTATTATCTCATATACTACGCAGTACCTCTGTCCAGATGTAGTATCTCTTATACTTGCAGCCCTTCTCTTTCCAGAGGTAGTATCTCATATACTGTGCAGCCCTTCTCAGTCCAGATGTAGTATCTCATACACTGTGCAGCCCTTCTCTGTCCAGATGTAGTATCTCATACTGCGCAGCCCTTCTCTGTCCAGATGTATCTCATATACAGCGCAGCCCTTCTCTGTCCAGATTTAGTATCTCATATGCTCTGCAGCCCTTCTCTGTCCATATGGAATATCTGATATACTCTGCAGCTCTTCTCTGTTCAGATGTATTATCTCATACACTGCGCAGCCCTTCTTTGTCCACATGTAGTATCTCATATACTGCGCAGCCCTTCTCTGACCAGATTTAGTATCTCATATACTCTGAAGTTCTTCTCTGTCCAGATGCAGTATCTCATATACTCTGCAGCCCTTCACTACCCAGATGTAGTATCTCATATACTGTAAAGCCCTTCTCTGCCCTAATGTAGTATCTCATATACTCTGTGGTCCTTCTCTTTCCAGATGTTGTATCTCATATACTGCGCAGCCCTTCTCTGTCCAGATGTATCATCTCATGTACTGCACAGCCCATCTCTGTCCAGATGTAGTATCTCACATACTGTACAGCCCTTCTCTGTCCAGATGTAGTATCCCATACACTGTGCAGCCCTTCTCTGTCCATATGTAGTATCTCATACTCCGCAGCCCTTCTCTGCCCAGATTTAGTATCTCATATACTCTGCAGTTCTTCTCTGTCCAGATGCAGTATCTCATATACTCTGCAGCCCTTTTCTGTCCATATTTAGTATCTCATATACTCTGCAGCCCTTCTGTGTCCAGATGTATTATCTCATATACTGTGCAGCCCTTCACTTTCCAGATGGAATATCTAATATACTGTGCAGCCCTTCTCTGTCCAGATGTATTATCTCATATACTGTGCAGCCCTTCACTGTCCAGATGGAATATCGCATACTGCGCAGCCCTTCTTTGTTCAGATGGAATATCTCATATACTCTGCAGCCCATCTCTGCCCACATGGAGCAGCTCATATACTGAGCAGCCCTTCTATATCCAGATGGAATATCATATACTCTGCAGCACTTCTCTGTCCAGATGTAGTATCTCAGATACTGTGCAGCCCTTCTCTGTCCAGATGTAGTATATCTTATACTGCACAGCCCTTCTCTGTCCAGATGGAATATCGCATATACTGTGCAGCCCTTCTCTGTCCAGATGTAGTATCTCATATACTCTGCAGCCCTTCTCTGTCCAAGTGTATTATCTCATATACTACGCAGTACCTCTGTCCAGATGTAGTATCTCATATACTGCACAGCCCTTCTCTTTCCAGATGTAGTATCTCATATACTGTGCAGCCCTTCTCTGTCCAGATGTATCATCTCATATACTGCACAGCCCTTCTCTGTCCAGATGTAGTATCTCATACTCCGCAGCCCTTCTCTGTCCAGATTTATTATCTCATATACTGTGCAGCCCTTCTCTGTCCAGATTTAGTATCTCATATACTGTGCAGCCCTTCTCTTTCCAGATGTAGTACCTCATATACTGTGCAGCCCTTCTCTGTCCAGATGTAGTATCTCATACTCCGCAGCTCTTCTCTGTCCATATGTAGTATCTCATATACAGCGCAGCCCTTCTCTGTACAGATTTAGTATCGCAGATACTCTGGAGCCCTTCTCTGTCCATATGGAATATCTGATATACTCTGCAGCTCTTATCTGTTCAGATGTATTATCTCATATACTGCGCAGCCATTCTTTGTCCAGGTGTGTTATCTCATATACTATGCAGTACTTCTCTGTCCAGATGTAGTATCTCATATACTGTGCAGCCCCTGTAAGTCCCGATGTAGTATTTAATATACTGCGCAGCCCTTCTCTGTCCAGATGTATCATCTCATGTACTGCACAGACCATCTCTGTCCACATGTAGTATCTCACATGCTGCGCAGCCCTTCTCTGCCCAGATTTAGTATCTCATATACTCTGCAGCCCTTCACTACCCAGATATAGTATCTCATATACTCCACGGCCCTTCTCTGCCCACATGGAGCAGCTAATATACTGTGCAGCCCTTCTCTTTCCAGATGTAGGATATCATATACTGCACAGCCCTTCACTGTCCAGATGGAATATCTCATATACTCTGCAGCCCTTCTCTGCCCAGATGTACCTCATATACTACATGGCCCTTCCCTGTCCGGATGTAGCATCTCATACACTGTGCAGCCCTTCTCTGACGACATGGAGCAGCTCATATAGTCTGCAGCCCTTCTGTGTCCAGATGTATTATCTCATATACTGTGCAGCCCTTCACTGTCCAGATGGAATCTCTCATATACTGTGCAGCCCTTCTCTGTCCAGATGGAATATCTCATTTACTGTGCAGCCCTTCTCTGTCCAGATGTAGTATATCAAATACAGCACAGCCCTTCACTGTCCAGATGGAATATCGCATACTGTGCAGCCCTTCTTTGTCCAGATGGAATATCTCATATACTCTGCAGCCCATCTCTGCCCACATGGAGCAGCTCATATACTGAGCAGCCCTTCTATATCCAGATGGAATATCATATACTCTGCAGCACTTCTCTGTCCAGATGTAGTATCTCAGATACTGTGCAGCCCTTCTCTGTCCAGATGTAGTATATCTTATACTGCACAGCCCTTCTCTGTCCAGATGGAATCTCGCATATACTGTGCAGCCCTTCTCTTTCCAGATGTAGTACCTCATATACTGTGCAGCCCTTCCCTGTCCAGATGTAGTATCTCATATACTCTGCAGCCCTTCTCTGTCCAAGTGTATTATCTCATATACTACGCAGTACCTCTGTCCAGATGTAGTATCTCATATACTGCACAGCCCTTCTCTTTCCAGATGTAGTATCTCATATACTGTGCAGCCCTTCTCTGTCCAGATGTATCCTCTCATATACTGCACAGCCCTTCTCTGTCCAGATGTAGTATCTCATACTCCGCAACCCTTCTCTGTCCAGATTTAGTATCTCATATACTGTGCAACCCTTCTCTTTCCAGATGTAGTACCTCATATAATGTGCAGCCCTTCTCTGTCCAGATGTAGTATCTCATACTCCGCAGCCCTTCTCTGTCCATATGTAGTATCTCATATACAGCGCAGCCCTTCTCTGTACAGATTTAGTATCCCAGATACTCTGGAGCCCTTCTCTGTCCATATGGAATATCTGATATACTCTGCAGCTCTTCTCTGTTCAGATGTATTATCTCATATACTGCGCAGCCATTCTTTGTCCAGGTGTGTTATCTCATATACTATGCAGTACTTCTCTGTCCAGATGTAGTATCTCATATACTGTGCAGCCCCTGTAAGTCCCGATGTAGTACTTAATATACTGCGCAGCCCTTCTCTGTCCAGATGTATCATCTCATGTACTGCACAGACCATCTCTGTCCACATGTAGTATCTCACATGCTGTGCAGCCCTTCTCTGCCCAGATTTAGTATCTCATATACTATGCAGCCCTTCACTAACCAGATATAGTATCTCATATACTCCACGGCCCTTCTCTGCCCACATGGAGCAGCTAATATACTGTGCAGCCCTTCTCTTTCCAGATCTAGGATATCATATACTGCACAGCCCTTCACTGTCCAGATGGAATATCTCATATACTCTGCAGCCCTTCTCTGCCCAGATGTACCTCATATACTACATGGCCCTTCTCTGTCCGGATGTAGCATCTCATACACTGTGCAGCCCTTCTCTGACCACATGGAGCAGCTCATATAGTCTGCAGCCCTTCTGTGTCCAGATGTATTATCTCATATACTGTGCAGCCCTTCACTGTCCAGATGGAATATCGCATACTGCGCAGCCCTTCTTTGTCCAGATGGAATATCTCATATACTCTGCAGCCCATCTCTGCCCACATGGAGCAGCTCATATACTGAGCAGCCCTTCTATATCCAGATGGAATATCATATACTCTGCAGCACTTCTCTGTCCAGATGTAGTATCTCAGATACTGTGCAGCCCTTCTCTGTCCAGATGTAGTATATCTTATACTGCACAGCCCTTCTCTGTCCAGATGGAATATCGCATATACTGTGCAGCCCTTCTCTTTCCAGATGTAGTACCTCATATACTGTGCAGCCCTTCTCTGTCCAGATGTAGTATCTCATATACTCTGCAGCCCTTCTCTGTCCAAGTGTATTATCTCATATACTACGCAGTACCTCTGTCCAGATATAGTATTGCATATACTGCACAGCCCTTCTCTTTCCAGATGTAGTATCTCATATACTGTGCAGCCCTTCTCTGTCCAGATTTATCATCTCATATACTGCACAGCCCTTCTCTGTCCAGATGTAGTATCTCATACTCCGCAGCCCTTCTCTGTCCAGATTTATTATCTCATATACTGTGCAGCCCTTCTCTGTCCAGATTTAGTATCTCATATACTGTGCAGCCCTTCTCTTTCCAGATGTAGTATCTCATATACTGTGCAGCCCTTCTCTGTCCAGATGTAGTATCTCATACTCCAAAGCCCTTCTCTGTCCATATGTAGTATCTCATATACAGCGCAGCCCTTCTCTGTACAGATTTAGTATCCCAGATACTCTGGAGCCCTTCTCTGTCCATATGGGATATCTGATATACCCTGCAGCTCTTCTCTGTTCAGATGTATTATCTCATATACTGCGCAGCCATTCTTTGTCCAGGTGTGTTATCTAATATACTATGCAGTACTTCTCTGTGCACATGTAGTATCTCACATGCTGCGCAGCCCTTCTCTGCCCAGATTTAGTATCTCATATACTCTGCAGCCCTTCACTACCCAGATATAGTATCTCATATACTCCACGGCCCTTCTCTGCCCACATGGAGCAGCTAATATACTATGCAGCGCTTCTCTTTCCAGATGTAGGATATCATATACTGCACAGCCCTTCACTGTCCAGATGGAATATCTCATATACTGTGCAGCCCTTCTCTGTTCAGATGGAATATCTCATTTACTGTGCAGCCCTTCTCTGTCCAGATGTAGTATATCATATACGGCACAGCCCTTCTCTGTCCAGATGCGGTATCTCAAATGCTGCACAGCCCTTCACTGTCCAGATGGAATATTGCATACTGCGCAGCCCTTCTTTGTCCAGATTGAATATCTCATATACTCTGCAGCCCATCTCTGCCCACATGGAGCAGCTCATATACTGCGCAGCCCTTCTATGTCCAGATGGAATATCATATACTCTGCAGCACTTCTCTGTCCAGATGTAGTATCTCAGATACTGTGCAGCCCTTCTCTGTCCAGATGTAGTATATCTTATACTGTGCAGCCCTTCTCTGTCTAGATGGAATATCGCATATGCTGTGCAGCCCTTCTCTTTCCAGATGTAGTACCTCATCTGTCCAGATGGAATATCTCATTTACTGTGCAGCCCTTCTCTGTCCAGATGTAGTATATCATATACTGCACAGCTCTTCTCTGTCCAGATGCGGTATCTCAAATACTGCACAGCCCTTCACTGTCCAGATGGAATATTCATACTGCGCAGCCCTTCTTTGTCCAGATGGAATATCTCATATACTCTGCAGCCCATCTCTGCCCACATGGAGCAGCTCATATACTGCACAGCCCTTCTATGTCCAGATGGAATATCATATACTCTCCAGCACCTCTCAGTCCAGATGTAGTATCTAAGATACTCTGCAGCCCTTCTCTTTCCAGATGTAGTACCTCATATACTGTGCAGCCCTTCTCTGTCCAGATGCAGTATCCCATATACTGTGCAGCCCTTCTCTGTCCAGATGGAATATCTCATATACTCTGCAGCCCTTCTCTGTCCAGATTTATTATCTCATATACTGCACAGCCCTTCACTGTCCAGATGGAATATCTCATATACTCTGCAGCTCTTCTTTGTTCAGATGTATTATCTCATATACTACGCAGTACCTCTGTCCAGATGTAGTATCTCTTATACTGTGCAGCCCTTCTCTTTCCAGAGGTAGTATCTCATATACTGTGCAGCCCTTCTCTGTCCAGATGTAGTATCTCATACACTGTGCAGCCCTTCTCTGTCCAAGTGTATTATCTCATATACTACGCAGTACCTCTGTCCAGATGTAGTATCTCATATACTGCACAGCCCTTCTCTTTCCAGATCTAGTATCTCATATACTGCGCAGCCCTTCTCTGTCCAGATGTATCATCTCATATACTGCACAGCCCTTCTCTGTCCAGATATAGTATCTCATACTCCGCAGCCCTTCTCTGTCCAGATTTATTATATCATATACTGTGCAGCCCTTCTCTGTCCAGATTTAGTATCTCATATACTGTGCAGCCCTTCTCTTTCCAGATGTAGTACCTCATATACTGTGCAGCCCTTCTCTGTCCAGATGCAGTATCTCGTATACTGTGCAGCCCTTCTCTGTCCAGATGGAATATCTCATATACTCTGCAGCCCTTCTCTGTCCAGATTTATTATCTCATATACTGCACAGCCCTTCACTGTCCAGATGGAATATCTCATATACTCTGCAGCTCGTCTTTGTTCAGATGTATTATCTCATATACTACGCAGTACCTCTGTCCAGATGTAGTATCTCTTATACTGTGCAGCCCCTCTCTGTCCAGATGTAGTATCTCACATACTGTACAGCCCTTCTCTGTCCAGATGTAGTATCTCATACACTGTGCAGCCCTTCTCTGTCCAAGTGTATTATCTCATATACTACGCAGTACCTCTGTCCAGATGTAGTATCTCATATACTGCACAGCCCTTCTCTTTCCAGATGTAGTATCTCATATACTGCGCAGCCCTTCTCTGTCCAGATGTATCATCTCATATACTGCACAGCCCTTCTCTGTCCAGATGTAGTATCTCATACTCCGCAGCCCTTCTCTGTCCAGATTTATTATCTCATATACTGTGCAGCCCTTCTCTGTCCAGATTTAGTATCTCATAAACTGTGCAGCCCTTCTCTTTCCAGATGTAGTACCTCATATACTGTGCAGCCCTTCTCTGTCCAGATGTAGTATCTCATACTCCGCAGCCCTTCTCTGTCCATATGTAGTATCTCATATACAGCGCAGCCCTTCTCTGTACAGATTTAGTATCCCATATACTCTGGAGCCCTTCTCTGTCCATATGGAATATCTGATATACTCTGCAGCTCTTCTCTGTTCAGATGTATTATCTCATATACTGCGCAGCCATTCTTTGTCCAGGTGTGTTATCTCATATACTATGCACTACTTCTCTGTCCAGATGTAGTATCTCATATACTGTGCAGCCCCTGTAAGTCCCGATGTAGTATTTAATATACTGCGCAGCCCTTCTCTGTCCAGATGTATCATCTCATGTACTGCACAGCCCATCTCTGTCCACATGTAGTATCTCACATACTGCGCAGCCCTTCTCTGCCCAGATTTAGTATCTCATATACTCTGCAGCCCTTCACTACCCAGATATAGTATCTCATATACTGTAAAGCCCTTCTCTGCCCTAATGTAGTATCTCATATACTCCACGGCCCTTCTCTGCCCACATGGAATATCTAATATACTGTGCAGCCCTTCTCTGTCCAGATGGAATATCTCATTTACTGTGCAGCCCTTCTCTGTCCAGATGTAGTATATCATATACTGCACAGCCCTTCTCTGTCCAGATGCGGTATCTCAAATACTGCACAGCCCTTCACTGTCCAGATGGAATACTGCATACTGCACAGCCCTTCACTGTCCAGATGGAATATCGCATATACTCTGCAGCCCATCTCTGCACACATGGAGCAGCTCATATACTGCGCAGCCCTTCTATGTCCAGATGGAATATCATATACTCTGCAGCACTTCTCTGTCCAGATGTAGTATTTCAGATACTGTGCAGCCCTTCTCTGTCCAGATGTAGTATATCTTATACTGTGCAGCCCTTCTCTGTCCAGATGGAATATCGCATATACTGTGCAGCCCTTCTCTTTCCAGATGTAGTACCTCATCTGTCCAGATGGAATATCTCATTTACTGTGCAGCCCTTCTCTGTCCAGATGTAGTATATCATATACTGCACAGCTCTTCTCTGTCCAGATGCGGTATCTCAAATACTGCACAGCCCTTCACTGTCCAGATGGAATATTGCATACTGCGCAGCCCTTCTTTGTCCAGATGGAATATCTCATATACTCTGCAGCCCATCTCTGCCCACATGGAGAAGCTCATATACTGCACAGCCCTTCTATGTCCAGATGGAATATCATATACTCTGCAGCACTTCTCTGTCCAGATGTAGTATCTAAGATACTGTGCAGCCCTTCTCTGTCCAGATGCAGTATCTCATATACTGTGCAGCCCTTCTCTGTACAGATGGAATATCTCATATACTCTGCAGCCCTTCTCTGTCCAGATTTATTATCTCATATACTCTGCAGCTCTTCTTTGTTCAGATGTATTATCTCATATACTACGCAGTACCTCTGTCCAGATGTAGTATCTCTTATACTGTGCAGCCCTTCTCTTTCCAGAGGTAGTATCTCATATACTGTGCAGCCCTTCTCTGTCCAGATGTAGTATCTCACATACTGTACAGCCCTTCTCTGTCCAGATGTAGTATCTCATAAACTGTGCAGCCCTTCTCTGTCCAGATGTAGTATTTCATACTGCGCAGCCCTTCTCTGTCCAGATATTTCTCCTATACAGCGCAGCCCTTCTCTGTCCAGATTTAGTATCTCATATACTGTGCAGCCCTTCTCTGTCCAGATGGAATATCGCATATACTGTGCAGCCCTTCTCTTTCCAGATGCAGTATCTCATATACTGTGCAGCCCTTCTCTGTCCAGATGGAATATCTCATATACTCTGCAGCCCTTCTCTGTCCAGATTTATTATCTCATATACTGCACAGCCCTTCACTGTCCAGATGGAATATCTCATATACTCTGCAGCTCTTCTTTGTTCAGATGTATTATCTCATATACTACGCAGTACCTCTGTCCAGATGTAGTATCTCTTATCCTGTGCAGCCCTTCTCTTTCCAGAGGTAGTATCTCACATACTGTACAGCCCTTCTCTGTCCAGATGTAGTATCTCATACACTGTGCAGCCCTTCTCTGTCCAGATGTAGTATCTCATACTCCACAGCCCTTCTCTGTCCATATGTAGTATCTCATACTGCACAGCCCTTCTCTGCCCAGATTTAGTAACTCATATACTCAGCAGTTCTTCTCTGTCCAGATGCAGTATCTCATATACTCTGCAGCCCTTCTCTGTCCATATTTAGTATCTCATATGCTCTGCAGCCCTTCACTACCCAGATGTAGTATCTCATGTACTGTAAAGCCCTTCTCTGCCCTAATGTAGTATCTCACATACTCTGCAGCCCTTCTCTGCCCTAATGTAGTATCTCATACTCTGCAGCCCTTCTCTGTCCAGATGTAGCATTGCATATACTGTGCAGCCCTTCACTGTCCAGATGTAGTATATCATATATTGCACAGCCCTTCTCTGTCCAAATGGAATATTTCATATACTCTGCAGCCCTTCTCTGTCCAGATGTAGTAAATCATATACTGCACAGCTCATCTCTGTCCAGATGGAATATTACATATACTCTGCAGCCCTTCTCTGTCCAGATGTAGTATTGCATATACTGTGCAGCGCTTCTCTGCCCAGATGTATCTCATACACTGCATGGCCCTTCTCTGTCCAGATTTAGTATCTCATATACTCAGCAGCCCTTCTCTGTCCATATTTAGTATCTCATATACTGAACAGCCCTTCTCTGTCCAGACGGAATATCTCATATACTCTGCAGCCCTTCTCTGCCCAGATGTACCTCATATACTACATGGCCCTTCTCTGTCCGGATGTAGCATCTCATACACTGTGCAGCCCTTCTCTGACCACATGGAGCAGCTCATATACTCTGCAGCCCTTCTCTGTCAGATGTATTATCTCATACACTGTGCAGCCCTTCACTGTCCAGATGGAATATCTCATATACTGTGCAGCCCGTCTCTGTCCAGATGGAATATCTCATTTACTGTGCAGCCCTTCTCTGTCCAGATGTGTATATCATATACTGCACAGCCCTTCTCTCTCCAGATGCGGTATCTCAAGTACTGCACAGCCCTTCACTGTCCAGATGGAATATCGCATACTGCGCAGCCCTTCTTTGTCCAGATGGAATATCTCATATACTCTGTAGCCCATCTCTGCCCACATGGAGCAGCTCATATACTGAGCAGCCCTTTTATATCCAGATGGAATATCATATACTCTGCAGCACTTCTCTGTCCAGATGTAGTATCTCAGATACTGTGCAGCCCTTCTCTGTCCAGATGTAGTATATCTTATTCTGCACAGCGCTTCTCTGTCCAGAGGGAATATCGCATATACTGTGCAGCCTTTCTCTTTCCAGATGTAGTACCTCATATACTGTGCAGCCCTTCTCTGTCCAGATGTAGTATCTCATATACTCTGCAGCCCTTCTCTGTCCAAGTGTATTATCTTATATACTACGCAGTACCTCTGTCCAGATGTAGTATCTCATATACTGCACAGCCCTTCTCTTTCCAGATGTAGTATCTCATATACTGCGCAGCCCTTCTCTGTCCAGATGTATCATCTCATATACTGCACAGCCCTTCTCTGTACAGATGTAGTATCTCATACTCCGCAGCCCTTCTCTGTCCAGATTTAGTATCTCATATACTGTGCAGCCCTTTTCTGTCCAGATTTAGTATCTCATATACTGTGCAGCCCTTCTCTTTCCAGATGTAGTACCTCATATGCTGTGCAGCACTTCTCTGTCCAGATGTAGTATCTCATACTCCGCAGCCCTTCTCTGTCCATATCTAGTATCTCATATACAGCGCAGCCCTTCTCTGTCCAGATTTAGTATCTCATATACTCTGGAGCCCTTCTCTGTCCATATGGAATATCTGATATACTCTGCAGCTCTTCTCTGTTCAGATGTATTATCTCATATACTGCGCAGCCCTTCTTTGTCCAGGTGTGTTATCTCATATACTATGCAGTACTTCTCTGTCCAGATGTAGTATCTCATATACTGTGCAGCCCCTGTATGTCCCGATGTAGTATTTAATATACTGCGCAGCCCTTCTCTGTCCAGATGTATCATCTCATGTACTGCAAAGTCCATCCCTGTCCACATGTAGTATCTCACATACTGCGCAGGCCTTCTCTGCCCAGATTTAGTACCTCATATACTCTGCAGCCCTTCACTACCCAGATATAGTATCTCATATACTGTAAAGCCCTTCTCTGCCCTAATGTAGTATCTCATATACTCCACGTCCCTTCTCTGCCGACATGGAGCAGCTCATATACTGTGCGGCCCTTCTCTTTCCAGATGTAGGATATCATACACTGCACAGCCCTTCACTGTCCAGATGGAATATCTCATATACTGTGCAGCCCTTCTCTGTTCAGATGGAATATCTCATTTACTGTGCAGCCCTTCTCTGTCCAGATGTAGTATATCTTATACTGCACAGCCCTTCTCTGTCCAGATGGAATATCGCATATACTGTGCAGCCCTTCTCTTTCCAGATGTAGTACCTCATATACTGTGCAGCCCTTCTCTGTCCAGATGTAGTATCTCATATACTCTGCAGCCCTTCTCTGTCCAAGTGTATTATCTCATATACTACGCAGTACCTCTGTCCAGATGTAGTATCTCATATACTGCACAGCCCTTCTCTTTCCAGATGTAGTATCTCATATACTGTGCAGCCCTTCTCTGTCCAGATGTATCATCTCATATACTGCACAGCCCTTCTATTTCCAGATGTAGTATCTCATATACTGTGCAGCCCTTCTCTGTCCAGATTTATTATCTCATATACTGTGCAGCCCTTCTCTGTCCAGATTTAGTATCTCATATACTGTGCAGCCCTTCTCTGTCCAGATGTAGTATCTCATACTCCAAACCCCTTCTCTGTCCATATGTAGTATCTCATATACAGCACAGCCCTTCTCTGTACAGATTTAGTATCCCAGATGCTCTGGAGCCCTTCTCTGTCCATATGGAATATCTGATATACCCTGCAGCTCTTCTCTGTTCAGATGTATTATCTCATATACTGCGCAGCCATTCTTTGTCCAGGTGTGTTATCTCATATACTATGCAGTACTTCTCTGTCCACATGTAGTATCTCACATGCTGCGCAGCCCTTCTCTGCCCAGATTTAGTATCTCATATACTCTGCAGCCCTTCACTACCCAGATATAGTATCTCATATACTCCACGGCCCTTCTCTGCCCACATGGAGCAGCTAATATACTGTGCAGCCCTTTTCTTTCCAGTTGTAGGATATCATATACTGCACAGCCCTTCACTGTCCAGATGGAATATCTCATATACTGTGCAGCCCTTCTCTGTCCAGATGAAATATCTCATTTACTGTGCAGCCCTTCTCTGTCCAGATGTAGTATATCATATACTGCACAGCCCTTCTCTGTCCAGATGCGGTATCTCAAATGCTGCACAGCCCTTCACTGTCCAGATGGAATATTGCATACTGCGCAGCCCTTCTTTGTCCAGATGGAATATCTCATATACTCTGCAGCCCATCTCTGCCCACATGGAGCAGCTCATATACTGCGCAGCCCTTCTATGTCCAGATGGAATATCATATACTCTGCAGCACTTCTCTGTCCAGATGTAGTATCTCAGATACTGTGCAGCCCTTCTCTGTCCAGATGTAGTATATCTTATACTGTGCAGCCCTTCTCTGTCTAGATGGAATATCGCATATGCTGTGCAGCCCTTCTCTTTCCAGATGTAGTACCTCATCTGTCCAGATGGAATATCTCATTTACTGTGCAGCCCTTCTCTGTCCAGATGTAGTATATCATATACTGCACAGCTCTTCTCTGTCCAGATGTGGTATCTCAAATACTGCACAGCCTTTCACTGTCCAGATGGAATATTGCATACTGCGCAGCCCTTCTTTGTCCAGATGGAATATCTCATATACTCTGCAGCCCATCTCTGCCCACATGGAGCAGCTCATATACTGCACAGCCCTTCTATGTCCAGATGGAATATCATATACTCTGCAGCACTTCTCAGTCCAGATGTAGTATCTAAGATACTGTGCAGCCCTTCTCTGTCCAGATGCAGTATCCCATATACTGTGCAGCCCTTCTCTGTCCAGATGGAATATCTCATATACTCTGCAGCCCTTCTCTGTCCAGATTTATTATCTCATATACTGCACAGCCCTTCACTGTCCAGATGGAATATCTCATATACTCTGCAGCTCTTCTTTGTTCAGATGTATTATCTCATACACTGTGCAGCCCTTCTCTGTCCAAGTGTATTATCTCATATACTACGCAGTACCTCTGTCCAGATGTAGTATCTCATATACTGCACAGCCCTTCTCTTTCCAGTTGTAGTATCTCATATACTGTGCAGCCCTTCTCTGTCCAGATGTATCTCATATACTGCACAGCCCTTCTCTGTCCAGATGTAGTATCTCATACTCCGCAGCCCTTCTCTGTCCAGATTTATTATCTCATATACTGTGCAGCCCTTCTCTGTCCAGATTTAGTATCTCATATACTGTGCAGCCCTTCTCTTTCCAGATGTAGTACCTCATATACTGTGCAGCCCTTCTCTGTCCAGATGCAGTATCTCATATACTGTGCAGCCCTTCTCTGTCCAGATGGAATATCTCATATACTCTGCAGCCCTTCTCTGTCCAGATTTATTATCTCATATACTGCACAGCCCTTCACTGTCCAGATGGAATATCTCATATACTCTGCAGCTCTTCTTTGTTCAGATGTATTATCTCATATACTACGCAGTACCTCTGTCCAGATGTAGTATCTCTTATACTGTGCAGCCCTTCTCTTTCCAGAGGTAGTATCTCATATACTGTGCAGCCCCTCTCTGTCCAGATGTAGTATCTCACATACTGTACAGCCCTTCTCTGTCCAGATGTAGTATCTCTTATACTGCACAGCCCTTCTCTGTCCAGATGTATCATCTCATATACTGCACAGCCCTTCTCTGTCCAGATGTAGTATCTCATACTCCGCAGCCCTTCTCTGTCCAGATTTATTATCTCATATACTGTGCAGCCCTTCTCTGTCCAGATTTAGTATCTCATAAACTGTGCAGCCCTTCTCTTTCCAGATGTAGTACCTCATATACTGTGCAGCCCTTCTCTGTCCAGATGTAGTATCTCATACTCCGCAGCCCTTCTCTGTCCATATGTAGTATCTCATATACAGCGCAGCCCTTCTCTGTACAGATTTAGTATCCCATATACTCTGGAGCCCTTCTCTGTCCATATGGAATATCTGATATACTCTGCAGCTCTTCTCTGTTCAGATGTATTATCTCATATACTGCACAGCCATTCTTTGTCCAGGTGTGTTATCTCATATACTATGCAGTACTTCTCTGTCCAGATGTAGTATCTCATATACTGTGCAGCCCCTGTAAGTCCCGATGTAGTATTTAATATACTGCGCAGCCCTTCTCTGTCCAGATGTATCATCTCATGTACTGCACAGCCCATCTCTGTCCACATGTAGTATCTCACATACGGCGCAGCCCTTCTCTGCCCAGATTTAGTATCTCATATACTCTGCAGCCCTTCACTACCCAGATATAGTATCTCATATACTGTAAAGCCCTTCTCTGCCCTAATGTAGTATCTCATATACTCCACGGCCCTTCTCTGCCCACATGGAGCAGATCATATACTGTGCAGCCCTTCTCTTTCCAGATGTAGGATATCATATACTGCACAGCCCTTCACTGTCCAGATGGAATATCTCATATACTGTGCAGCCCTTCTCTGTCCAGATGGAATATCTCATTTACTGTGCAGCCCTTCTCTGTCCAGATGTAGTATCTCATATACTGCACAGCCCTTCTCTGTCCAGATGCGGTATCTCAAATACTGCACAGCCCTTCACTGTCCAGATGGAATATTGCATACTGCGCAGCCCTTCTTTGTCCAGATTGAATATTTCATATACTCTGCAGCCCATCTCTGCCCACATGGAGCAGCTCATATACTGCGCAGCCCTTCTATGTCCAGATGGAATATCATATACTCTGCAGCACTTCTCTGTCCAGATGTAGTATCTCAGATACTGTGCAGCCCTTCTCTGTCCAGATGTAGTATATCTTATACTGTGCAGCCCTTCTCTGTCCAGATGGAATATCGCATATACTGTGCAGCCCTTCTCTTTCCAGATGTAGTACCTCATCTGTCCAGATGGAATATCTCATTTACTGTGCAGCCCTTCTCTGTCCAGATGTAGTATATCATATACTGCACAGCTCTTCTCTGTCCAGATGCGGTATCTCAAATACTGCACAGCCCTTCACTGTCCAGATGGAATATTGCATACTGCGCAGCCCTTCTTTGTCCAGATGGAATATCTCATATACTCTGCAGCCCATCTCTGCCCACATGGAGAAGCTCATATACTGCACAGCCCTTCTATGTCCAGATGGAATATCATATACTCTGCAGCACTTCTCTGTCCAGATGTAGTATCTAAGATACTGTGCAGCCCTTCTCTTTCCAGAGGTAGTATCTCACATACTGTACAGCCCTTCTCTGTCCAGATGTAGTATCTCATACACTGTGCAGCCCTTCTCTGTCCAGATGTAGTATCTCATACTCCACAGCCCTTCTCTGTCCATATGTAGTATCTCATACTGCACAGCCCTTCTCTGCCCAGATTTAGTATCTCATATACACAGCAGTTCTTCTCTGTCCAGATGCAGTATCTCATATACTCTGCAGCCCTTCTCTGTCCATATTTAGTATCTCATATGCTCTGCAGCCCTTCACTACCCAGATGTAGTATCTCATGTACTGTAAAGCCCTTCTCTGCCCTAATGTAGTATCTCACATACTCTGCAGCCCTTCTCTGCCCTAATGTAGTATCTCATACTCTGCAGCCCTTCTCTGTCCAGATGTAGCATTGCATATACTGTGCAGCCCTTCACTGTCCAGATGTAGTATATCATATATTGCACAGCCCTTCTCTGTCCAAATGGAATATTTAATATACTCTGCAGCCCTTCTCTGTCCAGATGTAGTAAATCATATACTGCACAGCTCATCTCTGTCCAGATGGAATATTACATATACTCTGCAGCGCTTCTCTGTCAAGATGTAGTATTGCATATACTGTGCAGCGCTTCTCTGCCCAGATGTATCTCATACACTGCATGGCCTTTCTCTGTCCAGATTTAGTATCTCATATACTCAGCAGCCCTTCTCTGTCCATATTTAGTATCTCATATACTGCACAGCCCTTCTCTGTCCAGACGGAATATCTCATATACTCTGCAGCCCTTCTCTGCCCAGATGTACCTCATATACTACATGGCCCTTCTCTGTCCGGATGTAGCATCTCATACACTGTGCAGCCCTTCTCTGACCACATGGAGCAGCTCATATACTCTGCAGCCCTTCTCTGTCAGATGTATTATCTCATACACTGTGCAGCCCTTCACTGTCCAGATGGAATATCTCATATACTGTGCAGCCCTTCTCTGTCCAGATGGAATATCTCATTTACTGTGCAGCCCTTCTCTGTCCAGATGTGTATATCATATACTGCACAGCCCTTCTCTCTCCAGATGCGGTATCTCAAGTACTGCACAGCCCTTCACTGTCCAGATGGAATATCGCATACTGCGCAGCCCTTCTTTGTCCAGATGGAATATCTCATATACTCTGTAGCCCATCTCTGCCCACATGGAGCAGCTCATATACTGAGCAGCCCTTTTATATCCAGATGGAATATCATATACTCTGCAGCACTTCTCTGTCCAGATGTAGTATCTCAGATACTGTGCAGCCCTTCTCTGTCCAGATGTAGTATCTCATATACTCTGCAGCCCTTCTCTGTCCAAGTGTATTATCTTATATACTACGCAGTACCTCTGTCCAGATGTAGTATCTCATATACTGCACAGCCCTTCTCTTTCCAGATGTAGTATCTCATATACTGCGCAGCCCTTCTCTGTCCAGATGTATCATCTCATATACTGCACAGCCCTTCTCTGTACAGATGTAGTATCTCATACTCCGCAGCCCTTCTCTGTCCAGATTTAGTATCTCATATACTGTGCAGCCCTTTTCTGTCCAGATTTAGTATCTCATATACTGTGCAGCCCTTCTCTTTCCAGATGTAGTACCTCATATGCTGTGCAGCACTTCTCTGTCCAGATGTAGTATCTCATACTCCGCAGCCCTTCTCTGTCCATATGTAGTATCTCATATACAGTGCAGCCCTTCTCTGTCCAGATTTAGTATCTCATATACTCTGGAGCCCTTCTCTGTCCATATGGAATATCTGATATACTCTGCAGCTCTTCTCTGTTCAGATGTATTATCTCATATACTGCGCAGCCCTTCTTTGTCCAGGTGTGTTATCTCATATACTATGCAGTACTTCTCTGTCCAGATGTAGTATCTCATATACTGTGCAGCCCCTGTATGTCCCGATGTAGTATGTAATATACTGCGCAGCCCTTCTCTGTCCAGATGTATCATCTCATGTACTGCAAAGTCCATCCCTGTCCACATGTAGTATCTCACATACTGCGCAGCCCTTCTCTGCCCAGATTTAGTATCTCATATACTCTGCAGCCCTTCACTACCCAGATATAGTATCTGATATACTGTAAAGCCCTTCTCTGCCCTAATGTAGTATCTCATATACTCCGAGTCCCTTCTCTGCCGACATGGAGCAGCTCATATACTGTGCGGCCCTTCTCTTTCCAGATGTAGGATATCATATACTGCACAGCCCTTCACTGTCCAGATGGAATATCTCATATACTGTGCAGCCCTTCTCTGTTCAGATGGAATATCTCATTTACTGTGCAGCCCTTCTCTGTCCAGATGTAGTATATCATATACTGCACAGCCCTTCTCTGTCCAGATGCGGTATCTCAAATACTGCACAGCCCTTCACTGCCCAGATGGAATATTGCATACTGCGCAGCCCTTCTTTGTCCAGATGGAATATCTCATATACTGTGCAGCCCATCTCTGCCCACATGGAGCAGCTCATATACTGCGCAGCCCTTCTATGTCCAGATGGAATATCATATACTCTGCAGCACTTCTCTGTCCAGATGTAGTATCTCAGATACTGTGCAGCCCTTCTCTGTCCAGGTGTAGTATATCTTGTACTGTGCAGCCCTTCTCTGTCCAGATGGAATATCGCGTATACTGTGCAGCCCTTCTCTTTCCAGATGTAGTACCTCATATACTGTGCAGCCCTTCTCTGTCCAGATGCAGTATCTCATATACTGTGCAGCCCTTCTCTGTCCAGATGGAATATCTCATATACTCTGCAGCCCTTCTCTGTCCAGATTTATTATCTCATATACTGCACAGCCCTTCTCTGTCCAGATGGAATATCTCATATACTCTGCAGCTCTTCTTTGTTCAGATGTATTATCTCATATACTACGCAGTACCTCTGTCCAGATGTAGTATCTCTTATACTGTGCAGCCCTTCTCTTTCCAGAGGTAGTATCTCATATACTGTGCAGCCCTTCCCTGTCCAGATGTAGTATCTCACATACTGTATAGCCCTTCTCTGTCCAGATGTAGTATCTCATACACTGTGCAGCCCTTCTCTGTCCAGATGTAGTATCTCATACTGCGCAGCCCTTCTCTGTCCAGATGTATCTCATATACAGCGCAGCCCTTCTCTGTCCAGATTTAGTATCTCATATACTCTGCAGCCCTTCTCTGTCCATATGGAATATCTGATATACTCTGCAGCTCTTCTCTGTTCAGATGTATTATCTCATACACTGCGCAGCCCTTTTTTGTCCACATGTAGTATCTCACATACTTCGCAGCCCTTCTCTGCCCAGATTTAGTATCTCATATACTCTGAAGTTCTTCTCTGTCCAGATGCAGTATCTCATATACTCTGCAGCCCTTCACTACCCAGATGTAGTATCTCATATACTGTAAATCCCTTCTCTGCCCTAATGTAGTATCCCATATACTCTGCGGCCCTTCTCTTTCCAGATGTTGTATCTCATATACTGCGCAGCCCTTCTCTTTCCAGATGTATCATCTCATGTACTGCACAGCCCATCTCTGTCAAGATGTAGTATCTCACATACTGTACAGCCCTTCTCTGTCCAGATGTAGTATCTCACATACTGTGCAGCCCTTCTCTGCCCATATGTAGTATCTCATACTGCGCAGCCCTTCTCGGTCCAGATGTATCTCATATACAGCGCAGCCCTTCTCTGTCCAGATTTAGTATCTCATATACTCTGCAGCCCTTCTCTGCCCATATGGAATATCTGATATACTCTGCAGCTCTTCTCTGTTCAGATGTATTATCTCATATACTGCGCAGCCCTTCTTTGTCCACATGTAGTATCTCACATACTGCGCAGCCATTCTCTGCCCAGATTTAGTATCTCATATACTCTGCAGTTCTTCTCTGTCCAGATGCAGTATCTCATATACTGCACAGCCCTTCTCTTTCCAGTTGTTGTATCTCATATACTGCGCAGCCCTTCTCTGTCCAGATGTATCATCTCATGTACTGCACAGCCCATCTCTGTCCAGAAGTAGTATCTCACATACTGTACAGCCCTTCTCTGTCCAGATGTAGTATCTCATACTCCGGAGCCCTTCTCTGTCCATATGTAGTATCTCATACTGCGCAGCCCTTCTCTGTCCAGATGTATCTCATATACAGTGCAGCCCTTCTCTGTCCAGATTTAGTATCTCATATACTCTGCAGCCCTTCTCTGTCCATATGGAATATCTGATATACTCTGCAGCTCTTCTCTGTTCAGATGTATTATCTCATATACTGCGCAGCCCTTCTTTGTCCAGGTGTGTTATCTCATATACTATGCAGTACTTCTCTGTCCAGATGTAGTATCTCATATACTGTGCAGCCCCTGTATGTCCCGATGTAGTATGTAATATACTGCGCAGCCCTTCTCTGTCCAGATGTATCATCTCATGTACTGCAAAGTCCATCCCTGTCCACATGTAGTATCTCACATACTGCGCAGCCCTTCTCTGCCCAGATTTAGTATCTCATATACTCTGCAGCCCTTCACTACCCAGATATAGTATCTCATATACTGTAAAGCCCTTCTCTGCCCTAATGTAGTATCTCATATACTCCGAGTCCCTTCTCTGCCGACATGGAGCAGCTCATATACTGTGCGGCCCTTCTCTTTCCAGATGTAGGATATCATATACTGCACAGCCCTTCTCTGTCCAGATTTATTATCTCATATACTGCACAGCCCTTCTCTGTCCAGATGGAATATCTCATATACTCTGCAGCTCTTCTTTGTTCAGATGTATTATCTCATATACTACGCAGTACCTCTGTCCAGATGTAGTATCTCTTATACTGTGCAGCCCTTCTCTTTCCAGAGGTAGTATCTCATATACTGTGCAGCCCTTCCCTGTCCAGATGTAGTATCTCACATACTGTATAGCCCTTCTCTGTCCAGATGTAGTATCTCATACACTGTGCAGCCCTTCTCTGTCCAGATGTAGTATCTCATACTGCGCAGCCCTTCTCTGTCCAGATGTATCTCATATACAGCGCAGCCCTTCTCTGTCCAGATTTAGTATCTCATATACTCTGCAGCCCTTCTCTGTCCATATGGAATATCTGATATACTCTGCAGCTCTTCTCTGTTCAGATGTATTATCTCATACACTGCGCAGCCCTTCTTTGTCCACATGTAGTATCTCACATACTTCGCAGCCCTTCTCTGCCCAGATTTAGTATCTCATATACTCTGAAGTTCTTCTCTGTCCAGATGCAGTATCTCATATACTCTGCAGCCCTTCACTACCCAGATGTAGTATCTCATATACTGTAAAGCCCTTCTCTGCCCTAATGTAGTATCTCATATACTCCGCGGCCCTTCTCTTTCCAGATGTTGTATCTCATATACTGCGCAGCCCTTCTCTTTCCAGATGTATCATCTCATGTACTGCACAGCCCATCTCTGTCAAGATGTAGTATCTCACATACTGTACAGCCCTTCTCTGTCCAGATGTAGTATCTCACATACTGTGCAGCCCTTCTCTGCCCATATGTAGTATCTCATACTGCGCAGCCCTTCTCTGTCCAGATGTATCTCATATACAGCGCAGCCCTTCTCTGTCCAGATTTAGTATCTCATATACTCTGCAGGCCTTCTCTGCCCATATGGAATATCTGATATACTCTGCAGCTCTTCTCTGTTCAGATGTATTATCTCATATAATGCGCAGCCCTTCTTTGTCCACATGTAGTATCTCACATACTGCGCAGCCATTCTCTGCCCAGATTTAGTATCTCATATACTCTGCAGTTCTTCTCTGTCCAGATGCAGTATCTCATATACTGCACAGCCCTTCTCTTTCCAGTTGTTGTATCTCATATACTGCGCAGCCCTTCTCTGTCCAGATGTATCATCTCATTTACTGCACAGCCCATCTCTGTCCAGAAGTAGTATCTCACATACTGTACAGCCCTTCTCTGTCCAGATGTAGTATCTCATACTCCGGAGCCCTTCTCTGTCCATATGTAGTATCTCATACTGCGCAGCCCTTCTCTGTCAAGATGTATCTCATATACAGCGCAGCCCTTCTCTGTCCAGATTTAGTATCTCATATACTCTGCAGCCCTTCTCTGTCCATATGGAATATCTGATATACTCTGCAGCTCTTCTCTGTTCAGATGTATTATCTCATATACTGCGCAGCCCTTCTTTGTCCAGGTGTGTTATCTCATATACTATGCAGTACTTCTCTGTCCAGATGTAGTATCTCATATACTGTGCAGCCCCTGTATGTCCCGATGTAGTATGTAATATACTGCGCAGCCCTTCTCTGTCCAGATGTATCATCTCATGTACTGCAAAGTCCATCCCTGTCCACATGTAGTATCTCACATACTGCGCAGCCCTTCTCTGCCCAGATTTAGTATCTCATATACTCTGCAGCCCTTCACTACCCAGATATAGTATCTCATATACTGTAAAGCCCTTCTCTGCCCTAATGTAGTATCTCATATACTCCGAGTCCCTTCTCTGCCGACATGGAGCAGCTCATATACTGTGCGGCCCTTCTCTTTCCAGATGTAGGATATCATATACTGCACAGCCCTTCACTGTCCAGATGGAATATCTCATATACTGTGCAGCCCTTCTCTGTTCAGATGGAATATCTCATTTACTGTGCAGCCCTTCTCTGTCCAGATGTAGTATATCATATACTGCACAGCCCTTCTCTGTCCAGATGCGGTATCTCAAATACTGCACAGCCCTTCACTGCCCAGATGGAATATTGCATACTGCGCAGCCCTTCTTTGTCCAGATGGAATATCTCATATACTTTGCAGCCCATCTCTGCCCACATGGAGCAGCTCATATACTGCGCAGCCCTTCTATGTCCAGATGGAATATCATATACTCTGCAGCACTTCTCTGTCCAGATGTAGTATCTCAGATACTGTGCAGCCCTTCTCTGTCCAGATGTAGTATATCTTATACTGTGCAGCCCTTCTCTGTCCAGATGGAATATCGCGTATACTGTGCAGCCCTTCTCTTTCCAGATGTAGTACCTCATATACTGTGCAGCCCTTCGCTGTCCAGATGCAGTATCTCATATACTGTGCAGCCCTTCTCTGTCCAGATGGAATATCTCATATACTCTGCAGCCCTTCTCTGTCCAGATATATTATCTCATATACTGCACAGCCCTTCTCTGTCCAGATGGAATATCTCATATACTCTGCAGCTCTTCTTTGTTCAGATGTATTACTCATATACTACGCAGTACCTCTGTCCAGATGTAGTATCTCTTATACTGTGCAGCCCTTCTCTTTCCAGAGGTAGTATCTCATATACTGTGCAGCCCTTCCCTGTCCAGATGTAGTATCTCACATACTGTATAGCCCTTCTCTGTCCAGATGTAGTATCTCATACACTGTGCAGCCCTTCTCTGTCCAGATGTAGTATCTCATACTGCGCAGCCCTTCTCTGTCCAGATGTGTCTCATATACAGCGCAGCCCTTCTCTGTCCAGATTTAGTATCTCATATACTCTGCAGCCCTTCTCTGTCCATATGGAATATCTGATATACTCTGCAGCTCTTCTCTGTTCAGATGTATTATCTCATACACTGCGCAGCCCTTCTTTGTCCACATGTAGTATCTCACATACTTCGCAGCCCTTCTCTGCCCAGATTTAGTATCTCATATACTCTGAAGTTCTTCTCTGTCCAGATGCAGTATCTCATATACTCTGCAGCCCTTCACTACCCAGATGTAGTATCTCATATACTGTAAAGCCCTTCTCTGCCCTAATGTAGTATCTCATATACTCCGCGGCCCTTCTCTTTCCAGATGTTGTATCTCATATACTGCGCAGCCCTTCTCTTTCCAGATGTATCATCTCATGTACTGCACAGCCCATCTCTGTCCAGATGTAGTATCTCACATACTGTACAGCCCTTCTCTGTCCAGATGTAGTATCTCATACACTGTGCAGCCCTTCTCTGTCCAGATGTAGTATCTCATACTCCGCAGCCCTTCTCTGCCCATATGTAGTATCTCATACTGCGCAGCCCTTCTCTGTCCAGATGTATCTCATATACAGCGCAGCCCTTCTCTGTCCAGATTTAGTATCTCATATACGCTGCAGCCCTTCTTTGCCCATATGGAATATCTGATATACTCTGCAGCTCTTCTCTGTTCAGATGTATTATCTCATATACTGTGCAGCCCTTCTTTGTCAACATGTAGTATCTCACATACTGCGCAGCCATTCTCTGCCCAGATTTAGTATCTCATATACTCTGCAGTTCTTCTCTGTCCAGATGCAGTATCTCATATACTGCGCAGCCCTTCTCTGTCCAGATGTATCATCTCATGTACTGCACAGCACATCTCTGTCCAGAAGTAGTATCTCACATACTGTACAGCCCTTCTCTGTCCAGATGTAGTATCTCATACTCCGGAGCCCTTCTCTGTCCAGATGTAGTATCTCATACTCCGGAGCCCTTCTCTGTCCATATGTAGTATCTCATACTGCACAGCCCTTCTCTGTCCAGATGTATCTCATATACAGCGCAGCCCTTCTCTGTCCAGATTTAGTATCTCATATATTCTGCAGCCCTTCTCTGTCCATATGCAATAGCTGATATACTCTGCAGCTCTTCTCTGTTCAGATGTATTATCTCATATACTGCGCTGCCCTTCTTTGTCCACATGTAGTATCTCACATACTGCGCAGCCCTTCTCTGCCCAGATTTAGTATCTCATATACTCTGCAGCCCTTCACTACCCAGATGTAGTATCTCACATACTGTAAAGCCCTTCTCTGCCCTAATGTAGTATCTCATATACTCTGTGGCCCTTCTCTGCCCACATGGAGCAGCTCATATACTGTGCAGCACTTCTCTTTCCAGATGTAGGATATCATATACTGCACAACCCTTCACTGTCCAGGTGGAATATCTCATATACTGTGCAGCCCTTCTCTGTCCAGATGGAATATCGCATTTACTGTGCAGCCCTTCTCTGTCCAGATGTAGTATATCATATACTGCACAGCCCTTCTCTGTCCAGATGCGGTATCTCAAATACTGCACAGCCCTTCACTGTCCAGATGGAATATCACATAATGCGCAGCCCTTCTATGTCCAGATGTAATATCATATACTCTACAGCACATCTCTGTCCAGATGTAATATCTCAGATACTGTGCAGCCCTTCTCTGTCCAGATGTAGTATATCTTATACTGTGCAGCCCTTCTCTGTCCAGATGGAATATTGCATATACTGTGCAGCCCTTCTCTTTCCAGATATAGTACCTCATATACTGTGCAGCCCTTCTCTGTCCAGATGTAGTATCTCAGATACTGTGGAGCCCTTCTCTGTCCAGATGTAGTATATCTTATACTGTGCAGCCCTTCTCTGTCCATATGGAATATCTCATATACTCTGCAGCCCTTCTCTGTCCAGATTTATTATCTCATATACTGCACAGCCCTTCTCTGTCCAGATGTAGTATCTCAGATACTCTGCAGCCCTTCTCTGTCCAGATGTAGTATCTCTTATACTGTGCAGCCCTTCTCTTTCCAGAGGTAGTATCTCATATACTGTGCAGCCCTTCTATGTCCAGATGTAGTAACTCATACTGCACAGCCCTTCTCTGTCCAGATGTATCTAATATACAGCGCAGCCCTTCTCTGTCCAGATTTAGTATCTCATATACAGCGCAGCCCTTCTGTGTCCAGATTTAGTATCTCATATACTCTGCAGCTCTTCTCTGTTCAGATGTATTATCTCATATACTGTGCAGCCCTTCTTTGTCCACATGTAGTATCTCACATACTGCGCAGCCCTTCTCTGCCCAGATTTAGTATCTCATATACTGTGTAGTTCTTCTCTGTCCAGATGCAGTATCTCATATACTCTGCAGCCCTTCACTACCCAGATGTATTATCTCAAATACTGTAAAGCCCTTCTCTGCCCTAATGTAGTATCTCATATACTCCGCGGCCCTTTACTTTCCAGATGTTGTATCTCATAAACTGTGCAGCCCTTCTCCGTCCAGATGTATCATCTCATGTACTGCACAGCCCATCTCTGTCCAGATGTAGTATCTCACATACTGTACAGCCCTTCTCTGTCCAGATGTAGTATATCATACACTGTGCAGCCCTTTTCTGTCCAGATGTAGTATCTCATACTCCGCAGCCCTTCTCTGTCCATATGTAGTATCTCATACTGCGCAGCCCTTCTCTATCCAGATGTATCTCATATACAGCGCAGCCCTTCTCTGTCCAGATTTAGTATCTCATATACTCTGCAGCCCTTCTCTGTCCATATGGAATATCTGATATACTCTGCAGCTCTTCTCTGTTCAGATGTATTATCTCATATACTGCGCAGCCCTTCTTTGTCCACATGTAGTTTCTCACATATTGCGCAGCCATTCTCTGCCCAGATTTAGTATCTCATATACTCTGCAGTTCTTCTCTGTCCAGATGCAGTATCTCATATACTGCACAGCCCTTCTCTTTCCAGATGTTGTATCTCATATACTGCGCAGCCCTTCTCTGTCCAGATTTAGTATCTCATATACTCTGCAGCCCTTCTCTGTCCATATGGAATATCTGATATACTCTGCAGCTCTTCTCTGTTCAGATGTATTATCTCATATACTGCGCAGCCCTTCTTTGTCCAGGTGTGTTATCTCATATACTATGCAGTACTTCTCTGTCCAGATGTAGTATCTCATATACTGTGCAGCCCCTGTATGTCCCGATGTAGTATGTAATATACTGCGCAGCCCTTCTCTGTCCAGATGTATCATCTCATGTACTGCAAAGTCCATCCCTGTCCACATGTAGTATCTCACATACTGCGCAGCCCTTCTCTGCCCAGATTTAGTATCTCATATACTCTGCAGCCCTTCACTACCCAGATATAGTATCTCATATACTGTAAAGCCCTTCTCTGCCCTAATGTAGTATCTCATATACTCCGAGTCCCTTCTCTGCCGACATGGAGCAGCTCATATACTGTGCGGCCCTTCTCTTTCCAGATGTAGGATATCATATACTGCACAGCCCTTCTCTGTCCAGATTTATTATCTCATATACTGCACAGCCCTTCTCTGTCCAGATGGAATATCTCATATACTCTGCAGCTCTTCTTTGTTCAGATGTATTATCTCATATACTACGCAGTACCTCTGTCCAGATGTAGTATCTCTTATACTGTGCAGCCCTTCTCTTTCCAGAGGTAGTATCTCATATACTGTGCAGCCCTTCCCTGTCCAGATGTAGTATCTCACATACTGTATAGCCCTTCTCTGTCCAGATGTAGTATCTCATACACTGTGCAGCCCTTCTCTGTCCAGATGTAGTATCTCATACTGCGCAGCCCTTCTCTGTCCAGATGTATCTCATATACAGCGCAGCCCTTCTCTGTCCAGATTTAGTATCTCATATACTCTGCAGCCCTTCTCTGTCCATATGGAATATCTGATATACTCTGCAGCTCTTCTCTGTTCAGATGTATTATCTCATACACTGCGCAGCCCTTCTTTGTCCACATGTAGTATCTCACATACTTCGCAGCCCTTCTCTGCCCAGATTTAGTATCTCATATACTCTGAAGTTCTTCTCTGTCCAGATGCAGTATCTCATATACTCTGCAGCCCTTCACTACCCAGATGTAGTATCTCATATACTGTAAAGCCCTTCTCTGCCCTAATGTAGTATCTCATATACTCCGCGGCCCTTCTCTTTCCAGATGTTGTATCTCATATACTGCGCAGCCCTTCTCTTTCCAGATGTATCATCTCATGTACTGCACAGCCCATCTCTGTCAAGATGTAGTATCTCACATACTGTACAGCCCTTCTCTGTCCAGATGTAGTATCTCACATACTGTGCAGCCCTTCTCTGCCCATATGTAGTATCTCATACTGCGCAGCCCTTCTCTGTCCAGATGTATCTCATATACAGCGCAGCCCTTCTCTGTCCAGATTTAGTATCTCATATACTCTGCAGGCCTTCTCTGCCCATATGGAATATCTGATATACTCTGCAGCTCTTCTCTGTTCAGATGTATTATCTCATATAATGCGCAGCCCTTCTTTGTCCACATGTAGTATCTCACATACTGCGCAGCCATTCTCTGCCCAGATTTAGTATCTCATATACTCTGCAGTTCTTCTCTGTCCAGATGCAGTATCTCATATACTGCACAGCCCTTCTCTTTCCAGTTGTTGTATCTCATATACTGCGCAGCCCTTCTCTGTCCAGATGTATCATCTCATTTACTGCACAGCCCATCTCTGTCCAGAAGTAGTATCTCACATACTGTACAGCCCTTCTCTGTCCAGATGTAGTATCTCATACTCCGGAGCCCTTCTCTGTCCATATGTAGTATCTCATACTGCGCAGCCCTTCTCTGTCAAGATGTATCTCATATACAGCGCAGCCCTTCTCTGTCCAGATTTAGTATCTCATATACTCTGCAGCCCTTCTCTGTCCATATGGAATATCTGATATACTCTGCAGCTCTTCTCTGTTCAGATGTATTATCTCATATACTGCGCAGCCCTTCTTTGTCCAGGTGTGTTATCTCATATACTATGCAGTACTTCTCTGTCCAGATGTAGTATCTCATATACTGTGCAGCCCCTGTATGTCCCGATGTAGTATGTAATATACTGCGCAGCCCTTCTCTGTCCAGATGTATCATCTCATGTACTGCAAAGTCCATCCCTGTCCACATGTAGTATCTCACATACTGCGCAGCCCTTCTCTGCCCAGATTTAGTATCTCATATACTCTGCAGCCCTTCACTACCCAGATATAGTATCTCATATACTGTAAAGCCCTTCTCTGCCCTAATGTAGTATCTCATATACTCCGAGTCCCTTCTCTGCCGACATGGAGCAGCTCATATACTGTGCGGCCCTTCTCTTTCCAGATGTAGGATATCATATACTGCACAGCCCTTCACTGTCCAGATGGAATATCTCATATACTGTGCAGCCCTTCTCTGTTCAGATGGAATATCTCATTTACTGTGCAGCCCTTCTCTGTCCAGATGTAGTATATCATATACTGCACAGCCCTTCTCTGTCCAGATGCGGTATCTCAAATACTGCACAGCCCTTCACTGCCCAGATGGAATATTGCATACTGCGCAGCCCTTCTTTGTCCAGATGGAATATCTCATATACTTTGCAGCCCATCTCTGCCCACATGGAGCAGCTCATATACTGCGCAGCCCTTCTATGTCCAGATGGAATATCATATACTCTGCAGCACTTCTCTGTCCAGATGTAGTATCTCAGATACTGTGCAGCCCTTCTCTGTCCAGATGTAGTATATCTTATACTGTGCAGCCCTTCTCTGTCCAGATGGAATATCGCGTATACTGTGCAGCCCTTCTCTTTCCAGATGTAGTACCTCATATACTGTGCAGCCCTTCGCTGTCCAGATGCAGTATCTCATATACTGTGCAGCCCTTCTCTGTCCAGATGGAATATCTCATATACTCTGCAGCCCTTCTCTGTCCAGATATATTATCTCATATACTGCACAGCCCTTCTCTGTCCAGATGGAATATCTCATATACTCTGCAGCTCTTCTTTGTTCAGATGTATTACTCATATACTACGCAGTACCTCTGTCCAGATGTAGTATCTCTTATACTGTGCAGCCCTTCTCTTTCCAGAGGTAGTATCTCATATACTGTGCAGCCCTTCCCTGTCCAGATGTAGTATCTCACATACTGTATAGCCCTTCTCTGTCCAGATGTAGTATCTCATACACTGTGCAGCCCTTCTCTGTCCAGATGTAGTATCTCATACTGCGCAGCCCTTCTCTGTCCAGATGTGTCTCATATACAGCGCAGCCCTTCTCTGTCCAGATTTAGTATCTCATATACTCTGCAGCCCTTCTCTGTCCATATGGAATATCTGATATACTCTGCAGCTCTTCTCTGTTCAGATGTATTATCTCATACACTGCGCAGCCCTTCTTTGTCCACATGTAGTATCTCACATACTTCGCAGCCCTTCTCTGCCCAGATTTAGTATCTCATATACTCTGAAGTTCTTCTCTGTCCAGATGCAGTATCTCATATACTCTGCAGCCCTTCACTACCCAGATGTAGTATCTCATATACTGTAAAGCCCTTCTCTGCCCTAATGTAGTATCTCATATACTCCGCGGCCCTTCTCTTTCCAGATGTTGTATCTCATATACTGCGCAGCCCTTCTCTTTCCAGATGTATCATCTCATGTACTGCACAGCCCATCTCTGTCCAGATGTAGTATCTCACATACTGTACAGCCCTTCTCTGTCCAGATGTAGTATCTCATACACTGTGCAGCCCTTCTCTGTCCAGATGTAGTATCTCATACTCCGCAGCCCTTCTCTGCCCATATGTAGTATCTCATACTGCGCAGCCCTTCTCTGTCCAGATGTATCTCATATACAGCGCAGCCCTTCTCTGTCCAGATTTAGTATCTCATATACGCTGCAGCCCTTCTTTGCCCATATGGAATATCTGATATACTCTGCAGCTCTTCTCTGTTCAGATGTATTATCTCATATACTGTGCAGCCCTTCTTTGTCAACATGTAGTATCTCACATACTGCGCAGCCATTCTCTGCCCAGATTTAGTATCTCATATACTCTGCAGTTCTTCTCTGTCCAGATGCAGTATCTCATATACTGCGCAGCCCTTCTCTGTCCAGATGTATCATCTCATGTACTGCACAGCACATCTCTGTCCAGAAGTAGTATCTCACATACTGTACAGCCCTTCTCTGTCCAGATGTAGTATCTCATACTCCGGAGCCCTTCTCTGTCCAGATGTAGTATCTCATACTCCGGAGCCCTTCTCTGTCCATATGTAGTATCTCATACTGCACAGCCCTTCTCTGTCCAGATGTATCTCATATACAGCGCAGCCCTTCTCTGTCCAGATTTAGTATCTCATATATTCTGCAGCCCTTCTCTGTCCATATGGAATAGCTGATATACTCTGCAGCTCTTCTCTGTTCAGATGTATTATCTCATATACTGCGCTGCCCTTCTTTGTCCACATGTAGTATCTCACATACTGCGCAGCCCTTCTCTGCCCAGATTTAGTATCTCATATACTCTGCAGCCCTTCACTACCCAGATGTAGTATCTCACATACTGTAAAGCCCTTCTCTGCCCTAATGTAGTATCTCATATACTCTGTGGCCCTTCTCTGCCCACATGGAGCAGCTCATATACTGTGCAGCACTTCTCTTTCCAGATGTAGGATATCATATACTGCACAACCCTTCACTGTCCAGGTGGAATATCTCATATACTGTGCAGCCCTTCTCTGTCCAGATGGAATATCGCATTTACTGTGCAGCCCTTCTCTGTCCAGATGTAGTATATCATATACTGCACAGCCCTTCTCTGTCCAGATGCGGTATCTCAAATACTGCACAGCCCTTCACTGTCCAGATGGAATATCACATAATGCGCAGCCCTTCTATGTCCAGATGTAATATCATATACTCTACAGCACATCTCTGTCCAGATGTAATATCTCAGATACTGTGCAGCCCTTCTCTGTCCAGATGTAGTATATCTTATACTGTGCAGCCCTTCTCTGTCCAGATGGAATATTGCATATACTGTGCAGCCCTTCTCTTTCCAGATATAGTACCTCATATACTGTGCAGCCCTTCTCTGTCCAGATGTAGTATCTCAGATACTGTGGAGCCCTTCTCTGTCCAGATGTAGTATATCTTATACTGTGCAGCCCTTCTCTGTCCATATGGAATATCTCATATACTCTGCAGCCCTTCTCTGTCCAGATTTATTATCTCATATACTGCACAGCCCTTCTCTGTCCAGATGTAGTATCTCAGATACTCTGCAGCCCTTCTCTGTCCAGATGTAGTATCTCTTATACTGTGCAGCCCTTCTCTTTCCAGAGGTAGTATCTCATATACTGTGCAGCCCTTCTATGTCCAGATGTAGTAACTCATACTGCACAGCCCTTCTCTGTCCAGATGTATCTAATATACAGCGCAGCCCTTCTCTGTCCAGATTTAGTATCTCATATACAGCGCAGCCCTTCTGTGTCCAGATTTAGTATCTCATATACTCTGCAGCTCTTCTCTGTTCAGATGTATTATCTCATATACTGTGCAGCCCTTCTTTGTCCACATGTAGTATCTCACATACTGCGCAGCCCTTCTCTGCCCAGATTTAGTATCTCATATACTGTGTAGTTCTTCTCTGTCCAGATGCAGTATCTCATATACTCTGCAGCCCTTCACTACCCAGATGTATTATCTCATATACTGTAAAGCCCTTCTCTGCCCTAATGTAGTATCTCATATACTCCGCGGCCCTTTACTTTCCAGATGTTGTATCTCATAAACTGTGCAGCCCTTCTCCGTCCAGATGTATCATCTCATGTACTGCACAGCCCATCTCTGTCCAGATGTAGTATCTCACATACTGTACAGCCCTTCTCTGTCCAGATGTAGTATATCATACACTGTGCAGCCCTTTTCTGTCCAGATGTAGTATCTCATACTCCGCAGCCCTTCTCTGTCCATATGTAGTATCTCATACTGCGCAGCCCTTCTCTATCCAGATGTATCTCATATACAGCGCAGCCCTTCTCTGTCCAGATTTAGTATCTCATATACTCTGCAGCCCTTCTCTGTCCATATGGAATATCTGATATACTCTGCAGCTCTTCTCTGTTCAGATGTATTATCTCATATACTGCGCAGCCCTTCTTTGTCCACATGTAGTTTCTCACATATTGCGCAGCCATTCTCTGCCCAGATTTAGTATCTCATATACTCTGCAGTTCTTCTCTGTCCAGATGCAGTATCTCATATACTGCACAGCCCTTCTCTTTCCAGATGTTGTATCTCATATACTGCGCAGCCCTTCTCTGTCCAGATGTATCATCTCATGTACTGCACAGCCCATCTCTGTCCAGATGTAGTATCTCACATACTGTACAGCCCTTCTCTGTTCAGATGTAGTACCTCATATACTGTGCAGCCCTTCTCTGTCCAGATGTAGTATCTCATACTCCGGAGCCCTTCTCTGTCCATATGTAGTATCTCATACTGCGCAGCCCTTCTCTGTCCAGATGTATCTCATATACAGCGCAGCCCTTCTCTGTCCAGATTTAGTATCTCATATACTCTGCAGCCCTTCTCTGTCCATATGGAATATCTGATATACTCTACAGCTCTTCTCTGTTCAGATGTATTATCTCATATACTGCGCAGCCCTTCTTTGTCCACATGTAGTATCTCACATACTGCGCAGCCCTTCTCTGCCCAGATTTAGTATCTCATATACTCTGCAGCCCTTCACTACCCAGATGTAGTATCTCACATACTGTAAAGCCCTTCTCTGCCCTAATGTAGTATCTCATATACTCCGTGGCCCTTCTCTGCCCACATGGAGCAGCTCATATACTGTGCAGCACTTCTCTTTCCAGATGTAGGATATCATATACTGCACAGCCCTTCACTGTCCAGATGGAATATCTCATATACTGTGCAGCCCTTCTCTGTCCAGATGTAGTATATCATATACTGCACAGCCCTTCACTGTCCAGATGGAATATCACATAATGCGCAGCCCTTCTATGTCCAGATGTAATATCATATACTCTACAGCACTTCTATGTCCAGATGTAATATCTCAGATACTGTGCAGCCCTTCTCTGTCCAGATGTAGTATATCTTATACTGTGCAGCCCTTCTCTGTCCAGATGGAATATTGCATATACTGTGCAGCCCGTCTCTTTCCAGATATAGTACCTCATATACTGTGCAGCCCTTCTCTGTCCGGATGGAATATCGCATATACTGTGCAGCCCTTCTCTTTCCAGATATAGTACCTCATATACTGTGCAGCCCTTCTCTGTCCAGATGTAGTATCTCAGATACTGTGCAGCCCTTCTCTGTCCAGATGTAGTATATCTTATACTGTGCAGCCCTTCTCTGTCCATATGGAATATCTCATATACTCTGCAGCCCTTCTCTGTCCAGATTTATTATCTCATATACTGCACAGCCCTTCTCTGTCCAGATGGAATATCTCATATACTATGCAGCTCTTCTTTGTTCAGATGTATTATCTCACATACTGCGCAGCCCTTCTCTGCCCAGATTTAGTATCTCATATACTGTGTAGTTCTTCTCTGTTCAGATGCAGTATCTCATATACTCTGCAGCCCTTCACTACCCAGATGTATTATCTCATATACTGTAAAGCCCTTCTCTGCCCTAATGTAGTATCTCATATACTCCGCGGCCCTTCACTTTCCAGATGTTGTATCTCATATACTGTGCAGCCCTTCTCCGTCCAGATGTATCATCTCATGTACTGCACAGCCCATCTCTGTCCAGATGTAGTATCTCACATACTGTACAGCCCTTCTCTGTCCAGATGTAGTATCTCATACACTGTGCAGCCCTTCTCTGTCCAGATGTAGTATCTCATACTCCGCAGCCCTTCTCTGTCCATATGTAGTATCTCATACTGCGCAGCCCTTCTCTGTCCAGATTTATCTCATATACAGCGCAGCCCTTCTCTGTCCAGATTTAGTATCTCATATACTCTGCAGCCCTTCTCTGTCCATATGGAATATCTGATATACTCTGCAGCTCTTCTCTGTTCAGATGTATTATCTCATACACTGCGCAGCCCTTCTTTGTCCACATGTAGTATCTCACATACTTCGCAGCCCTTCTCTGCCCAGATTTAGTATCTCATATACTCTGAAGTTCTTCTCTGTCCAGATGCAGTATCTCATATACTCTGCAGCCCTTCACTACCCAGATGTAGTATCTCATATACTGTAAAGCCCTTCTCTGCCCTAATGTAGTATCTCATATACTCCGCGGCCCTTCTCTTTCCAGATGTTGTATCTCATATACTGCGCAGCCCTTCTCTTTCCAGATGTATCATCTCATGTACTGCACAGCCCATCTCTGTCCAGATGTAGTATCTCACATACTGTACAGCCCTTCTCTGTCCAGATGTAGTATCTCATACACTGTGCAGCCCTTCTCTGTCCAGATGTAGTATCTCATACTCCGCAGCCCTTCTCTGCCCATATGTAGTATCTCATACTGCGCAGCCCTTCTCTGTCCAGATGTATCTCATATACAGCGCAGCCCTTCTCTGTCCAGATTTAGTATCTCATATACTCTGCAGCCCTTCTTTGCCCATATGGAATATCTGATATACTCTGCAGCTCTTCTCTGTTCAGATGTATTATCTCATATACTGTGCAGCCCTTCTTTGTCCACATGTAGTATCTCACATACTGCGCAGCCCTTCTCTGCCCAGATTTAGTATCACATATACTCTGCAGTTCTTCTCTGTCCAGATGCAGTATCTCATATACTGCACAGCCCTTCTCTTTCCAGATGTTGTATCTCATATACTGCGCAGCCCTTCTCTGTCCAGATGTATCATCTCATGTACTGCACAGCACATCTCTGTCCAGAAGTAGTATCTCACATACTGTACAGCCCTTCTCTGTCCAGATGTAGTATCTCATACTCCGGAGCCCTTCTCTGTCCATATGTAGTATCTCATACTGCGCAGCCCTTCTCTGTCCAGATGTATCTCATATACAGCGCAGCCCTTCTCTGTCCAGATTTAGTATCTCATATACTCTGCAGCCCTTCTCTGTCCATATGGAATAGCTGATATACTCTGCAGCTCTTCTCTGTTCAGATGTATTATCTCATATACTGCGCAGCCCTTCTTTGTCCTAAACCTCCTTGTTCTCTTGCGCCCTGCTACCCTAGGGTCTGGTGCGCACAATAAATAAATAAACAAACAAACAAACAAACAAACAACAAACACATGTAGTATCTCACATACTGCGCAGCCCTTCTCTGCCCAGATTTAGTATCTCATATACTCTGCAGCCCTTCACTACCCAGATGTAGTATCTCACATACTGTAAAGCCCTTCTCTGCCCTAATGTAGTATCTCATATACTCCGTGGCCCTTCTCTGCCCACATGGAGCAGCTCATATACTGTGCAGCACTTCTCTTTCCAGATGTAGGATATCATATACTGCACAGCCCTTCACTGTCCAGGTGGAATATCTCATATACTGTGCAGCCCTTCTCTGTCCAGATGGAATATCGCATTTACTGTGCAGCCCTTCTCTGTCCAGATGTAGTATATCATATACTGCACAGCCCTTCTCTGTCCAGATGCGGTATCTCAAATACTGCACAGCCCTTCACTGTCCAGATGGAATATCACATAATGCGCAGCCCTTCTATGTCCAGATGTAATATCATATACTCTACAGCACATCTCTGTCCAGATGTAATATCTCAGATACTGTGCAGCCCTTCTCTGTCCAGATGTAGTATATCTTATACTGTGCAGCCCTTCTCTGTCCAGATGGAATATCGCATATACTGTGCAGCCCGTCTCTTTCCAGATATAGTACCTCATATACTGTGCAGCCCTTCTCTGTCCAGATGGAATATCGCATATACTGTGCAGCCCTTCTCTTTCCAGATATAGTACCTCATATACTGTGCAGCCCTTCTCTGTCCAGATGTAGTATCTCAGATACTGTGGAGCCCTTCTCTGTCCAGATGTAGTATATCTTATACTGTGCAGCCCTTCTCTGTCCATATGGAATATCTCATATACTCTGCAGCCCTTCTCTGTCCAGATTTATTATCTCATATACTGCACAGCCCTTCTCTGTCCAGATGGAATATCTCATATACTTTGCAGCTCTTCTTTGTTCAGATGTATTATCTCATATACCACGCAGTACCTCTGTCCAGATGTAGTATCTCTTATACTGTGCAGCCCTTCTTTTTCCAGAGGTAGTATCTCATATACTGTGCAGCCCTTCTATGTCCAGATGTAGTATCTCATACTGCACAGCCCTTCTCTGTCCAGATGTATCTAATATACAGCGCAGCCCTTCTCTGTCCAGATTTAGTATCTCATATACAGCGCAGCCCTTCTGTGTCCAGATTTAGTATCTCATATACTCTGCAGCTCTTCTCTGTTCAGATGTATTATCTCATATACTGTGCAGCCCTTCTTTGTCCACATGTAGTATCTCACATACTGCGCAGCCCTTCTCTGCCCAGATTTAGTATCTCATATACTGTGTAGTTCTTCTCTGTCCAGATGCAGTATCTCATATACTCTGCAGCCCTTCACTACCCAGATGTATTATCTCATATACTGTAAAGCCCTTCTCTGCCCTAATGTAGTATCTCATATACTCCGCGGCCCTTTACTTTCCAGATGTTGTATCTCATATACTGTGCAGCCCTTCCCCATCCAGATGTATCATCTCATGTACTGCACAGCCCATCTCTGTCCAGATGTAGTATCTCACATACTGTACAGCCCTTCTCTGTCCAGATGTAGTATATCATACACTGTGCAGCCCTTTTCTGTCCAGATGTAGTATCTCATACTCCACAGCCCTTCTCTGTCCATATGTAGTATCTCATACTGCGCAGCCCTTCTCTGTCCAGATGTATCTCATATACAGCGCAGCCCTTCTCTGTCCAGATTTAGTATCTCATATACTCTGCAGCCCTTCTCTGTCCATATGGAATATCTGATATACTCTGCAGCTCTTCTCTGTTCAGATGTATTATCTCATATACTGCGCAGCCCTTCTTTGTCCACATGTAGTATCTCACATATTGCGCAGCCATTCTCTGCCCAGATTTAGTATCTCATATACTCTGCAGTTCTTCTCTGTCCAGATGCAGTATCTCCTATACTGCACAGCCCTTCTCTTTCCAGATGTTGTATCTCATATACTGCGCAGCCCTTCTCTGTCCAGATGTATCATCTCATGTACTGCACAGCCCATCTCTGTCCAGATGTAGTATCTCACATACTGTACAGCCCTTCTCTGTTCAGATGTAGTACCTCATATACTGTGCAGCCCTTCTCTGTCCAGATGTAGTATCTCATACTCCGGAGCCATTCTCTGTCCATATGTAGTATCTCATACTGCGCAGCCCTTCTCTGTCCAGATGTATCTCATATACAGCGCAGCCCTTCTCTGTCCAGATTTAGTATCTCATATACTCTGCAGCCCTTCTCTGTCCATATGGAATATCTGATATACTCTACAGCTCTTCTCTGTTCAGATGTATTATCTCATATACTGCGCAGCCCTTCTTTGTCCACATGTAGTATCTCACATACTGTGCAGCCCTTCTCTGCCCAGATTTAGTATCTCATATACTCTGCAGCCCTTCACTACCCAGATGTAGTATCTCACATACTGTAAAGCCCTTCTCTGCCCTAATGTAGTATCTCATATACTCCGTGGCCCTTCTCTGCCCACATGGAGCAGCTCATATACTGTGCAGCACTTCTCTTTCCAGATGTAGGATATCATATACTGCACAGCCCTTCACTGTCCAGATGGAATATCTCATATACTGTGCAGCCCTTCTCTGTCCAGATGGAATATCTCATTTACTGTGCAGCCCTTCTCTGTCCAGATGTAGTATATCATATACTGCACAGCCCTTCTCTGTCCAGATGCGGTATCTCAAATACTGCACAGCCCTTCACTGTCCAGATGGAATATCACATAATGCGCAGCCCTTCTATGTCCAGATGTAATATCATATACTCTACAGCACTTCTCTGTCCAGATGTAATATCTCAGATACTGTGCAGCCCTTCTCTGTCCAGATGTAGTATCTCATACTGCACAGCCCTTCTCTGTCCAGATGTATCTAATATACAGCGCAGCCCTTCTCTGTCCAGATGTATCTAATATACAGCGCAGCCCTTCTCTGTCCAGATTTAGTATCTCATATACAGCGCAGCCCTTCTGTGTCCAGATTTAGTATCTCATATACTCTGCAGCTCTTCTCTGTTCAGATGTATTATCTCATATACTGTGCAGCCCTTCTTTGTCCACATGTAGTATCTCACATACTGCGCAGCCCTTCTCTGCCCAGATTTAGTATCTCATATACTGTGTAGTTCTTCTCTGTCCAGATGCAGTATCTCATATACTCTGCAGCCCTTCACTACCCAGATGTATTATCTCATATACTGTAAAGCCCTTCTCTGCCCTAATGTAGTATCTCATATACTCCGCGGCCCTTTACTTTCCAGATGTTGTATCTCATATACTGTGCAGCCCTTCCCCATCCAGATGTATCATCTCATGTACTGCACAGCCCATCTCTGTCCAGATGTAGTATCTCACATACTGTACAGCCCTTCTCTGTCCAGATGTAGTATATCATACACTGTGCAGCCCTTTTCTGTCCAGATGTAGTATCTCATACTCCACAGCCCTTCTCTGTCCATATGTAGTATCTCATACTGCGCAGCCCTTCTCTGTCCAGATGTATCTCATATACAGCGCAGCCCTTCTCTGTCCAGATTTAGTATCTCATATACTCTGCAGCCCTTCTCTGTCCATATGGAATATCTGATATACTCTGCAGCTCTTCTCTGTTCAGATGTATTATCTCATATACTGCGCAGCCCTTCTTTGTCCACATGTAGTATCTCACATATTGCGCAGCCATTCTCTGCCCAGATTTAGTATCTCATATACTCTGCAGTTCTTCTCTGTCCAGATGCAGTATCTCCTATACTGCACAGCCCTTCTCTTTCCAGATGTTGTATCTCATATACTGCGCAGCCCTTCTCTGTCCAGATGTATCATCTCATGTACTGCACAGCCCATCTCTGTCCAGATGTAGTATCTCACATACTGTACAGCCCTTCTCTGTTCAGATGTAGTACCTCATATACTGTGCAGCCCTTCTCTGTCCAGATGTAGTATCTCATACTCCGGAGCCATTCTCTGTCCATATGTAGTATCTCATACTGCGCAGCCCTTCTCTGTCCAGATGTATCTCATATACAGCGCAGCCCTTCTCTGTCCAGATTTAGTATCTCATATACTCTGCAGCCCTTCTCTGTCCATATGGAATATCTGATATACTCTACAGCTCTTCTCTGTTCAGATGTATTATCTCATATACTGCGCAGCCCTTCTTTGTCCACATGTAGTATCTCACATACTGTGCAGCCCTTCTCTGCCCAGATTTAGTATCTCATATACTCTGCAGCCCTTCACTACCCAGATGTAGTATCTCACATACTGTAAAGCCCTTCTCTGCCCTAATGTAGTATCTCATATACTCCGTGGCCCTTCTCTGCCCACATGGAGCAGCTCATATACTGTGCAGCACTTCTCTTTCCAGATGTAGGATATCATATACTGCACAGCCCTTCACTGTCCAGATGGAATATCTCATATACTGTGCAGCCCTTCTCTGTCCAGATGGAATATCTCATTTACTGTGCAGCCCTTCTCTGTCCAGATGTAGTATATCATATACTGCACAGCCCTTCTCTGTCCAGATGCGGTATCTCAAATACTGCACAGCCCTTCACTGTCCAGATGGAATATCACATAATGCGCAGCCCTTCTATGTCCAGATGTAATATCATATACTCTACAGCACTTCTCTGTCCAGATGTAATATCTCAGATACTGTGCAGCCCTTCTCTGTCCAGATGTAGTATCTCATACTGCACAGCCCTTCTCTGTCCAGATGTATCTAATATACAGCGCAGCCCTTCTCTGTCCAGATTTAGTATCTCATATACAGCGCAGCCCTTCTGTGTCCAGATTTAGTATCTCATATACTCTGCAGCTCTTCTCTGTTCAGATGTATTATCTCATATACTGTGCAGCCCTTCTTTGTCCACATGTAGTATCTCACATACTGCGCAGCCCTTCTCTGCCCAGATTTAGTATCTCATATACTGTGTAGTTCTTCTCTGTCCAGATGCAGTATCTCATATACTCTGCAGCCCTTCACTACCCAGATGTATTATCTCATATACTGTAAAGCCCTTCTCTGCCCTAATGTAGTATCTCATATACTCCGCGGCCCTTTACTTTCCAGATGTTGTATCTCATATACTGTGCAGCCCTTCCCCGTCCAGATGTATCATCTCATGTACTGCACAGCCCATCTCTGTCCAGATGTAGTATCTCACATACTGTACAGCCCTTCTCTGTCCAGATGTAGTATATCATACACTGTGCAGCCCTTTTCTGTCCAGATGTAGTATCTCATACTCCACAGCCCTTCTCTGTCCATATGTAGTATCTCATACTGCGCAGCCCTTCTCTGTCCAGATGTATCTCATATACAGCGCAGCCCTTCTCTGTCCAGATTTAGTATCTCATATACTCTGCAGCCCTTCTCTGTCCATATGGAATATCTGATATACTCTGCAGCTCTTCTCTGTTCAGATGTATTATCTCATATACTGCGCAGCCCTTCTTTGTCCACATCTAGTATCTCACATATTGCGCAGCCATTCTCTGCCCAGATTTAGTATCTCATATACTCTGCAGTTCTTCTCTGTCCAGATGCAGTATCTCCTATACTGCACAGCCCTTCTCTTTCCAGATGTTGTATCTCATATACTGCGCAGCCCTTCTCTGTCCAGATGTATCATCTCATGTACTGCACAGCCCATCTCTGTCCAGATGTAGTATCTCACATACTGTACAGCCCTTCTCTGTTCAGATGTAGTACCTCATATACTGTGCAGCCCTTCTCTGTCCAGATGTAGTATCTCATACTCCGGAGCCATTCTCTGTCCATATGTAGTATCTCATACTGCGCAGCCCTTCTCTGTCCAGATGTATCTCATATACAGCGCAGCCCTTCTCTGTCCAGATTTAGTATCTCATATACTCTGCAGCCCTTCTCTGTCCATATGGAATATCTGATATACTCTACAGCTCTTCTCTGTTCAGATGTATTATCTCATATACTGCGCAGCCCTTCTTTGTCCACATGTAGTATCTCACATACTGTGGAGCCCTTCTCTGTCCAGATGTAGTATATCTTATACTGTGCAGCCCTTCTCTGTCCATATGGAATATCTCATATACTCTGCAGCCCTTCTCTGTCCAGATTTATTATCTCATATACTGCACAGCCCTTCTCTGTCCAGATGGAATATCTCATATACTTTGCAGCTCTTCTTTGTTCAGATGTATTATCTCATATACCACGCAGTACCTCTGTCCAGATGTAGTATCTCTTATACTGTGCAGCCCTTCTTTTTCCAGAGGTAGTATCTCATATACTGTGCAGCCCTTCTATGTCCAGATGTAGTATCTCATACTGCACAGCCCTTCTCTGTCCAGATGTATCTAATATACAGCGCAGCCCTTCTCTGTCCAGATTTAGTATCTCATATACAGCGCAGCCCTTCTGTGTCCAGATTTAGTATCTCATATACTCTGCAGCTCTTCTCTGTTCAGATGTATTATCTCATATACTGTGCAGCCCTTCTTTGTCCACATGTAGTATCTCACATACTGCGCAGCCCTTCTCTGCCCAGATTTAGTATCTCATATACTGTGTAGTTCTTCTCTGTCCAGATGCAGTATCTCATATACTCTGCAGCCCTTCACTACCCAGATGTATTATCTCATATACTGTAAAGCCCTTCTCTGCCCTAATGTAGTATCTCATATACTCCGCGGCCCTTTACTTTCCAGATGTTGTATCTCATATACTGTGCAGCCCTTCCCCATCCAGATGTATCATCTCATGTACTGCACAGCCCATCTCTGTCCAGATGTAGTATCTCACATACTGTACAGCCCTTCTCTGTCCAGATGTAGTATATCATACACTGTGCAGCCCTTTTCTGTCCAGATGTAGTATCTCATACTCCACAGCCCTTCTCTGTCCATATGTAGTATCTCATACTGCGCAGCCCTTCTCTGTCCAGATGTATCTCATATACAGCGCAGCCCTTCTCTGTCCAGATTTAGTATCTCATATACTCTGCAGCCCTTCTCTGTCCATATGGAATATCTGATATACTCTGCAGCTCTTCTCTGTTCAGATGTATTATCTCATATACTGCGCAGCCCTTCTTTGTCCACATGTAGTATCTCACATATTGCGCAGCCATTCTCTGCCCAGATTTAGTATCTCATATACTCTGCAGTTCTTCTCTGTCCAGATGCAGTATCTCCTATACTGCACAGCCCTTCTCTTTCCAGATGTTGTATCTCATATACTGCGCAGCCCTTCTCTGTCCAGATGTATCATCTCATGTACTGCACAGCCCATCTCTGTCCAGATGTAGTATCTCACATACTGTACAGCCCTTCTCTGTTCAGATGTAGTACCTCATATACTGTGCAGCCCTTCTCTGTCCAGATGTAGTATCTCATACTCCGGAGCCATTCTCTGTCCATATGTAGTATCTCATACTGCGCAGCCCTTCTCTGTCCAGATGTATCTCATATACAGCGCAGCCCTTCTCTGTCCAGATTTAGTATCTCATATACTCTGCAGCCCTTCTCTGTCCATATGGAATATCTGATATACTCTACAGCTCTTCTCTGTTCAGATGTATTATCTCATATACTGCGCAGCCCTTCTTTGTCCACATGTAGTATCTCACATACTGTGCAGCCCTTCTCTGCCCAGATTTAGTATCTCATATACTCTGCAGCCCTTCACTACCCAGATGTAGTATCTCACATACTGTAAAGCCCTTCTCTGCCCTAATGTAGTATCTCATATACTCCGTGGCCCTTCTCTGCCCACATGGAGCAGCTCATATACTGTGCAGCACTTCTCTTTCCAGATGTAGGATATCATATACTGCACAGCCCTTCACTGTCCAGATGGAATATCTCATATACTGTGCAGCCCTTCTCTGTCCAGATGGAATATCTCATTTACTGTGCAGCCCTTCTCTGTCCAGATGTAGTATATCATATACTGCACAGCCCTTCTCTGTCCAGATGCGGTATCTCAAATACTGCACAGCCCTTCACTGTCCAGATGGAATATCACATAATGCGCAGCCCTTCTATGTCCAGATGTAATATCATATACTCTACAGCACTTCTCTGTCCAGATGTAATATCTCAGATACTGTGCAGCCCTTCTCTGTCCAGATGTAGTATCTCATACTGCACAGCCCTTCTCTGTCCAGATGTATCTAATATACAGCGCAGCCCTTCTCTGTCCAGATTTAGTATCTCATATACAGCGCAGCCCTTCTGTGTCCAGATTTAGTATCTCATATACTCTGCAGCTCTTCTCTGTTCAGATGTATTATCTCATATACTGTGCAGCCCTTCTTTGTCCACATGTAGTATCTCACATACTGCGCAGCCCTTCTCTGCCCAGATTTAGTATCTCATATACTGTGTAGTTCTTCTCTGTCCAGATGCAGTATCTCATATACTCTGCAGCCCTTCACTACCCAGATGTATTATCTCATATACTGTAAAGCCCTTCTCTGCCCTAATGTAGTATCTCATATACTCCGCGGCCCTTTACTTTCCAGATGTTGTATCTCATATACTGTGCAGCCCTTCCCCGTCCAGATGTATCATCTCATGTACTGCACAGCCCATCTCTGTCCAGATGTAGTATCTCACATACTGTACAGCCCTTCTCTGTCCAGATGTAGTATATCATACACTGTGCAGCCCTTTTCTGTCCAGATGTAGTATCTCATACTCCACAGCCCTTCTCTGTCCATATGTAGTATCTCATACTGCGCAGCCCTTCTCTGTCCAGATGTATCTCATATACAGCGCAGCCCTTCTCTGTCCAGATTTAGTATCTCATATACTCTGCAGCCCTTCTCTGTCCATATGGAATATCTGATATACTCTGCAGCTCTTCTCTGTTCAGATGTATTATCTCATATACTGCGCAGCCCTTCTTTGTCCACATCTAGTATCTCACATATTGCGCAGCCATTCTCTGCCCAGATTTAGTATCTCATATACTCTGCAGTTCTTCTCTGTCCAGATGCAGTATCTCCTATACTGCACAGCCCTTCTCTTTCCAGATGTTGTATCTCATATACTGCGCAGCCCTTCTCTGTCCAGATGTATCATCTCATGTACTGCACAGCCCATCTCTGTCCAGATGTAGTATCTCACATACTGTACAGCCCTTCTCTGTTCAGATGTAGTACCTCATATACTGTGCAGCCCTTCTCTGTCCAGATGTAGTATCTCATACTCCGGAGCCATTCTCTGTCCATATGTAGTATCTCATACTGCGCAGCCCTTCTCTGTCCAGATGTATCTCATATACAGCGCAGCCCTTCTCTGTCCAGATTTAGTATCTCATATACTCTGCAGCCCTTCTCTGTCCATATGGAATATCTGATATACTCTACAGCTCTTCTCTGTTCAGATGTATTATCTCATATACTGCGCAGCCCTTCTTTGTCCACATGTAGTATCTCACATACTGCGCAGCCCTTCTCTGCCCAGATTTAGTATCTCATATACTCTGCAGCCCTTCACTACCCAGATGTAGTATCTCACATACTGTAAAGCCCTTCTCTGCCCTAATGTAGTATCTCATATACTCCGTGGCCCTTCTCTGCCCACATGGAGCAGCTCATATACTGTGCAGCACTTCTCTTTCCAGATGTAGGATATCATATACTGCACAGCCCTTCACTGTCCAGATGGAATATCTCATATACTGTGCAGCCCTTCTCTGTCCAGATGGAATATCTCATTTACTGTGCAGCCCTTCTCTGTCCAGATGTAGTATATCATATACTGCACAGCCCTTCTCTGTCCAGATGCGGTATCTCAAATACTGCACAGCCCTTCACTGTCCAGATGGAATATCACATAATGCGCAGCCCTTCTATGTCCAGATGTAATATCATATACTCTACAGCACTTCTCTGTCCAGATGTAATATCTCAGATACTGTGCAGCCCTTCTCTGTCCAGATGTAGTATATCTTATACTGTGCAGCCCATCTCTTTCCAGATATAGTACCTCATATACTGTGCAGCCCTTCTCTGTCCAGATGGAATATAGCATATACTGTGCAGCCCTTCTCTTTCCAGATATAGTACCTCATATACTGTGCAGCCCTTCTCTGTCCAGATGTAGTATCTCAGATACTGTGCAGCCCTTCTCTGTCCAGATGTAGTATATCTTATACTGTGCAGCCCTTCTCTGTCCATATGGAATATCTCATATACTCTGCAGCCCTTCTCTGTCCAGATTTATTATCTCATATACTGCACAGCCCTTCTCTGTCCAGATGGAATATCTCATATACTATGCAGCTCTTCTTTGTTCAGATGTATTATCTCATATACTACGCAGTACCTCTGTCCAGATGTAGTATCTCTTATACTGTGCAGCCCTTCTCTTTCCAGAGGTAGTATCTCATATACTGTGCAGCCCTTCTATGTCCAGATGTAGTATCTCATACTGCACAGCCCTTCTCTGTCCAGATGTATCTCATATACAGCGCAGCCCTTCTCTGTCCAGATTTAGTATCTCATATACAGCGCAGCCCTTCTGTGTCCAGATTTAGTATCTCATATACTCTGCAGCTCTTCTCTGTTCAGATGTATTATCTCATATACTCTGCAGCCCTTCTTTGTCCACATGTAGTATCTCACATACTGCGCAGCCCTTCTATGCCCAGATTTAGTATCTCATATACTGTGTAGTTCTTCTCTGTCCAGATGCAGTATCTCATATACTCTGCAGCCCTTCACTACCCAGATGTATTATCTCATATACTGTAAAGCCCTTCTCTGCCCTAATGTAGTATCTCATATACTCCGCGGCCCTTTACTTTCCAGTGTTGTATCTCATATACTGTGCAGCCCTTCCCCGTCCAGATGTATCATCTCATGTACTGCACAGCCCATCTCTGTCCAGATGTAGTATCTCACATACTGTACAGCCCTTCTCTGTCCAGATGTAGTATATCATACACTGTGCAGCCCTTTTCTGTCCAGATGTAGTATCTCATACTCCACAGCCCTTCTCTGTCCATATGTAGTATCTCATACTGCGCAGCCCTTCTCTGTCCAGATGTATCTCATATACAGCGCAGCCCTTCTCTGTCCAGATTTAGTATCTCATATACTCTGCAGCCCTTCTCTGTCCATATGGAATATCTGATATACTCTGCAGCTCTTCTCTGTTCAGATGTATTATCTCATATACTGCGCAGCCCTTCTTTGTCCACATGTAGTATCTCACATATTGCGCAGCCATTCTCTGCCCAGATTTAGTATCTCATATACTCTGCAGTTCTTCTCTGTCCAGATGCAGTATCTCATATACTGCACAGCCCTTCTCTTTCCAGATGTTGTATCTCAAATACTGCGCAGCCCTTCTCTGTCCAGATGTATCATCTCATGTACTGCACAGCCCATCTCTGTCCAGATGTAGTATCTCACATACTGTACAGCCCTTCTCTGTTCAGATGTAGTACCTCATATACTGTGCAGCCCTTCTCTGTCCAGATGTAGTATCTCATACTCCGGAGCCATTCTCTGTCCATATGTAGTATCTCATACTGCGCAGCCCTTCTCTGTCCAGATGTATCTCATATACAGCGCAGCCCTTCTCTGTCCAGATTTAGTATCTCATATACTCTGCAGCCCTTCTCTGTCCATATGGAATATCTGATATACTCTACAGCTCTTCTCTGTTCAGATGTATTATCTCATATACTGCGCAGCCCTTCTTTGTCCACATGTAGTATCTCACATACTGCGCAGCCCTTCTCTGCCCAGATTTAGTATCTCATATACTCTGCAGCCCTTCACTACCCAGATGTAGTATCTCACATACTGTAAAGCCCTTCTCTGCCCTAATGTAGTATCTCATATACTCCGTGGCCCTTCTCTGCCCACATGGAGCAGCTCATATACTGTGCAGCACTTCTCTTTCCAGATGTAGGATATCATATACTGCACAGCCCTTCACTGTCCAAATGGAATATCTCATATACTGTGCAGCCCTTCTCTGTCCAGATGTAGGATATCATATACTGCACAGCCCTTCTCTGTCCAGATGCGGTATCTCAAATACTGCACAGCCCTTCACTGTCCAGATGGAATATCACATAATGCGCAGCCCTTCTATGTCCAGATGTAATATCATATACTCTACAGCACTTCTCTGTCCAGATGTAATATCTCAGATACTGTGCAGCCCTTCTCTGTCCAGATGTAGTATATCTTATACTGTGCAGCCCTTCTCTGTCCAGATGGAATATCGCATATACTGTGCAGCCCTTCTCTTTCCAGATATAGTACCTCATATACTGTGCAGCCCTTCTCTGTCCAGATGTAGTATCTCAGATACTGTGCAGCCCTTCTCTGTCCAGATGTAGTATATCTTATACTGTGCAGCCCTTCTCTGTCCATATGGAATATCTCATATACTCTGCAGCCCTTCTCTGTCCAGATTTATTATCTCATATACTGCACAGCCCTTCTCTGTCCAGATGGAATATCTCATATACTATGCAGCTCTTCTTTGTTCAGATGTATTATCTCATATACTACGCAGTACCTCTGTCCAGATGTAGTATCTCTTATACTGTGCAGCCCTTCTCTTTCCAGAGGTAGTATCTCATATACTGTGCAGCCCTTCTATGTCCAGATGTAGTATCTCATACTGCACAGCCCTTCTCTGTCCAGATGTATCTCATATACAGCGCAGCCCTTCTCTGTCCAGATTTAGTATCTCATATACAGCGCAGCCCTTCTGTGTCCAGATTTAGTATCTCATATACTCTGCAGCTCTTCTCTGTTCAGATGTATTATCTCATATACTGTGCAGCCCTTCTTTGTCCACATGTAGTATCTCACATACTGCGCAGCCCTTCTCTGCCCAGATTTAGTATCTCATATACTGTGTAGTTCTTCTCTGTCCAGATGCAGTATCTCATATACTCTGCAGCCCTTCACTACCCAGATGTATTATCTCATATACTGTAAAGCCCTTCTCTGCCCTAATGTAGTATCTCATATACTCCGCGGCCCTTCACTTTCCAGATGTTGTATCTCATCTACTGTGCAGCCCTTCTCCGTCCAGATGTATCATCTCATGTACTGCACAGCCCATCTCTGTCCAGATGTAGTATCTCACATACTGTACAGCCCTTCTCTGTCCAGATGTAGTATCTCATACACTGTGCAGCCCTTCTCTGTCCAGATGTAGTATCTCATACTCCGCAGCCCTTCTCTGTCCATATGTAGTATCTCATACTGCGCAGCCCTTCTCTGGCCAGATGTATCTCATATACAGCGCAGCCCTTCTCTGTCCAGATTTAGTATCTCATATACTCTGCAGCCCTTCTCTGTCCATATGGAATATCTGATATACTCTGCAGCTCTTCTCTGTTCAGATGTATTATCTCATATACTGCGCAGCCCTTCTTTGTCCACATGTAGTATCTCATATACTGCGCAGCCCTTCTCTGCCCAGATTTAGTATCTCATATACTCTGCAGTTCTTCTCTGTCCAGCTGCAGTATCTCATATACTGCACAGCCATTCTCTGTCCAGATGTATCATCTCATGTACTGCACAGCCCATCTCTGTCCAGATGTAGTATCTCACATACTGTACAGCCCTTCTCTGTCCAGATGTAGTACCTCACATACTGTGCAGCCCTTCTCTGTCCAGATGTAGTATTTCATACTCCGCAGCCCTTCTCTGTCCATATGTAGTATCTCTAACTGCGCAGCCCTTCTCTGTCCATATGTATCTCATATACAGCGCAGCCCTTCTCTGTCCATATGGAATATCTGATATACTCTGCAGCTCTTCTCTGTTCAGATGTATTATCTCATATACTGTGCAGCCCTTCTTTGTCCACATGTAGTATCTCACATACTGCGCAGCCCTTCTCTGCCCAGATTTAGTATCTCATATACTCTGCAGCCCTTCACTACCCAGATATAGTATCTCATATTCTGTAAAGCCCTTCTCTGCCCTAATGTAGTATCTCATATACTCCGCGGCCCTTCTCTGCCCACATGGAGCAGCTCATATACTGTGCAGCCCTTCTCTTTCCAGATGTAGGATATCATATACTGCACAACCCTTCACTGTCCAGATGGAATATCTCATATACTGTTCAGCCATTCTCTGTCCAGATGGAATATCTCATTTACTGTGCAGCCCTTCTCTGTCCAGATGTAGTATATCATATACGGCACAGCCCTTCTCTGTCCAGATGCGGTATCTCAAATACTGCACAGCCCTTCACTGTCCAGATGGAATATCGCATACTGCGCAGCCCTTCTTTGTCCAGATGGAATATCTCATATACTCTGCAGCCCATCTCTGCCCACATGGATCAGCTCATATACTGCGCAGCCCTTCTATGTCCAGATGTAGTATCTCAGATACTGTGCAGCCCTTCTCTGTCCAGATGTAGTATATCTTATACTGTGCATCCCTTCTCTTTCCAGATGGAATATCGCATATACTGTGCAGTCCTTCTCTTTCCAGATATAGTACCTCATATACTGTGCAGCCCTTCTCTGTCCAGATGCAGTATCTCATATACTGTGCAACCCTTCTCTGTCCAGATGGAATATCTCATATACTCTGCAGCCCTTCTCTGTCCAGATTTATTATCTCATATACTGCACAGCCCTTCTCTGTCCAGATGGAATATCTCATATACTCTGCAGCCCTTCTCTGTCCAGATGTAGTATCTCACATACTGTACAGCCCTTCTCTGTCCAGATGCAGTATCTCATATACTCTGCAGCCCTTCACTACCCAGATGTAGTATCTCATATACTGTAAAGCCCTTCTCTGTCCAGATGTAGTATCTCATACACTGTGCAGCCCTTCTCTGTCCAGATGTAGTATCTCATACTGCACAGCCCTTCTCTGTCCAGATGTATCTCATATACAGTGCAGCCCTTCTCTGTCCAGATTTAGTATCTCATATACTCTGCAGCCCTTCTCTGTCCATATGGAATATCTGATATACTCTGCAGCTCTTCTTTGTTCAGATGTATTATCTCATATACTATGCAGTACCTCTGTCCAGATGTAGTATCTCATATACTGTGCAGCCCTTCTCTGTCCAGATGTAGTATGTCACATACTGTACAGCCCTTCTCTGTCCAGATGCAGTATCTCATATACTCTGCAGCCCTTCACTACCCAGATGTAGTATCTCATATACTGTAAAGCCCTTCTCTGTCCAGATGTAGTATCTCATACACTGTGCAGCCCTTCTCTGTCCAGATGTAGTATCTCATACTGCGCAGCCCTTCTCTGTCCAGATGTATCTCATATACAGTGCAGCCCTTCTCTGTCCAGATTTAGTATCTCATATACTCTGCAGCCCTTCTCTGTCCATATGGAATATCTGATATACTCTGCAGCTCTTCTCTGTTCAGATGTATTATCTCATATACTGCTCAGCCGTTCTATGTCCACATGTAGTATCTCACATACTGCGCAGCCCTTCTCTGTCCAGATGTATCATCTCATGTACTGCACAGCCCATCTCTGTCCAGATGGAATATCGCATATACTGTGCAGTCCTTCTCTTTCCAGATATAGTACCTCATATACTGTGCAGCCCTTCTCTGTCCAGATGCAGTATCTCATATACTGTGCCACCCTTCTCTGTCCAGATGGAATATCTCATATACTCTGCAGCCCTTCTCTGTCCAGATTTATTACCTCATATACTGCACAGCCCTTCTCTGTCCAGATGGAATATCTCATATACTCTGCAGCCCTTCTCTGTCCAGATGTAGTATCTCACATACTGTACAGCCCTTCTCTGTCCAGATGCAGTATCTCATATACTCTGCAGCCCTTCACTACCCAGATGTAGTATCTCATATACTGTGCAGCCCTTCTCTGTCCAGATGTAGTATCTCAGATACTGTGCAGCCCTTCTCTGTCCAGATGTAGTATATCTTATACTGTGCAGCCCTTCTCTGTCCATATGGAATATCTCATATACTCTGCAGCCCTTCTCTGTCCAGATTTATTATCTCATATACTGCACAGCCCTTCTCTGTCCAGATGGAATATTTCATATACTATGCAGCTCTTCTTTGTTCAGATGTATTATCTCATATACTACGCAGTACCTCTGTCCAGATGTAGTATCTCTTATACTGTGCAGCCCTTCTCTTTCCAGAGGTAGTATCTCATATACTGTGCAGCCCTTCTATGTCCAGATGTAGTATCTCATACTGCACAGCCCTTCTCTGTCCAGATGTATTATCTCATATACTGTGCAGCCCTTCTTTGTCCACATGTAGTATCTCACATACTGCGCAGCCCTTCTCTGCCCAGATTTAGTATCTCATATACTCTGCAGCCCTTCACTACCCAGATGTATTATCTCATATACTGTAAAGCCCTTCTCTGCCCTAATGTAGTATCTCATATACTCCGCGGCCCTTCACTTTCCAGATGTTGTATCTCATATACTGTGCAGCCCTTCTCCGTCCAGATGTATCATCTCATGTACTGCACAGCCCATCTCTGTCCAGATGTAGTATCTCACATACTGTACAGCCCTTCTCTGTCCAGATGTAGTATCTCATACACTGTGCAGCCCTTCTCTGTCCAGATGTAGTATCTCATACTCCGCAGCCCTTCTCTGTCCATATGTAGTATCTCATACTGCGCAGCCCTTCTCTGTCCAGATGTATCTCATATACAGCGCAGCCCTTCTCTGTCCAGATTTAGTATCTCATATACTCTGCAGCCCTTCTCTGTCCATATGGAATATCTGATATACTCTGCAGCTCTTCTCTGTTCAGATGTATTATCTCATATACTGCGCAGCCCTTCTTTGTCCACATGTAGTATCTCATATACTGCGCAGCCCTTCTCTGCCCAGATTTAGTATCTCATATACTCTGCAGTTCTTCTCTGTCCAGCTGCAGTATCTCATATACTGCACAGCCATTCTCTGTCCAGATGTATCATCTCATGTACTGCACAGCCCATCTCTGTCCAGATGTAGTATCTCACATACTGTACAGCCCTTCTCTGTCCAGATGTAGTACCTCACATACTGTGCAGCCCTTCTCTGTCCAGATGTAGTATCTCATACTCCGCAGCCCTTCTCTGTCCATATGTAGTATCTCTAACTGCGCAGCCCTTCTCTGTCCATATGTATCTCATATACAGCGCAGCCCTTCTCTGTCCAGATTTAGTATCTCATATACTCTGCAGCCCTTCTCTGTCCATATGGAATATCTGATATACTCTGCAGCTCTTCTCTGTTCAGATGTATTATCTCATATACTGTGCAGCCCTTCTTTGTCCACATGTAGTATCTCACATACTGCGCAGCCCTTCTCTGCCCAGATTTAGTATCTCATATACTCTGCATCCCTTCACTACCCAGATGTAGTATCTCATATTCTGTAAAGCCCTTCTCTGCCCTAATGTAGTATCTCATATACTCCGCGGCCCTTCTCTGCCCACATGGAGCAGCTCATATACTGTGCAGCCCTTCTCTTTCCAGATGTAGGATATCATATACTGCACAACCCTTCACTGTCCAGATGGAATATCTCATATACTGTTCAGCCATTCTCTGTCCAGATGGAATATCTCATTTACTGTGCAGCCCTTCTCTGTCCAGATGTAGTATATCATATACGGCACAGCCCTTCTCTGTCCAGATGCGGTATCTCAAATACTGCACAGCCCTTCACTGTCCAGATGGAATATCGCATACTGCGCAGCCCTTCTTTGTCCAGATGGAATATCTCATATACTCTGCAGCCCATCTCTGCCCACATGGATCAGCTCATATACTGCGCAGCCCTTCTATGTCCAGATGGAATATCATATACTTTGCAGCACTTCTCTGTCCAGATGTAGTATCTCAGATACTGTGCAGCCCTTCTCTGTCCAGATGTAGTATATCTTATACTGTGCATCCCTTCTCTTTCCAGATGGAATATCGCATATACTGTGCAGTCCTTCTCTTTCCAGATATAGTACCTCATATACTGTGCAGCCCTTCTCTGTCCAGATGCAGTATCTCATATACTGTGCAACCCTTCTCTGTCCAGATGTAGTATCTCACATACTGTACAGCCCTTCTCTGTCCAGATGCAGTATCTCATATACTCTGCAGCCCTTCACTACCCAGATGTAGTATCTCATATACTGTAAAGCCCTTCTCTGTCCAGATGTAGTATCTCATACACTGTGCAGCCCTTCTCTGTCCAGATGTAGTATCTCATACTGCACAACCCTTCTCTGTCCAGATGTATCTCATATACAGTGCAGCCCTTCTCTGTCCAGATTTAGTATCTCTTATACTCTGCAGCCCTTCTCTGTCCATATGGAATATCTGATATACTCTGCAGCTCTTCTTTGTTCAGATGTATTATCTCATATACTGTGCAGTACCTCTGTCCAGATGTAGTATCTCATATACTGTGCAGCCCTTCTCTGTCCAGATGTAGTATCTCAGATACTGTAAAGCCCTTCTCTGTCCAGATGTAGTATCTCATACACTGTGCAGCCCTTCTCTGTCCAGATGTAGTATCTCATACTGCGCAGCCCTTCTCTGTCCAGATGTATCTCATATACAGTGCAGCCCTTCTCTGTCCAGATTTAGTATCTCATATACTCTGCAGCCCTTCTCTGTCCATATGGAATATCTGATATACTCTGCAGCTCTTCTCTGTTCAGATGTATTATCTCATATACTGCTCAGCCGTTCTATGTCCACATGTAGTATCTCACATACTGTGCAGCCCTTCTCTGTCCAGATGTATCATCTCATGTACTGCACAGCCCATCTCTGTCCAGATGTAGTATCTCAAATACTGTACAGCCCTTCTCTGTCCAGTTGTAGTACCTCATATACTGTGCAGCCCTTCTCTGTCCAGATGTATCATCTCATGTACTGCACAGCCCATCTCTGTCCACATGTAGTATATCACATACTGCGCAGCCCTTCTCTGCCCAGATTTAGTATCTCATATACTCTGCAGTTCTTCTCTGTTCAGATGCAGTATCTCATATACTGCACAGCCCTTCTCTTTCCAAATGTTGTATCTCATATACTGCGCAGCCCTTCTCTGTCCAGATGTATCATCTCATGTACTGCACAGCCCATCTCTGTCCAGATGTAGTATCTCAAATACTGTACAGCCCTTCTCTGTCCAGTTGTAGTACCTCATGTACTGCACAGCCCATCTCTGTCCACATGTAGTATATCACATACTGCGCAGCCCTTCTCTGCCCAGATTTAGTATCGCATATACTCTGCAGTTCTTCTCTGTCCAGATGGAATATCTCATATACTGCACAGCCCTTCTCTGTCCAGATGGAAGATCTCATATACTGCACAGCCCTTCTCTGTCCAGATGGTATATCTCATATACTCTGCAGCCCTTCTCTGTCCAGATGTAGTATCGCATATACTGCACAGCCCTTCTCTGTCCAGATGTAGTATCTCATATATCGTGCAGCCCTTCACTGTCCAGATGGAATATCTCATATACTGCACAGTCCTTCTCTGTCCAGATGTAGTATCTCATATACTGTGCAGCCCTTCTCTGTCCAGATGTATCTTATATACTGCACAGACCTTCTCTGTCCAGATGTGGTATCTCATATACTGCACAGCCTTTCTCTGTCCAGATGTATCTTATATACTGCACAGCCTTTCTCTGTCCAGATGTACCTAATATACTGCCCACCCCTTCTCTGTCCAGATGTAGTATCTCATATACTGTGCAGCCTTTCTCTGTCCAGGTGGCATGTCTCATATATTCTGCAGCCCTTCTCTGTCCAGATGTGGTATTGCATATACTGCACAGCCCTTCTGTGTACAGATGTTGTATCTCCTATACTGTGCAGCCCTTCTGTCCAGATGTAGTATCGCATATACTCTGCAACCCTTCTCTTTCCAGATGTATTATCTCATATACTCTGCAGCTCTTCTCTGTCCAGAAGTAGTATCCCATATACTCAGCGGCCCTTCTCTGTCCAGATGTATTATCTCATATACTCTGCAGCCCTTCTCTGTCCAGATATATTGTCTCATATACTACGCAGCACTTTGCTGTCCAGATGTAGTATCTCACATACTGTAAAGCCCTTCTCTGCCCAGATGTTGTATCTCATATACTGCGCAGCCCTTCACTGTCCAGATGTAGTATCTCACATACTGTAAAGCCCTTCTCTGCCCAGATGTAGTACCTCATATACTGTGCAGCCCTTCACTGTACAGATGGAATATCTCATATACTCTGCAGCCCTTCTCTGTCCAGATGTATTATCTCATATACTACGCAGCACTTCTCTGTCCAGATGTATTATCTCATACACTCTGCAGCCCTTCTCTGTTCAGATTTATCTCATATATTCTGCAGCCCTTCTCAGTCATGATGTAGTATCTCATTTATTGTGCACCCCTTTTCTGCCAAGATGGATCTGTAGAGTAGCAGGTACATGCCTCTTCAGGAAATCCCACCCACGAGCCTCCTATTTGCTGGAAATCTGAGATTGTGCCGTGTTTGACACCAGAAGTTGTTTCAATACCGCGGCGTATATTTGAAAGAAGATTTGCATTGAGACAACCCTATCGAATCTCGCCCTGAAGAGACGGCAATCGGAGGGAGGAACTCCCTGAAGAATCTGAAAAAGAGCAAAGAGAGAAGCTAGTGACATCACAAGAGACATGTGTGACATCCTGAAATATTGGCTGAAAAGGATACATGGATCCTATAGAAACTAATGATGAAGTAAAGAGACAAGTCAACATTTAAATACGAAGAAGATTACACTTGCACGAAGTGCTGCAGAGAATCAACCGTTCAATAATTGTACAGATGCTGAAACGCAGGGTAGACTAAGTCATCATAGAAGCTGGCTATATCTAGTGAATAGAATGTAGGTCGAAGCTGCCACTGTATAGAAGATGGACATCTGTATCATGAATTTTAGTAAGCCAGGTCCCATAAAGAAGAAAGGGAGAATTGAGTCACAGCAAGAATAAGCTGAAATCGTGGAGCTGCATGGCGAGGCTGTCTGGCCTGGTATCAAAGCTGAAGCAGCCAAGGTCGGTTAACTATTTTTGAAAGGAGTGACCGTGCGAACGATGAATCATCTTTTGTTAAGGTGCAAGGAAAGAACACCAAGTTTTATTAATTTAGATCATTTAAAACCTGCAAAATGGACCAAATCATGGTCTCCTGTCACGTGAGCCAAGGATGAAAATAGAGCCGAACTTGGAGTACTAGAACAAAGATTGTGAGTGCTCGCACTCCCATGTATTTCCAGAGACAAGGATACTTTGCAAAGTCAAGTTCAAAGACAATCTTCATGGCAGAAGGCTTGAGAGATGAGAGAAGTTAAGGTAATTGGGTGGGGCGATATAGTCAGGCCCACCTCGTTGCACTTGGATCTGGGCTTACGTGCTGCTAAGTGAATGTTCCAGACATGGCACAAGCATGCCAACCAATTGTACATGTCCATATAATGAAGAAACTTATAGTTTAAAGGCCAATTGAAAACTGTGTACTTAATGAGTAATAAGTATGACATGTTTTAGAGGTAGGCATATATAGTCCATCTGACAGTGGGCAGCCAATCACAATCCTAGTTCCTGTGTAAAGTATACTAAAATGTTCCCCTTAAGCCTATCACAGTCCCTAGTAGGTTTTTCATAATTTGCCACGTAGCATGACGTATCTTTAGCATAAAGTCTATGGGCCTCATTACACGGACGGCGGTGGACCAAGGTGCTATTAGCACCTTGGTCCATGCCGGTAAAATACCGGCACCGCCTTGGTGGAAAGGGGAATTACTGCCCTATTCCAAGGTTGGTGGGGCGGTAATTCCCCCTTCCCCCATTGCCCTTCCCCATTCCCATTTTTGCCCCATAGGGCATAATGGGAATGGGGAAGGTGCTAATTACGGCACCGCAAATTGCGGTACCGTAATTAGCTCCCTGGTCCCTTTGCGGGTTGGTTTTTAACGCCTGCAAAAAACAGGCGTTAAATTCTCCAACCTGCAATGGGACCTCGTAGTAAGGCGGTAAGGGTTAACGGTCACCGGTACCATTAATGGTGACCGTTAACCCTTACCGCCGTCTGTGTAATGAGGCCCTATGTTTTGTGAAAAGATCGCTGAGAGAAATTGAGCTAACACCCGTTGATGTCCGTTGTAACTCCCTGTTTTAGACAACTGATAATAAAAAAGTACTTTGCCATCTTCCAGGTTTTTTTGTGTTTTGTTTGTGCATTTATATAGCGCTACAAACCCTCAGGTATCTGAGCGCTGCTTATTTCCCACGGTGTGTGGTGCTCATTTATCGACCTTGGAAGGATGAAAGGCTGTGTTTGGCCCTGCCAGGATTCAAACCTGTGTCTGCAACCTCTGTACAGATGTCAAAGCGGTTTGTCTTCAGATTTTCAGACGATCAGGCATCCTCTGCCATTAGCTGGAATATCACTGGGTTTCCTGTGGAGAGCGGCCGATAGAAATAAACTTGCAAGAAGAACGGAGACTGTGGGCAGGTCCCCATTTGACGAAATCCCTGCCCGGTTTCCACATGCGCTCTGCGGACGGAAGGAGAAGTGGTCGGATTGAAGGAAGAGTCTATACCGAAGGCCTCGAGTCGATTAACAAATGGTCAGTAGACTAAGAAGAATGGCAAATAAGGGGCCGGGATTGTAATCATTTTTGAGTAACAGGAAATATTGTGAAAAAGAGGTAGCGCCTAGAAGCCCTGACTCAAGGGAGTTAGAAGGAGACATCTCAAACTCCAATGGAAGTAGAGTGAAATATATAACGCGTAATCAGGATTACGTAAGGTGATGTTTCAAACCCTGAATAGGGTATAAATAAAGATGAGAGATAAGATGATCATGGAGTTTATAAATGTGTAATGTTTCGAATTTAGAAGTGTGCCTAATAACGTGCCCTGGTTGAATGCAGAAGTGTGCCTAATATCCTCTCTGTGCAAAGTCAAACTTAGAAGTGTGCCTAATATACTTTCTGTGTGCCTAATATTCCTTGCTGTGCAAAAAGTGTGCCTATTAGCATTGAGTTATTAGTTGAATTTAGAAGCGTCCCTAATATCCTCTCTGTACAACACTTAAATCTAGAAGTGTGCCTGATAGCGCGCCTTGCCTGAACTTAAAAGTGTGCCTAATAGCATGCCCTGACTAAATTTAGAAGTGTGCCCAATATCCCCTCTGTGCAAATTTGAATTTGGAAGGGTGCCTAATATTCCTCTCTGTACAAAAGTTGAATTTAGAAATGGACATAACAACCTCACTTTGGCATAGCGAAATTTAGACAGTGTCCCTAATAACGTCACTGTGTCAAAGTCTAGAAAGTCTGCCCTATAGCACACCTGTGGCACAATTGCATTTAGAAAGCCTGCACTATAGCTTATCTATGTCATAATTTCAATCAGAAACCCTGCCCTATAGCATACCTGTGTCATAATTGCATCTGAAAGTATGCATCTAGAAAGACTACCCTATAGCGTATCTGTATCATGACTGCAATTAGAAAGTCCTCCTAAGTTGCACTTAACGGTCCACCTAAAAGCATATCTGTGGCGTTGTTACTGTCGAATTTCTCCCTAATAGCATACCTATATGCCAGCTTGCTAGAAGAAAGTCTACCCAACAGCGTAACTGTGCTGTAATTGCAACTAGATAGGCCACCAAACACCATATCCTAAGGTCTAGCTACACTTCAAAACCGCCTAAAGGCATATCTGCAGCCTAGTTTACAATTAGTATATATACAACCTAGAATAAGTGAATGATATCACCCTGCTTAGTTGAACCCAGAAATCATAAATAATCTCACCTAGTGATATAGCTCAACTTATAAAGTCCAAATATAAAGTATAATTTGCATCTGAAACTGTACCCAATAGCAGGGACTGCCGTGGTACTGTTAATCTCAGAAAGTTAGTTTAGTTTAGTTTATTATTTGTATAGCGCCGCCTGGCCCTGGGGCATCCAGGCGCTTGAATTGATTACAACATAACAATATAATACAGCATGGTCCGTAGGTGGACACCACAGAAAGTTTAGAGCATTATCAAACAGTTACAGGTAAAGTACAAGGTATTGCAAACAAGGCAGAATTTACACGGGTTGCAGGCAGTAGGTGCGATAACAGGGTAGAGATGGGCGTTCTAGGCTTCTTTGGTCAGTAACCAGGTTTTGGCCCTGTGTCTGAATCTATGAAAGGACGGTTCAGATCTAAGATCGAGTGGTAGTGCGTTCCAGAGTTTAGTGGCAAGCACAGGGAAGCTAGAGCCTCCTGCTTTTTGGAGTTTGTATCTGGGGATATTTAAGCAGTGTGTTTCAGCTGATCTGGTTGGACGAGATGGGGTGTGGTGAGTGAAGTTGTCGGATAGGTATCTGGGCGCTTGGTTAGATAGGCATTTGTGAGTGAGTGAGAGGGTTTTATATTCAATTCTCTGCGGTATAGATAGCCATTGGCATGAGCGTCTGACGTCGGAGATGTGATTATGTTTGGGTATGTTCAGGGCTGCTCGAAGGGCGTTATTTTGGATAACTTGCAGCTTATTAATGTTTTTCTGGCTGGTGCCCAAGTATAGAGCGTTACAATAATCGACTTTGGAAAGGACTAGCGCTCTAGCTAAGGTGGTGCAGTTGGAGGGTGAGAGGTAAGGTCTGCTGGCATTGATGAGCTTACAAGTGTAAGCAGTGGTGGATGAGATGGCGTTGATCTGTCTTGTCAGTGTGAGGGAGGAGTTGAGGTAAATCCCTAGGGTTTTGACGCTGTTGGAGACGGAGATGTTATTGCCGTCGATAGTGAATGACTGGTAGAGTTTGTCAAGTTTGTTGAGTCTGGGTTGGGAGCCTAGGAGAAGAAGCTCAGTCTTGTCATCATTGAGGCACAGGCCGTGCTTGGCCATCTATTCTTGGATAATGGAGTAAATGTTGTTGAGTGCTGTGTTGTCTGTGGAGTAGTCGCCTGTTAATGGGATCAGTATTTGAGTGTCATCTGCATAATTCGTGTAGATGACACCCAAGCGGTCCAGTATGTCGAAGAGGGGTTTTGTAAACACATTGTATAGTGTAGGGGAGACGCAGGAGCCCTGAGGGACGCCACATGTGACTGGGGCTGGTTTGGCAGAGGCTGTAGATGCAAAGACCCTCATGGATCTGTTGTTCAGGAAGGACTGGATCCATAAGTTGGCATTGTCCGAAAATTTGGCTGCAGAGGATAGATGTTTGCAGAGGATGTCGTGGTTGACCAGGTCAAAGGCGGCCGATAAGTCGAGGAGGAGAAGGAGTGCAAGTTTGCCATTGTCTTTGATGTTGTCCATTTATGTCTTGAGGTCAATCAGTGCAGTCTTGGTGCCGTGTTTAGGGCGGAAGCCTGATTGTCTGAGTCCAAGTTGTTTTTCTCAAGGTGGTTCTGTATCTGAAGGTAGGCAGCTCTGTCAAGGATTTTTAGGAGGAAGGGTACAGTCGTGATAGGTCTATAATTGGTAGGGACACTTGGGTCTAGGGTGGGCTTCATGAGTAATGGAAGAACCCAAGATTCCTTAAGGTTGTTATGCACTATGTTGGATGTGAAAGATGAGTTAATGAGGGATGTGATAAAAGGAGCAAGATGTTTGGCTGCGTCTTTGATGACTGGGGCTGGGCAGATGTCGCCTTGGCATTTGGAGGGTTTCAGCGAGTTGATTATTTCTTCAACCTCTTTGGTAGTTATGGTGGAAAATTTGAATAGGTTATTGTCATCTCTTTGTGGGGTGTGGGTGTGATTGGAGGGGGTGGTGTTATCAGCGAAGGTGAGACTTTCTTTCTTAGACTCGATTTTGGCTTGTAACATGGCAATTTTGCCTAGGAGAGCTTCTTGTATGTTCGTACACCAAGAGATGTCTTTGTTACATGTATCTGGGATGGGTGAGGGGGATTCGAGGTCTCTCAGGATGTTGAAGAGCTCTTTGGTATTGGATTTGGCGTTGCAGATTCTTTCATTATACATGTTTATTTTAGTCTGGATGATTGCCGACGTATAGATATTGGGCGCCAGTGCTTAGGATGTCTTATTATTGGTGGATGGCAACTGTTTCCATGCTAATTCAGCTTGTCTTTTGGTTTTGCCGAGCGTTTTTGGTTCAGGGGTGAACCAAGAATTGAGATGTGCGCGTGGTTTGGCTTTCCGTAGCTTAAGTGGTGCTACAGTGTTTATGGCCTTAAGGATAGTTGTATTGTAGAGCTCTACTAGTTCAGTGGGGTTAGTAGTGGTGGGTGAAAAGTCGATGATAGGTTGGAGTAGAGGGAGGAGTTTCCCTGCTGTGATGTTTTTGTTATTTCTTGTGAGTGTGCTTGGAGCATTAGGTGGAGGCACAGGTGTTTGAGTGCCTTTGTTGATGGTGAAAGTGATGAGGTGGTGGTCGGTCCAGGCGCATGGTGTGTTGGAGAGGATGGTGGTATTGCAATTAAAATCAGCTATCCAATCAAGGATGCGACCTTTGTTGTGTGTGGGTTGCGAGATGTGGTGGGTGAGTCCCAATTCTGAGATGGTGTTCGCGATGGTGTTTGCTTTGTCATCTTTCTCGTCGTTGAGACCTAGATTAAAGTCACCTAGGATGAGTAGACGTGAGTTGGGTTTGGTATTGTTAGAGAGTAAGAGAGCTTTGTCTTTATTGAAGGATAGTATGGGGCCTGGCGGTCTGTAAATGAGGTGGGTGGTGATTGTGCTTGTGTGGGTTGTGGATAGTTTGATGGTGAGTAATTCTGCGGATGGGAGGGATTGGTTTTGTATGTGCCTTATGTTGAGGGAGCTTTTTGAGATAATGGCTACTCCTCCGCCTTTGGCCGTTTGTCTGTCTACGCGGTAGATAGTATAGTCATTGGGTATAGCTAGCGCTAGTGCAGGGCCGGAGGCTGGGTGGAGCCAGGTCACGGTAATAGCTATGAAATCAAGTTCATTGAGGGAGATGATGTCGGCTATATCTAAGGCATGGGCGACTAAGGATCTCGCGTTAATGAGTGCACCTTTGATTGTTTCGGTGGTATGGCATGGTTTTTTGATGAGGGTACGAGGGGAGGAGGCGTTCGGGCAGGGAGTGATCTGGTCAGTAGGTGGTATAGTGTGCGTGAGATGAATGGCAGGTTTGGGTTTGGTGCTGTTTTGTTTATTGCCTGAATTGGGAAGGGTCGAAGAGGTGTGTGTTCTAGATCTGAGTCGGGCGAGTCTTGATGTGCCTATGCTGGGGTAAGAGTTGCTAGTAGTAAGGTTCATGAGGGTAGGAATGTCAGGGGGGAGGTCTGTATTGCTTTCTGGAGGCTGGAGGTATCTGCTATACAGTGAGATTCAGTGGTAGGGGCAGGCTGGAAAGGGTTTATGTTAGGTAGGAAAGGGGTAGGACAGGGGATGGGATGATGTCTTGGGCATGCTGGTCTGCTAAGGCAATTGGGGTGGGAGCGGAAGTGTAGCCCTGTGCAAGGGATGTCATGAGGGACCAAACAGAATGGAAACATGAGGAAGGTCCAGGTTAACATAGCTGATGTTGGATTGGCCAGGGGGTTTCAGTGATCAACAATTAGCATCCGGTGTTATAGCTATAGTGGGATGGTGTGAACAATATCTTTGAACCTATCTATGTCTCAGCTACTAACCATGAGTGCACCCAATCCACCAAGGTCTGCCAGAAACGAACCCCGGGCACCGCCTCTGCCCTCCGGTCACCCCTGCCTCCCGTCCCCCCTCCACAAATCATCCCACACTCCAACACATCCACTACCCATCCCCTTTCCAAACACCAAGCCAGATGGGCACGATGGCGAGCCAACCACCCTAAATCCACTGCTCCTCCGAACCCCCCCACCGACCAGCCTACTATGATCATACACGCTCCTCTCACTAACATAGCAAGCACATCCTGCCCAGCAATCATGCAACCCCCACTTTTCCCATTAACCCCCACCATCATCCCCCCCGACCACACCCCGTCCCCTCCCTAAAAACTGCACGACTAGCCCTAGCAAGAACAGAAGCCTCATCCCTCTCCCCCTCTGACCCCCTAACCTCTCGCACACACCAATCGCAACAAAGACACTAAAGCGGAAACGTACATGGTCCCCCTCAATCTCTCAGCACTCATTGCCTCCCTTGTCTCGAACCACCACCTCATCCCCCCAATCACCTCCCTCCCCACATGCCTCACCCTGCCTGAAACCCCTCTCTCTCATTTTCTCACTGACCGCAACTGAAACCCCTAACGCCCCACACCCCACCTTCAAATCCCCTGTGCCAAACCCAATCACCCTAACACACGCGTCCATCCACTCCCACCCGAAACCCGCCAATTTTTCTGCTCGCCCACTTCTTCCATGGATCATCAACCACCCCACCCCTCTCGCTCTCCAGTTTCCACCCTCTCCCCCACCTCCCCCATCGCTGCAGCTCCAACCTCACCTAACAAAGTGAATTGCATCCTATTTAATGCCTGATCCGTAGCAAAAAACAGACACAGCATCTTTGACCTCCTCGCCTCTGACAAACCAGACTTGGTCTTCATCACTGAAACCTGGTTCTCCGATGACTTCGCCCCTATCGCCAATGAAGCCTCACCCCTGCGACTACGCCCTCATCCCAATGAATCGTCCCTCTAGAGGAGGAGGAATAACATTCGTCTTCAAGTCTCACTTCCACGCCTCAATCATCGACAACCAACCTTCCATTGCTTCCTGCAAATCACTCCTCGTTAAACTATCCCTTTCTCCTTCGTTCTCACACAGCTTCCTAATAATCTACAGACCCCAGGCTACGATAGACAATTTGCAAACAACCTCTGCGACTCTATTGCCACCCTTCAACTAAACCATCCCAATCTCACCCTTCTAGGAGATTTCAACATATGGCTGGACATCCCCACCAACCCTATGACACACTCTCTGGTTGACGGCCTAGACGCGATTAACTTCCAACCCCACATAAACGGGTCGACTCACTATAAAGGACACACTCTTGATGCCATCTTTAGCTCCCACAACCTGATACATCTAAACCCCCCCTCCCCTATCATCTGGTCTGATCACTTCATTGTTTCTTTCGCCATTCACTCACCCAACCTGCTTCCTGTACCCGAACCTGAACCGCCGAATCTACACAAATGCTGGAAAAAACGAATAATCGTTCCTGACCTAGCCGACACACTCCTCCAGTCTCCTCCACCTACCTGCCAACCCAAAAATCAACTAACCACCGATGCCTTTGACTCATGGCTCAACACCTCACCAATGCGGCTCACACCCTCGTGCAAACCATCAGCCCACCGTGGCCTGTTCCCTAGATTGTTCACACCTGAATTAAAGACCACTAAACAACTGTATAAATACCTAGAATGCAAATGGTGGAAATACAAACCCCCCCTGAGCAGATCCACCTTGGCCCAGCACCTTCATCAGTACAAGGCCGAAATCTGGAAAGCAAAAAAAGCCCATTACAACGCCCGAATCCAAAACAGTAAAAACCCCAGCAAAGAACTTCCACAAAATCATCACAGAATTCATCAAACCATCATGCACTACCACCGCCTCGACCCCCTCACAATCACTGTGCGACTCACTCTCTCTCCACTTTTACACCACAGCACTCGAAAGAACAAACGCTCTAACCAACAAACTAGCTCTCTTATACCCACCAGGCAATCCACCCCCCATACCAGCAAACCCACCTCCTCCGACCAATACCCAACCAACGTTCGACTCCTTTAGTCCAATATCGCCCAACCAATTTCTCAAACTTCTCTCTTCCCGCAAACCAGCCGGCTCTCCGCTAGAGCCTTGCCCGGCCACAACCCTCAAAGAAATGTTTGCTTCTACCTGCGCAGGAGAACACGCAAGATCCATCATAAATGACTCCCTTTCCTCAGGAATTTTTCCGGATGCATTCAAAACAGTTCATGTCAAACCTCTAATATAAAAACCTTCTTTCGACCCTCTTGAGCCCAAAAACTACTGCCCCATCTCAAACACCAGGTTCCTTGCCAAACTCATCGACCAAATCGCCTACTCCCAACTAAATGCCTGTGTCGAAGCCAACAATCTCCTAGACCCCGCACAATCAGGTTTCAGAGCCCGACACGGAACTGGAACCACCCTGACCTCAATCTGGGATGACCTTAAAAACACAGCAGACTCCACGGGATGCGCCGCGTTATTCCTTCTTGACCTATCCGCCGCCTTCGACACAATCAATCACTCAATCCTCCTTGACCGCTTCCACTCCCTATGAATTTGTGGAACCGCTCTCAAATGGATAGCTTCGCTCCTCAAAGATAGGTACCAAATAACGCTACTCTCCACCTATTCCTCCCAAACCCGACCAGTCGTCATGGGAGCCCCACAAGGAACATGCCTATCAGCCCTCCTGTCAATCTCTACATGGCCACCCTCCCACGAATAATTTGTTCACACAACATCCTGTGTTACAACTACGCTGATGACACTCAACTAATTCTAAAAATCCTGAACTCAAAGCCCAACTGCCGACCTAACCTCGCTGCCTGCCTCCTCGACATAGAGCTCTGGATGACCACAAACCACCTCTTGCTAAACCCCTCCAAAACCAAAATCATGGTATGTGGCAACTCCGAACTTCTTCCACAACCACTACCCTGGCCATCTACCATGGGCAACTCACCGACTCCCTCTAATTCAGTAAAAAACCTTGGATGCACCCTAGACCCTGACCTAACACACTCGCGCCAAGTCAACAACGTCTCAAAGTCCTGCCACTACCACCTTAAAACTCTTAGGCGAATATTTCCATACCTCTCATTTCCCAACAGACTCTCCGCGGTCCAATCAATTGTTATATCAAGACTGGACTACGCTAACCCCCTCTACCTCGGAGTCCACGCATACCAACTGAATAAACTACAAAGAGCACAAAACACTGCAGCCAAACTGCTACTAGCGCTCGGCCCGAGAGACCACATTTCCCAGCCGTCAAAACTCTGCACTGGCTTCTGGTTGCCCGAAGGGTGACCTTCAAAACCTTATGCATTTCTCACCGAGCACTGCATTAAACTGGACCGCAATATATTCAAGAAAAACTAAAACCCTATCACCCTCCACATACTCTAAGATCAAGCTCATCCGGCCTCCTAGTCATACCTAAAACAAACTCAGTCAGGTTAGGCGGATCATCATTCTCAGCCTTGGCCCCCACGCAGTGGAACACACTCCCACCCCCCATCCGCCTCACTGAAGATCTCATGTCTTTCCGCAAATTACTGAAAACTTGGCTCTTCCCCTAAAAACCGACCCCATACTCAAACCAACTCAATCTGAATAACAGCATCTCAATGAAAGCATCAAAATAAACTGCTAGATCTTAATAATAACAAGACAAATAACAATACAACATCAAGATCCAAGCAAGAAATCGACAAAATAACCGCTAATGTAAACTAAAAGGACAAACCGAATAGAATGAGTAAAGTAGATCAAAGCAGTGAAGTGGATAAAAAGAATAAATCGTACGAAAACAGTAATGCGGTTGAAATTAATAGAATGGATGTAATGATTACAATGGACAAAAGGAACAAAATGGACAAAATGAATAAAGAGAAGAGCATAAAAGATGAATACAGGAGACTGATGAGTACACAAACAGATGGCATGGAATGTATGAGTGCATGGCATAAATGGAAAGTACAGAATAGACGATTTGACGAGTGCATACGACAAGTGACACGGGCTAAACCGTTAATGCAGGATAAATGAACGAAGTGAGTGGAGCGGATAAAGTCGGTAGACTGTATGAAGCGCATAGAGCGGATGAGTGCGCTGAGTGGATGAGTGCGCTGAGCGGATGAATGCGTTGAGCAGATAAGTGTGTAGAGCGGATAAGTGGCAGAAAGGATGAGTGCGTAGAGCGGATGCATGCGTAGAACGGACGAGTGCATAGAACGGACGAGTGTGTAGAGCAGATGAGTGTGTAAAAGCAGATGGGTGCATAGAGCGGGCGAGTGCCTAGAGCGGGCGTGGGCTTAGAGCGGGCGTGGGCCTTGAGCGGATGCGTGAGTAGAGCGGATGCGTGAGTAGAACGGATGCGTGAGTAGAACAGATGCGTGCCTGGAGCGAACTAGTGCCTGGAGCGGACGAGTGCCTGGAGCGGACGAGTGCGTGGAATGGAGGAGTGCGTGGAATGGATGGATGCGTAGAGCGGATGGATGCGTAGAGCGGATGAGTGCGTAGAGCGGATGAGTGCGGAGAGCGGTTGAGTGCATAGAGCGGATGAGTGCGTAGAGCGGATGAGTATGTAAAGCAGATTAGTGGGTGGAGCGGATAGGTGCCTAGAGAAGAAGAGTGCCTAGAGAGGAAGAGTGCCTAGAGAGGAAGAGTGCCTAGAGCGAGCAAGTGCGTGAATGGATGAATGCGTGGAGCGGATGAATGTGTGGAGCGGATGAGTGCGCAAAACGAATGAGGGCATGGAGTGGATGAGAGCGTGGAACAGATAAAAGCGTAGTGCAGATGTAGGTTGTGGTGCAAAGGTACGCTGTGCGAGTGGTTAATAGAGTGGTGCGGATGTATGCTATCGAATAGATTTAGGGTGTTGAAAGGATACAGGGCGTGATGGTCTCGAACAGACTTAGGGTGTTGAGCGGATGCAGTGTGCGGTGGTGTTCAGCCATTGTAGGGTGTTGAGCGGATGTTGAGTATCGTGTGGGTGCAGAGTGGGTATTGAGCGCGGAGCTGGTGTAGAGGGTGGAGCTAGTGTAGAGGGCAGTGCTAGTGTAGAGGGTGGAGCTGGTGTAGAGGGTGGAGCTGATGTAGAGTGCAGGAGCAGGTGTAGAGTGCAGGAGCGGGTGTAGAGTGCGGAGCGGATGCTGAGTGCAGAGTGCGTGGAGAGCGCAGAATAGGTGTCAAGCGTGGAGCAAACGGGTGATGTATGTGGATGAACGGATGAAGTGGTTGGAAGGAATGGATATAGTAAAGGGAGGAAACAGGTAGTGGGTGGCGGAAACCGAGGATGGATCCGGAAGAACAGGCAATGTATGTGAGTGGAACGAATAAACTGGGTGGAACCGATGAACCAGGTGAAACGGATGACCCTGGAGGGACGAGAACGAATGGAGTACATGGAACTATCCGAGTGGGCCCGATCTCAAACACCTAATGTAAACCGCCATATCACATCTCCACGCTTACTCTCTTCTTTACACCACCACTCAAATAGAACACAGCGATACTAGAGACCATTTGGTATAGCTGTTCTCATACCATCATCTGCCTCATACTCCCCATCACTCTAACTAAACACTGCTGGTTACACACCCTCCAGTCTAGGCGTTCTCCTCAGGACTAAGGCAGCCAGAATCGGTCTGGATTAAAACCTGCCAGAACAAACACATACTCCTGATCTCTCAACCACCACACCTACCGCTAAGAAGCAGCTATCACACGAATGCCACACCAGCTGCACACATATCCGGTGCTCACACGCACCTTTGACTCTCTCTACTCTCTCTACTGACTTGAACTTCGGTTCTCGAGGGGGTTCAACCTACCAGCGCCTTAAGACCATACCAATGGTACATAAGGCGCTATATAAATGCAAAGTAACATAACATGTTTGACTAGTCTGAATGTTGTTTGTTGAGTAAAAATATCGAAGAGAGATAGAGACTGTAAAAAATGTCAAAATATTGAGGTGCAACAGTGATTGAGTATAACAAAGTGATTGGCGCCAATCAAGAGAATAGATACGTTAAGCAAGAGAATAGATAGGCTGTTAAAATTAGAGGCTAGAGCAGCGATTGATGGTGCTTGCTCACATTTGTTTAAAAAAAAACACATTGAAAAGTGGTAATTTAAACAAAGGTATAAAGTTTATTTAACAGTCTGGTAAGTATTGACAGTCAATTGAGACTTGTCATTATGGGGGATACTCGTCTCATGCACTTATGCAAAACGCTACCAAAGCATATGTCCAAACTCAAACAGTATAGTGCGTAATGGCTAAAAGGCATGGCAGATAAAATGTTCATGCAGTGGCCACAAGGGGGATTATTGTCAAAAGCGGTATTGCAACAAATGACAACATACTTGCATGATGCGTGCACAGCATAGAAATTAGAGAAAAGATTTGTGATTTTAGAGCTCTGGTAGATGTATCAAGAGGAAAGAGAAGACCCGCCACCTGAGGAGTGGATGCTAAATCAGCATAAGGAGGAAGGCGTTGAGCCCTCAGCTCCCCTTACCTTACCTTAAGAAAAGGGTGTGGTCATGGAAGAAATAGGTGTGTATCCTTTAAAAGACCTGAAAGCAGCGACGGGGTATAGTAATCCAATATATGAACCCCCCACACTTATAGTAGTGACGATAGTCTGGAGGAGAATAAGAGAAAGGAAGAGATTTATAAGATCCTACAAGACAAGGAACATAAGAGTGAGCGGTCAAAATTGTCGACAGAGATAGACAGAGAGATTAAGAGATGGAAAGGAGAAAAGGATAAGGCTAACGAGATGGTGCGCGTGCAAAACGAATGCATGGGAGGACAGATATTACTCAAAATAGATGGCAAAAGTATTGAGGAAGTTAGGCAAAAAGAAGATAAGGACGAACAAGAAAGAAAAGATGAAGAATGAGAGAAGAGACTGAAAGAAGATGAGCAGAAAAGGAAAAGCTGTGAGCGACGAGAGCAGATATATCAGGAGGAACAAAAGAAAAAAAAAGAACGGGCAGAAGAACAAAGAAAGTACAATAGACAGAGAGTGATAGAAGAAAGGGATAGACAAGAAAGAAAGAGAGAAGAGGAAGAAGCACAAAGATCAAGCGATAAAACATTACAGAGACAAAGGGAAGAAGATGAGAGAAGGGAAGGAGTACGGAGAGAATAAGAACAAAGGCAAGAGGAAGAAAAAATTAGAAGGAACACGAGAAAGCAAAGAGAAATAGAAGAAATAGAACAGAAAAGGAGACAGCAAGGTCATGATGCCAGTCTCATTTGTAAAGAACAAATGAGGCCAAGCACAGAATTACGGTGGGACAGAGTGGAAAAGATTCTTCCGATAAAGGAAGTAATGCCAGCAATTTCTAGAGTAGCGTTAGACAGAGAAAGATTTGATGCAGATAGCATCAGAGAAAGGATCAATAAGATCTATCGACAGTTAAGATGAAATAGCGAGTATTAAACTCGAGGGAACAATGATCGATCCCCAGTGCTTCAATCACAAATGAGGAGGGAAGCTTGTTCAGTGTTGAACGTCAAGCATTGTCTTTAAGCAGGCTGAATCTGGATAAGGGTGAATGGGATGATAGTCACACTAGTTGGGGACTGGACATGTCCGATGAGGAAAGAGAGTCAGGTCTTCGGGCAGAAGGAAGGTGCGTGTGCATCCCTGAAGGAAATCTGAAAATGGAAAAAGGATGTGAGATGGTCTTATCTGGAACAACCTAAAGATAGAACACCAGATCCTATAGCATATCCTGAGCATCCCTGAGGATGATCACATAGTGAGAAGGAAGAGTCGCCGCCATATGTGAGCAGGTTAAGGTCATTACCCACAAGGAGACAGACAGGGACGATAACCCCTGCTATAGATAGACTAATAGTGGGATCCGTCTATGGGACGGGGTTAGCGCAATTTCCCTTGTTACAAAAAGGGGGAGCAAGACTGCAATATATTCCATGGCTACAAATGGATAAGGATAACTTAAGATGCAAGCTCCCTAGTTTAACTTCGGGCACTGGGAAATGGATATCCAAATTAGAAAAAAATGACAGGAGGAAATATGATGGCTATAGGGAACATAAAAGGTCTCCTGGCAGCTATTCCTGGGGAGAGGACAGATGACATATGGAGGAGAGCTGGATATTCAAGTGTGACAGCACAAAACACACCGCATGATGGAGCACTGTTTAATAATTGTAGCGCGGATATTCTGGAGGGCACTCAGGGTACAATATCCTGACACATCAGATATGGGTGCAATTATGACATGTAAAATGAAGGAAGATGAAGACTGCTTATATTCAGGATATTCAGGAGACATGGCAGCTTGAAACTCGTGAGCCGTGGGAAGAGACAGTGGCATGATTTTACCACATTTTATGTCAGGGATTGCCTGAGCCAGTACAGAGGCAGATGAAAAAACAAGTATGGATGGAAGCAAAGCCATGGGCTGAGATACAGCTGACGAAAGTACACCATTGTTGGTTACTACAAGAGAATAACAAGAAGAAAGATGAGAATAGAAAAATAGAGGAAGCTAAATTAGTTCAGAAAAAAAATTTCAACATTTGCCATCAAAGGGGCAGTATTGACAAGCGGAGAAGGATTGGGAATGCAGGAAACAATGGGTACATTGCAAGTGAATAATCTGCGCCCGATGGATCAAGGTGGATATGGGTTCATACCACGAGGCAGAGATATGGGTTACAGAGGAAGAGGAGGCGGATTTCAAAATAATCAGGGTGAGTTTCATGGTACACATAATGAGAACCAGAATGTTCAGGGAGGATATAACCAAGGAGGGACTAATAGGAGAGTTCCTCCAGTATGTTGGAATTGTGGAATGACAGGACACATTGCACACATATGTCGGAGCTAAGGAAATGTACAAAATGGACAGTTCTCAAGAGGGGGGACCTCTTACCCTCCACCATATAGTACACATACCAGAGAAGGCTTTGCCCAGGATCACACCTCTTATCAGACACAAGCACTGCATGTACAGCAGGTACCACAATAGGGTCAAGCACAAATGAATCCGCCATAAGGGCAGTCACATAAGCTCTTGAGGAAGGGTATAGATTGACTGACATAACCAATGACGACATGCTCAGGGAGGACAGAACAGATGATGAAGTGGTGTTCTTCATGAGCATTACATACTGGACAAGAATCGAGAAAAGGGAAGTCCCACAGTGAATGGTGATAATACGGCAAAGACCAGCATTTTTTTCAGTAAGACTTGGAAAAGGTGCCAAGTGCCTTATGGACCACAGGCCCTTATGACATAGGTTCATTGAAGGGGATAGGAGAGGTTAAAATAAAGCTTAAGCCAGGAGTGATACCTCTTGCAAAACAGTACCCCATGTCTCGAGAAGCTGATGAGGGTATCATTCAGACTATCTCTGGGAATTCTGGTGCCATCAGAATCATTGTGTAATACTGCAGTGTATCCGATTAAAAAATCTAAAGGGAGATCATGGAGATTTATCCAGGTTATGAGACCGATTGACCAGATTGCAGACACTGAGTTTCCTTTATATCCTAATCCGGCGATAATATTATGCAGTATCCCGGTGGAAGCACGATATTTTTCGGTGATCGATTTGAAAAATGTGTTTTTCTCAATCCTGTTGCATAATGACTCACAAGATTTGACTTCATTTTCGTTTCGCCAAAAAAGACTGAAACATACTAGGCTGCCTCAAGGGTACTGTGAGTCCCCATCGATCTTTAACAGAGTCCTACAGATGGATTTAGGTAATATTGATCTTAAAAGTGCGGTGATACAATACGTAGATGACATCTTGATTTGTAGCACCACTGAAGATGAGTGAATACAGGATTCTGTTCAGTTGATGACTATTCTAGCAGACAAGGGATATAAAGTAAACAAGGAGCAGCTACGATACTGCCAAGAAGAGGTGTTATATATAGTTGATTTTGGGTCTATGCAATTATATTAGAGCCTGTGTGTTTGATTATAGCACATACACAAGACCACTTCTGTAAGCATTAAAGAAAGCAAAGGTTGGTAAAACAAAATTAGAATGGACTAAAGAAATGGAGGAAGAATTTGAAGAGTTAAAAACAGCAATTTGTACAGCCCCTGTTTTAGGAATTCCCAATTATACTGAGGAATTGTATTTATTTTCACACACAAATGGGACAGTCATGACAGCAGTGCTTACACAGAGAACCACATTGGGGTACATACCTTTGGCATATTACAGTGGAATTGTAGACCCAATTATGAGAGGACACTTCGCTTGTGAACAATCTTTGGCAGCTGCCGCATTCGCGATTGAGAAGTCTACAAGTATTGTCATGGGCTGCTCTATGACCCTCTTCGTGGAAAATGCTCTGTTTGCCAGTTTTAGAGAAACCCATGGGCACATTGACTTCCCCGAGAGTTTCAGCTTATGGGTTAATCAACCTTGCCACATGCATTGCTGAGCCAGTAGAAGAAGGCGATCATGTGCATGACTATTAATTATGTTGAATTTTTTGATGACATCCCCTGTGTGAAAGAAAATGCTTTAGCGGGAGGGGGAATTCGCTTTATTGATGGTTCTTTGAAAATTGATCAGACTAGTGGGGAAAGGCATTCAGGTGCTGCAGTAATAAGAAACAGGTTAAATGGAGAATTAGTAGCGAGTGCAAGACTACCATCTCACTTTTCAGCACAAGCAGCAGAATAAGTAGCGCTTATTGTCACGCAGCAGAAACATGAAGTGCAGGAAGTGACGGTGTACAGTGACTCTGCCCATGTGACATCAACTGTACACGCAGGATTAGCATGTCGAAAAAGGAGGAGATACCTCTACGCAGATGGCTCTCCAGTGCAGCAGGCATCCTTATTGGATAGGCTCATTAGGCCACTACAACTTCCAGTGGCCATAGCGCTCATTAAATGCGCAGTGCATACTAATCAAACAGATTTTATTTCTTGCGGGAACGAAGCAGCAGATGAAGAAGCCAAAAGGGTTGCATATTCCCCAGAAATTTCGAGTTTTGACACTGAAAGTATTAAAGAAAAAGTAGTTACAACAATGCTAGTGCAAGAGGGGTTGTTGTTAATAACCCAATTAATAGAGATTCAAGGATGCACACCACAAGAAGAGCAGAAATTATGGAAATGAAGGGGGTGTTCTTTATCCCCCACGTCATAAAGCTTTATGACGACAGGACAGCATTGGAAAGCCAGTGATGCCAGTAACGTTATTAAGGATCGCACTTGAATAGCTGCATTACCCCGCACATGTAAATAGAGAAAGTCTTGCTGCTATGATTGCAGAAGACTGGTTCATTCCTAATTTGTTGGAACACGTTGCACTATTTAACTGCATTGTGTGACAAAAGTTGACTGCTGGGCATACACTGAGAACAATTAGAGGAGTAATACCTCGACCAAATGGTCAGTTTCAGCATTTCCATATCAACTATGTCGATATGCCACAGGTATGTAATAGATGTAGGTACCTATTAGTGGTGGTGTGTACAGGTCCATGTACACACCCTGATGCCACTTGTGCAGCAACGTTTTAATGCACAATGTTTTCCCGAGGTGTGGTGTGTGTGAGGTGCTGACACCCTATAATGGGCCACATTTTGTTAATGAATTATTTGAACAGATAGGGCTTCTATTAAGCATAAAGCATACATTTTCTTCTGCTTATCACCCGCAAGTGTACAGGATATGTGAGAGACTTGGTGGCCTCCTCAAAGAAAGGATTGCCAAGATCAAATTGACTAGAGATGACTGTATTGCCTACCCCTAGCCTCATATGCCATTCGGAATCAGCAAGGATCAGACCACCACCTCGCCCCGCATAAGCTCGTTACAGGGCGTCGAATGAGAACGCCTCTTACACCTCCGTCTACGAGTAGAAATGATGCCCAGAGCGTAGCAAAAACTTTAGATAATGAGATGCACGATTATTTGACATGTATGACCTACTTCTTTAATTTCAGATCAAATCAAGCACCAGGGGGGGTCGGTCTAAGAACACAGAAAAAGATAATTCGACAACCAGTCCAAGTAAACTTCTACCATCACCTAAGTTATATGTTGGGGACCTAGTCCTAATTAAAAATCTTACCAGAAAGTGGCATGAGCCACGTTTTCATGGCCCTTTCATCACTGAAGAAGTGTCCCCTTCAGGGAAGAAGAGCTTGGCTACACATGGGCGATGTGAAGATCTATAAAGGAAAGACCTGCCCTCCCACCGTTGCCAATCCAGAAGCAAGACAAGAAGAAGAATTTCAGCGTGTGCAGACCCGATCAATGGCAAAGAAGAAGGATGACAAAACAACGAGTGATTAAGAGAGATTTTATATTGGAGTGGAATTCAATGAACACTCCTGATAGATATTCTAGCATAGAGTGATAAAACATGCAGATAATTAATTTTAAAATAACTTTTAGAATTACATATTGAAGCATCAGAATTATGACTAAACATCAGTTCTTGATCAGAAATTGGAAACGAGATTAGTATCCAGACTCATTTGATATGATATGATATGATGATATGATATGGCATTTATAACATGCCTATACACAAGTGTTTCGAGGTGCGACGAGGCAAGGGAGGGGGAACAAAGGGAAGACAGACAGCGATCTTACTAGGCCAGGTGTCATTCAGATCGCGCAAGTGCATGGGAAGTGGGAAAGGGAAAAGTGTTTGGGGGAAGGGAGAGGGGAAAGTGCAGTACAAGGGGTAGTAGAAAAAATAAGATAATAAACAGCCAGAGGTGGCAAGTGCAAGGTAAGTGCAGACATAAGTGCTGGTACGGGGACTGAAGGGATACAGAAAACGGTCCCCACGTGCAGGGGTTGCCAGGGAGGCAGTGCAGGTATGCAGCTGGCGGGGCCTGGGCCCGAGATCAGACAGGGTGGCCAGGTAACCAGTAGAGTTTCAGCCAGGAATTCATCAGGGGAGAGTATTCATGGAGAGTATTTGTTTTAAGTATTTAAACATATAGTACCTGCCGATAGTGATGTTCATCTGCTTGTGCTAGCTGTCTTTGTGTTCATATTTCGATCTTATCCTGCTCTTGTTAGAAGAGACGTTAATATTCACACTTTTTTGCAGGATCCTAAAAGTGGCCCAGTAATAAGAAGACTCCTTATTGCTATAATTGAACAGATTTTACAGTTACAAACAAAGAAAATTGGTGATTGTACTAAAAAATATTAAAGAAGAGAATGACACCGTTCTAGAAAATTAACAAGTGCAACGAGTGGTAGGATCGCATGAGAGATGGATGCCTATGCTCTTATGCATAATGTATTACTTGTATGATGGTTCTCTTTGTCTTTTTGTTCCTCATCTTTCACAGCCTCTATCATGTTAGTACTTCTGCTGAAGGAGAAGTCCCTATGGTTCTCCCTACTATGAAAACTGCTTTTGATTTACTCTATGATTATTACACAACTTTTGGGAGACGTAAAAGAGATGCAGAGGAAGACAGTGAGGGATAAATACCTATCTAGATAACACGGCACATGTGGGGAATAACATGTGGTATCAGCACATGAGAAAAGTGAGAGAGAAAGCATATAAGGAGGGTTGCTACGTCTGCTCTCTCATCCCCTATGCCATGAATACAGTACAAACTTTCATTAACAGAGAGGTTCCAGAGTACGATGTCAGGTGCCTCAGTCATCTTGCAACATGTACAAAGCGGAAAAATTCCAAGGAAGCTGGGCAACTTTACAATGGAGATCGAAATGGATGTTGCCATACCAGGATGGCTACATCAAGACCTTACAAATGGAAAAGGAACCTGGATGGAAGAGCAAGATGCTTGTGTGTTCTGCTACAGGACAGGATGAGGTGATCATTGAAGAGATTAAGAGAATGAACTGACCTGATGAGACAGAAATAGCTGGATCACCAGGATGTTGGGAACACACTCCATTTTTGATCTATGGACAAGTGAAGTCCAAGAAGGGATAGGAAGAAGGAATTATGTCCTGTGCGGCTCACCTGCTGAAGACAGAATATGTACAAGAAGTGCAAAGGGTGAATGATGGGTGTTTGAAGTCATGGGCTAAACACGCCAAACTACTGACATGGGTAGAAGATGAATAAGGCCCAGTAGTTGTAATCCCATTGGCTAATACGACACTGTGCTTCCGAAGACACAGAAAGAATCATGTGGGATATAACAAATAATGCAATTGACGTTTCAAGGATGGGAGAAGGGACAGCCATTCTTATGGACCGATATTGGGCTTGTGGATCTAGAGAATATCTAAGATTGCCCGAGGATTGGGGTGGAGTATGTTCTTTGGTGCTCATCACATCCATCCACAAAGCGACCTGAACATTGATACATTTCCAAAAGTGGATGCCCATTTGAGAAAAAGACCGCTTGAACTTCTTTGTTGCACAAAAAGAGAGAATTATTTCTCAGACAAATCAATAAGAGTGTATGACTCCATTCCTGATGAACACAGGTTGTTCAGTCAGACGGCCACAATATTTACGACTATATTCATTCCTGGGATCCAAACAGTAGCAAACGCCAAGTGGCTACAGATCACCAGTTGGGAGCTTCTGCAGACAATCAATGCTACCATAAAGGGATTCAACGCTATCAAGGAAGAGCTGAGAGCCATACGACTGATGACTCTCCAGTGCCCGCGAGGCCCCTGAGGCCTGTGATCATCAGCTGCTTGGTGTATGTAGTTTCCTAGTGACTGTGGGATGTTCAACCCACTCATCCAAGCCCTGCAACATCACTGTGCATTGCTGGCAGCAGAAACATCATAATGGTCACTGGAAAGCATGCTGCTCACCAGAAATCACCAGAAATTGTGCAGTGAAAACCTGAAAAAAAGGCCACCATCCACTTTTGCCTATCTCAGTGAGCACAGGAGATCAATGCCAAAGACCACCATTGGGCTACCCACAAAGTAGCCTGAAACCACTTGGAAATAGCAATGCTGATTGAAAAAGAAACAAAGAGCTGTTTGAAAATCCGTTTCTTGATTGTCAAAAATTGCTAAAATCATGGCTCACAAATCACCTAAAAGATCCAACCTCTTTGTTGGGCATTCCTCATTATTCTACTGCAAGAATCCACATCAATACAATGTCAGCAAGAATCATATGTTCTCAGAACAAAATCCTATTTTAAAGATACTTGATGGAAAGACAGCTGTAATACCGTTGCTCACCTCTACCAGAAAGCCAGCGTTTTAAAACCATTTTGTGTAAAGTTGAACAATTGAACTCAAACTATGCCAAAGAAGAGAACTCCATCAAAATGCCATATAAGGGTGCCACACAGTGATTTCATGTTGAAAAAGACTTGATTTAAAGATATGTTGCTTATTTTAAGTTTATAAATGTTATTTTTTTCACAAGGAACCATGTTACAATTGATCAGAAAGTAACCTGATGCAATTAAAACTCCAAAAGGCTTGCTTCCCCTGAGAACCCTTCACACCTTGTCATTCCCACCAGAAGGAGGATGTCGCATTGGCATGCTAATCAAGAGGAGAGGAGATTTTCTCTGTAGCCCGGAGAAAGGAACAATAGATGCCTTGGACTGAATAGGGAATTCTAATTTGGGGTGTAACTGACCACAAACTGCTGGCAGGAAACAAGACATGTGACCCTCTGAGTCAGCCCAGCTCTGGGGGCGGACCAGACCGAGATGTGGATTTAACATTGGAGTAAATGTATGTTTTATAAAAATGCTTATAACAAAGTGTACTGAACTGACAAAAATGTGAAAATTTGAGATTGTGAAAATGAAAAATTCACTCACTGTTTAAGACTAAGCTGGACTCAGTGTGATGTTCTGAGACTAAACTCTGGAATTTATTCATATTGTAGATACTCTGTTTATGCTAGAAACATGAAAACGTACAGTAATATGCCCAGAGAGGATATGCATGCATGTATCAAATTTGGTGCAGAATGAATATTGAGAAACCCTCCAAAAGCGCAAAAATGTTGTCATTTCTGAACCCAAGCTCGTAGAAACATGGGATTTGAACAGAAATTTACCTTAAGCAATCTGTCATGTAATTATGTATTCTCAACAACTTGTGTAACTGGGAAACATGTTTTTTGGGAAAAATAGATTTTCTATGTAAAAGCAAAAGGGAGGGATTTCTTTTGGACCAGAAACACAGCATCGCTCTGACTCATTCTGACACACTGATCCTGTTTCCAATCAGGGGATAGGAAATCCTGTAACCTATCAAATCATTAGAGGGTTGGGCATTGTAGAATCAGCCTCCCCTCCCACTTTGGAAATGCATAAATAGGGACTGTGAGGACAGATAGGACACACACGTTTCCACTACTCAACTGATTTCTTGCGAAGCACCCTGCAGGAAGACTCCAGACTCCAGATCTAGAACCAGCTCTAGAACCAAACTCTAGAACCCTGAAGCAGAGGCCTAACCCAAACTGAACTCTTTGCAGCAGGCCTTCGGAATCTTTTGCAACCTGATTCTAACCCCTAAACTTCCACGGGGCCTAACTAAACCATTCAACAGCCTGGCTGAGCTGTTTTGCTTCTAGCTAAGAATCCTGTGCTAGAACCAAGATCCAGACCCAGAAAGCAGCGCTCTATCCAGAACCCGTAAGATCCAGTCCAAGAGGCCGTGCAGACCGCAGTGTAGTGCTGAGAGCAGAACCCAGATTGCCTGAGACCTGTCCGGTGGCGAGAGTGAAGCCACACCCTTGACCAGATCCTGACGGGACTCATTCCATTCCCAAGCCTAGGAGTGAGTATTTAGTCTAGAACTGTCCATAGTCATCTCATGGTTTAAAGTAATACTTTTCCATCCATTCCGCGTATCCAGAACTGCATTATAGAATCCTGTGTCCATCCTGAATTCTTCTCATTATATTGTTTGTGATAATTGTAGGAATAATCATCTTCGCGCTGATGTTTTCTGAAGAGGTACAAGGGTTTTGACGGACAGAGATCAGAGCGGAGGTGCCCTGTTCTGATGGCTGCCCGTTTAGTGTCTTGCTTCTTCATAGCTCCTTAGTCTAAGCCTATCCTTGTTGGTAAATCTTTAAAGCGCGATATGTCATTTTTGAAATCTAAACTTTATTTCTGAAAAATCTACCTTCACATAACCCTCTGTAACCTTTGAACCGCACGCCCTAGAACCGAAATCTAACTGTCATTTTAAAGTTAAGATCCTAAGCTTTCCAACAAACCTAAAACGACATTCCAATTCATTATAGTTTTTCCGTAATCACGTTTCACGCACGCAGAAAAGTTGCAGCGAATTGCAATTTAGCTCCATTGCACCACTTGTCAAAATAGCTGTTTCTTGTTTCCAACTGCTGAAATTCGTTTTCAATCTGATAATCATTCATTAATCATTGCTAGCGTTGACTGAACCAATTCAAAGTACTCTCACTAATCCTGAATCTCCTTTAGTGAATTAAAATCATTTTAGCATATTTTTCCCATCCATTGCAATCACATTCAAAAGCATTTTTGCCTGTTTTAAAATCATACCTGTTTTCTCTACGCCTGCTGGGCGGAACTGGGATTGAACTGCATTATTGATTGTATTCCTGAAACCCGTGTGCCCTCATTGCCATCTCTTCATATTGCATAGTGGGGGGAGTGAGTAATAACAGGGGAAAGAGTGATCATATTGTCTTTTGATTGAAACCATATCAAGTTTATTTCTGTGTTGCATTTTCCTGTCTTGCAGTTCCTTGAACCCATACCAAGAATTCTCTGCTACCTTATCTTTCTATTCCTACTCCCAAGTGATTAAAGAGATTGTTGATTTTGTGATATTACCCATTGCTGATCACTGTTTATATTCATAAGTGTCCTATTCAGATATTGTTCTATCCATAAAAGTGTGATATATATATATTGTTCAATTCTTCAAATAAACCTTTTAATTTGCAAAACAAACCTACTTCTTGGCTCAGTGAGGTCGGGGAGATTCAAAGAGAGGGGCGTTATATAAGGGTTCATCATCCAGATTTAAAGAACTTTGACATAAAAATATATAAATAAGGGCTTCCATTGGGCATCCCATAACAAGCATTGATTTAGCTGGAGTGCTGGATTAAAGTCACTTACAGATTAGGGGCTCGGTAGCCGGGACTTCTGGATTAGAACTACCACTTGTGCAGCTTAATACAGTGTGCTAACTGACAGGATACATAAATCTGTGTTACGCTGTAAAAGCACCCCTCAAAAGGAAACGGTCTGTTTTGTAAAATAAAATAATAAACTTCTGTAAGTCAGGAAGGAAATCAATTTCCAGAATGGCGACATTGGTGGACATCAAGATAGCTTGAGAGCACCTCTTACATAAGCTATTTGTGAGAGGTGAGTGGACTGAGCAGGACCAGAATGTGTGGTTGCAGGCGATCACACAACAGGTCACTGTAACTGGGTTAGATATCTGAAGAGATCAGGGTCCCTTACATGTGGCCCTGAGTGAACTATATATGGCCCCTAAGGCCAAGGATGAGCACAACAAGATTGCCAGGATAGAGGCATATTTATATTTATCTGTGGGAACCACACAGGACAAATGTGCTGAAGGCCAAGATCAGGCAAGTAGGCGACTGATAGCATTAGAGAAGTCCCAATCTGATCTGGACTCTTCTGAGCACAGGCTGCAGAGGAACCAGGAGTCAGAAAACGAAAGTAGGCCGTATCTAATTAAAATAAAAGAAGACATGGGTATCCTGCAACAGGAAAAGGCAGACCAGGATACCAGAATTCTGGCCTTGCAGAAGGAGTATCAAGAAGGTTTGGACTCCCTACTGCAGAGCCAGAAAAAGCTGGAGCAACAACTGAATTTCAATAGGGTATGCGCAGAGCAGGTAGTCACCCTGCAAAGCCACCTAGATAGAGAAAAGGCAGAGAGCAACAAATTATTTCTGAAAGACCTGGACACCTAGGCAGAATTTGAGGAAGAGTGCCAGAAAGCGGGTGCCCTTCAAAGGCAGAGGGACGACCTGGCGGTACAGAGGCAGGCTCTTACTCGGGAAAGGGACACCTTAGGCCAGGAAGTCTGTTACTTAAAAGGGAAACTTGAAGAAAATCACCTGGCCCTCCAGGGACTGGGTGACCTCCAAAAAGAGCATCAAAACTTGTTAGAGCACACCAGGAGGTTGGAAGATGCTCTGGCAAGGAAGGAACAGGCCAGTAGGGACGGGACTCAGGAGGTAACCCTCCTGCAGCAAAGACTGGCCCAGTACTCCAAGACAAACCAGGAAGCACAGAGAGAAAATGAGGCTCTCTGTCAGCACAATGATAGGCTCCAGCGACAGGTAGCCATGCAAGACAGACTGATAGAGTCTAGTAAGGCCTTGATTGAGGAACAGAAAGCTCAGGCTCTTGCATGGCAACAGGGAGCAGGGGCTGATAAAGTTGAGGATTGCTGGGAAAGGGAAACACCTGAGCATAACCTCAGGAGCCCTAGTACCAGAGGCCTTCATCTCTCCCCGTCCCTGGACTCTGCCACCCCCATGTCCCCTGGCACACATGAGCCCAGGGCCATGGGGATGGCAGATTACTATCCAGTCAGAAGTATGGGGCTCATAGGCCAGTACCTCCCAGGAATGTATGGGCACCCAAGTACTGTGCAATTTAGTGGGGAACTCCAGGAGAGTAGGCCCACTAAGGGCATCCTGAAAACCTCTGCCCAGTTAGGTCAGTGGGGGGGGGGGTACCCATCAAATCCTGGGAGCAAGGAGGAAGCAGAAGACTCCTCTGGGCATCCCAGGACACAGGAGACTAGGTCCCCACATTCTGCCAGCCATTCCCAGGCTCACAGAATCCGGGAAAACCTAGAAGATCAGATGGGCACCTCTGGGAGCAGTGCCTCTGAGTCAGAGGATGAATGGACCAGGGTTACCCGAACCAAGAAGACCAATAAGGCAAAAAGGGCCTTGCTTAAGGACCCCTTAAAACAGATTAAGGCAATAAGGAATGTCATCACGCCTTATCACAAGAACGCCAAGGATTCTTTGTGGGAACACTTAGAGCTCTTTGAGCAAATGATGGAGACTTTCCATTTGAAAGACAGCAGTAGCTGCATTCAGTACGCAAAATGGACATTCTCCCCAGAATACTCCAGTTTCTTTGCGCGGCTGGAGGACCAAAATCATTCAAGATGGTCCACCTATATGGCGGCCATCTTAAAGCACTTTTCTGTTCATAGAAATCCCCAAGAGGCTCGCAAGGCAGCCTACACTTTACAATGTGGGGAGGATCAGGCCCCCACAAGAATTTGTGCAGGAGTTGAAGCGTGCCTCTGTGCGCAGACTACCAAAAGGGTGCGCACGGGCAGCAAAGAATTTGTTAATACATTTTTCCATGCGCTGCCCAAATACATCATGACCCAGCTAGTGAGAGATTTTCATGAGAAAAGGTCACTAGACTGGGTCATTGAACAGGCCACCCGAATCTATGAGGTGCATAAGCCCATAGAAAATAAAAATAATGTTCAGAAAAGCCCTAAACCGACCAGCAACCCTGCCGCTGCCAAGGTGGTAGAGGTAAAGGTTGCCTCCATTTTAGATTTGGAGATGGGGGGGGCCTAAAAACCTGCCTGCACTGAATAATTCTAAGCCCAGAAGGCCCTCGGGCCAGTCACAGACAGGGAGTCAAGGAGGTAGTCCCACAAATGGGGTCCCTCACTCCCCTGACTATGTAAGTCCCCGCTACAAGGGAAAACGACCCATCCTGGGTTATGTGTGGACCCCTCCAGCCCAAGGGGGGGATCCAACCAAGCACCTAACCCAGGCAACTTCCTTCCTAACTTCCTCCAGGAGGGCAGAAATTCACCAAATCCTGTGCAGAACTTTTTCATCAGGTATCCACAAAATTTCCAACCCCAAAATCATCCATCCTTCTTTCCCCACATCCCTGAGCCCAGACAACCTAATCTGGGAGAGGGGAGGCCAAGGATGGAGGGGTACCCAAATCTTCCCAAACCGGAGTACTACCGGAGAAGGGATAGCTACCCTTCCCGGGATCAGCCCAGGGGAGAAAACAGAACCCCGTATCAGCCTGAGCGGGTTTCACAGCTTGAGCGCCAGGTCCAAAATATGGCACACAATCTGGGTCGCATGCAGAGGGCTCAGCAGAACCCTCAGATGAGCATGCCGGCACAGAATGCCCCAAACTCTGGACCTGGTGCTCAAGAACAATGACAGGAGCAGCACCCCGATACCTCACCGGTTCCCAGTGAGGAGGCACAAGGGGAAGGGGGGTGTAAAGCCTTGGAGGAAGCTTTCTTCCACACTTGTAAACAGCCCCTGGAAACCCAGGAACTGGAAACAAAATCTCCTGCCCCTGAAAGCCTGCCCCCCAAGGAGCAAAGGGGGGGTAGGAGAAACAAAGGACCCAAACAGACCCATTTTGAGGCGGAGGTACAGATCTTCCAATTTGAAGGAGAGGGATCCTCAGAAGATCCTGGGTAAAGGATCTTCTCCTTCAGAGATGGGGGAACTCCTCCCAAAGAGAAATGGGTCCCAAGGGATTCACATCCAGACTGGGTAGATGTGGGGACTGAGCTAGCGCCGCCCATCATTCCATCCCAGAACCAACAACATAAAAATCCCCTGGTTCAAACCCATTCTGGTGACTGCCTCCAAAAAGGGGGAGGGAGGGCGGCCCAGAACCGGAACCAGGGGAACTCAAAACCGCTCCTATCTCCAGTTGCCAACTTTTTCTTTCAGATTCCCAAGACTCCCCACAGTATTCTGCCCAAATCTCTTCTCTCTCCATGTCCAAAACTAAAAAACTAGCCCACCAGCTGTCCAAAAATGTGCATTATCTGTGCCCCCTTGCGGAGAAGGAGGGAAGATACTATGCCCCGGTTCAAGTACAGGGGCAGGGTTCAATTTTGGCACTGGTGGACACTGGATCCCAAGCTACCCTTCTGTCCAAAAAGGCCTTTGATGAACTAAATTCAGGAAGGGGGGAGAATTACCAAATTCCTCTCACCTCTCTTCCTGGACAACTTCAGAACTTTGACGGGAAGGAAATTCCCGTCGAGGGGACTGCAGATTTGGACATTAAAATTGTGCGACACAAGGTGAAACACCCGGTCATAGTTGTGACTCCAGAGGGCACCCCTTGTTTACTGGGGAATGACCTCCTGAGAAGGTTGTCACCCCTAATAGATTGCGTAAACAAGGTCCTCTGGACCCAGATTAGCTGACCCATAGAATTGAAACAGAGTGTCAACCATGTTAGTTTAAATGGCACATGCCACATGGTTGAACAAACATCTGACCAAGTAGAATTTCACTTCCAGAACAACCAAATTCCAGACGTGAGAGTAATAGCAGTAGGACAACAGACTGGTGATGGGGGGGTCCTCTCTATTTCTGAAAATCAACCTTCCTTCCAGTTTAAGGTGGTATTCCACACTGGAAGGGAACACTCTGATATTCTTTACCAATCCACAATCAGACATTCCCACTTCTATAGTACAGAAAGATGTGCAATCAGCTCAGAGCCTGGCTGATATTCAGCAAATTGGAGAGCAGTGTTCATCCCTGTTCAGTTAAATGAAGGGAAGGACTCTGTTCTCACCCGAGTGTGTGTGAACAACGGTAAGAGCTTCATCAGCGAAACCATGCTCCGCCAACTCCCAAAAGATCCAGCCATTCCCATATTCAAACTGATAGACAAATGGGAAATGGATCTGGAAACACCCAATTCCAAACATCTCCTGCCAAGCAGGTGTATGCTCAAAATCTCCATTGGCAACAAGAGCATAGTCCATAATTGTTGGGTCGTGCGAGACGTCACTGCCACATTTTACTTAGGCAGTGACATTCTCAATCGCTTTGCCAATAGTTTGGACCTAATAAACTTCAAAGCTTGGTCCCGATTAGCGGATAATCCCATGGGCTTTGATGATCCAGAGAAAGCATTTCGGTCAGCTCAATTGCTACCTTATGCAGTTGAAATTCAGATTGGAGAGGAAGCCACCATCCCAGAAAGGACCCGACAATTCTCCCTGGAAGTGAAAGTTAAAAGAGGACAGAAATTGAAAAACCCTGATGCCTATATTCATCTAAATGCTTCTCTCCAACAGCAAGGGTTGGGGGTAAACCCAACACCATTAGTCAATATAGAACATGACACCATTCCAATAGAGGTGGATAACAGCGACTTAAAGAGTATCACTCTAGCCGCAGGCACCATTATTGGAATGGTGGTTGATGACTGACATTTTTCCATTGATTTAGGGAATGAACTGTTAGGACCAATACCCAAGGACTGTTTTCACAGTTACAGTGATGACAATACAACACCAGACAGTGGCCCTCATTACGACCCTGGCGGAAATCGAAAAACGATGGCGGAAATGCAATACCGCCATCGAATAGCGCTCGGTGCGACTATGACCCGTCACCGCAAAGTACGAAGCCATTAGCGACACCGTAGTGAACGCCAACGCTAACTGCACCAAGCACGCGCGCGCGCGCCATGCCAAACCGCAAACACCACCATGGTGCAACGGTACGCCAATTCCGACCCTAGCGGACATGTACCTAACGCCATCAGGCATGGCGGAATGTACCATTCCGCCATGGCGAGAAGTACGGCATCGCGAATCAACCGTAAACGGCCCCACTGAGTGCCTGTACACCGCTCCCTGCCCACAAAGTACAACTCCCCGTAGGTGCAATGAAGCCACAATGCAACCATTGAAATGTACAAGTCACCCATGCATGCCAACGAACAAAAGAAACACAAGAGGGGCCAATGGGAGCTGCAGGGCACAGATGGCACGAATACAGAAGCCATCCCAATGGACATGACCACAGTCCCCCACCAAGAAACGCACGCAAACACAGGCACCTGTGACCAGCAATATTCCGAAAACCACATCATTCAACCAGTCCACCTGGCTGACCGGCATCTGTTACACAAAACCCAATCCCCCGCCCCTGAGCATGACAACATTCAAACTGGCATATTGGCAGCCCCCATCCCTGACCTCACTGGGCTTCGTAGGCAAACGCGCACAGCACAGTACCACGCAACTAAACCCCGAAGCTGGAACCCAATGCAGATCTCCTCACAATACATCGCCCCCCAAATAGGCATATGCCACATCACTTGCAAAGAAAAACGCTACACGGGCCAAATCAGAATAGAAATTTTATGCACATCAAAATCACCAAGCACATACAGCCATCAGGCCATGAACTCCAAAACACTAATCACCATTGTGGGCTGCTTCCGCAAGAAATGACCAGCCACTACCTGTGTGTCGCCCTGTTCCCCCATGGTACACAGAGCCACATTCACGTACGAAAAGGCAACATGGAAGCGCACAGAACCGCAGGGCGTCCCAATGGGGAGGCACTAGTCCAGCTGAAAGGCCGAAATGTTGCTCCGAGCCACCAGTACTGCGTAAGGGCAAGTGGCCCATTGGCGATCGTCCCATAAGATCGTAATGCTGCTCCACTGATTAACACGAAGCAGCAGGTGTCGGGAGTAAAAGCCATCTGCAGGAGTGGCATACAGATGGCAGTGGCAAAAGGGGAGGAGATACCTGTCAACCAAAAGAAAAGAAAAAGAACAGAATGGCCATCAGAACTACATACCAACAACTCACTTCAATGATCACACGAAATCCACAGCCATATGCATGCTAGCCCACTCCAAAGGAACATCACCACCCCAAAACCACTTGCGACTCATAACCATCTATATCGAGGTGCAAACACCATCACAAACGAGTGTCTGAGGGCGCCTCGAGACAGGGAGGGCTCAACAAGGCCAGATGGACGATGGTCCCACTATGGCAGCCCTGCATCACATAGCGTAGGGGAGGCGGATAGATCCCAAGAAGCCCTGTACATGGCAAACTCTGTATCAAATCACCTGCCCATGCATCCATCCATCATTCCCTCATCCCGGGATCAAAATGCCTGAATAATTACTCACATAACATTAGAAACATCCATTGAGTCTGTGCGTTATGCAGCCTGCTAAATCCACAGTGCCCCAGCCCGTAATTCCAGTGTTGTGAAGTAACATGTATTTGGGAACGGACGGCCTCATCGCCCACGTAGCTATTGCGCATCCCAAACTATTCATATCAATCATTGCTCCCTCGCCATGGGCCCTGTCTCAAGGACATAGAACAATAGAACGTTACATTTGCAGTCAGACCTGTGGGCATCTCCTCGCCGCTAGCTGGAAACCGAAAGCGCCGCCCTTCGAATTCCTCATTTGCAACATCACGTCGAAAAGGCATCTGTGGCCGTTTGAAATCACTAATTATTCCATCGAGTGCGGCTGTGTGTGAAAATGGCAACTGCCTTCACCCACGAATGGGACGCCCCGCCCGTCGTTGCAACTCGGTACAGTGATGCATGAGGGCCCACCGTTACTCGAGTACTACGTCCCACTGACCCCTCACAAGTCTGTTCGCGACTGCACAGATAGTATGTGAAACAATGGGACCACAGCAGAATGAACATATCAACCAATCTTACACGGCCATCGGGTACAAATACATGATTGCAATAGCAAGATACAATTCCCCGAATTGCAGCGTTGTGCGCGGGACGTGCTCGGCCAAAGGGGAGAGCAGTTTGCACAGGTGGAATCAATCACCACAGGTGGAGGCCATACAGCCTGAAAACACATAAATTGCACACCCAGTCTCCTCCCACAACCACACCGAAATGCTACCGGCAGGACTCGCGATGTTGGCCCTGGGGGACCTGATAGCACTGCAAGTGCTCCGACTCCAAGAAGTAGACGAACACCAACTACAACCAGCCGCACGGAGGAGACGCAGGAGGAGGAGGAGGCCAAGGCAGGGCCAGCAAGGCCCACCAGCACAGCCACTACCACCACGCAGGCAGCCCGCAATTCAACGCCTCCAAGCACATCCGTTCAACCTCACTGATGAGCAGATCCACACCCTCTACCGTCTGGACCGGGACACCATAGCCGCCATTGTGGACATGACACAGGCTGACCTTGTCAGCATGATAGATAGCCCAACCGCCATCCCACCCCTACTGAAGGTGGTGTCTGTACTCCACTTCCTGGCCACAGGCACCTACCAGCACACAGTCGGACAGTTGCATGGCATTTCTCAGCCACTGTTCTCACGGACACTATTGCAAGTGCTCGATGCCCTCCTGCAGCACGCAGACGACTACATCTCTCTACCACGCTCGGAGCAGGAAATAACCAACACAAAAGTGGGATTCCATGCACTTGCCGGCATACCGGGTTGCATTGGTGCCATCGACTGCACCCATGTTGAATTGGTCGTCCCACATGCCATGGAGGCCCAGTACCGCAACCGAAAACAATTTCATTCCCTGAATGTACAGATGGTGTGTGACTCCAACAGGATCATTACACATTGTTGTGCCCGATTCCCTGGATCAACCCATGATTCTATGGTCTTGAGGAACTCTACAATACCACGCTACATGGAGCGACACGCAGGGAACAGATCCTGGCTACTCGGTGAGTCTCATTACATGCATGATGATGTGGGGTATGTGAATTGTCAATGACCTGCCAGGAAGGGGGGGGGGGTGTGCGTACGTATCAATGGCATTCCACATCATATGTTTCTCGTCCACATACAGGTGATGCTGGATATCCACTGAAGAGATGGCTCCTCACACCAGTCCGGAACCCACGGGACCAGCATGAGGAGGACTACAACCATGCCCACTCACGTACCCGTGTAGTCATTGAACAGGCATTCGGCCTACTGAAGACCCGTTTCCGCTGCCTCAGCAGGTCTGGCGGGGCACTCCTGTACCGCCATGAGAAGGTTGCAAAGATGGTGATGGCATGTGTCATGCTCCACAACATGTGCGTACGTAGAAATGTGCCCATGCCCCCTGACGCAGAACTGCAAGCACCTGATGATGGTCATGATGAGGGTGGGGATGTGGCAGCACCTCATGGAGTCTGCGAGGCACCGGAGGGCCGTGACATTCGTCAGCATCTCATTGATGTATGCTTCTAGCACTCACGCCTGGTGGCTGATACATGGACACGGGACTCGTGGCACTGCGTGTGTCTGGGACATGCACAATATGGACTGTACGCCTATGATGGCCTAGTACACAAAGATCAATGTCCACACTTCTCATTGGTTGATCGTGCACTTTTTATGGCATATGTGATATCATGTTGAACACCCTATCGACCCGCCACCCAAGTGAGCCCAACACACCCCCTCCACCCTCCTACCTCCCCCCCGAACACCAGTGTCCAAAGATGCTCATTGTCAGTGGGCTGTCGCTATTGCATGCCCCCTCTGCGGGTATCAGGGGCACCCCTGCCTGTGGAGCGCAGGTTCCTTCCAGATCTACGTTGGGGGCTGCCCTGGACGGAACTTGCAACGGATGATGTGTCTGCCTGCTCACGTCCATGCATGTCCCTAAGGGTTTGCGAGAGCTCAGTGAGCACACGGCGCACTGCGGCAAGTTCGGCACATACGTCTTTGGACGTCGCATGCAGTTCCCCCCTCAGGCTCTCGGTGCTACTCTCCATTTGGACTCTCAGGCTCTCGGTGCTACTCTCAATTTGTGCCCTTAGCGTCTCTGTACCTCTCTCCATTTCTGCCCTAAGTGTCTCTGTTGATGTTTCTATGTCTGCCTTGGTGCCCCCACATTCATCGGCATGGCCCTTGAGGAGTGTGGCCATTTGCTGCTGTTGGTCGATTAACTTGTCGAGGGACTGTTGCCTCTGCTGGGCCATGGCCATTTGCGGTGGTGTCACAGAGGGGCTGTTGTCCTCATGTTGCCTTGCCACAGGGCTTGTGGGGGATGGCCAGTCGTCGTCTTGTGGCTGCACCTGCGTGGTATCCTCATGTTGTACGGGATGGGACAGACAGGGGGATTGGGACAGGTCATGGATGGATCTGACCTCGACATCCCCGTCTTCTGTGTCCGAGCATGCTGCCATCAATGGGGTGTCACCTATGGTGCTGCTGCCACCAGAGGCAGTGCCTTCTGTGGCATCCATTGGGGGGACCTGTGGTGGTGGTGTTGTGGCCATGCTGGCTGCTGGGGTGCCTGTTGATGTTCCCTCCTCTGTGCTGCCACCTGATTTGTGCTGCTGCCGTGTCTTGATGCGTGCAGCTGAGGTGGAGGGTCTCTGGCCGTTGGTCTTGGCCCTCTTTGCAGGTGTGCTGGTAGGGGTGTCCTGTAGCTCGTCGTTTGGATCGGACCCTGTGGTGGAGTAAAGGAGGGCGAGGGTTATTGATGGGTCAGTGGGAATTGGAATGGCATTGTATCACATGCATTGGGGTGGTACCTGAGGGTGATTTGGGTCGGGGTCTTGGAGGTGCTTTGATTTGTGTGTGGAGTGAGGGTGCAGTTGTTTGGCAGCCTGCAGTTAGGGTGTGCCTGCTGCACGTGTAGTGCGTGTATTAGGGGTTTTTAATTATTTATGTATTTATTGTGGGTTTTGACGTGCGCTTTCAGGCCGATGTGTGTGGACGTTCTCCTGGACATGTGTTTCTGTTGCACTATGTGGACGCATGGTACTTCACATGGTTGGACTTTGTGGATTTGGCATTGTTTTATCTGGCCCACCTACCTGAATCTTCGGATGTCTGCACTCCTTTCTCCATCCCTCCGACTCCCTCTATGCTCTCCATTCCGATGGTGGAGGCACAGATTTCTTCCCAGGGGGTCAACTTGATGGGTGATTCAGGACCTCCCCCGGTGGCTGTGGCAATGTTGCGGTTGGCAGAGAGTATGCTGCGGACGCGTATCCGCAGGTCGTCCCATCGCTTGCGGCATTGCTGTGGGGTGCGGGGTGCGGTCCCCACCGCACTTACCCGCTGTGCCACCAGAGCCCATATGGCCTTCTTGTTTGCAAGTGCCGTCCTGGTCATTTGCGTGGAGAAGACGACGGCAGCATTCTCCTGGAGGGTCTCTGTTAGCACGGTGAGTTCCTCACGGGAGAAGTGGACCTGCCGCTTGCGGTCGCACGCTTTCTTCGCTACTTTTCCCATTTTTCTTGGTTTCGCTAGGGTGGTTGACGGGTTGGGGTGTGTTTCAGGGTAGTGATTTTAGTGGTTGTGTGGTTTTGGTGTTTTTATAGGTGTACGCCGGGATGTTTCCCATTCCGGGCCCATGTTTTAACTTCCGTTTCCGTATATTTCCGGGCACCGTACTTTCCGGTAGGCGCACACTGCGGTGACCGCTAAGAGGGGTGGCGGTATTGCACCTAGGGCGCCGTACGGCGGCGGTGTGGGCCGTTTTGGGGTCATTTCCGCCATCGCGGACTTTGCACTTCCGCCGTGGCGTGGTGCTCGTGCCCGATGGGTCGGAATGGGCCGCACTTTGCTCCTTCGTACAATGGCGGAAACGCTATTTACGCTGTGGCGCTCCGGTCAGTCGCTTTCCGCAAGGGTCGTAATGAGGGCCAGTATCTTTACCCGGCATGGGGGGAACTTCCAGGTGTACACTTCCTGCCCTTATGGTAAGGAAGGTGTGACTTGTGACTTCAGAAGGGATGAGGTGATTTTCCAGGTCCATGAGGTCTGCCTTTCCCACCTGAAGCCACCAGTCCAAATCAGCACTCTGACCAGGGACTTCTCCAACCAGCTGGAGTAGGCCGCTGAGATAGCAAAACCAGAAGTCTTTCCAGGCTTCAGCCAGATGGTGGAAGAGAGAGTCAACCTAGCTGATGCCTGTGTGACTCTGGAGCAGAAGCAAAAGTTGAAACATGTTTTCTTGGATTTTCAAGATCTCTTTGCGGTGGACTCATATGATTGTGGTCGCACCGACATCCACACAACAACAATTCCCACGGACCCTGGCATGACTCCAGTGTTTGCGAAGCAATATCGCTTGCCTCTCGCATCAATGGAGTCCCTGACTGAAATCATTAAGAGCCTTGAGAACCGTGGGATAATCCGTCCAGTCCACAGCACCTTGAATAATCCGGTGCTGGGGAAATTGAAGCCAAACGGCCAGTGGAGACTCTGCGCCGACCTTAGGGAGCTCAACAATCGGGTCCATACTTCCTGATGGCCTCTTCCCTACATTGACCAAGGGCTGGCCCAGATCCAGGGGTCACAGGTATTCACGGCAATAGACCTGACCAATGGATACTTCACTGTACCTGTCAGTAGGGAGGACCAATACACGCTGGCTTTTACCTTTGAGGGCCAGCAGTACACATGGACCCGGACTCCCTTCGGATACCTCAACTCCGGCAATGAGATCAACATTTTCCTACATAAGGCCATGCCCGACCTGGGTGCAAGGGGTAACCTGGCTTATGTAGATGATGTCCTCATCAAAAGCTCAACTGTGGAGGAACACATAGCGGAGATCCATTATGTTCTGACACAGTTGAGGGCCGCCGGAGCAAAACTTTCCTTTCAGAAAGCACAGTGGTGAAGAACACGTGTTAATTTCTTGGGGCATGAGATTACTCCTCAGGGTCTCTGTCCCTAGGAAAAGAAAGTGGAAGACCTCCAGAATTTGAAAGACCCCACTACTCTGCGGGAACTAAGGAGCCTTCTTGGACTGACTAATTACAACAGAAAGTTCATTTAGGGCTACGCAGAAATCACTAGACCCCTGATTCATCTTTTGAAGGGGGGGGTCAAGTGGGAATGGGGTCCAGAACAATCCGAGGCAGTAAGACAGCTCAAAATAAGCCTCTCACAAGCGCCTTCACTAGCTTACCCTGTCAGAAACAAGGAGTTCTTCTTGGAACAGAGTTCCCTAATACATGCTTGACTATAGTATTATACCAAAAGCATGACAAGGTCAATAAAGTAATCTTCTATGCGAGTAAAACTTCATCCTCTGTGGAGGAAAAATTCAACAATTGTGAGAAGGCACTTCTGGCAACAGTGTGGGCATTGAAGAATTACCACCCGTTTATCCAGGGGGAACACTTCATAGTGGAGACTCCACACCAGCCTCTGCGATATCTCCAAAGTGACAGAAATGGCCAGAAATGTGAGTAATTCCCGAATTACTTCCTGGATTCTGTCAATGCAAGGCTATCCTGTGGAGGTCAGATATGTCCAAAACAAGAAGAGTCCCCTCGCGCAAGGTCTGGCTGACTTGCATGATTGTGCCAGAAAAAACTGTCTCGAGGACGAAAGTCTAAAACTCAAGGACAACATGGAGGCATATCTCAATTCCCCACACAAAGTCTTTGAAGAAGACAAGTTTGAGGGAATGCCCACTGTCTATGTGGATGGATGCTCTTACCATGTTGACAACAACGGGGCAAAAGAACTTGTGGCCGGCGTAGGGAATGGATGGGTGAATGAGTCCCCAGAACCCTCCGCCGGGTACAAGATTGGTCCCCGAAGTAGCCAAGTGTCAGAGTTGATGGCTGTGCATCAAGACATTATCACTGCTGTCCAACATCAACTCCACAAACTGTTCATAATCACAGATTCGGATTATGTATGGAACGGGTTTGTGGAGCACCTGGTTAATTGGAAAACCAGAGGCATTTTATGTGCTAACAACAAACCCTTGAAACATGGGAAAATAATTCAAAATATTGATGATCGGGTCACCTCGAATGGGATGAACATCTTCTGGAAAAAGATCAAGGGTCATTCCAAAGTAGAGGGACCAGACAAAACTGGAAACGACTTAGCTGATCAGTTGGCCAAAACCGGGGCCATCCAAGGGGATCTAATAGAGATCGAGTCCCTGTTGGGGGAAATCCAGGTCACTGCTATCACTAGGTCCCAGACAAATGCTCACAATGATCTTTCAACTGCACAATGGAGTAAGGAGACCCCAGATGCTGATTTCATTACAGCTCAAAAAGGGGATCCAATAATTGGTAAGTTTTATCAACACATTGAGGACCCTGAGAACTTTCCCGTGACGGATACCGATTAAATTGGGAAAGAGGACCTCAGAGTGTTGATGAAATGTCCAAAAATGTTCCAAATCCAAGACGGTTTGTTGGTGAGGAAATCTCTAGCTAGCCATGATCGGTGGGTGGTTCCTACCTCATTCCAAAGCCTGATGTTAAGTAACACCCATGATGCGGCCACAGCCGGTCATAGGGGGTTTCATACAACACTTGAAATCTTAAGAGAGGTTGCATACTGGCTATACATGGGACCTCGACCAATACTTGAAGGGGTGTCTTGCGTGTGCACAATTTCAGCCAACATCCCTCAAGCACTGTGCGCCTCTCCAAAAGAGGGGATGACACTGCCATAGTCAGATTTGCAAGTAGATTTCATCGGGCCCGTGATTCGCTCCTCTAGGGGGAATAAGTACATGTTGACTATGACATGCTTATTTACTAAATGGGTGGAATGTCTCCTGGCCCCAAACCGCAAGGCAGAAACAGCAGCTGTCCTGATGATCAAACACATCTTTTCGCATTTTGGACTACCCCAAAGGATTGAGTCAGACAGAGGTAGCCATTTCACCAGCAAAGTAATGACAAAGATGTGGGAGATACTTGGGGTTAAAAGGAAGCTACATATTGCTTACCGGCAGCCTCTAGTGGTGCGGTAAAACGTTACAACAAAACCATTGTGAGCATATTAAAAAAGTTTGTGGCAGATTCTGGGCCAAGTTGGGATATCCGATTACCTCTTCTCATAATGGCCATCAGATCTACCCCTTCATCTACAACTAAAATGTCACCGTTTGAGCTGATGACTGGACGCAGGATGTGCTTCCCTAGCATCTGCTCTACAGGACCCAAGAGCAGACATTGCTCAGCGAAATCTAGAAAGATCTGCTAGCAGCATGAAGACCCACTATGCTTAAAGACTACCAGAAAGCAATACAATGTAGGATAGTGGGTTTATCTATACAATTTCCAAAGGAACCAGGCCAAACAGTGAAAATGTCTGCCTACCTGGAAGGGACCTTTTGAAATTGTAGACAAGATCTCACCAGTCGAGGCAGTTTGGCAGAAGGGGAAGGCAAGTGGGTCCATATTAATCAGCTGAAGTGTTGCCATCCTAAGCACACTCTGAAGCAACTGGAGGAGTCTTCTCCTCCACTCCAGAGGGGGCCACTCCAGATCCATAAAATTCAACCCTAAAATATTCCCTATATAGTCTATAAAATACAATAATGCAAATGTCTCCTGATTTATAAAATGTATATGTCCGCCCCACTACAATAATAGTGGTGGGGAAATGTCTACAGATATGTTTTTGCTTTGTCATCCTAGGAGAGAGAGAAAGAGAGAGAGATAAACCATGGAGACTGACCAAGGGGGACTACCCGGGGACCGGGAGCAAAGATCCAATGGGCCCAGGGTATCGCTCAATACTCCCATCAGGACTGGCGAGGAGAACCGATCGGTCCACCCCTGATGGAGCAAAAGACGATGAACTTTGCCATTTGTGGAATCCGGAGAGAGGAGGCTGACATCCCAGTCTTGCGAAGTTCCATTGATGGAAGTTCAACGGCCATCGCAAGAGGGGGGCTTGTGGGATGTATCAACCCACTCATCCAAGCCCTGCAACATCACGGTGCATTGCTGGCAGCAGAAACATCATAATGGCCACTGGAAAGCATGCTGCTTGGCAGAAATCACCAGAAATTGCGCAGTGAAAACCTGAAAAATAGGCCACCATCCACTTTGGCCTATCTTAGTGAGCACAGGAGATCAATGCCAAAAACCACCATTGGGCTACCCACAAAGTAGCCTGAAACCACTTGGAAATAGCAATCTTGACTGAAGAAGAAACACAGAGCTGCTTGAAAATCCGTTTCTTGATTGTCAAAAATTGCTAAAATCATGGCTCACAAATCACCTAAAAGATCCAACCTCTTTGTTGGGTGTTCCTCATTATTCTACTGCAAGAATCCACATCAATACAATGTCAGCAAGAATCATATGTTCTCAGAACAAATCCTATTTTAAAGATACTTGATGGAAAGACAGCTGTCAAAAATGGGTGTAATACCGTTGCTCACCTCTACCTGAAAGCCGGCGTTTTAAAACCATTTTGTGTAAAGTTGAACAATTGAACTCAAACTATGCCAAAGAAGAGAATTCCATCAAAATGCCATATAAGGGTGTCACACAGTGATTTCATGTTGAAAAATACTTGATTTAAAGATTTGTTGCTTATTTTGTTTATAAATGTTATTTTTGTCAGAAGGAACTATGTTACAATTGATCAGAAAGTAACCTGATGCAATTAAAACTCCAAAAGGCTTGCTTCCTCTGAGAACCCTTCACACCTTGTCATTCCCACCAGAAGGAGGATGTCGCATTGGCATGCTAATCAAGAGGGGAGGAGATTTTCTCTGTAGCCCGGAGAAAGGAACAATAGATGCCTTGGACTGAATAGGGAATGCTAATTTGGGGTGTAACTGACCACAAACTGCTGGCAGGAAACAAGACATGTGACCCTCTGAGTCAGCCCAGCTCTGGGGGCGGACCAGACTGAGATGTGGATTTAACACTGGAGTAAATGTATGTTTTATAAAAATGCTTATAACAAAGTGTACTGAATTGACAAAAATGTGAAACTTTGAGATTGTGAAAATGAAAAATTCACTCACAGTTTAAGACTAAGCTGGACTCCATGCGATGTTCTGAGACTAAACCCCAGAATTTATTCATATTGTATATACTGTGTTTATGCTAGAAACATGAAAACTTACAGTAATATCCCCAGAGAGGATATGCATGCATGTATCAAATTTGGTGCAGAATTAATATTGAGAAACCCTCCAAAAGCGCGAAAATGTTGTCATTTCTGAACCCAAGCTTGTAGAAACATGGGATGTGAACAGAAATGTACCTTAAGCAATCTGTCATGTAATTATGTATTCTCAACAACTTGTGTAACTGGGAAATATGTTTTTTGGGAAAAATAGATTTTCTATGTAAAAGCAAAAGGGAGGGATTTCTTTTGGACCATAAACACAGCATCACTCTGACTCATTCTGACACACTGATCCTGTCTCCAATCAGGGGATAGGAAATCCTCTAAGCTATCAAATCATTAAAGGGTTGGGCATTGCAGAATCAGCCTCCCCCCCCCCGACTTTGGAAATACATAAATAGGGACTGTGAGGACAGATAGGACACGCACTTTTCCACTACTCAACTGATTTCTTGTGAAGCACCCTGCAGGAAGACTCCAGACTCCAGATCTAGAACCAGCTCTAGAACCAAACTCTGAAGCAGAGGCCTAACCCAAACTGACCTCTTTGCAGCAGGCCTTCAGAATCTTTTGCAACCTGATTCTAACCCCTAAACTTCCACGGGGCCTAACTAAACCATTCAACAGCCTGGCTGAGCTGTTTTGCTTCTAGCTAAGAATCCTGTGCTAGAACCAAGATCCAGACCCAGAAAGCAGCGCTGTATCCAGAACCCATCAGATCCAGTCCAAGGGGCCGCGCAGACCACTGTGCAGTGCTGACAGCAGAACCCAGAGTGCCCGAGACCTGTCCGGTGGCGAGAGTGAAGCTAAACCCTTGACCAGATTCTGACGGGGCCCATTCCATTCCCAAGCCTAGGAGTGAGTGTTTAGTCTAGAACTGTCCATAGTCATCTCTTAGTTTAAAGTAATACTATTCCATCCATTCCGCGTATCCAGAACTGCATTATAGAAACCTGTGTCCATCCTGAATTCTTCTCATTATATTGTTTGTGATAATTGTAGGAATAATCATCTTTGCGCTGATATTTTCTGAAGAGGGACAAGTGTTTTGACGGACAGAGATCAGAGCGGAGGCGCCCTGTTCTGATGGCTGCCCGTTGCGTGTCTTGCTTCTTCATAGCTCCTTAGTCTAAGCCTAACCTTGTTGGTAAATCTTTAAAGCGCGATCTGTCATTTTTGAAATCTCGACTTTATTTCTGAAAAATCTACCTTCACAAAACCCTCTGTAACCTTTGAACCGCACGTCCTAGAATCGAAATGTAACTGTCATTTTAAAGCTAAGATCCAATTCTTTCCAACAAACCTAAAATGTATATAGTTTTTCCGTAATCACGTTTCACGCATGCGGAAAAGTTGCAGCGAATTGCAATTTAGCTCCATTTCACCACTTGTCAAAATAGCTGTTTCCTGTTTCCAACTGCTGAAATTCGTTTTCAATCTGATAATCATTCATGAATCATTGCTAGTGTTGACTGAACCAATTCAAAGTACTCTCACTAATCCTGAATCTCCTTTAGTGAATTAAAATCATTTTAGCATATTTTTCCCATCCATTGCAATCACATTCAAAAGCATTTTTGCCTGTTTTAAAATCATACCTGTTTTCTCTACGCATGTTGGGAGGAACTGGGATTGAACTGCATTATTGATTGTATCCCTGAAACCTGTGTGCCCTCATTTACATCTCTTCATATTGCTCTTCATATTGCATAGTGGGGGGAGTGAGTAATATCAGGGGAAAAAGTGATCATATTGTCTTTTGATTGAAACCATAGCAACTGTCAGGATCCATCCTTGGAAGCTATGGCAGAAGTGGAGGTTTTCGCCGCGGAGGACCTTCACTTAGCAGTCCAGTCCTCATCCAACATGGCTGCCTTTGTCATTTAAGCAAGCCCCGCCCACCTCCCGGCGCGTTGTATCTGTGTTGTTACTCCTTGTGATACCAGCGCTCAGCTAAATACTCCGTTTAGTTCCTTCAGTGCCCCCCGTAGTGCTTACTCCTACCCGCTTGCCTACCTCTGTTTTTACTCCGCCTTTCCATACTCCCTTGTCCTTTCACGGCTCTTGTCCGTCACTCCTTTTCAGACTTTCCCTTTGCTTTCGGCTTCTTGCCACTCGTACTAGCGGTCCGCCGCCATCCTCGCGTATCTTCGTGTTCCTCTCTGTGCCCTTCGTGGATCCAACCGTTTCTGGTAAGTAGGGACTTTAACTGCCTCTTCCTCTTTTTCTACCTTTCCCTCTTTGCTCGGTCAGTGTTCCCCGTTACGGGCTCTTTCCCTCTACTCTTTCCTCCCTAATTGCTTCTTGTTGCTGCTCCCTTGTATCCGGCCAAGTCTCCACGGATCGGATCCTGCCTTCTTTTCCTCAAGCCATCTTCATTTTTATGGACAGAACTGACTCCCTTGATCCACTTGTTTCTTGGCTTCACTCCGGATCACTCGCTACCACATCCACCATTAGAAAGTCTCCCATTCTATACCATCTCTGGAAGACTACACAGGGTTTTTTACCGCCCATCGGTTTTTTCCCTGTCGCGGGGCTTTGGCTCCTCGGGGCCCCCCAAGACAGGTCCCACCTCCTGTCGAGGAGGCCTCCGAGGGAGCCAGACCCTACTTGCATGACAGGAGGTCCAGAGACAAGTCTACAAAGGAAGATACCAGAACCCCCCGAAGATCATCCAAACACTCCAAGGACAAGCCAGAGGAAGCCACAGGTGAGGAGAAGGGTGGTGAGGGTGAACAGTCTGACAGAATACAACGCCAAGACAGAATCATGGCTTCCCTTGAACAGTATCAGGAGCTGGTGGCAGCATTGCAGGGACTAACCCTAGAAGTCCAATCCCTGAAAACCGAAAATGCCGCCCTACGCCAACAAGTAGTCCTACATAGGGACGACCAAGGAGACCTACCACCCATGCCTTTATCCTTCGGAAAATATGATGGCTATCCAGGCGGTCTAAAGGAGTTCTTAGACGCCTGCCACGTATATTTTGCCTTTCGTCCCCACGCCTTTGAAACAGCCAGAGCGAAAGTGGGGTTCCTCATAGCTAATCTCACCGGAAATGCCTTGGCCTGGGCCACCCCGTTGGTAACAATAAATGATCCTGCACTTGCTTATTATGACTCTTTTGTGGACCTTTTCAAGGCCAGATTCGATCGTCCAGAGGTTTTGTACACCTCTTTTGAAGCAATACTAGATGTAGAACAAGGAAAAACGGATGTACAGACCTACATATCTCGCTTCCTGAGACTGGTGGCGAAAACAGATTGGCCAGAATCTGCCAAACAGACTATCTTTCGGAGGGGACTTAAGGATGAGTTGAAGGATGAGTTAGCCCGAGTAGCTCGACCTCCGTCCTTTCAAGATCTCATGTCACTCACTCTCCAATTAGAGTATCGTCTCAACGAACGCCGCCTGGAAAGGAGAAGACCTCGTCTTAGCCAGCCTTCATCCAGCCCAGCTCCTCACCCTTCGAGGGAACCGTCCACCCGAGAGGAACCTATGCAGATAGGGGCAACCCGAGGTCCTCTCACGCCTGCAGAACGCAAAAGACGCAGGGATTCAGGCCTCTGTATGTATTGCGGCTCTTCAAAGCACCTCCTCAGAGATTGCCCGGAAGTTCCTCCAAGAAGGAAGGAAAACTTCCACCCTCGGTCCTTTGCAAGGGAGGTCTCGGGGTACAAGATACAGTCCTTGCAACCTTACCAGACCAACAGAATTAAGTGAGGATAACAGCCTGATGGTATTTCGAGTCAAACTTTGGACAACCAAAACTTCATGTGTGGAGGTCTTAGCCATGCTGGACTGCGGTGCCGCAGGGAACTTTATGGACGAAGGATGGGCTCGAGAACAACAGATCCCCTTTAAGCAGAAGGATAGGCCCATTCCAGTAGAAGGAGTGGATGGTACCCCCCTGTCCTCAGGCCCAATCCAATCCGAGACGATACCCTTACGTCTGGATTTGGGAGAGCATCAGGAACTGCTGGAATTCGATCTCATTAGAGCAGCCCATTTTCCCTTGGTGATAGGAATACCCTGGCTAAGAAGACATAATCCGCAAATAAACTGGACTACCAACTGTGTGCGTTTTGATTCTTCCTACTGTGAACAGCATTGTCAATCTGCCCTTCGAGTCAAAGGAAAGGACAAGGACAAGGAATCCCCTCAACTCAAGGTGGTCTCATCGGTTCCCCGTCAGTACCAAGAATATGCTGAGGTCTTCGAAGACACTACACCCAAACTCTTACCACCTCATAGGCCAGAGGATTGTGCCATAGAACTTACCCCAGAGTCTGTTGTCCCATTTGGCAGGATGTTTCCCCTATCTCTTTCCGAAAAACAGGCCTTAAGAAAATATCTGGATGACAACCTGCAGAATGGTCTAGAACAGGAATCAAGGTCTTCAGGGGGGGCTTCACTGTTTTTCATTCCTAAAAAGGACACCACCGAACTACGTCCCTGCATAGACTACAGAGGGTTAAATCGGATCACAATCCGCGATCGCTACCCTATGCCACTCATAAGAGACATCCTAGAAGCTGTGAGAGGGGCCTCTTACTTCACCAAATTGGACCTCAGAGGAGCCTACCATCTCCTCAGAGTGAGGAGAGGTGACGAGTGGAAGACCGCATTTCGGACCCCATTCGGATTGTATGAATACAGGGTTATGCCCTTTGGCCTGGTAAATGCCCCTGCGGTCTTTCAGAGGTTTATCGACAAGATTTTCTCCGACATGTTGTTTGTCTCGGTGGTCGTTTATCTAGACGACATAGTGATCTATTCTCAAGAACTACTGGACCATCGTGAACAAGTCAAAAGAGTGTTACATCGACTCCGAGCAAATCACCTCCTGGTCAAATCAGAAAAGTGCCAGTTTGAAGTAACCTCTGTCTCTTATCTAGGTTATGTCCTCTCGAAGGAAGGGATCAAGATGGAACCCGATAAGATAAAGGCGATCCTGGACTGGAAGGAGCCAAGAAGTGCCAAAGAGATCCAGTCTTTCCTAGGTTTGGCAAATTTCTATCGCCAATTTATCCCCAACTTTTCTAACTTGATGTTACCCATTACAGGTCTCCTTAAAAAAGGGGTTCAGTACGCCTTTGGTCCTGAACAGAAAAGAGCCTTCTTACAGCTCAAGGAGCTGTTTACCTCCGCTCCCATACTAGTGCAACCAGATCAAACAAAACCATTTATAATGGAAACTGATGCCTCGGGGGGAGCAGTGGGAGCCATTTTGTTGCAAGAGGCAGAAGACGGTCTCACGCATCCAGTAGCATATTATTCCAAGACCCTGACCAAAAGCGAACGAAATTACTCTGTTTTAGAACGAGAACTGCTGGCCATCAAACTGGCATGCCAAGAGTGGAGACACTTGTTACAAGGAGCAGCAGACCCATTTCAAGTACGAACTGATCATCGTAACCTCAGAGTGTTACAGCAGATGGAGTGTACCAACGCCCGACATGCTAGATGGGCATATTTCTTCTCTCAATATGACTTTAACATCACCTATGTACCAGGATCAGAGAACAAGATGGCAGATGCCCTCTCCAGATGTCCAGGAGAAGAAACTGACCTTAATCAAGATCACGATCTCTTATTTCCCAACCTTAAGATCACAGCAGGTGTCTCTCTCTTTTTGCAAGAACTTACCTCCCAATACGGTTCGTTATCAACCATACCAACCACGGTCAATCTGGCCGATGATGGTTTGTACTACCACGGTACTGGGTTGTTTCTCCCGTCTAAAGGACTTCAGGAACAGATCCTCTCCTGGTGTCATGATACCCCCCTCGCTGGACACCCCGGTATCAAGAAGACCCAGGATCTCATAAGTCGAAGGTTTTGGTGGCCAGAACTCCACAAGGATGTAGAGAGATACGTTTCGACCTGCCCGATTTGTGCTACCAATAAATACCAAACAGGCAAAACTTTGGCAAACTACAACAACCTACCCTACCCACCCAGCCTTGGGAACACGTGTCTACGGATTTTATTGTCGATCTACCAAAATCAGGAGGAATGACCGCAATCATGGTAACTATTGATTCATACAGTAAGCTGGCCCACTTCTCAGCATTGGAAGGTCTTCCGTCAGCTCCAAAGACTGCTTCAGTCTTCCTCCGGGATATAGTATGCTTGCATGGCCTGCCTCGAACCATAGTTTCGGATAGAGGTACCCAATTTACCTCTAGATTCTGGACATTGTTGTGTCAACAGTTGGGGATACACAGAGCACTGTCGTCAGGCTTTCACCCACAGAGTAACGGTCAGACAGAGAGACTTAATGCCGGACTTGAGCAGTACTTAAGATGTTTTTGCAGCAACAGACAGGAGAACTGGTCTTCCTACCTCGCGCAGGCCGAGTTCGCCTATAACAACAACTACCACACCTCGACTAGAATGAGTCCTTTCTATTGCACTTATGGTTACCATCCTCAGCAGATGCCTTGGTCCGGAATGCAACCCACCAAATCTCCTGCCATAGACGACCGGTTATCAGAACTAAAGAAGGTACATAAGTTGGCAAAAGAAGCATTAGAGGACAGCCAACTAGCACAAAAGAAGTGGGCCGACAGAAGCAGAAGACCCAACCCAGATTGGAAGACCGGACAAAGGGTCTGGTTATCCACAAGATATCTACCCAAGTGGATACACACCGGCAAATTTGCTCCACGATATCTGGGTCCTTATCCTATAGTGAAACAAATAAACCCAGTGGCATACGAAATCCGCATGCCTAAGAACCTCCAGAGAGTACACCCTGTTTTCCACACCTCACTGCTTAAAGAATATAAGGTGGATCCTTTCTCACGAAAGTTTCGGAAGACCAAGACTCCGTCCACAGTAGAACCACAAGAATATGAAGTGGAATACCTAGTGGATTCTCGGTATTATCAAGGCAGTCTCCAATATCTTGTCCATTGGAAGGGTTTCTCCACTGAAGAAAGAACCTGGGAACCCAGAAACCACCTGCATGCTCCAAGATTACTGAGAGAGTTTCACCGAAGATACCCGGGAAAACCAGGGGGCTTTCGGAGGGAGAAGGGTTATACTGTCAGGATCCATCCTTGGAAGCTATGGCAGAAGTGGAAGTTTTCGCCGCGGAGAACCTTCACTTAGCAGTCCAGTCCTCATCCAACATGGCTGCCTTTGTTATTTAAGCAAGCCCAGCCCACCTCCCGGCGCGTTGTATCTGTGTTGTTACTCCTTGTGATACCAGCGCTCAGCTAAATACTCTGTTTAGCTCCTTCAGTGCCCCCCGTAGTGCTTACTCCTACCCGCTTGCCTACCTCTGTTTTTACTCCGCCTTTCCATACTCCCTTGTCCTTTCACGGCTCTTGTCCGTCACTCCTTTTCAGACTTTCCCTTTGCTTTCGGCTTCTTGCCACTCGTACTAGCGGTCCGCCGCCATCCTCGCGTATCTTCGTGTTCCTCTCTGTGCCCTTCGTGGATCCAACCGTTTCTGGTAAGTAGGGACTTTAACTGCCTCTTCCTCTTTTTCTACCTTTCCCTCTTTGCTCGGTCAGTGTTCCCCGTTACGGGCTCTTTCCCTCTACTCTTTCCTCCCTAATTGCTTCTTGTTGCTGCTCCCTTGTATCCGGCCAAGTCTCCACGGATCGGATCCTGCCTTCTTTTCCTCAAGCCATCTTCATTTTTATGGACAGAACTGACTCGCTTGATCCACTTGTTTCTTGGCTTCACTCCGGATCACTCGCTACCACATCCACCATTAGAAAGTCTCCCATTCTATACCATCTCTGGAAGACTACACAGGGTTTTTTACCGCCCATCGTTTTTTTCCCTGTCGCGGGGCTTTGGCTCCTCGGGGCCCCCCAAGACAGGTCCCACCTCCTGTCGAGGTGGCCTCCGAGGGAGCCAGACCCTACTTGCATGACAGGAGGTCCAGAGACAAGTCTACAAAGGAAGATACCAGAACCCCCCGAAGATCATCCAAACACTCCAAGGACAAGCCAGAGGAAGCCACAGGTGAGGAGAAGGGTGGTGAGGGTGAACAGTCTGACAGCAAGTTTATTTCTGTGTTGCATTTTCCTGTCTTGCAGTTCCTTGAACCCATACCAAGGATTCTCTGCTACCTTATCTTTCTATTCCTACTCCTTAGTGATTAAAGAGATTGATGATATTGTGATATTACCCATTGCTGATCACCGTTCATATTCATAAGTGTCCTATTCAGATATTGTTCTATCCATAAAAGTGTGATATATATATTGTTCAATTCTTCAAATAAACCTTTTAATTTGCAAGACAAACCTATTTCTTGGCTCAGTGAGGTCGGGGAGATTCAAAGAGAGGAGTGTTACATAGGGGTTCATCATCCAGATTTAAAGAACTTTGACATAAAAATATATAAATAAGGCCTTCCATTGGGCATCCCATAATAAGCATTGACTTAGTTGGAGTGCTGGATTGAAGTCACTTACATGACACCCGGCAACTCACTAGCCACGCCCCCAGCCTCAGTTTCATCCTGCATGCTGGCTACAAGAACTGCCCCCTTGGCAAAGTCGGAGTGAAGTCAGGCCAAGTAGCTGATCCCTGCTGTCTGCGGCAGCCGCGTGTGCCTTATCATCTTGCTGAGCCTGGAGTGAAAGTGACTTTGCCCCATGATTGAATGGATCTGCACCATCTGGATTTGTGGTGCCTGTGAGGCCCCGGGGGCCTGTGATCATCAGATGCTTGGTGTATTTGGTTGCCTAGTGCCACCGGCAACTCACTAGCAGTGCCCCCAGCCTCAGTTTCATCCCGCTTGCTGGCTACAAGAACTGCCCGTTTGGCGAAGCCGTGGCGAAGTCAGGCCAAGTCGCTGATCCCTGCTGTCTGCAGTGGCCACGTGTGCCTTATCATCTTGGTCAGCCTGGAGTGAAAGTGACTTTGCCCCATGATTGAATGGATCTGCACCATCTGGATTCGTGGAGCCTACGAGGCCCCTGAGGCCTGTGATCATCAGCTGGTTGTGTATGTGGTTGGCTAGTGACACCCGGCAACTCACTAGCCATGCCCCAGCCTCAGTTTCATCCCGCTTGCTATCTACAAAAACTGCCCCATTGGCGAAATCAGGCCAAGTCACTGATCCTTGCTGTCTGCACCGGCTGCGTGTGCCTTATCATCTTGCTCAGCCTGGAGTGAAAGTGACTTTGCCCCGTGATTGAACAGATCTGCACCATCTGGATTTTTGGTGCCCGCATGGCCTCTGAGGCATGTGATCATCAGCTGCCTGGTGTATGTGGTTGCCTAGTGACACCTGGCAACTCACTAGCCACGCTCCCAGCCTCAGTTTCATCCCGCTTGCTGGCTACAATAACTGTCCCCTTGGCAAAACCGCAGCGAAGTCAGACAAATTGCTGATCCCTGCTGTTGGCAGCTGTCCGCAGTGGGAACACGGCCCATAGCCTTTTAGCCATGTCGCGCTACGGTCTCGCGTCCTTCCCAGCACCCCTGGGCAAACCATTACCAGTTATCTGGATTTTCATCAAGGTACTGTTCTACCTTTACATGACTATATCAATATCAAACTTCTTATCTTCTGATAGCCCTTAATCAAACAGCCGGTCCATACACTCATGTTCAAATCCCAACCTCACTTATACACTTATTACCGATACTTCTGCTGCCATTGACCTGGGCCATTGGAATGCTAGGCCCCTATTCAATAAGACATCTGCAGTACTGGACCTTTTTCTACGACTACGTTTTCACTTCCTCTGTATTACTGAAACGTCTTCCCTGTCTTCTTTTGCCCAAGTCCCTTGAGCCACTGGACGCGGAGGAGGCATTGGTATACTTTATCGCTCTTCTTACTCATCTATCCCTGCATCTGTTCCCACACCTGATTATACTTCTTTTGAGTTTATCTATAAGATTTTCACTGCTCCACATGCTATTTCTTTCCTTATTGTTTACCGTCCACCTGGCCCGCTTGGGTCAGTCTGCGAGGGTATTGACCATCTTCCTTGTCATATTCTACCTAGTCCAACTCCGCTTGTTCTACTTGGAGACTTTAATCTTCATCTTTTCTCTACTCACTCAGCCTCTCCTTTCCTTTCCTTTCTATTCTTCACTCATTTACTTTCTCCACTTCCTACTCCTACTACTCCTATTTCTGGCTATTCACTTGACTTGATTTCTAATTTCACTGCTTCTGCTGTATTACCTCTACCTGTTTATTTATATGACCATTCTCCACTTTCAGTATCATTTCTCCCTGTTACTCCTTATATTTCCCCTATTCCCTCTCCACCCGAAATATTCTTCTGACGCAACTTATACAACTTTAACTCTTTGCTTTTTCATGATACCTGTATTACTATTCTTCCTTCTCTCACAAACCTCTCTTCTTTTACTGCCGAGGAGGCCACGTCCACCGTTTCCTCTTCTTTTTCCTTAGGCTTCGACCAACTCTATCCTCTCTCTAATGTTCTACCTACCCGCAAACCTGCCCAACCCTGGCTTTCTTCTCACCTCTGCACTATGCAGCGTCTTCTCCATTGTCTGGAAAGACACTGGCTCAAAACTTGATCTTCATCTAATCACTCTGTTTATTTCTCCTATCACGTTCTCTATGATAACTGCATAAACTCTGCTAAATGCGCTTATTTCTCAGATCTTCTCTACACTCAATCTGCCCACCCAGGGCATCTCTTTCAAACTGTACCTCTGCTCCTTTCTCCTCCCTCATCTGATCCATCTATTAATTCTACTCTATCTGCATCTAATTGCACACTCTTTTTCACTTCTAATGTTAATTTGTCATGCCAGGACAGTCTAACGTCGTCCTCTCTAACACTGCTCCTTTCCCTTCTCCCATCTCTAACTTTGCTCCTGTCTCTGATTCCGATGTGCTACTCTTGTTGGCTAAAGTTCATCCTACTGCACCTCCTATGGACCCAATTCCATCTGTACTTATTCCTAAAGTCTACCTGCTTTTTGTGCCATTTCTTGTTTCTTTCTTTAACCTCTGCCTCTCTACTTCTACTTTTCCCTCAGCTTTCAAACATGCAACTATTATTCCTATTCTAAAAATAAACATGACCAATCCTCTCCTCGTCCCCAATGTCTGTCCTATTTCTCGTCTACCTTATCTAAGCTTCTGGAGCATCTTGTTCATTCTCAGATTTCATCTTTTGTTACCGACCTATCTCTTCTTCCCCCCTTTAAGTCTGGCTTTCGTCCCCGTCACTCCACTGAGACTGCTCTAACTTGTGTGATTAACTCTCTTCTTGCTGCTCGGTATTCTAGACACTCTTCTGTTCTTATTCTTCTTGACCTATCTGCAGCTTTCGACACTGTGGACCATTCCATGCTCTTGTACTCTCTTTCTTCCTTTGGTTTTCTGGGTTCTGTTCTTCCTTGGTTTTCTTCCTACCTGTCTAACAGAACTTTCTCCATCTCCTGGGGTGGTAAGAATCCGCACCCTTTCCTCTTGACCATGGTGTCCCCCAATCGTCAGTCTTGGGTCCTTTTCTTTTTTCGCTGTACACTTCATTACTCACTCCTGTAATCTCTTCCTTTGGACTATCGCATCACTTCTTTGCCGATGATACACAACCTTTTCTATCCTTGTCTTTCACTCCTGAAATTCACCATACTCTTACAACCTTTCTTTCTGCTATTAAATATTGGATGGCCTCTCATTTCCTTACTCTAAATGCAGGGAAGATGGAGGTCTTATTGTTCCCTGCTAACACTCTTCCCCCTGACCCCCCCTCTGTCTATCTCTTTTCCTGCCTCTATTCTCTCTATCTCTCCTACAGCACGCAATCTTGGTCTTCACTTAGACTCTAATCTTACCTTTGCACACTGTATATTTCTCACTTCTCGCTCCTGTTGCTTACATCGCTATAATATTCGCAAAGTTCGTCCCTTTCTTACCTTTCATGCTACACAACTTCTTATTTCTTCGCGTATTTTCGCTCATCTATTCTACTGTTCTGTCACACTCTTTGGTCTCCCATGCTCTTGTCTTGCCCCTCTCAAATCAATGTATCACTCCTCTGTTCGTCTACTTTGTCTTCTTTCCTATTGTGATTCTATTTCACCATTCCTTGCCTCACTTGGCTGGTTACATTTTCACTCCCAACTTAAATTCCATTTCCTTTGTCTAGTTTTAAAACCTCTTTATGGACTTGCCCCTGACTATCTCGCTGCACTTCTGTCTTTCTACACTCCTTCTGGTTCTCTCCGTTCTTCTCGTCTCTTCAGGCGGAATGTTCCACGCCCCCGTGCTCAATCCAGCTTCCGATCTTTCCAGTTTCTTGCCCCTCTTCATTGTAACGCTCTTCCACTGTCTCTCCGATCTATCACTGCCTATTCTCTCTTCTGTCTTTCCCTGAAAGCTCATCTCCTTCACTGTCCCTGATTGCTTGCTACCAGAATTGTTTGACATGGATCATTGATCATCACTTTGTACCATTTGTTTTAATTATGTGCAGCGCTTTGGACAAAGGCGCTATATAAAATATAATAAAAATACAAAATACAAATACAAATATGTCCTTGATATGATCACAGTGATGGAAGGAGGAGTTTTTGCCAAAAACGGGGTATCATGTTGCACATATATACCTTCTCATGATGAAGAAAATGGTACCTTGACAGAGGCCATAACATTGTTGACCGACCTGCATAACAAGATGGAAGATGAGACAGATGACATTGAAGATGACAGTTGGTTTGCCTCTCTGTTCTCATGGATTCCACAGTGGTTGGCAAATAAATTCAAGATCCTCGGAGTTATATTAGTGCTGGTGATGTTTGGATTCTGTTTAATCAGTATAGCGATTGCCCAATGCAAGAAAACAGCAAAGAAGGTGGTAGGAATGATTATCATGATCGATGTCGAATCTGGACGTAGATTCAAAGAGGTGACTGATGAAGCTGATAGAAAATATATAGAGGCCAGCATCATAGCACCTGAAGGAATGAAGTTCCTGTATCCAAAGAATCATAAGAAGTAAGTGGGATGATTGTAACTACATGACCTGGAGTGTAGATGAACATGTGAAATCAGCCGGCACCCTGAGGGGGGTGATGAAGAGATGGACCCCAAAGAACCACTTCAAGAGAAAATATCAGGATGTGGAAACGATTGAGGTGGTGGACGAGGACTCGACCAGAGGGGGAATGAAGAGGAGCAGTTACTTGCCTCTGCAGGAAACCCCCCCTGCCTCCTATATGTTGGAAGTCTGAGATTGCGCCGTGTTTGACACCAGCAGTTGTGCCAATACCGCAGCGTATATTCGAAAGAAGATATCCATTGAGACAAACCTATTGAATGTATCCACAAAGAGACTGCAATCCGAGGGAGCAACTCCCTGAAGGAATCTGAAAAAGAGCAAAGAGAGAAGCCAGTGATGTCACAAGAGACATGTGTGATGTCCTGAAATATTGGCTGAAAAGGATGCATGGATCCTATAGAAACTAATGACGAAGTAAAGAGGCAAGTGACATTTTAAATATGAAGACGGTTACACGTGTACGAAGTGCTGCAGAAAATCAACTGTTCAATAATCGTACAGATGCTGAAACGCAAGGTAAACTAAGGGGGTCATGATGACCTTGTAGGTTACCATGCTGCAATTTGCAGCATGGTTACCCCCTTACCGGGTACCGGGTCCAGGTTCCTGGAATGAGGAATTACCAGGCCATTCCAACTAGAGGTGTCACGGTATTAGTTTTATAACGGTATGATAAACTTCTTGCCAAATGACGGTATATCATGGTTATCGCGGTATAGCAGGCGGAGTTAACTACTCTTAACAAATATTTTCTAAAAGGTCACAAATTGTCAGATTTATCATCACAAACAAAACCAGGCACACAGAGCCAGAATTGGGGTTTTCAACATACTTTCCACTGAAATGCCACCCCTTGCTTCCACCAAACACAAACACACATGTGGAGAGGAGGAGGGGGAGGGGGGCCTGCTGCAACTGGGAAAGTAAACTGATAGCTTTTCTTAAGTGGCCATTTAGGCTTTTAGCTCCCCCACTGGCTACTGAGGAAGATGAAAATGTTGCCATCTTTATAACCTGCATGCCACAGATCAATGGAGGATGATGGTAGTATAAGCTTGTGTGCATACACACACACACACACACACACACACACACACGCACGCTCTCTTTACGTTACAGCCTTTAGTTTACTTGCGGGCCAACATGTTACCCTTTGGTATGACAGTAAGGAATACCCACAGAGATTAGTGAATTTCACAGTGTGACTTATTATATGTAAATTCAATGATAGAACCAGGGAAATCCTCCATTGTTATATGTTTAGCAAACATCCATTATAAATATATAAACCCCAAAGCCGCCAACCCAAAGTAAACCCTTTTCCTTCTTGGCACTGTATTTATTCTTCCTATTGCTAACATATTGATTTTGTGTCAGGCACGTGTGGTTTATGGAAGGGCATTAAAAACTGCTCCAACTGAAACTCCTTTGCAGATGGCACATCCAACAGTGCAAGACCAAGACTGCGCAGAACTTGCTTACTGCAGCCTTTCCAAATCAGATTGAAAAGCACACTTAACGGTATAAACGGTATACCGGTATATTCAATGTGACGGTTATTATTGTTTAATTGAGTGGTTCACGGTATCTTAAACGGTATACCTTAATACCGTTACATCCCTAATTCCAACCTTGGAGGACCCCGTAATTCCTCATTTAAGGACCCCGGACCCGGTACATCCCCATTCCCATTCGAGCCCCCATAGGGCTAAAAGGGAATGGGGAGGGAGCTAACAACGAGCCTGTTCATAACAGGCCTGTTGTTAGCTCCCTGGCCTGCTAGCGGGACCTGCTAAGGGCGCCTGGTTTTACCAGGCGCCCTTTGCAGGTCCCACGAGCAGACTCGTAATGGGGCGGTAAGGGGTTGACGGCTGCGGCACTATTACCGGCGCCGCTAACCCCTTACCTCCTAGGCCGTAATGACCCCCTAAGTCTTCATAGAAGCTGGCTATGTGTAGTGAATAGAATGCAGGCAAAGCCGCCACTGTATAGAAGCTGGACATAGGTATCATGAATTTTAGTAAGCCAGGACCCATGAAGAAGAAAGGAGAATTGTGTTCAGCAAGAATACGCTGAAATCGTGGAGCTGCATGCCCAGGCTGTTTGGCCTGGTATCAAAACTGAAGCAGTCAAGGTCAGTTATCCATTCTTGAAAGGAGTGAACGTGTAAAGGATGAATCATCTTTTGTTAAGGTGCAAGGAAAGAACACCAAGTGTGCCAAGTTTTATTAATTTAAGACATTTAAAACCTGTAAAATGAACCAAATGGTGGTCTCCTGTCACATCAGCCAAGGATGAAAATAGAGCCGAACTTGGAGTCCTAGAACAACGATAGTGAGTGCTCACACTCACATGTTTTCCCAGAGACAAGGATTCTTTACAAGGCCAAGTTCAAAGACAATCCTCATGGCAGAAGGATTGGGAGATGAGAGATGTTGGGCTAATTGGGTGGGCAGATAGAGTCAGGCCCACCTTCTTGCACCTGGGTCTGGGCTTACGTGCTGCTAAGTGAACTGAATGTTCCAGATATGACACAAGCGTACCAACCAATTGTAGAGGTCCATATAACAATGGACCTTATAATTTAAAGGTCAATTGAAAACCGTGTACTAATGATTTTAAGGATTACATGTTTTAGAGGTAGGCATATACTGTCCACCTGACAGTGGGCAGCCAATCACAATCCTATTTCCTTTGTAATGTATAGTTAGATGCTCCCCTTAAGCCTAATTGGCAGAAGCAGCAGAGCACTGCCTGGGACACCAGACAGAGCATACAGGGCCCAACAGGAGCCAGGACTGCCTTAAGGACAGTTTAATACTACAGAACCCCACTGAGGGCACACAGCAACCGTAATTGGCCTTGAGAACGACCGTAGGGTCGAAACACGTGTCGGCTGACCTAAACTTGCTCGTCAAGTTCCAAATAGTGTTTCTCAAAAACACATGTATTTATGAAAAAATCACCCAAGAAAAACACCAACAATAAACGAATTAATTCGTACTAACCAAAGTGTTAAAAATATTTATTTCACAAACTCCAAGCAAGATAGCCGGGAGCAACAAACCTCTTTTTTCCTCTCATATAAAGTCCTTCCCTGTGCTGCCTGGAGGCAGCATGTCATGTAATGTCCTGCCGTTTGCTGCCTGGAGTGGGAATTTCTTATAATGCCTGTGCTGCCTGGAGCGATCAACTCATATAATGCCTTGCTCTGTGCTGCCTATAGGGAGTATTTCATATGATGTCCTGCCCTGTGCTGCCTGGAGGGAAAATTTCATATAACATTCTGCCCTGTGCTGTCTAGAGGGAGCACCTCATATAATGTCCTGCCATATGCTGCCTGTAGGCAGCTTCTCGTGTAATGTCCTATCCTGAGCTGCCTGGAGGGAGCAACTCATATAATGTCTTGCTCTGTACAGCCTGGAGGCAGCAATTCTATACAATGTCCTGCCCTGTGCTGCCTGGAGGTAGTGCCTCATATAATGGCCTGCCCTGTGCTGCGTGGAGGGAGCACCTCATATAATGGTCGTCCCTGTGGTGCCTGGAGTGAACCACTCATATAATGTCCTGCTCTGTGCTGTCTTTAGGGGGCGTCTCATATAATGTCCTACCCTGCGCAGAGGGAGCATCTCATATAATGTCCTGCCTTTGCTGCCTTGAGGGCACACCTCATATAATGGTCAGCCCTGTGCTGGCTGGAGGCAGCATCTCATATAATATCCTGCCCTGTGCTGCGTGGAGGGAGCATCTCATTTAATGTCCTGCCCCGTGCTGCATGGAGGGAGTATCTCATATAATGTCCTGCCCTGTGTGGTCCGGGATGAGCATCTCATATGATCTCCTGCCCTTTGCTGCATGGAGAGAGCATCTCATATAATGACCTGCCCTGTGCTGCTTGGAGGGAACATCTCATATAATCTCCTGCCTGTGCTGCCCGGAGTCAGCATCTCACGTAGTATCCTGCCCTGAGTTGCCTGGAAAGAGCATCTCATATAATGTTCTGCCCTGTGCTGCCTTGAGGGAGCATCTCATATAAGGGCCTGCTCTCTGCTGCCTGGAGGGAACATCTCCTATAATGTCCTGCTCTCTGCTGCCTGGAGGGAGCATCTCATATAATGTTCTGCTCTGTGCTGCCTAAGGGGAGCACCTCATATAATGTCCTGCCCTGTGCTGCCTGGAAGTACCATCACATATAATGTCCTGCCCTGTGCTGTCTGGAGGCAGCATCTAATATAATGCCCTGCTGTGTGCTGCTTGGAGGTAGCATTACATATAATGACCTGCCCTGTGCTGCCTGGAGTGAGCATGCCATATAATACAAGCCCTGTGCTGCCTGGAGGGGGCATTGCATATAATAATATACCCTGTGTGGTCTGGAATGAGCATCTCATGTAATGTCCTGTCCTGTATTGCCTAAAGGGAGCATTTCATATAATGACCTGCCCTGTGCTGCCTGGGGGAGCATCTCATATAATGTCCTGCCCTGTGCGGTCCGGAATGAGCATCTCATGTAATGTCCTGCCCAGTGCTGCCTCGGGGGAGCATCTGATAAGGTCCTGCCCTGTGGTGCGTGGAGGAAGCATCTCACATAATGTCCTCCCCTGTGCAGCCTGGAGGGGGCATCTCATATAATGTCCTGCCCTGTTCTGCCCAGAGTGAGCATCTCACATAATGTTGTGCCCTGGGTTGCCTGGAAGCAGCATCTCATATAATGTCCTGCCGTGTGCTGCCTTGAGCGAGCATCTCATGTAAGGTCCTGCTCTCTGCTGCATGGAGGGAACAACTCCTATAATGTCCTGCTCTCTGCTGCATGGAGGGAGCATCTCATATAATGTCCTGCTCTCTGCTGCCTGGAGGCAGCAATTTAATATAATGTCCTTCCCTGTGCTGCCTATAGGGAGCATCTCATATAATGTCCTGCCCTGTTCTGCCTATAGGGAGCATCTCATATGATGTCCTGCTCTCTGCTGCCTGGAGGGAACATCTCCTATAATGTCCTGCCCTGTGCTGCCTAGAGGAAGATTTACCATCATTAGGTGCCGAAAGCCCTCTACAATGCTTTCTCTTTGCTTGGATGTTAAGTCAGGCTTCTGGGAACCTAATCGCTGGTAATTCCTGCCCCCCAAGTGCCAAGGCTTAATCATAACATTGGAATGTTGGTGAGTCCTTATAAACAGTGGGTCAGCAGATGGCTTTAATCACTGTTACAAATCCTGTGTTTCTCTCCCAACATTCTGCATCAATACTTGGGGCCGATTCATGGAATTAATTGCATGGAAAATAGGGTACTTGTGCGCCATTCTGCATGCAAATCCCCATTCTGCGATTCATGGAATCGAATGTGCTGTACTTTTCCAGGACTTGCGTGGAGTTCACGCTGGCTCGGCACTTCTCTGTGAGCCGTCAAGTGCGTTGGGCGAGTCTCAAGCACAGAATGGCCGTGGCTCGTGCTGAGGGCTGGGAAGGGGGCGGAACACCAGAAATGGGGAAGAACAATATGAAAAAGTGGGCGTCCTGCAGGCAGTCCCTCACACGCCCACAATTGCGTGGCACGAGACGTATTCATGGATTCAATCGCGCAACCTCTCGGCCGGGAAAGGCCACGCAAGTCCCTCATATGATCTGCCAACCGAACGCAGGCGTAAGTACACTTGCGCGTATGATCAGCAGCGCAGGGGTTGGGTTGCATGTCGGCTTTCAGGGTGCATGCATGCAACCGGGTTCCAAACTTACTTAGGGGTAGGTGTAAGCAGTGTAGCAGGGTGCAGGAACGGTTTACGGGGGTTTGCATGCAGATTTTCCGAGTTTAGACCAAGTTACGCTTTTTCATGTGCAGGTTATTGGGGTGCACGCAACGGTTAGAGGGGACCCTGTGCGGGGTCCCCAAGATGCAGGCCTGCTTGCAGGAGACCCCACAAACTGTTTGAAGGATGCGTGTAATCACGCCCGGGGCAGCGTGCAAAGGTGGCTGATCTGGCTGTTTATTCTTTGCTTGTGTCCGTGTCTGCGGCGTTCTGGCCGCGACTTTCGAATATGGTTACTTTGCACGAACAATTCCATGAACCCAGCTCTTGCAATTTTTTTCTGCACACAGGCTCGTGCAGTGTCCTTGTTGGCGCGTAGCACTTGGGGGATTTCTGCGCACATTTATATGAATCCGGCCCTTGGTGTCTATTCATGACTAGAACACTGGTAGGGGGTGCTAGCCAATGAGGAAGCTCAGAATGTGGGCTGTATTTGCTGGTATAAGTCTGTGTTACGAACAGCCTCAGTGCTGCTGACCTGCACCCCCTTATCTTTCGCTGTGCCCCCTTCTCCTTCTCTACTTCACCCCTCAGCACTCACGTACCTCACACACAGGTGCTATGGGTGTATTTTGATTAAAGCAACATTAAATACATATAACCTTGCATCATGGTCATCAAATTGGAAAAACTGACGTATACCACGTGGTGCCGGGCCGTAAAGGAAGGGTCTTTTTTTTATTTTGATTAAAACACACCGTTAGCACCCGCTTATGACCAACAAAGAACCAACTTTGAAATTCACTGCAACAGTGGATTTAGCATCTGCAGCCATGCATTTAAGTTGATATAGATGCCACGTCACTATTAGCCTTCAGATGCAGACAACTGCCTATTGAGCAAGCAGGCAGTGGAAAGGTGTGTGAGCAGTAATCAGACAATCGAAAGCAGTTGCCAGCATGGTCTAAGGTAAGTGGGTAATGTATGATAAGCATATGTGACCGAGTATAGCAAATCACAATTAGAGAGTGATCATTATGCTCACTATTTTAGGTTCATCTTATCTTCGCTGGTGGGCATAGAGTAGCGATTCAATGACAAAGGTACATCTGTGGATTGTGGTGCACAGAGTTGAGGTTACACGGTTTGGATTAATGGTGGCATTTTGGGTTCAGCAACTACAAGAGTTTCGGCAACTAATGATGGTAAATCTTCCTCTAGGCAGCACAGGGCAGGACATTATAGGAGATGTTCCCTCCAGGCAGCAGAGAGCAGGACCGTATATGAGATGATCCCACAAGGACCGTTTCATGGAATTTCACACAGAAATCTTGCAAGGGCTATGGGCCGAGAAGGACACTGCGCAAGCCCGCACGCAGAAACAAAAATGTATGCAATGCGTATTCATGGAATTGATCACGCAATGTAACCGTATTTGCAAGTTACGGCTGAAACGCCCCGACATGCCCACATGCAAAGCATGAAACTGCCAGATCAGATACGTTTGCGCGCTCCTGCAGGTGAAAATACACACACCCTTCAAATGGTGCATTGGGTACCCACGTAAGCAAGCCTGTGACTAAGGGAGCGTGTGCGGGGTTCCCCATAACTGTACCCGGCACCCTGATGACCATATGTCCCTTTGGGTATCATGCATGCAATGGATGGGGATTCAGAATAACTCTGACACCAAATAATCGAACCAACTCAGGAAGATGGCAAAGGTGCTATTTTATTAACAATTATCTAAAACAGGGAGGTTACAACGGACATCAAAGGACGTTCACTCGAGCTCTCAACACATTTCTCATAAAAAACATCCTTATATCACAAAAATACATCAGCAGACTACATGGCAAATAAGAAAGACCTACGAGAGATTGTGATAGGTTCAAGGGGAACATCTAAGTATACATTGCATAGGGACTAGGATTATGATTGGCTGCCCACTATCAGGTGGACAATTTATGCCTACATCTAAACATGTCATCTTTAACACTATTAAGTACACAGTATATTATTGGCTCTCAGACTATAAGGCCCTTCATTATATGGCCCTCTACAATTGGTTGGCATGCTCGTGCCATGTCTGGAACATTCGGTTCATTAGCAGCACGTAAACTCATACCCAGGTGCCAGGAAGTGGACTTGACTTTACCTCCCCACCCAATTATCCCAACATCTCTCATCACCCAAGCCTTCTGCCATGGAGATTGTCTTTGAACTTGGCCTTGCAAAGTAAGTCTGTGGGAATAAATGGGAGTACAGGCACTCACTATTGTTATTCTAGCACTCCATGCTCAACTCTATTTTCATCCTTGGATCACATGACAGGAGACCACGATTTGGTCCATTTTGCAGCGTTTATGTCTTAAATTCTTAAATGAATAAAACTTGGCACGCTCGGTGTTCTTTCTTTGCACCTTAACAAGGGATGATTCAGCTTCACAAGTTCACTGCCTTTAAGAATAGATAACCGACCTTGGCTGCTTCAGCTTTTGATACAGGCCAGACAGCCTCGCCATTCGTTTCCACAACCTCAGCTTATTCTTGCTGCGACATAGTTCTCAGCCTTTCCTCTCCATGGGTCCTGGCTTATTAATTTCATGACACCGATGTCCAGTTTCTATACAATGGCGGCTTTGCCTGCAGTCTGTTCACTAGATATAGCCAGCTTCTATTATCACTTAGTCTACTTGCGTTTCAGCATCTGTGCAATCATTAAATGGTTGCGTTTTCTGCAGTGCTTCGCACACGTGCAATCCTCTTTTCACATATGAAAGTTTACTCAATTCTTAATTATCTCATCAGTTTCTGCGGGATCCATGCATTTTCTTCAGCCAATATTCACAGGGCATCACGCTCGTCTTTTGTGACGTCACCAGCTCCTCTTTTTGCTCCTTCCCATATTCCTTCAGGGAGCTCCTCCCTCAGATTGTCGTCTTTTCGGGGATGCATTTTTCAGAGGATATCTTCTCTCAAACAACTGCTGCAGTGTAGTCACAACTGCCGGTGGTCTCAAGCATTGCACAATCTCAGGCGTCTAACATATAGGAGGTAAGGGGGCGGGATTTCCTGCAGAGGCATGAAACTGCTCCTCTACACCGACAACACGCATATGAACAATTTTAACTTAGCAATAACTCGGGAAAAATGCGTGCAACCCCACATAAAACATTCCTGCACACTACTACACATCTTACGTGCACTCCTATGTTACACTGGAATCCCAAATGAGTACACACACCCCGAAATCTGACATGCGATTCCACCTGCGCGCTGTACGCGCAAGTGTACTTACGTGAGCCTTTGGGTGGCAGATCCTATGAAGGACTTGCATGGGCATTTCCTAGCTGAGATGTTGCACAATCGATTCCATGAATACGTCTCTTGCCACGCAATAGTGGGCGTACAAGGGAGTGCCCGCAGGCTGTCGCTCGGAACGGCCACTTCTTCACAGGTTCGTCCACATTTCTGGTGTTCCGCCCCTTCCCAGTCCTCTGCGCAGACCAGGCCCACCCTCTGCTCGGAGTCTCGCGCAAGGCCCTCATCAGCTTGCACAGGCTTGCCAGCGCAAAATCCACGCAAGTCCAGGAACAGTGCAGCGCATTCGATTCCATCAATCGCCAGAGTTTTGCGTGTAGATTGGGCGCAGATTGGGCGCAAGTAGCCTTTTTCTGTGCAATAAATTCCATGAATCAGCCCATTAGTTTTGGCACGAAACACAGTGGATTTTTCTACCCTATTGTTTCTTGTCTTGGCAATAATGTGTTTTCCATTCCCAGTCGTCAAGTGAATGGGATTTATTCACATAATCTTTTGGGGAGTTTGAAATAGGGGTGATGTCTTGTTTTACTGCAAGTGATTTTCCCTCAAGAAGACTCACCCTCCGTACGAGGATTTCATTGAGACTCATTTTTTTGGGGAACTTTAGATGTGGGTGTGGCCAGTAGATTCTGTGGTGGTCAGAGTCATAACTAGTGGGCAAAGCAAAACAATAAAGAAAGTGTAATAATATGTACAAATAATGGCTTCATTAAGAATATAAGGGAAAGTGCAATAAGACGAAACAAGCAGTAATGATGTGGCAAACGTATCTGCCAGAACAAGACAGGTGTCAGTGTACACATTTTTTGAATGTATTGTAATGTTTTCTACGTTTCTGGGGTGAGTTATGACTGGAGTGACTGCGTTTGAATGATTGAATGCTGATAAACATTGCTTTGCATTGTGATATGACATGTTTATATTTACCAGATGTATTGTAGCATATCTTGTCATGGCGCATCTGTATGTTTAACGTGTCATCTTGTTATTTCAGCTCCAAGGTATTTGATGCATTAATTCCAAGCATTGCACAGTTCTTTGTTTGTTGAAGGCATGTTGTAGTTTCTTTCATTTTGTTTATATGCCCATCCCCCACTCACGTGATTGGTCTCCCCAATAGTTTTGCAGTACATGCCTAGTAAACCACCACCCTCCAGTGATGCACCTTTCTACAGGGGACAACATTACCACTCATCACAGGTTCCACGCCTCACCCCCTCTTTGCTCATCTTCATCACCAAACACATGATCACTCACTGAGAGCATCATCACCACACCTGCATCCAGAGCCCAAACTGACACCATGATTGTGGTTAAGAAGTTATTAAACAACGTGTTGTTTTCTCAGTTAATCAGTTCGTACCGGTGTCCAGCGATGATACTTGAGAAAACAGGACTCAAGCAATATTTACATGCAGAAATCACAGGCTGCAATAAATGCTTTTTGTGCAGGTTCCTCCACGCCAATCCTTCCTTTACTTTCCTCTCTCTCTTTGTTTTCCACAGTGGTTTAATTTGTGCCAGACAGAACCAATCAGTTTCCAGGATGTTAATTAATTAAGCACTAAAGACCGAGTTGCGACAGCCTTTAACAAGGGTCTCTGGGATGTTACCAGCCGGTGCATCCCGAGGACTTGGTTATTATTGCTCTTAGCAACTGGGATTAATGCACTGCAGTGCTAGCAGCAATGCATTTGTTTGAGTTAATGGGTTGGGCGCTTGCGCGACCTATCGATCCATCCAATTACTCACCCAAGATGGCCTCCCTAGAAATTGAAGCCAGGACTCCATGTGGACCGCTCTTCCATTTCCACTGCAGTTCAGATGCAGGGGCTCCTTGGCGGTAGTGCGCGCCGCAACCAAAAACAGGAGAGTGGCAACAGGGATGGGTGGGTTTATGGGGAGTGTGAAAGCAGACAGTGGTGGGAAGGCAGGTGGGGAAATGATTGTGCAGTTGAGAGGAGCTTTCAACTTACTCAGAACGTGGGCGTGGATTGTGGGATTCAGCCCACAATCCAAGCAACCTGATTGTCTGGCGCGACTGCCTTGGTGCTAATAAAGGCATGATCAAACTTTGTCCACTATCAAGTACAGGTCCCCATATCTCATGATTGGAAAATGGATAAACCTATCTGGGCAATTTGATCATGCGCTCCTCCCCCAAAAACAATGTACTTGTTTAATGTCTCTGATCATAACTCCCCTTCATATCTCTCTTTCCTCCCCCATATATCTTCGCAAGGTGTCCATCGCCTCTATTGTTCTGGTCAAAAATATGTCAGTGGAACATCCAGGACTTCAGTAAAGCCACTCTTGGAAGTTTTTAAGTCCAGAAAATGCCACAAATCTTCCAAAACATTGGCACCAGGTCTTGTATTCTATATAATATATGAATTCCAACTGTAGAGCCTCAGAAGTACTCCTGTGGTATTTGAATTGTCCATAAAAATCTCCAGGAGCCCCTCTGTGGCCAAATTGGCACTTTTAATCCAATTGCAACATAGCCTTCTATTTTGCCTCGAACTTGAGAAACAGGATTCCGCTGTAGAGAAGCAGGTAGATGCGTTCTCTCTAGCTCCCGCCCCCTCACCACCGCCATATTGGAACAGCAGGAGAAGAGCTCTATGTGGGAACCCGTGTGTTGTCCCTATACCGCATTGAGTGTATGAGAGACGATTTGCACTCATGCAACCATACCAAATGTACGCTTGTACTGAAAGAGTGGAAGGATGTCAGCACGCACCGCTGGACATCTTGGAGCGCTGAGTGAAATCTGATGAGGGCACAGTGATGTCATGGAGCAGATATATGAGGGTATACTGTAATGATATGAAAATACTTAAGAGTAATGGTGTGACTGCAGCGACAAGAGAAACATGTATGAAATGATAAAGTAATTATATATAAAAAGAAGATAAAGTAACTTGCTGACCAATAAGTGTAAATACGTAGTAACGCAAGTTAGATCAGTGCTTTGGTGTAAAGCGCTCTATACATCAATAAATACAAATACAAATGAGACGTATAATAGAAGCTTGCTTCAGAGGCAAATATGACATAGCTAGGACGGCCATAATAGGAAGATGAACGTCTGCTCGTATTAAGACTTAATCCAGCTACCTCACCGACAGACCATGGTTGCAGAGTCAGGAGACAATGGAGACACTGGAGAAACATCTTCATGTGCAGAATAAAGAGGAGTCTATGTTGGCCTTGGATCAAGGATGCTGTTTTAAGGAATAATTGCAAGGCACAAGGGGATTAAAACGGGTAAGCCATGTACGAAAGACATATTTCTCTTAAATTAAAGAAGAAGAAAACATTTGCAATAGCTGGCGTGAGCAAGTCTCTAGAGGGCCAAGTGGAGCAAGAACACCCACTATAAGTAAATCAAAGACCAGTAAATAAGGGGTCGAAACTGACACATTTGCGGTCTCCTCACACGTGATTCAGAAGTAAAAAAAAAAGGGCTATTCATTAAGCTTTGGATGAAGATAGTAACGTGTTTACACTCCCTTGAATGTCCCAGAACAGAGAGCTGGCTACAAGGTCAACTACAGACAGGAAACTTTGGCTTATGGCTGGACTGATGAGAGATGATGAATTAATTGAGAAAGTGGGGAGTAATCTGCGTGGCTCAAGCACCTGGGTTTCATTTCGCTTACGTGCTGCTAACAAGCCGAAAGTCCAAGGTTGAGTGAGAATGCCAACCCATCATAGAGTCTATTGGGCAACATGTTATACAATGTTGCATAGACCAATTTGCTGCCATTTACTTTGCTATAATTAGTATTATATGTATTTAGAGGTAGTTCGAGGCATGCGTTACAGATAAGGGACAGCCAATGAAGTACTAACCCCTATGTATATCATAGGTACATATGTTCCCTTAACCACCCCTTCCCTTCAAAAGGTTTTGCAGTTTTCCACGTAGAATGATGTCACAGATGATGCATATTGGGGTATAGAACTTCTGTATAACCAAGTTTGTGTGTCAGTGTTCGAACGTCAGTACGTTGTTCGCCAGTTTGCCCTGCTTTATTGAATTGAGAATAAAGTCGTATTTTTCCATATTTTTTTAGTCTGTCCAGTTATTTGGTACGAGAACTTTATACAATAATTCCATCTAGAACAAGAGATGCTTCAAGGTGCTAATTGTAGGGTAATTGTAATTGTAGATGGGGGTTTCTTTTTACTCCCAAAAACAATGGACCGACTTCCACATTTTTGCATTTAAATAAAGCTCTTCTTTAGGACTTTGCAAATCTGCAGGCATTTTCCAAGGCTCCCACCCTGGCAGCTCTCTCCCCTGAAGGATGCTTCTCAGTTGCTGGAAGAAGAAGAGTTTGTTGTCCCAATCTCTTCCCTGCCCAGATATCATAGTTCTCATTCCCTTTTTCACCTCAGTACCGTGTCTTTCTACTCAGCCTGTGCTCTGTGGCCTTAAAGCTATTTGTAATTTCATTTTTATCCCCCAGAATGTCAAAACGTGAGGTTGTCACTTCCCCTGCCTAATGAGGACCGGAGTTTTCTATCCCATTTTTAGGTATCCTAAAGTAGCTGAATATGTCTTTGATCAATATTTTACTTTTTGTTATTGTGGTAAAATCTTGCACAAGGGACACTGTTGGCTATTGTTACGCTCACCTGGCTCCCACAGGGGCGACGGTCGGAACTGGATAGCTGCGGCCTCCACCAACGTGACTTGTAGTGCAGAGATGGCTGACTGGACTTGCCTGCTCAATTTCGTCTACTTGACCCGTAGGAGTATTCTCCTGAAAGCGGAGAAAGGAATTAGCCACCCGTGGATTGTGCGAGCACACCCCCTCCATTTTCCCACTAATCACCTCTGATATTCCCTTTTACCAGTCTCACCTTATGGTTTTGAATGATGAGCTCTCCATCCTGCGTGGAGTGAAGGGGCGCGTATATAACCAGTTACTTCACTGGTCTGAAGGAATTGGGTGAGTTCCAGTCGAATATTGGCTCTGAGGTAAGTGGCGAGGAGCCGTAAGTATTTGGTTCTTTAAGAGTTAAAAATGTCTGTTATTCACTCTTGTCCGATTCCTTCCTTTGTCTTGCAGCTTGATTCGAGAGGAGGTTGTACAGTAGCAGCTGATTGCGTTTAGGTAAGAGTCTGTGTTACCCAACACTGTCTGGTAAAAAATGCCAGTGCTTAACCTGTTGCTTTCTCTTTCCTTACAGGTGCAGCGTAAGACGATGTGGCGTGTAGAAGAATAATATCTCCAGTGGTAACTCAGTAAGTCTATAGTGATAATAGAAATTGTCTTTGTTGGTTTTCTTGTTTCACCTTATTGTCTTTCTTCATCCCCTTAGGTGCCGGGAGTTCGGCGATGAATGATGGAGCAGCGCCGGGTCGAGGAGGTGCTGTGAAGACTGGTAAGTATAGCGCGGCGCTGCAGCAGGCAGTGCGACGCGCACAAAATAAAGTATTTTTCCTTGTTCGTATGCGCGAAGGATACATGATCGGATGAAGAATGAAGGTAATGTTCTTGCTCTAACCTTTTCTTCTTATTTCCCTTCTTTCTCGGAGCTCTGGATTTGAGGCGGACGTGGCAGAAGACTGGATGCTGGACTGACAGGCACGGTGAGCGTTACACTGCAGGATGCAGAATAACGCGAAGCGTGTGCTGCTCATCGGGCGTGGTTTAAATAGCCTCCAAAGTAGTCCCAGGTAAGAAGTTCGCCAAGACCACACCCGAGTAAAAAATAGTCCCTGAAACAAAGTAGTTCCTTCCAGGCCTCACGTTGGCTTGGATTCTTTGCAGCATGGTCTGCATGAGGTAAGTTTATTCATATGAGCCTGGCGCCTATGACTGAGCATAGGTTTAGAATCACTGTATGCACATTTATATCGTGAATATTAATGAGGGGTAACCTGAAAATCCAACATGGATTCGGCCCTCGAGGCCTTGCACACATGTTATTCCTGTTCTGGTCTTATGCAATGAGCCAATGTAATAAAGTAAGATTCATTTGAACGGCCCTTCTCGTGTCTCCCTTTATTCTCACCATATTTTTCCTGAAAGGTTTCACCTCTGAATGTGCCCTTTATATCATTTACTTGCCAAGAATGCCTACATCCTGGCGCCTCCTGAAAATGGCCTGGGCATTCACTATTGCCGGCATTCCAAGGAGAGTTAAGTGGTAAAATAATATTTGCATTGTGGCTACATCCCAGCTGTGCTAACCTTTAATTTGGAGGTCCCCACTTCATCAACAAGCGCCTGAACATTTGAGCATCCGGAAGCCGTTTTGCCTTTGCTCTGCTCCATGGAACGTTCTTATTGTCTGTGGGCTTTTCATTGCTATAGTATATCTCCCCTCGAACCAGGGGTGGACTGGGAAATAAAAGAGGCCTTGGAAATAACCTTTCAAAGTGACCCTGTATTACACATTTTCAGCAAGCCCTGTTAGTCTAGAAAATACCCTACCATAGCATAGACGGTATATTGTGTTGGCAGAAAACCAACCGCATCATATGTCTAGCATCGCCAATACAGAATCGTCAGCATAACCATAGAGCATCCATTTTGTACCAACAGAATTCGCCATTTTGCAATTTTGCTTTTTCTTGCTTTTCTATTCTAATGCTTTGCTAAAGTGGATTCTATTTCATTCTGCTCCTGCACAGAGCAAGGCCAAAAGTCACATGCTGAGAGACTAGCCCAGACAGCCCAGACAGCAGTACACTGTTTTCCTCCCTCACAAGTCCTTGGAAGTAAGCAGAAAGGCATTTAATCACCAAGCAGGTGCCAGCTAGTCTTGCTGAAATGACAGAAACTGTATAAATAGACATTTAATGGCTTGAATTATGCTCTCCTTCACGGCCCCCCTTTCCTGGGCCCTTTTAGATCGAGCCGACCTCTAGTTCACAAATAGAAACCAAGAGATAGCAGGGCTTGGAATGTGTCTCACCTACGAACACAGCTTGCTTGCAGAACAAGAGCACTATGCTCTCTGTAACAAAGAATAGTGTCTGTGCCTTTGCAGATTGCAACTGTTGCTGAATAAATGTCTTAGAAGGTGTCATATTGGTCATAATTGTCAATCACCTAACCCTTGCTAAAGAAGATACATTATGAGCGGTTTTCGATGTGTCACTACTGATAATATGATGGTCTTTTTGTATATATGTGACTGTTGTAAAATGTTTACTCTCTTGCGTCTCACAAGGTCTGGGTAACACACGTTGCGGGACGTGAGATCCGGTCGGCCGATTGAGACTATTTGCTTTGCAATAAACCCTAGATTTTGGGAATTGAACCTCGTGTCTGCGATATCAGTTCGTATGTGGTGATTGTGCCTTGTTTCCATGCACGAGGGTCCCCCAGTGGCCCATCAAAAAATGGCACCCAAATAGGGACCCTCCCCCATTTTCTCCATCGTGTACGTTGAAATTTGAAGAAGGCGGAAAAAACAAATCGAGGACGAGGCCGTCGAGCCGGGATCAAGAGGTGTTTGGGGTGCCCCTGTGAAAGTGATGAGAGACTCCTTTGCAGATCTGTACGCAACCTGTCCCTGATCTACCCGTCCGGCCAGAGAGCAAGAAGGAGAGGGTCCCGAAATGAGGAATATTGAGCCAGATACGCAGACACAACGATCCTTGGTTGCATCTGTATACGGACGAATTGCGTCTTGAGAGACGAACTGATTGATCAGGTGAGTCATGCCCCGATCTTAACACCCCTGATATTGGTTGAGAGTTGCTCTTGCAAGATCAAACGCCCAGGGTAAGGTACTAATAAGAGCAAACATGCCTGGGAAATTGTCTTCCTGTCTAGTGGGATTTTTCCACTGCAGTAGACAATCTTTGTAAACTTGCCAGGCTGCGCCACCCGTAGGGTCACCAGCGTTTGAGATGTATGTGAAGTATGGAATAGGGGCAATAATGTTTTGTGAAATTTGGCATAGGCAGACCAGACATGTAGAAGATTTGCAATGGCCTAAAAATGGGAGTTTCGAGATGGCGCAAATAGAGCATTTGAAATCAGGATTGCTGCACAAGAAAGCACGCCCTGCGACATTTGACGTCATTAGAGACTGTAGGAAGGAAGCTAATCTCTGCTTAAGAAGCAGAGAGAAACATGCGTGTAGGCACAAATCTAATGCAGATAGAGCGCTAGAACAGGAAGAAAAAGAATGGCATGAGCAAATTAGAAAGGCAGACAGGAGTCTCCAAATGGGCATAGATAAAATATATCTTCAACCAGAGTTGAATGCATCAGATGAACTAATCAATAAGATTTTAAATGAGAAAAAGACAAGAATGTCCTAAAAGTAAGACTGACATATTTACAGCAGTGCCCATTGTTCAGCTTCAGCCCCAGCCCATCCCCGCTACTCAGCCTCAATTACAGCCTTAGTTACCACTCCCCCTTCCAGTTGTTCCATCTGCACAAGCCCCTCCCGAACACGTGATCCCACTTCCCCCTTCTCCTACCGAGCTTGAATCCACAGCTATCAGAGAAGACAGTATGGGAGGAGCGGGGCCTGCACAAAGCGTGTATGCTAGAATAACCTATAGTGCGGTCAGCAAGGAGAGGAGGAAGGAGTTGAAAGAACAGGCAGAAATATATATCAAAGGAAATGATGAGGCCTCGATGCTGGGGTCGATGTATGATTATAAGAAGCTCAGTGAGAAACAGGTATTGTTGGAATGCATGGGGGAATATCTTATGGAAAGATGGAAGCAATTAACTGGGATGGTGCCGCCGCAGAAGTTGCAGTATTTTAATGCCTTTTCGCGTATAAGAGAAAGTGATTCAGAGATGAAGGAGCATGTGGACAGGCTTTTTGAGTTTAAAAATTAACTTGATGAATTATATTCAGAGATGTTTTCTGTTCCTGTGTTTCAGTACAAAGAGGTAAGAAGAGAGAGACAAGAGACGGTACCATATGAGCAACGGCGACTTTTTCCGCCATCAAAACAGGTTAGTGAAGAAATGAAAATATGTACGCAAGAGGCGTTTAGATGGATTACAGATAATAGCATGCCTACAATGGAGGTGCATGATACATTTGATCAGTATTAACACACAAAACAGAAATCGGAAAAGCAGCTTCTCTCGAGCTGATTAATTCTTAAGCCATCAATGCGTAGCCCTAACACTCTCCTTAATCAGAAAAGCTATCCTGTCCCTTCATGCTGCTGCTGGCCTTAGAGAGCGCTGTAGCACCGACTATCTAAAGGAGATAGATAGATGAAGAGAGACTCACCCTATTCCTTCATTCAATGAAGTGGCTTTCAGCAAGGTATTAACAAATGATTGTATTATTCAAAAACCCTAATTTGAATACAAAGTAGTTAAAAATTGCAGTATAGGAATTCATACCCCATACCTGCACACTTTGGTCAATCAGAAAGTTCGCGTGGGACTATGCATCACAATTTGGACAGTTTATTTGCCCTCCGTGAAGTATGTCTGATTGTCCCAAGTGTAATGTACTAAAACATTTCAGAATATAAATAACACTCTCAACATGTTGTTATACTCCCACACATTATCTCTCCCTTTGGAGTACACACAATGTTAGATTTTTTTGAGAGACTGTGGTTTTCACATAAAAACAATTAGAATGTACACACCATTGATTAAAGTTTCCAATTTGCTCAGGTCCACCATGTGTCACTCTTAGTCGGGTGACATCTGAAAATCTGGTCGACCGGTTTCAATGATTTTCTCTTTCGTATATCATCTTCATCAGGACCAATTGCTTCTTTGTTTGGACACAATCTGTGCGCCCCTCGGAAACATTAATTCGACATATTCTGTGGGGCAAACAGAGAAAAGGTCAAGGTGACTTCTCCCATGTATAAAACCGAGTGTATGGCACTTATAACTTTTTTTGTATATTGCACAGTTGTTTTAAAAAGTATTCAATCAATGAGAGTCATTTAAGTGACATTGTAAACAGGCTATTTCCCCTCTCCCCATCTTTATAGGGTATGCAACATTGTTATAGATATTTCAAGGTACAGATGATCGTACCTGATTTTCTTGTATGTGCAATAATAATGCACACGTAACATGAAGATTTTGGGCAGGTCTGTTTGCCGAGTCAGTGCAACTGCATCGATGCTTGGTCTGTAACAGATTATCATATGTTTTACTCCCCATTTGTGTGCTCTGCACTCCTTATTATTCATATTACAGCTAATTAACCAAAAGGTTAGCGTTGTCTCCTGATTACCTGGCTGGAATCTGGTTACCACGCTTTAGAGCTGGTTGAGTCAGTGGTGTAGAATTCGTATTTTGCTGTGGTTAAATCTGGGATGATCCTGTAAAAGAGGGGAACCCAGTTTGTAACAGCACCTCAGATGTACAGGCTGTCTGCTATTATATCGGCAGTTCGTATTATATTCAACACCCATGTGAACACAATTAGATCATTCATTTTAGGTGATGTTCATAGTGCAATATCAGTAATGTTATCCCAGATCTAGGGTACCCATCTACCCAGATCTACCCATTATTTCCAGATCTTAAACTTAGTCCAAGATCTATCCATTTTGAGTCTTATGTGTGGCCACATTTTACTGGTAATGTCTTGAACACACAGCCAGCACCCATACCGCACTGCTGCCTTTCACTTACTTAATTCGTTTCCAGTTGGTTCGCTCAACATCTCGCGCGGGCTTCACACTGTCCTTGCGGCGTTCGGATTCCCCTGGTAAACGCAAGATCTATGCGCGTGTTTATGTTTACTCTACGTGGCGTCCTGGCAGCCATATTGAAATGGGTGTCGTGTCTAATGGCGCAGCTGCCATCTTGTGATGGGTTAGCTTATCCTCTGCAAACCACCATGTTTATGTAGGCGGAGAAGGTAAATCTACCTCACTAGAAACAGCCAGACCAAAATATTTAGCACACGGATAAATGGATAAATTACAGAGTAGCAACCTACATTCTCCCTGTCTTATTTCAATCGCATGGTCTTTAGCCTATTGTGTATTCCTGGCGGCATATAGTATATATATAATTACATATATAAATATACAGAACTATATCTACAAATTTTATGTAGAGAATCATACAGAGGATATGAGCCCCACTGACCGTTCCTCCCTTTCTCAAAGGCCCAGACCTATAATGTATCTAGTGCATCCTGGTCTTCAGGCTTAGCCGGTTCTAAGAATGGAATGAACCGTGTCTTTGAGTTATTTTATTAGTGCCAGAGAGTTCCATTGAATCTCTTCATTTAAGCCATGCTTAACTGTATCTAAACAGAAAATCCATTGCTGTTCTTTCTTTAGAAGGATGTCATGAAAGTTACCACCCCTCTGGGGTAAGTGTACCTTTTCAAGTATGGTCCACTTAAAATCCTCCCCCATATTTTGTTGCGATACAAAGTGGCAGACTAGTGGTGCTGTCATTTTTCTTGTCCTCAGACAGGACTTGTGTTCAATCAATCGTGTTTTTACTGTACGTGCTGTCATCCCGATATATCTCAGGTTACACGGGCAGGTAATGAGGTATATGACCCCTTTACTATTACAATTCGTCAGGTGTCTCTGTATCCACGGTGTCTTCCACCCTATATCGATGGATTTACTTCTTGTGGTCTGCTTGCACATAACACATGCCGCACATGGGGTGTGTCCAACTGGACTGGTGGTATCCCAGAGGGTGCTGTGATTTGCGTTCTCCTTTGGCTCCACAAGTGTGTGTACCAGTTTATCCCAGATGTTTATTCTCCGTTTGATGGAGAATAGTGGATAAGCTAGTTCAGTTGTTCCAGTATTTGAAATTGGCCTAAATTTCTTAATCTCTCTCTTTGAGATGTTAAAAATAGGAGAGTAGCTCAGTACCGCTGTGATGGTATCTCCCTGGATCGTCTTAGCATGCTGTTGCAAAGTAGTCGCACGTGGTATATTTCTTGCACGTTTCTGTGTGTCTTTGACAATTTTCCTTGGATATCCTCTCTTCAGCAGTTGGCGTTTTAGTTCTCCAGATTGGTGTTGGTAATCCGAGACCCTCGTGCAGGTTCGCCTATATCGCAAAAATTGCCCAAATGGCAAATTGTCACATAAGGCACATGGGTGGTAGCTTCCATAATTCAATAATGCGTTTCGATCAGTAGATTTTTTATAGATCTTGGAGATCAATCCTCCATCTACTGCAGCAACATGTAGGTCCAAGAAGTGTGTTTCTGTTTTACTGTAATCAATTGTGAATTTTAAAAACGGATTTTGTATACTGAGCCAGAGACCCGCTCTGCAATTTTCATTAGCCAGTAGCACGTTGTCTGCTTTGTTAACATTGTTTGTAACATCAACTTCCAGTCTGTTTCCAGCGAGCACGAACTGACTGGGGAAGTTAATGACACTTCCCAGCAGTCCTTGTAGTTTCGTGCGCCTTTATCTTTCTAATCCCGGCGCGAACGCGCCGGCACGAAAGAGACAATCCGGTCTGTGCCGGTCTGTGGCCGGGCATGACGGCGTTTCATTTGGGGTAGGTCTTTGCTATACTAGTTATGGAAACCCACCCCCATCTCTAAATGCAATTACATCTAACCCATCATGCCTCAATAATAATTCTCAGTATGATAGGGTCCCCTGTGCCCCGTCGCTGACTCCAATCGCTGCATCCCCCGTTAATCAGCATCCAGATCTTCTTACTGCTTCATCACAGTCTGTTACTCATGCTATTAACAACAAAGAAGGGGGTTACACCATCAGACACCCCCTTGGCTCTTTGAATTGTATGCTACTTAACACCAGATCATTGGTCAAGCACGCCCTTGAAGTCTCCATATATTTCGAGGATAACAACTTTGATGTCTGTGCTATAACGGAAACTTGGGGCACCGCATCATCAGGACCATCATTACAGTTTGCCATCCCGGATGGCTATTGCATGATTAGACAGGGTAGAGAGACGGGGAGGGGAGGTGGGGTAGCTCGTATTTAAGGAAATCTTTATTAGCCTGGAAAATCAAGGGCCATGCTATGGAAGGAACTGATTTCATTCACATAAAAATAGGGATGAACTCTAAAACCACAGTGAATCTTGTTCTCATCTATCGGCCCCCATCTTGCATAGGCAAATTCGGTACGGATCTCGCAAGTTACCTCCTGCCGTTACTGAAACCCAATTCCCGGTTTATAGTACTTGGAGACTTTAACTATTGGCTGGGTCACCCCGAAGACCAGAATGCACTTGAACTAGCACAATCTTTTACAGATCTGGGCTTCACTCAAATAGTTCAAGCCTCCACCCACAACCTGGGACACACTTTGGATTGGGTAGCAGTTATCAATATCCTGCATCATGATGTACTGGTATCTCCCTGCCCATGGTGGGATCACAATGCTGTGCATTTCTCGATCCACGTACCCTTCATCACTAAAGTCCAGCCCACCCACTTGGAAGCGATTTCACATTGCAACACTAAACTTCTTACCCTGGATAAAACAGAAGCACTTGCTTCTCAGACTTTACATATTCTTGAGACAGATGACATTGACGTACTTACTAAGAAAATTAGCTCTAATCTCAAATTGGTAGCGGACTCTCTCGCACCTATGAAAGTCAAAAAAATATCATTTGTAAGGAAACCTACCAACCCATGGTTTTCCCCTGAACTTCAATCTTTGAAAGCTGCTTCCCTGAAGTTATTCTACATCTGGAAAACCAATCAATCCCCTACAGCATTATCTAACTATAAAGCATCCACTCATAATTACAAAAGAGCTATCACTGAAGCCAAGAAATTTTATCTGGACTCCAGAATCTTTCAGGCTACCTCGAACTCTAAGGAATTATTTAAAATGCAGAAACAACAAGAGATTGTCTCAGAACCTGTAGCATCGACAATCATAAAAAATGATGACTGGTGCTTGGATATCCAGAACACCAAGGCTAATAAACTGAATGGTATTCGAGAATCCATAGCCACCAAAAAAAGTGTACTCAAAACACAGGGCACCCACACAGTCAATAATACCTTCATTAGGGATCCAGACAATTCCATCTTTGACTTTGAACCCATATCAGAGGTGGAGCTAGTCTCCATTATCGACAAACTCAAAGCAACTAACTGCACGGGTGATCCATGTGCCTCTACTATCATTAAAACACGCCCCCCTTCTTTGGTACAGGCCATATGTAAATTTGTTAATGCTTCACTTCGAACTTGCACAGTTCCAGATGACCTGAACAAGCCTGGGTCACCCCATTACTGAAAAAACCCAATTTAGATCAAGGTGTACCCACGAACTACAGGCCAATAACTAATACCCCGTTCCTATTAAAGATATTGGATCGGGTTGCTTATACTCAGTTGGCTCAACACCTGAGTTCACACCCTATTCTCAACTCTTTCCAGTCAGGGTTCAGACAAGGTTTCGGCACTGAGACCTCGTTATTAGATCTTAAGTCACAACTGCTCCAAAGACTGGATAATCAGAAGGCCTCCCTTCTCATGTCATTAGACCAATCGCCAGCGTTCAACCTCGTCGATCATGTCATATTGGCAGAAAGGCTTTTGTCAGTAGCCAACTGCTCGTGGTCTGCCGCTAATTGGCTACTCTCTTTTCTATCTAATAGATCTAGCAGAGTATGCGCTCATGAGGCCAAAGCTCCAGCAATTAAGATACACTTTGGTGCACCTCAAGGAGCCAGCCTGTCTCCTTGTATATATAACATCTTCATGACTCCCTTCTTTGCCCACCTTGCCCAGGGGGGCATACTATTCTCTAATTACGCAGGTGACACACAGTGTGTCATCCCCCTCATTGGCCAACACAATCAAGATGAAAGAGAACTTAATCGCATATTCACAATCATCGAACACTGGATGATGTTGAATAATCTTGCTTTAAACCGTGGAAAGACGGAACTCATGGTTGTGGGTTCTGACAGCATTTTGACTAAATTAGACCCAGCTTGTAAACATTTTCAGCTGGGAGATGCTCTCATTCCCTCTCTTCCCAAAGTAAATATTCTGGGGGTGGTTCTGGACCAATCACTTACCATGAACTCCTATGTGGCTAGTACGGTGTCCTCGGCCACCTATTATATTAAATTGCTTTCCCACATGCGACCACTTATCTCGCAACCTAACGCAGAGTCCATTGCTCGTGCCATCATAGGATCAAAATTGGATTATTGCTGCAGTCTCCTAGCAGGTGCTAGCAAAAAGACCATCAGTCGCCTTCAGGTGGTGCAGAATGGAGTGGTCAAGAGTTACTTTTGGTCTGGCCCGTAGAGCACATGTTTCTGAGGCACGTCGTGCTTTGCACTGGTTGCCCATGGATGCGCGCATTACCTTCAGACTCATGGTTATCACTTTCAAATGTCTCAAGGGCATCATGCCCATTTACCTTCAAAGGTACATAGGAATAAAATCTAATCTCAGAAATCTTCGCTCCAATAATCAGAACCTGCTTCATCAGCCTAAAGTCAAAACCAAGAAAGCTCAATGGGGTGCATTCGCCTTTGTGGCACCAGCTATCTGGAATACCCTACCAGTTCAGTTGAGACACTCTGTAGCCCTGAACAACTTCAAAAAGGACTTAAAAATATTCCTTTTCAAGTATTAGCACAGGATCCTTAGCTTCTCCTTTTCTGCTCCCGGTCCTACCTGTCTTCTTCTTTATTTGTCTTGTCGGCGCCCTCAAACCTATTGGTTTATGGTTGCGCAATATAAATGCAATAAAGTAAAGTAAAGCCATTGATGAAATTCATGCAGTATCTCCTCACTACTCTCGAAGATGATGAAAATGTCATCAATGTATCTCCACCACACCTTGATGTTGTTCAGAAAGGGGTTGGTGGCGGAGTATACATGTTCTTTTTCGAAATGATCCACGTAGAGGTTTGCCAAACTAGGGGCAAACGTACCGCCCATCGCCGTCCCAGAAATTTGCTGGTAAAACTGGTTATTGAATAGAAAGAAATTCTTGGTCAATGCTATTTCTGTCATGGCAGTAATAAATCCGTCGTGACCCCTGTTGAGATCGGCATTTTGTAGAAGATGTCGTCTTACCATCTCAATTGTTTCAAGTTTCGGGATGCTCGTGTAGAGCGACTCCACATCCATTGTCACAAGCCACTGTTCTGTAATGCTGAAGGGAAGTGTGTCTATTAGAATGAGCATTGCCGTTGAGTCCTTGACATACGATTGCATCTTTGGTATGCCGTCCCGCAGGAACCTATCCACATATTGTGATAGGGGCTCCAAGATTGATTGTATCCCTGACACAATAGGTCCCCCAGGAATTGGAGATACCCCCTTATGCACCTTTGGTAGTGCGTAAAAGGTGGGAATTTGTGGATTGGGCTGTGCGCCTCATTGTTGGTAACTAGCTCTTACAGCAATGCTTCTTCTACCAGTGGTGCAATTAAGCCTCGGATGATTTGCGTGGGATCCGCTGGCAGCTTTCGGGAACTTCTTTCGTCCTTCAAGAGGTCATTGACCATTTTCTCATAGTCTTCCAGGTCCATTATTACCGTGCCCCCCCCTTTGTCTGCCTGTTTTATTACAATGGCATCGTTTGTCGCGAAATGCCATCAATTGTTCTTTTGTGCAGTTGTTGTTAACAAATGGAAGGTTGTCTTCCAGTTCCTTCAGCTTCTTCATTAGGGCTTTCTCAAAGGTTGCTGATTCTGGTGTATTACTGTGTGGTGGCGGAAAGAATTGTGAAAGAGGTCGTAAACTTGTATCCTCAACTGGTCCGATGTTAACTTTGTCTGCAAAAAATTGTCTTAACTTTATTTTTCCCATAAGTTGTGTTAACTCTATGCACGTTTGGAATGGGTCATATCTTGCCGTTGGAACACATGACAATCCCTTCTGTAATATTTGTTCCTCTGCTTCTGTCAAGTGATGATGAGAGAAATTCATAATTAAGGAAACGCTGGCTGTGGGAAATTCTGTCCCCTGCTCCGTGTCACTCTCGGTGAGAACATCTGCCACCTGGGACTGCCTCGATTGCCGCCAAGTTGGCCTAAAAAATGAGGAGCTTATTGTTATTGTTGATTGTAGCCGCCTCCATAGTTACCCTGGAAGCCTTGTGCATTGAAGCGCGCTTGTTGCCTTGGTCTGCCTTGCGCCCCTCCTCCTTGTCCCTCAGCACTATTGTTGGAACTATTACTAGAATTGTTAGAGGAGTCTAAACTGTTGTTCCTACAATTTCTATACCCACCTGGGGGATTTGCTAGATAGGCATTTCGTCTCGCTAACTTGGCTTCTGATGTGTAATAATCCTCTGTGGTATACGGATACACTTTTGCGTGTTCAAATACTGACAAATCTTTTTTCAGTTTGAGGATTTTTCTTGCCGTGTTCATCTCCAGAAATTCATTCAAAGTGACATCTAGTGCAGCCAACTTAGTTTTAAATGCTTCAATGTCAATCAGATCTTTAATTGTTGTAAATTTTGTTTCCAGTTCTCTCACCAAATTGTCTGCGATGGATTTTGCAGTATTGATTATTAATATTAGCCAATCACGCGTCCATTTGTTGGCAATGAAGGACCAATCTTTTCGGAACTGCAGATGTTCTAAGAAAATCCGCGGCTCGATCCTGATGATGAGACCATTTGGCGCTGCATGAGCCCGGAGGTATTCAGTCATTAGGGCGCCATGTAGCTCAGCCCTTATAATCTTTTTCCGAAGAATTTCTACTTCGTTCCACTCATCTGAACTAGTGTTACTCTGTCTTGGTATGTTGATCCCCAGGAGGGATGGATTGGATAATATCCCTTCCACCAGGTCTTCTGCATATGCAAGGTAGTTGGTGTCTGCCATACTGGGTATATTCGTATGGTTATTGCAGCTAATGTCGATCCTAGAAATGGGTTCCTATGGACGGGGGGGTTTTCAAATAGCCTATATGATATTTAGACAAATATTAGCGAGTTGAGAACAAGCTCCTCTCGCATATAATTGTATAATTCTGATCCCAGCAGTGGAAAACCACTGCACAAAGGCTATAAACAACACGGGGAAAGTTTTTTTTGGGTGGTACCTCCAATTTAGGGTACTTTGTCCTTTCTGTTACCACAATATATATTAACACACAAAACCGAAATCGGAAAAGCAGCTTCTCTCGAGCTGATTAATTATTAAGCCATCAATGCGTAGCCCTAACAGTCTCCTTAATCGGAAAAGCTATCCTGTCCCTTCATGCTGCTGCTGGCCTTAGAGAGCGCTGTAGCACCGACTATCTAAAGGAGATAGATAAAGAGAGGCTCACCCTATTCCTTCATTCAATGAAGTGGCTTTCAGGCAAGGTATTAACAAATTATTGTATTATTCAAAAACCCTAATTTGAACACAAAGTAGTTAAAAATTGCAGTACAGGTATTCATACCCCATACCTGCACACTTTGGTCAATCAGACACTTTGCGTGCGACTAGGCATCACAATTTGGACAGTTTATTTGCCCTCCGCGAAGTATGTCTGATTGTCCCAAGTGTAATGTACTAAAACATTTAAGAATATAAATAACACTCTCAACATGTTGTTATACTCCCACACATTATCTCTCCCTTTGGAGTACACACAATGTTCGATTTTTTGAGAGACCGTGGTTTTCACGTAAAAACAATTAGAATGTCCACATCATTGATTAAAGTTTCCAATTTGCTCAAGTCCACTATGTGTCACTCTTAGTCGGGTGACATCTGAAAATCTGGTCGACCGGTTTCAATGATTTTCTCTTTCGTATATCATCTTCATCAGGACCAATTGCTTCTTTGTTTAGACCCAATCTGTGCGCCCCTCAGAAAGATTAATTCAACATATTCTGTGGGGCAAACAGAGAAAAAGTCAAGGTGATTTCTCCCATTTATAAAACAGAGTGTATGGCACGTACAACTTTTTTTGTATATTGCACAGTTGTTTTAAAAGGTATTCAATCATTGAGAGTCATTTAAGTGACATTGTAAACAGGCTATTACCCCTCTCTCCACCTTTATAGGGTATGCAACATTGTTATAGATATTTCAAGGTACAGATGATCGTACCTGATTTTCTTGTTGTATGTGCAATAGTAATGCACACCTAACATGAAGATTTTGGGAAGTTCTGCTAGCCGGATCAGTGCACCTGCATCAATGCTTGGTCTGTAACAGAAGATGATCATATGTTTTACTCCCCATTTGTGTTCGCTGCGCTCCTCATTATTCATATTACAGCTAACTAACCAAAAGGTTAGCATTGTCTCCTGATTACCTGGCTGGAATCTGGTTACCATGCTTTAGAGCTGGTTGAGTCAGTGGTGTAGAATTCATATTTTGCTGGGGTTAAATCTGGGATGATCCTGTAAAAGAGGGAAACCCAGTTTGTAGCAGGACCCCAGATGTACAGGCTGTCTGCTATTATATCGGCAGTTCGTATTATATTCAACACTCATGTGAACACAATTAGATCACTCATTTTAGGTGATGTTCATAGTGCAATATCAGTAATGTTATCCCAGATCTAGGGTATCCCCGTTATTTCAAGATCTTAAACTTAGTCCAAGATCTATCCATCTTGAGTCTTATGTGTGGCCACATTTTACTGGTGATGTCTTGAACACAAAGCCAGCACCCATACCGCACTGCTGCCTTTCACTTAATTCATTTCCAGTTGGTTCGCTCGATTTCTACAGAAAAAGAAAAAGAGGTAAAAGACAAGAGTGAATCTAAAAACAACAGCAGGTAGCAAGTCATAATAGAGGTAGAGGAAATGCACAAGCAAGATGAAATTATTCAAACATGCATGGAGGTCCACTTGGATTAAAACAATGTGCATACTGTAAGGAAGAGGGTCATTGGCGAGCACAGTGTCCACATTTGCAAAATAGAAATGGGAATGGGCCGAGAAGACAGAACAGAGGTCGCCCGGGAGCACAGCGGCAGACTAGAAACAATAGTACACAACAAAATCAGAATAATCAAGCAAATAGTAACCAGAATCAGAACCAAAATCAGAATCAGCAGAATGGAGTTGGGGATGGAAATTATTTTATACTCAAATACATACTATTCTGGTGACTATACATCAGTTGATGTATTGTTCCGCTAGGACAGCCCAAGACAGGGGTCGGAACCAGTGTCTATTCCCGTTTATCAGAAAGGACACTACGTAGAAATGAAAGTTGGGAATAAGGAGCACGTTTTTCTTGCGGACACAGGTGCACAGAAGTGCTCAATAGACCATCACTTAGTTCCAGAGATACCACTGTCAGGGCAGCAGAATGTTTCAATAGAGTTTGCAGGCACCCCAGTGATTAGTCCCGTGTCCCAGTCAGTACCAATAACACTAGGACCATTCACTGAGTCTTGTCCGTTTCTGTTGACACAGAATTGTGGCGAGAATCTATAGGTTAAAACGTGTTAAAGAAACTAAGTGCGGTTATTCATTGTTCTCCTGATGGAGTGTTTTTGACAATATCACCACAAAAAATGCCAGAGTCCCAATTCCTGTCCAAACCGCTGCCAACAGAGTTAAGTAAGTTACTGACTTGCATATGGGTGATGAATGATAATGATGTTGGTTGTTTGAAAATAAAGTCGGTGAGAGTTGTTTTGAAAGAGGGAGTAACATTACCACGTATTCCCCAGTATAAAATTTTGGTGGAGGGCGAAAAAGTATTAAAATGTATTGTCCCAGATTTGGTTAAAAGAAACGTAATTGAACAAATTACTGGTAGCACTTGTAACAGTCCCATTCTTCCAGATTATAAAAAGGAGGTAATGAAATATTGCTCCATTTTATAATTGATTTACGTGCATTGAATGAAGTAGAAGATCCCCAATTTCCCTTGGTCCCAGATGTCACTACCATTCTGACAATGATTCCAGCCTCTGCTTCACATTTTAGTGTTGTCGATCTTAAGAATGCATTTTGTAGCATCCCAGTACATCCAGATAGCAGATACCTATTTGCTTTCACACGAGGAGGGCGTTCTTTCACATTCACACGAATTCCACAAGGTTACAGTGAGAGAGAGCCCAAGTATTTATAGCAGAGCATTAAAAGAACAACTAGACATGCTAGAACGACCAGCGGGTTGTGTACTATTGCAGTACATAGATGATTTGTTAAGATAGATCGAGAGCATCTCTGGTATGCCTAGTCCAAAGACACAGAAAGGAGTCAGATCCATAATAGGCATGGCTTCATACTGCCGACAGTGGATAGCAAATTTTGCAATGATTGCAAAACCAATGGTGGCATTGACAAAAAATGATGCCGCCCTACCTTTGCCATGGGATGAGGAATGTCAGAATGCATTTGATCTGCTCAAAGTTGCTTTGTACTCAGCTCCTGTTTTGGGCACACCTTTGGGCACACCAAATTATGAATAAGTTTTACAATTATTTGTGCATGAGAATGAGGGCTGTGCGCTGGTTGTTTTGACACAGGAACAAGGAGGAAGAAATAGACCATGCGGTTATTTTTCTTCCACGCTGGACAGTGTAGCATGTGCTTTGCCGCTTTGTTTGCAAGCTGCTGCTGCAGCTGCCGCGTCAGTGAAACAAACCAAAGGGATGGTGTTGGGGCACGCCTTCATTTCGATGGTGCCACACCAGAAGACGTTCTCTTAAACAGAACGCAGATGCAACACCTCACATCAGCTAGATTGACTAGATACAAAATTGTCCTGTTTGCAACACATATTCAAATTCAGAGGTGTTGCGCTTTGAATCCTGCAGAATTAATGCCCCTTCCCAATGAAGAAGTAGGTGAGAATGAATCACCTCCCCATGATTGTTTAATGGTTACTGAAGAAGAAACAAAAGGGAGAATTGACTTAACAGACACCCCACAGAAAGAGCCAGAGGGAGATCTGTTTTGTGACGGTTCCTGTTTCAAATTACCTGATGGCACTTCAACTGCTGCCTATGCCATCACGACACTAAAGAGTATTGTAGAGAGCAACATAATTCCCTACAATTCACCGCAGGCAGCAGAGATATAGCATTGACAAGATCATGTGAAATTTCTGAAAATCTAAATGTAAACATATACTGACAGTCAGTATGCATTCGGGGTGGTGCACAATTTTGGCCAACTTTGGGCTGAGAGGGGTTTCCTAACATCACATGGAACTAGAATCCAACATGGCCCTTTGATAGCGCGATTGCTGTCTGTACTTACGTGTCCAAAGCGACTGGCAATAATGAAATGCGAGGCGCATAAGAAAATAACATGTAAGGTGGGAGAAGGAAACGCATTTGCAGACAAAATTGCAAAACAAACTGCCACTTATTTAGGCACAAAAATGTTGATAGTACAGTCAGAAAAAGTGCCCTGCATGATAGAGGATGGGATTGCTACCGTCAAAGAGATGCAGGCGGATGCAACTGCTGATGAAATAAACGGGTGGGCTGAGGGCTCTGCAGAATTAGACTTGGAAGGTTGCTGGGTGGAAAAGGAGAGTAGGTTTCTGGGTGGACAAGGAAAGTAGAAAGTGGATGCTGCCCAACTCCTACGTAACTGCAATGGTCACCATGGCCCACAGCCCCACACACATATGTGCGAAAAAGATGGTTCAGCATCTGGCTACAGTATGGCAGAACGCGCATATAAGAAAAAATGCAGAGACACTAGTTCAGAATTGTATGACATGTCTGCAACACAATATTGGAAGAGGAACAGCTACCCCAACAGGTAGTTTTGGCCCCCCCTCTATGCCCTTTGAGGTGATCCATTTTGATTTCATAGAAATGGAAAGATGTCAGAAACTAAAATACACCCTGGTGGTAGTGTGTGCGTTCAGTAAATGGGTGGAAGCATATCAGCTGAAGGACTGCAAAGCCATGAGCACGGCTAAAGTGATGTTAAAAGAATACTTTTCCCGATTCGGCCTGCCGCGGGTCATATGGTCAGATAACGGACCGCATTTTGTTGCCGCTGTGATATTACAGATTTGTGCAGGCCTTCAGATTGATAAACGATTCCATTGCGCCAGACACCCGATGAGTGCTCGACTTGTTGAGCGCCAGAGCAGCATACTGAAAAATAAAATTAGCAAGATATGTTCAGGGAGCAAGCTGAAATGGACATATGCATTGTCTTTAGCTTTGTTGTGCATGCGCACATCTGTGCAAGCAAGGACAGGACTGTCCCCATACGAGATTGTGATGGGGAGACCTGTAAATGTTTGGTGTGCGCTGCAACCCAGGTGTTAGAGTGAAGTCGAATACCCTGTGCTTAGTACATAGTGTAACCTTTTAATACAGAAGCTTTGTTTGATTCATTAGCAGATGCAGGAGGCTCTTCCTGTCAGATATACCAGTCAGGGGCATTGTCTGCAGCCAGGAAACTGGATCCTAACAAAGAACTTTGAAAGGAAATCATCACTTGCGCCAAGATGGTGTGGGCCTTATCAGGTACTCCTGGCAACACAAACAGCAGTTCGTGTGGATGATCGTAAGGCATGGATCCATGCCACTCACACAAAATTATTCCATTGCCATTGAAAGAATTGCCTGATGCAGACGACAAGGAAGAAACAGCTGCCTCCGACTCGAAGGACACCATTGCAGGTTCTCTGCCACAAATTCTGCCTGAGCCTGAGAGAAAGCCTGAGAGGATTGCTAAAAAGGAGAAAGGGCTGAGTGTGCCCCAACTTTGCCCAGCTGAACCTGCACCGCCACAGGCTGACACAAAGCCTGCATTATCACTTTTGCGCCCACCATCACTTGCGCCACAGGCTGACTCTGACCCTGAATCTGGAAGTGCACCTGCACTATTAATCGATCACACAGTACCTGGAGAAATACGGTACAACCTACGTTCTCAAAATCGAAAGTGATCAGATCTTCGTGTTTCATTTTGTTGCCTCTATTCCCATCGCGGATGAAGTGGGAATCGGAGGCCTAGGGAAGTGGAGCATGGGGTTTGTACCAATCTGGCAGCTCTGGAACGTGGCTTCCCGGTGCTATCTTTGAAAATAAAAATCCATTTGTTAATCACCCCGTGCGAACGAGCGGGGCACATATGGTACGAAGGCAATTGATGTTTTCTCTGGAGTCTTTTGAGCGATGTGCAGGAGCACGATAATATTGCCTTACGCTTAGCAATCCAGTCTGTCAAGAACTGGCCTAAACACTTTGTTAACTTTTTCCGAACTTGCTGATATTTCAACGAGTGCGGCTGTGAGAAGTATAGACGATGAACATTGTTGGAGAAGAAGAGTCAAGCATAATGCCCATACCTGCTACTGCCCCCTCCTGCACCAATGCTGATAATGTAGTAAATATAGAGACTATAAAATTACCTACAAAGAGTTGCCGAAAAAGATGTATGTTTATTGTCACAAGATTTCTGTGCTTTGTGAGTATACTTGCACCAATATCAGTAGTCCCTGTATTATGGTATTTAGAGGAAATACATCCATTAGGTGCATTTGTGCCTATTAGTAATGCCTCTGTCACCGAAAGCCCAGTCCATGTAATCTCTTATACTCTGTCCCCAATGGAAGAAAGACACAGGGAAGGTTATGGAAATAACACGTTACTTTTGATAATGAACATGACACACTCAATACTGAACAGAAGCAACTGTTGGGTGTGCACGCATTTACCGCAACATGGTGGAAATGGAATGGGTTGGTATGTACAGCCATTGCCGCTTAGTTCAGCATGTTACTCATCATTAAGTGCACTATTTTATGGGAAATGGAATAAGAGTGAAACGGGCCGATTAGATAGGACAAACATGGATGAATTTGAAAAAGTGGTAATGGAACCTGTAGGTTGCTCCATATTTAACAAAGCAAGAGTGGTAAAACCAGTAGTAACGCCATGAGACAGACTGTATGTGCCCTATAAATCATCTGTAATCACGTTTCACATGAACCCACTAGGGAACAAAGATGCAGTGCCCCTCTCATATACAATAAATTACAGTCCTTGCACTGTTCCATTTTGCTTGCGAAAGAAAGGCTCCTATTCAGTAGGGACATTCAATAGGTGCATGAACATTGCAGTACTCGAGAGAGAGGAAGAACCAGTATATGTAGGTGATCCCGTCTATTTCATATGAGGGGAAAAAGCTTACCCTGGTTGCCTAGAAATTGGGGAGGTACTTGTTACTTAGGGATTCTTTTCCAAGGTGTATTCCTTTCAAAAACATCAGACATAGCTAAACTATCCAGATCAAGGCCACGACGGGATGAGGTAGCAGGATTTATTGTAGAAGATATAGCAAAATCATTTATACCATTTTGGGGTCAAGCAATACATTTGTATAATATAAGACAATTGTCAAGAATTTTGGAAAAAAAACTATAAATGGAACAACAGATATATTGTATAATATGACTCTGGAAGAGAAGGCAATTAGATTAATGACACTTCAACATAGAATGGCTCTTGACATAGTTTTGGCTGACCGTGGAGGAGTTTGCAAAATCGTGGGGTCATCGTGCTGCGTATTTGTAAGTGACTCCTCCCCTACGATATTTGAGGCAATAAAGAAGTTACACGTCTTGAGCTCTGACCTCCACCCCCCGGCAGGTAGGGTGGGAACTGAACATAAGCTCCTTCTTTTGGAAACTATTACGCTCATGGGGATGGAAATTAGTTGCAATTTTAGCAGCAGTCCTCGGAATCTTTCTAACATGTTGTTGTTGCATACAGTGTCTACCAATAATTTGCACTGAAATAAGTGACAAATGCATACACATGGTGACATAAAAAAGAACTCCCAAAGTGAATACGATTACGAATCATGAAATGCAAACTATGAAAGAATTCATGTCTATTAATATTGACGATGACAATTACAGCAGTATGCATAGTTCAGAATCAGAAACATGGTCAGAGGAAGACGCGATGTATGGTTGATGTGTTTGGCTTACGGCCAAGAGAAGGGTTTGTGAGTCTAGAAAATACCCTACCATAGCATAGACGGTATATTATGTTGGCCGAAAACCAACGCATCAAATGTCTAGCATCGCCAATACAGAATAGTCAGCATAACCATAGAGAATCCATTTTGTACCAACAGAATTCGCCATTTTGCAATTTTGCTTTTTCTTGCTTTTCTGTTCTAATGCTTTGCTAAAGTGGATTCTATTTCGTTCTGCTCCTGCACAGAGCAAGGTCACAAGTCACATGCTGAGAGACTAGCCAAGAAAGCAATACACTGTTTTCCTCCCTCACAAGTCCTTGGAAGTAAGCAGAAAAGCATTTAATCACCAAGCAGGTGCCAGCTAGTCTCGCTGAAACGGCAGAAACTGTAGAAATAGACAGTTAATGGCTTGAATTATACTCTCCTTCACGGCACCCCTTTCCTGGGCCCCTTTAGATCGAGCCAACCTCTAGCTCAGAAATAGAAACCAAGAGATAGCAGGGCTTGGAATGTGTCTCTCCTACAAACACAGCTTGCTTGCGGAACAAGAGCACTATGTTCTCTGTAACAAAGAATAGTGTCTGCGCCTTCGCAGCATGCAACTGTTGCGAATAAATGCCTTAGTAGGTGTCATATTTGTCATAATTGTCAATCACCGAACCCTTGCTAAAGAAGATACATTATGGGCGGTTTTCGATGTGTCACTACTGATAATATAATGTTCTTTTTGTATATATGTGACTGTTGTAAAATGTTCACTCTCTTGCGTCTCACGAGGTCTGGGTAACACACGTTGCGGGACGTGAGATCCGGTCGGCCGACTGAGACTATTTGCTTTGCAATAAACCCTAGATTTTGAGAATTGAACCTCGTGCCTGGCGGACCAGTTTGTGTGTGGTGATTGTGCCTGGTTTCCATGCATGAGTGTCCCCCAGGGGCCCGTCAGCCCAACCATGTTGGATTTTCCACGGTCTTCCCTATATACCAGTGCACCCCTGCCTCCTTCCCTTAGACAGTCTTCCTGACTCCCTCAGTTCCTCAGTTTTGCAATATCATTAGCCTCTGGTCTTCCCATTTGAAGTTCTATAACTCAGCTTGTTTGATGTGTACGGTCTCGAGGGCAGCCTTGTTTCTTTTCTTCAACATGGCCCTGATGTGTGGCAGCTCTGAAGTGTTCAGTCAAAGCTTGGCCTTTTCTTTGCTCTCTTGGCTGGCAGTTCATCAACTCTTGCTACGACTTCTGTTTATTTTTTTACAGCATTCACTCTTTCCAGCCCTCTGCTCAACTCTAACACTTTCTGTCACTACTCAGAAAACTTGCCATGTCTGACATTGGTGGGCCGAAATTTATTTTCATGCCACCAAACTATGTATGGGGGTTAGACAGATAGACTTTTTTGAGATGCTAGTCTGTCAGGCACCACTTTAGCTTGTTGTCCTCGCGATTTGATACATTGATTATATATTTGGTTTAGGATGTCGTTATTCTGTTTGTTCTGTCGTGTCTTATCTGAGTTTGGTGGTTAAAAAGTTTGTTAAACCACCTCGCAATTAATCGTTTCTCCACACACCCAGAATATAAGAGATGCGCCAGAATGATTTGTGCATTATCCAAAGTTTTTTTTAATAACTACGGGCAAATTTTTAAAAACTTTGGATAATGCACAAATCTGTCTGGCGCATCCCTTATATTCTGAGTGTGTGGAGAAACTATGTATGGGGGTACTTGTTCTGAGCAGAACATCAGAGCCCACCGTTATGTGCTTAACTCTGTCAATGCTTGCTTTTTCTCCTGTGTGCTTTAATGCCAACACAAGCGATACCCACGCAGCATAACGTGCTAACCTGTTGCTCAATTTCTCCTACATGTGTAAGGTTTGTGCCTTTTGATGGTGGAGAATACGGTGGAAGAAAAGGTAAATAAAAGGAAAACTGAACAGCTAAGCAGCAACCTGCAGGGGAAAGCCGAACAACACACACCTTACTGCCAGGGGCGCCCCCAGGGGGTAGCCAAGGGGGGCCATGGCCACCCTTATAAAAATGCTGGCCCCCCCATTGGCCACCATGCAAAAAAGCAAACAAAATAATACTTTTTTTCCGCACTGAACTGTGCATGGACAAATAACATGCACAGTTCGGTGCGAAAAGAAATGTCTTTTTTTTTTGCTTTTTTGCCACAGGGTTAGAGTGGCACGTATGATGGTGGCCCCCCCATTACTGACTGATCTCACATGCTCAGTCAGTGAACCCCGAGTGAGGGCTTGAGGTGGAGAAGTAGAAAGGCATCATGTGGGAGAGAGGACACAAAAGATGATGAGAGGGAGGAAGCAAGAGCAAGTGGACTGGGGATTCAGCGACTACAGAGGGCGGGGGGGAGAGAAAGCATGAGCAGGGAAAGTGACTGTCCCCACTCCATCCAAGTAACGGCTTAAATTAGTTACATTTTCCTTTCGAGTTGGGTCCCTCTATATTCTGAACAAACAAGCACAAAACTTGCTGAGATTTGAATTTATGATGTCCTTCCAGAACACTCTCTTTCTCTCAGCCCACTACATAGAGATGTATGAACATGAAACCCTTCACTCCACGCTACACATTATTGTTAGTACTGAGTTCACACGAGAATAAGCACTGGAGCTGTGGCAGTGAACGTTTTTGTTGTTGCTCTGGGCGAAAGGCCATTTTGTCATCCAATCCAGACACAGGCCCTTGCATGGCGCAAGCACCACGGCCACGTGGACTATTTCCCTCTCAGGTTTTAAACTATCTTTTTAAAACATAGCAGGAAAGATTATGAAATGACTATAGCAGGAAAGATTAAAAGTGAAGACCCCCATGCACCTCTGCCCCCAAACACTCACGCACACGCATTGAGCAGGTCGTCATTGCTTCAGCTGTGCAAACCTTTAGCCCATTGAACAGTGGAGGCACCATTAGTCACAAGCACTGAAAACTGCAATCTACCCTGCCAAACGGGACCATAAAGATTCTTCAGCACGAATACTACAACTCAACATGTAGTGAAGGCCCCTGTACACCTACCTATCTACAAAATGTATAGCATAGCTGAATTCATGATACCCTTGGGAAAATAAAAAGATCCCTGGGTGACTGTGGGGAGCATGTGTTACCAGGGTATCTTTATAATTATTCTTTTACAACGCGCTTTACACCAGAGAGGTATTCTAAGTGCAAGACCAGGATTCAAACCTGTGTTGCTATGTATGTTGTCAAGTTGCCCCTGAGCTATCCACCCGGCCTATGTAAATGGTAGCATTGATGTCTCCTATTTGTACCTTTACTCAACAAAGGGCTGCTAAATTGATGTATGAACAGGGAGGCCAGAGTTCTAATGCCAGCTCCACTGAAGCAATTTGTGTGATTCTTGGCAAATCACCTTATATCGCTTGTCCTAAATCCCCTAAATTGGCACAATTGGGAGCATTCAAAATAACTTAAACCCTGTATCAAGCATTACATGAAAACTAAAAAGTACATTTTACTATAGAGTTTTTCCTATCCCCCAAACAATATAGATATGCAGTACCTGTGCATCATGAAGGATAATGGATATTTAATTCTTTAACTGGTTTGGGTAGGGAACCCAAGTGAAAACAGTTCAGAACTGGAACCAAAGAGTGATGCTGAGAGCACTATAAGAACATGTTTATTACCACGCTGCGTCTGCACTGCACGTACTAGGAAAAATGCATGTATGTTTGTTGATTTATTTATAAGCAATAACTGACCCAAACACAGGTTAAGATGTATAAGAGGGATAAAGCAATTCAATTCAATTCCATTTAAAAATTGGAACATCTGTACAGTATATCTCAAAATTGGGAATTTGCCCTTCCACCCACAGATGGCTGCAGGAAACAAGCCTTGCATTCACTGCAGACATGGCTGTGCATGCAATGCCTACCCATGACAGCCACTATCCTGCAATGCTTCCCAATAAGTATCTGAATAAGCACACTGTGCATACCTAGATCCTCAGAACATGAGAGGCCACTGTGACACTAAACAAAGCCGAAAGGTGAGAACACTTGAACGGGCACTCATCTTGCAGAATCGCAGACAAGCAGACCGCAGGCCTTAGTAAAATGGCAGCATACGCACCCCGAAATAAACACATCCTGAGCCTGGATGTGCGCATTTCTGCATTGGCTCATGCTTCCAGCCAGGCTGTGTTTATTTCCGAGTTTCCATCCTCGACTAGACTGCATGTACGTTGTTGTGCGCAAAAGGCTTTTAGGAACAATTGTGCAGGGTCTGGCCAGTGGTTTACGTCTTCGGTTCACCATCGCCAAAGGTAGAGGTTTTATTTTGTTGTTGAATTAAAAATAGTGTTTCTGTAACGACGATATGCATTTTACTTAATACAAACATGAGTACAGTTCTTTCCATTTCAGCAGAGCTGTCATGATGTGGATATCTGTTGGTGTGGTTGCAAGTGCTTGCTTATGGCACCTTATTCTAAAGGCACTTCCATGGTGCCTCCAAGTGTCAAAGACTGATGATATTCCTTGAAATTTCCATTTCTGTCAAGTCATTTCTATTGGTGCAATCCTTATGCACATTTGGAGGTTTGCATGTATTTTGCCCCAGAGAGCCTGGACAGAGCTCTAATAGATGAGTTCCGTGCATCTGTAATGATTCTGCAATTTTCTTGTTTTTGTTGTGTTAAAATGCCATCTGCCACTAATGTTACCAAAAAAGTAGATTGGGGCTGGTGTGGGTGGATTGGGGGTGCGAATGAGACCGTACAGAATTGCGCGCACTGCATTTGGGGGGAAAGTAGCAGGACTTTTTTAGTGGCTCACACCCCCACTCTTGCAATTGCTGGATACTCCCCTGACCACCACCATAGAATATTCTCTTGCCTCATCCATGTTTATTCGAGCTTTCTGTCCGGGTTGCTTCCTCCCTGAATAATATGATTGTGACACTTTAGCAAACTGTCCTCTCCTGCTATATTTCCAGCACACCCCTTTTATTGCTGAACAACCTGGGTCCGACACCATGTGACCTATGAATTCATACAGGAAACAAGCACATTTGAAGCTTGTTCCCACTAATGGACTTCCTCGAGCACTTGGAGCTTTGTTCTTCTTGGTCACCACTGCTTTTATAGCTTGCGCTGCTGGAAGTGGATCCAAGGTATTCTTAATAAGGCTTACTTACTGCCTCTTTGCCCGAACAGTTCATTAATGTGGTATGTTTGGGTCCATCCGAAAATGTGTTGCCACCCATTGCTAGTAAATAAAACTTGAACAAGTCTTCCCACTCTGTAATGGGTTCTCCCGGTCTGTCCAACAACTTGGCTGGAGGTGTTATTCCCAGATTCGCCATTCTTTGTTCCTTTTCTACAACTGTCCCTTTCCACAAAACAGGATAATTCAGCTGTTCTCTTCCACGATCTTTACTCCACGTGGAACATTCTCTGCTAGCTGGGTCTTTAGTGGCTCCACACTTAATTTGTAGACTAAGTACATCTACTTGAGTAGCCACTCAGATTTGGCTGGTCTATTCCTGGTGTGGTAGCAACATGTAACATCTGTATGTTTGCGTTATGTTTAGTGAATTCACGCTGACTAGTTGCACATATGGCATATCATATTTCTTTGCACTTTGGATGGGCTGTGCATGAATACAAGAGGAGAAACTATGTGGATTCCCTATTAGTGGTAGCAAGCGTTGTTATAATTTAGATTATTTTTTGGTCTATGTGTGTGTGTGGAGTGTTTTGCTTGTAGCATAAGGATATTTAGATTTTGGTGTCTCGTGGGCTGTATTTTGGGATTGTGCGCATGCTTGAATGTGGTACTGGTATTAGTCTATGCTCATCAGATACATTAATTAGTTAACTGTTAAATAATACATGGAACTATATCAATGTGCAATTCGTTCTCTCATATACACATAGTTTTCAACTGGACTATATACTACATCACCATAAGAGATTTCCTGAAATTCAGTTATGTGTTTGTTTTGGTGTGCCACCCCAAGATTTCATGTGGCCTCATCAGGCCACCCCTATGAAAAATGGCTGGGGGCGCCACTGCTTACTGCCCACCTGCACGGGTGTTTAGAGAATCCGGGGATAGTAGGAGATAACACCAAGCACGAGCGTTAGAGGGTGCCTTAGTGCCCCGCCCCCCACCCAGTGCAAGGGTATTGGCCAGCTCACAGGCCACTTATTTCCCTTATTTCCCTGTAAAAGAAACTACCTGCATGTCTCTGTTCAATCAGGTTATACTTTAAAATGCCTTTCCGTATTAAATAATATGCACCCACAACAATGTCTTATAGGCCCTGTAATAGAGTCACCTTTAAACTCATACATATTGCATAAATATTCTCAATGTCACATTAAGTTGGATACATGAATATACGTGTGCATTAATGTCAGACATGCATTCCAATACTGCATCGTGATAAATACAGAAGGCTTCTAACTATACCTTCAAGGCCTCACAACCACGCAGAAACCCTACTGTGGACGCTCACAAGTCTGAATGCATATCAAATATTGTATAACATAGTGATAAAAAACAAGTGCTTGATCACCATGGCGAAATGAAAGGTTTCCACCAAATTGATATCTCTGGTCTCTTATGTTTCCACAATAATGACAGCCCCTTTCATAGGGGCTATGTTTTCAAGCACAAAATAATCGTCCATTGGGGTCTATTCTAACTGGGTACTCGTGTCTCAGGCAGCTGCAACCTACCACACCAATAACAAGACACCACATCCAATAAATAAAAAATAAAAACACCACACACACAGGAGGAGGGGAAAACACCACGTGTTTCCTCCCAACATTAGCCAAGGGACCTAGGCCCTCAGATCAGTAGACCCACTGGGTCTGCGTTCAGTGGAAATGGAGGCAAATGGACATGTGAGTGTCGAAGGCATTGAATCCGTCACACGGGGGAAAACCACCTGACTTGCCCATTCATAGCAGCTGGGTGCAAGAGCCAGGCCTGTAATGGTCCTTTCTGTCCAGACAAGCTCCTACTGAGGCAAGTAACTGTTGATAGGTAGCGGGAACTGTAAAAAGGGATGCTTGTCGAATGCGCGTGCGCGCGACACGGGTACCACATGGAGTCCGCTTTAAATATGGTTAATACGCAGAAACCTATCCTAAACCACACCCTAGATTTAGACAGCACACCCCAGGCCAGTAGCCTCCCCTAAACAACCTGGGGGTAGAGTGTTAAGCCATGCACGTGTTCTGTGTCCCTGGTCTGTGGAACGATCATGCCTGATGGAAGGGAAATTGGTTTTAACGTCCCCTGTGCCTGGACCACAGAATCCAACCAGACAACCCCTCTGGCCCACCTGATCTCCACCTACTCTCCTCACTTCCATTCTTACTGTTGGTAGAAATGGAAAACATTTGGTGGGGGATCCCACAAGTGCAGGGGGGGGTGGAGTTTGGGGGGGAGCGGTGTCCGAGGAGGCAGGGCTTAGAGGGAGCGAGGTGGCAGATAACCTCAGATCAAAGAAAATGTCAAAAATAATAGTTTTCCAAAGGAAATGTCAAAAATAATGGGTTTAAAACGGCACAATTTCTTTCATGCTGCTTCTTTTCCAAACTATATATCAATTCCACTTCAAACCACTTCCATGGCAATGGTGCACCCAAAATATGCACTGTTAACCAGGAAACTATCTTTTGTAGGATGGGAACAAGGGGCTTGAAGGTTAAACACATTTCCCTTGGGGCCCTACACATTCACCGGGGCCAGCACACATTCATATCTGGCCTCTAAAAAATGCAGCACATCTCAAGATATGCAACTTATCTAATGTGCTGCATTTTTTAGAGGCCAGATTTGCAAGTGTGCTGTCTCCGTGTTTGTTCTTATTTGACAAACACCAGAAAGACAAAGGAAATAGGAATGGTTTCCTGCTGTGCACACATAGGGGGGTGGAGCCAGAAGAGTGCTCATGGCTGCAATGTGCTGCTCTGCCCCCCTACTCTATGCCGTCAAAGGCACTTTTTAAATGTTTTATTTTAGTAATCCAGCGCAGAGCACTAATGGTATTTTCGCCACCAGAGCAGCTACAGCGAGCATCAGAGTTTGGATACATTCTTGCAAGCGCACGTGTACGCCTTTGGTTGGAGAGGCTTCTGCCCCCTGATCTCGAGAATACCAACACTCGAGTTCCTGCTGCCCAATATTGGCCGGCCTAAAGACCTATCTGGAAGGCCGTGCCTGTCTTCTCTCAACTTTATCCACTCTGCTGATCTGAAGTGATTTGAGAATTACGGCGCTAGCCCATACATGCAGTATATACTAAGACAATTTGCCCAGGTTTTGGGAACGTGCCGCGCTGTAGTTTCTCTTCCCAAGCGCAAGGTGTCCAGTCAGCCGTCAAATAAGCGGATTGCTATTTCTGTGTACAACCTAGAAGTACCACATAACAAATTCACCACGTTGAGTATCAAGTGGGGTATAGAGTCATTGATCGACCTTTGTGGAAGAAATAGTGTCCTGGAGATGGCCAAGAATGAATGCAAGGCACTAGGGATAGTGTCTAAATTACCATAAGGCTGAAACATGTCAACATCTATCTGTATCACCCATATTAATTGTGTGTGGGATCACTGATGCAAACAAAGCAGTCACAAATGTACAGCTTTTGATTATGTCTGTTATGTGCAATACATCCTGTCTGTTTAAAAGGTTTTAGAATATCCTTTTGCAACATTATTTGTTATTTGTTTTTTGTACTTGTGACACTATGTGCCTTTTCTTAATCATATACAATATACAATAAATTGTTTTTTTGATTCTTCTTCCGTGTATTGGGTTCTACATAGCATAACAACAAACTGTATTTGTTTAAGTTTGTAAACACTTGTCTCTCTCAAACTTTTGGGCATTGGAAAGGGGGATAATCCTTAGTTTTGTTTTGTCGCATTTATATTTACTTCCCTTTAAGTTCTGATCCCCCGAAACCAAAAAAGTGGGAACTTAACTGACTATGGTTGGAATAATCAGAGTATGTGAGACTGATCAGCAAAGCAACAGACAACAATGCAGCCCGGAAAGTAACTGTCCAAATAGGAGGGCTGAACCATCAGTTCATTGCAGAGAAAGTGGAAACAGTAAATATGATGAATGAGACTCTATACCACACAATCAAAGATGTTTACCCCTGCAACTGTCCCAAGCTCAAATCTTCGAATGGGGCACAGCACACCCACTCGAGTCCATTGGACAATTCCAATGCGATCTGTATCACAAAGGACGGAAAGTGCTGACAACCATACACACCATACAAATTCCTTCAACAGGGCGATGCCTACTAAGTTATGGCACTGCTTGGGCACTCGCCCTGATAGACCTACACTATGACCAATCAAAAGTTATCCAAGGCCTCCCAACAGGGACACACAAAGTGAATGTGATGTCACACCAACAGATGTCACTGGATACAACCAAATACCTCTTCCTGGCATTATTCAAAGGGGTAGGCATGCTTAAGGACTCTGTGATCTCCCTCCACATCGACCCAAGGGTAACTCTAGTCCCTCAACACCAACGCCGAGTTGGGTTTCACCTGCAAGCAGAAGTAACACAAGAATTGCAAATCCTACTATTATTGAAATGATAAGTGGCCTAACGCCATAGGTGTCACCCATAGGCATCGTCCCAAAGGAAAACGGCTGATTGCACCTCTGCGTTGACATGCGCATTCCAAATGCAGCAATCCAAAAAGAAAGGCACCCAGGCTCAAACATTGAGAACATGGTGGTCAGACTCAACCAAGCAAACAGATTTTCCAAACTAGATCTCAACCAGGGGTACCACCAGCTGGTTATCCACCCGACTCAAGACCCATCACCAGGTTTGCAATGCATGAGGGACGTTTCCGCTATTAGCAGCTTAACTTAGGGATATCCTGGTTGGCAGAAATATTTCAGGAGAGCATCCACAGGCTACTTCCGCAGGTACCATCACACTCAACTACAGTGATAACATACTCATCTTTGGCACCGCTCAAGAACAACACTATGAAGCCCTGACACACATGTGAAATCCTAAACATGGCAGGACTCACCTTGAACAGATCCAAATGTAACATTAACAGGGATAGTCTCAGATTCTTCTGACATATTTTCTCAGACCAAGGGATAAAAGCGGACCCAGAGAAAATCAGTGCAATAGTTGGCATAGCCCCCCCCCCAATAGGAGTGACGGAACTGCAGTCATTCTTGGACATGGCAGGATATTGCACCCGCCAGCTCCCCAACTATGCAATGCTCACGGACCCGCTAAGACACCAACTTAAGAAAGACACACCCATCGAATATGATAAGGCCTGCCAAAGAGCGCTCCAGGAAATAAAAAGCAGAAGTCATCAGCAACCGCAAACTGCCATACTTTAATCCAGCTAGAAACACAGTGATAACAGTTGATGCCAGCCCAGTGGGCCTCAGCGCCATACTGGCCCAGACGGAACAGGACGAGCAGACAAAGAAGCATAACGTTGCATATGTGAGCAGAGCTCTGTCCTCCACCGAAAGAGCATACTATCAAGTGGAACGAGAAAGCCTGGCGGCCATATGGGCATGTGAGAAATTCCACCCCTTCATCATAGGACAACCTTTCACGCTCATCACTGACCATCAGGCGCTCATATCCATCTTCTGTAATCTAAAAACAAAAATGCCCCTACCCATTGAGAGATGGGGCATCAGGCTTCAGGAATATGACATCCACATCATCCACAAACCAGGAGGTGATGCAAACCCGGCAGACTATCTGTCTCGACACCCAGAAGAACAAGGACATTAAAAGTTGGGAAATGATGCAGACCACACCATCCTGGCAGCCTTTCGACTCACCAATGCGAACAGGTGGAAACACTACTGCAAAGAACCTTTTGGGGATGGGCAGGTGGACAGAAAAGAGCTAGAAAGGATTGCCAAAATACAAGGGGAACTAGCCACCTCTGAACAAGGCATCTTGCTGCGGGGAAACCGACTAATAGTCCCCAATTGCCTGAGAAAAACAATAGTGAACATAGCACACGAAGGGCATCAAGGTGTTGCTAACACAAAAAAGATCCTATGCAACCAAGTATGGTTCCCATATATGGATACAATATTTCAGGATATCCTAACAAACTGCCAAGCCTGCCAAAAGGCTGCAACAAACGCTCCCCCAAGTACCCTACAAATAGTGCCACTACCAGAAAGACCCTGGCACCGATTAGTGATTGGATTCTATTGTCCCCTGGAAGAAGGGGGCCACCTGCTCGTAAAAATAAACGAATACCTGAGATTTTCAATAGTCAAACATGTGCAGTCCACAGCCTTCCACCACAAAGTAGGAGTGATAGAGGAACTATTCAGTGAATGGGGGGTGCCAAACGTTGTGAAAACAGACAATGGGCCCCCATTCCAAGGGCAATAATTCAGGAAGTTTGCAGCGCACCTAAGGTTTCAACACCAAAGAAGCACACCGCTGTGGCCGCAGGCCAACAGGATAGTGGAAGGCTTCATGTCCACTATCAAGAGGAACAGAAAGAAAGCTGATCGAGCAGATGTGAGGCCGAGAACTCTCATGATGAGCATGGGGAGGTGTTGTGGGGCATGAAAGATTTAAGTCCTGCTAAGGACCAACCACGTGACTGTGGGAGGGTGTGGGAGGAGGGGGGAAAGGGAAGGGCGAAGGGAAAGAGTTTCAGTTTTATGTACATGTGAATAAAGGGAAGTAACTGACACCCTGGGCTCCGAGTTGTTTATCGCTGTAACATTATCTAAGCCCACAACAATACTCCCAAAACGTTTCATTTTTGCAGTAAGCCCTTGAATTGGTGTAAAAATCCTGTGCTAGTGGAGTCAATAGTTTGTTTTCCACACAATCATCTATGCAGAGTCTCCAACTGTTTTGACCTTCCGATCGCCCCCATTCTTATGATGACTGCATAATTGTGTTAATGGACCCTCTGCTCTCTCACTTGCCATTGGATGGGTCTTTGTGAATGCTGAATGTTCTATCATCTTGTTACTCATGGGGCCTCATTATGAGTGTGGCGGTCCAGAAACAAGGTAGGCTTATCGGCACCCTTGTTTCCGAACTGCCACACTCCTAGTCTATCTGCCGGGGCCGCTGCGCCCGACAGGTCTGAACCTGCCGGGTCCAGTGGCCCTGGTAGGCAGACTGACCACCACGGAAGCACCGACTCTGGTGTTAACGGTGCCGGTTCTTCTGTGAACCCATTCCCTATGTCCTATGGGACTCCACAGGAATGGGGACTGACATTTACCGGCATCTATTTTCCCCGTCCGCCGGGAATTGTAATGTCCCGGTGGCACGGGGAAGCTAGGTGCCATTAAAATATTATGAGTTTGGCAGCAAACCACCGGTCATTGGGCCTCATTGCAACCCTGGCGGTAGCCGTGCCAGTAGTACCGGCACGGCTGCCGCCGGAATTGCATCCAGGACCGGCACCCATGAATGGGCAATTACCGGTCCATTCCGAGTTCGGCAGACCGGTAATTGCCCATTCACGGGTGCCAGAGTGAACGCACTCCCCACCCCCATTCCGCCCCATAGGGCTGAATGGGAATGGGGAGCATGGATGCACCGGCACCGTTCATAACGGTGCCGGTGCATCCACGTGGTGTGGTCACGGGTGCCTTCCATTCCGCCAGGGCAGGCCTGGCGGAATTGAAGGCACCCACGAGCACAGCTTGGAGTATGGCGGTGCAGTAGCAACGGAGCCGGTGCCTTACCGGCACCGTTGTTACCGTACCGCCATGCTCATAATGAGGCCCAACCCTTCCATGATCCATCTCATACTTGGCAAAGATCCCGCAAATCCTGTTTGCTCGCCTTTTTGGAAGCTCTCGCCCAGCGCCCTCCCCAAGGGACCATAGATACATCCTCCACTGCAGGCTTCACAGATACCACCCCCTTTCCTGCCCATTCCTCTGACCACCACCCGCCTTCAGCCTGTGACAACACCCCATTCACAACATGAATAATCATTGGCACTTTCTCCTGATATGAATTCCCTTTAAAAGTCGTTCTCTGTGGTCATCTTTGCCCTTCTCACTTGATGAACTTCTGAGGCTTTTGCAAGATCCCCTCTTCCCTCTGCCACTTGTGTGATTTTAATGGCACCCTCAGTTTGCCGACTGACTCCTTCTTCACCCCTGCACTTCATGTTTGGCGCATGTCACCCAAACATAAACCTCTCTCCCACTGGGTGACAATATTTGCCTGGATTCCCTGTGCCCATACTTTTTAGCTGCCCTCTTCCATGCCACACCCTCCGCCTCTTTACTTATGCTCTCACCCCTTTCCCATTTCCTCTCCACCACTGAGCACAATCTGGTTCACCCCGGGCAGGGGCACAAAATGCTGCTATCCAGACAAGACTTGGCACTGTACTGTACTACAGAGATGATGGTTACGCTATAAATAACACAGTTTCGAAATAACGTAGCATGGGTTATTTGCTGTTGAAGCCCCTCTGATGTTAACTGCCCACTCACCCATGTTCCAAACATCCTGACTGCCTTTAGGGCCTAATTCATGGAACTTTTAGCGCGGTGCAAAGTGGCTTTGCTCTGCAAAAATACATTTTGCACTGCTCTGTGATTTGGGGTGTTTATTTCGCATCAAAGTCACTTTGCAACAGTGCATGGTAACTTCACACCTCGCTAAAAGTTCCATGAATTAGGCCCTTAATTTCACCCTATTTATGTATTTGTTAGACATTTGTATAGCGCACCCAACCCAGAGGCATCTAGGCGCTGGATGTGCCATTAGTCGTTGTGCTGGTTCTGGCATTCTTATGAAAGTCACATGTTCTCAAGCGGGGTGAAGCTAACTCTTTCGTGGCGAAGCACTTTGGGTGGTGCAGTTATCAACTGGTGATTGGTAGCAGGAAGGCCTGTGTACTTCCTCATGCTGTAATCCTTTCATTTGTACAGAAGGTTTTTATTGGTTCTCTATAACGAAATCTGCCGACAAGTATATTGCACCACTAGGCGCTTTTTCGAGGATATTGTGAAAGTCCTAATTCCAAAGGTTGGAAATGCCTAAAAGTTATAGAATGTGGGACTTTCATTTGTCAACACGTTCCCCTTTTGCAGTGGACAGGTACCTGCAAGTTATAATGGAGCATTGTGTCAACATGTGCAAAGCACCATCTTGGTGGCTGGACCAATTCTTTCCATCGTTTGGAAGTCAAGGCGCCAAGGTCCTGAGAATAGTTGGATGTCTTCAGCGCTGGTCATTGGGCTGGATTTCCCCCGGATCCGAGATCCGGCAAAAAACGTCTCCCCACATCCGAGAAATCCATTTGCACTCTTTAAAGTATTCGATCCAGAATTTGAACTCTGGTTGACAGCACCAGGAAAACACTTATCAATATGCCTGTCAGGGTTGTACTCTGCAGAAATACATCTGTAAGTACAGCATTGTACGTTTAAAAGATGTGCACCTTTAATTTGCCTGCAACATTATTGGAAACACTCCTCCTTTCAAGGGTTATTTTCCAGTTGTTAATAATGTATTAATACATCAAATAGAATAATTTTTATAGCAATAAGAACAGGGACTCAGGAAGTTGACAAATTGTCTGTTTTATTTTCAGTTATCTAAAACAGGGAGTTACAACAGACATCAACGTACGTCGCACAGCATGATCTCAATGTATTTAATGAAAAACAGTACTTTTATAGCAAAAACGCATCGTATGTGACATCATACTAAGTGGCAAGCTAAGAAAACCTACGTGGGATTGTGAAAGAACTAAGGGGAGTATCTAAGCATACTTTCTATAGAGATTGGACTGTGATCGGGTCTCTATGGTCAGGTGGGCAAGTTATGCCCTGCCTTAGTGCAAGTCATCTTCAACAGTTATTAGAAATATGATACATCACTTGCTCTCAAACGATAAGTCCCTTCGTTATATGGACATCGACAATTGGTTTGCATGCTTGTATCCTTCTGGAACATTTGATTCTCTAGCAGCATGTAAGCTAGTGCCCCAGGTGCTGGTGGGTGGACATGGCCGTACCTCCCCACCCAATTAGCCCAGCATCTCTCATCGCTCATGCCTTCTGCCATTCAGATTGTCTTTGAACTTGGACTTGTAGTTGCTTTTCTTCTCTGGGAATATAAGGGAGTGTGAGCATGTTCTTTTCAAGGTTCAGGTCTACATGCCCACTTCAATTTCCATCCTGGAGTCATGTGGCAGGAGACCGTGAATGGCCCATTTTATAACATTTAATTGTCTTGAATAAAGAAACTTGGCACTTATGGTGTTCTCTCTTTGCAACTTAACAAGGGATGCCTCGGCTTCTCACATTCACTGTTCTTCAAGGACTGATAACCAGTTTTGGCTGGCTTAGCCTCTGACACCAGGCCAGACAGTCTTCCTTTGGTCCATCTTCGAGCTTCGGTTTATTTCTTTGCTGCGACACACAGCTATCAATCCTCCTTTCTCCACAGATTGAGCTTACTAAAACTGGGACATCGAATGTCCAGTTTTTACACATATATATATTGACGGCACCGCATGCAGTCTATTCACTACGTATAGGCAGCCTTCACGATTTATTAGTCTACTTGCATTACGCCATCTCTACAGTTATAAAATGGCTTACATGTTCTGCATTGCTTTTCACGCGTGCAATCTTCATTCCACGCATGAACGTTTTCTCAATTCTTTGACATTGGTAACCGCACCCTAGCTAAAATATAGAAAATCTTCCCTAAATATTCTTGGTTCGGATGATCTTTTCACCAAAACACAAATGGTTAGTAATGGTGTTTATAAGACAGTGGTGAGAGCAGTCCTCTCCTCAAAAGATGAGCTGTACAGAGGAAACAGAATCCAAGAAGCAGAGTGTGCAATTCTGTTTTTAGAACACATGGCAGGTGGGCAGACCAAAGCATTTCCTATGTTGCTTCCAGAATCTCATACAGAAGGTGGCAGGCCAAAGCATGTCCTGTGCTTCCAGAATCCCAGACAGAAGGTGGGCAGGCCAAAGCATGTCCTCTGCTTCCAGGATCCCAGACAGAAGGTGGACAGGCCAAAGCATGTCCTGTGCTTCCAGAAACCCAGACAGAAGGCGGGCAGGCCAAAGCATATCCTGTGCTTCCAGAAACCCAGACAGAAGGCGGGAAGGCCAAAGCATGTCCTGTGCTTCCATAATCCCAGAAAAAAGGTGTGCAGGCCAGCGCATGTCGTGTGCTTCCAGAATCCCAGACAGAAGGTGGGCAGGCCAAAGCATGTCCTGTGCTTCCAGAATCCCAGACAGAAGGTGGGCAGGCCAGAGCAATTCCAGACAGAAGGTGGGCAGGTAAAAGCATGTCCTGTGCTTCCAGAATCCCAGACGGAAGGCGGGCAGGCCAAAGCATGTCCTGTGCTTCCAGAATCCCAGACAGTAAGCGGGCAGGCCAAAGCATCTCCTGTGCTTCCAGAATCCCAGACAGAAGGTGGGCTGGGGCAAAGCATGCCCTGTGCTTCCAGAATCCCAGACAGAAGGTGGGCAGTACAAAGCATGTCCTGTGCTTCCACAATCCCAGACAGAAGGTGGGCAGGCCAAATGATGTCCTATGCTTCCAGAATCCCAGACAGAAGGTGGGCTGGCCAAAGCATGCCATGTGCTTCCAGAATCCCAGACAGAAAATGGGAAGGCCAAAGCATGTCCTGTGCTTCCAGAATCCTAGGCAGAATGTGGGCAAGCCAAAGCAATCATAGGCAGAGGATGGGCATGCCAAAGCATGTCCTATGCTTCCAGAATCCCAGACAGATGGTGGGCAGGCCAAAGTATGTCCCGTGCTTCCAGAATCCCAAACAGAAGGTGGGCAGGCTAAAGCATGTCCTGTGCTTCCAGAATCCCAGACAGAAGGCGGGCTGGCCAACGTATGTCCTGTGCTTCTAGAATCCCAGACAGAAGGCGGGCAGGCCAAAACATGTCCTGTGCTTCCAGAATCCCAGACAGAAGCTGGGCAGGCTTAAGCATATGCTGTGCTTTCCCAATCCCAGACAGGAGCTGGCAGGCCAAAGCATGTCCTGTGCCTCCAGAAGGCGGGCAGGCCAAAGCATGTCCATGCTTCAAAAATCCCAGACAGAAGGCGGGCAGGCCAAAGCATGTCCTATGCTTCCAGAATCCCAGACAGAAGGCAGGCAAGCCAAAGCATGTCCTGTGCTCCCTGAATCCAAGACAGGAGGCGGCCAGGCTAAATCATGACCCATGCTTCCAGACAGAATCCCAGACAGAAGGCCGGCAGGCCAAAGCATGTCATGTGCTTCAAGAATCACAGACAAAAGGCGGGCAGGCCAAAGCATGGTCTGTGCTGGGAGAACCCAAGGCAGAAGGTGGGCAGGCCAAAACATGTCCTGTGCTTCCAGAACCCCAGACAGAAAATGGACAGGCCAAATCATGTCCTGTGCTTCCAGAATCCCAGAAAGACAGTGGGCAGATCAAAGCATTTCCTGTGCTTCCAGAATCCCAGACAGAAGGTGGGCAGACCAAAGCATGTCCTGTGCTTCCAGAATCGTAGACAGAAGGCGGGCAGGCCAAAGCATGTCCTATGCTTCAGGAATCCCAGACAGAAGGTGGGCAGGCCAATGCATGCCCTGTGCTTCCAGAATCCCAGACAGAAGGCGGGAAGGTCAAAGCATGTCCTATGCTTCCAGAATCCCAGACAGAAGTCGGGCAATCCAAAGCATGTCCTATGGTTCCAGAATCCCAGACAGAAGGTGGGCAGGCCCAAGCCTGTCCTATGGTTCCAGAATCCCGGACAGAAGGCGGGCATGCCAAAGCATGGCCTATGCTTCCAGAGTCCTAGAGAGAAGGCGGATAGGCCAAAGCAGGTCCTATGCTTCCAGAATCCCAGACAGAAGGTGGGCAGGCCCAAGCATGTCCTACGGTTCCAGAATCCCGGACAGAAGGCGGGCATGCCAAAGCATGGCCTATGCTTCCAGAATCCTAGAGAGAAGGCGGATAGGCCAAAGCAGGTCCTATGCTTCCAGAATCCCAGACAGAAGGCAGCCAGTCCAAAGCATGTCCTATGGTTCCAGAATCCCAGACAGAAGGTGGGCAGGCCCAAGCCTGTCCTATGGTTCCAGAATCCCAGGCAGAAGGCGGGCAGGCCAAAGCATGTTCTATGCTTCCAGAATCCCGGACAGAAGTTGGGCAGGCCCAAGCCTGTCCTATGGTTCCAGAATCCCGGACAGAAGGCAGGCATGCCAAAGCATGGCCTATGCTTCCAGAATCCTAGAGAGAAGGCGGATAGGCCAAAGCAGGTCCTGTGCTTCCCGAATCCCAGACAGAAGGTGGCAGGCCAAAGCATGTCCTATGCTTCCAGAATCCCAGACAGAAGGCAGGCAGGCCAAAGCATGTCCTATGCTTCCAGAATCCCAGACAGAAGGCGGGCATGCCAAAGCATGTCCTATGCTTCCAGAATCCCAGATAGAAGGTGGGCAGGCCAAAGCATGTCCTATGCTTCCAGAATCCCAGATAGAAGGTGGGCAGGCCAAAGCATGTCCTATAATTCCAGAATCCCAGACAGAAGGTGGGCAGGCCAAAGCATGCCCTGTGCTTCCAGAGGCAGGAAGGCCAAAGCATGTCTTCTGCTTCCAGAATCCCAGACAGACGGCGGGCAGGCCAAAGTATGTCCTATGTTTTCCAGTATCCCAGACAGAAGGTGGGCAGGCCCAAGCCTGTCCTATGGTTCCAGAATCCCAGACAGAAGGCGGGCAGCTCAAAGCATGTCCTGTGCTTCCAGAATTCCAGGAAAAAGGCGGGCAGGGCAAAGCATGTCCTATGGTTCCAGAATCCCGGACAGAAGGTTGCAGGCCAAAGCATGTCCTATAATTCCAGAATCGCAGACAGAAGGTGGGCAGGCCAAAGCATGCCCTGTGCTTCCAGAAGGCAGGAAGGCCAAAGCATGTCCTGTGCTTCCAGAATCCCAGACAGAAGGCAGGCAGGCCAAAGTATGTCCTATGTTTTCCAGAATCCCAGACAGAAGGGGGGCAGGCCAAAACATGTCCTGTGCTTCCAGAATCCCAGACAGAAGGTGGGCAGGCTTAAGCATATGCTGTGCTTTCGCAATCCCAGACAGGAGCTGCCAGGCCAAATCATGTCCTGTGCCTCCAGAAGGCGGGCAGGCCAAAGCATGTCCATGCTTCAAAAATCCCAGACAGAAGGCGGGCAGGCCAAAGCATGTCCTATGCTTCCAGAATCCCAGACAGAAGGCGGGCAGGCCAAAGCATGTCCTGTGCTCTCTGAATCCAAGACAGGAGGCGGCCAGGATAAATCTTGACCCATGCTTCCAGACAGAATCCCAGACAGAAGGCCGGCAGGCCAAAGCATGTCATGTGCTTCAAGAATCACAGACAAAAGCCGGCAGGCCAAAGCATGGTCTGTGCTGGGGGAACCCAAGGCAGAAGGTGGGCAGGCCAAAACATGGCCTGTGCTTCCAGAACCCCAGACAGAAGATGGACAGGCCAAATCATGTCCTGTGCTTGCAGAATCCCAGAAAGACAGTGGGCAGATCAAAGCATGCCCTGTGCTTCCAGAATCCCAGACAGAAGGTGGGCAGGCCAAAGCATGTCCTATGGTTCCAGAATCCCAGACAGAAGGTGGGCAGGCCCAAGCCTGTCCTATGGTTCCAGAATCCCAGGCAGAAGGCGGGCAGGCCAAAGCATGTTCTATGCTTCCAGAATCCCGGACAGAAGTTTGGCAGGCCCAAGCCTGTCCTATGGTTCCAGAATTCCGGACAGAAGGCGGGCATGCCAAAGCATGTCATGTGCTTCAAGAATCACAGACAAAAGGCGGGCAGGCCAAAGCATGGTCTGTGCTGGGAGAACCCAAGGCAGAAGGTGGGCAGGCCAAAACATGTCCTGTGCTTCCAGAACCCCAGACAGAAGATGGACAGGCCAAATTATGTCCTGTGCTTCCAGAATCCCAGAAAGACAGTGGGCAGATCAAAGCATTTCCTGTGCTTCCAGAATCCCAGACAGAAGGTGGGCAGGCCAAAGCATGTCCTGTGCTTCCAGAATCGTAGACAGAAGGCGGGCAGGCCAAAGCATGTCCTATGCTTCAGGAATCCCAGACAGAAGGTGGGCAGGCCAATGCATGCCCTGTGCTTCCAGAATCCCAGACAGAAGGCGGGAAGGTCAAAGCATGTCCTATGCTTCCAGAATCCCAGACAGAAGTCGGGCAATCCAAAGCATGTCCTATGGTTCCAGAATCCCAGACAGAAGGTGGGCAGGCCCAAGCCTGTCCTATGGTTCCAGAATCCCAGGCAGAAGGCGGGCAGGCCAAAGCATGTTCTATGCTTCCAGAATCCCGGACAGAAGTTGGGCAGGCCCAAGCATGTCCTACGGTTCCAGAATCCCGGACAGAAGGCGGGCATGCTAAAGCATGGCCTATGCTTCCAGAATCCTAGAGAGAAGGCGGATAGGCCAAAGCAGGTCCTATGCTTCCAGAATCCCAGACAGAAGGCAGCCAGTCCAAAGCATGTCCTATGGTTCCAGAATCCCAGACAGAAGGTGGGCAGGCCCAAGCCTGTCCTATGGTTCCAGAATCCCAGACAGAAGGCGGGCAGGCCAAAGCATGTTCTATGCTTCCAGAATCCCGGACAGAAGTTGGGCAGGCCCAAGCCTGTCCTATGGTTCCAGAATCCCGGACAGAAGGCAGGCATGCCAAAGCATGGCCTATGCTTCCAGAATCCTAGAGAGAAGGCGGATAGGCCAAAGCAGGTCCTGTGCTTCCCGAATCCCAGACAGAAGGTGGCAGGCCAAAGCATGTCCTATGCTTCCAGAATCCCAGACAGAAGGCAGGCAGGCCAAAGCATGTCCTATGCTTCCAGAATCCCAGACAGAAGGCGGGCATGCCAAAGCATGTCCTATGCTTCCAGAATCCCAGATAGAAGGTGGGCAGGCCAAAGCATGTCCTATGCTTCCAGAATCCCAGATAGAAGGTGGGCAGGCCAAAGCATGTCCTATAATTCCAGAATCCCAGACAGAAGGTGGGCAGGCCAAAGCATGCCCTGTGCTTCCAGAGGCAGGAAGGCCAAAGCATGTCTTCTGCTTCCAGAATCCCAGACAGACGGCGGGCAGGCCAAAGTATGTCCTATGTTTTCCAGTATCCCAGACAGAAGGTGGGCAGGCCCAAGCCTGTCCTATGGTTCCAGAATCCCAGACAGAAGGCGGGCAGCTCAAAGCATGTCCTGTGCTTCCAGAATTCCAGGCAAAAGGCGGGCAGGGCAAAGCATGTCCTATGGTTCCAGAATCCCGGACAGAAGGTTGCAGGCCAAAGCATGTCCTATAATTCCAGAATCGCAGACAGAAGGTGGGCAGGCCAAAGCATGCCCTGTGCTTCCAGAAGGCAGGAAGGCCAAAGCATGTCCTGTGCTTCCAGAATCCCAGACAGAAGGCAGGCAGGCCAAAGTATGTCCTATGTTTTCCAGAATCCCAGACAGAAGGGGGGCAGGCCAAAACATGTCCTGTTCTTCCAGAATCCCAGACAGAAGGTGGGCAGGCTTAAGCATATGCTGTGCTTTCGCAATCCCAGACAGGAGCTGGCAGGCCAAATCACGTCCTGTGCCTCCAGAAGGCGGGCAGGCCAAAGCATGTCCATGCTTCAAAAATCCCAGACAGAAGGCGGGCAGGCCAAAGCATGTCCTATGCTTCCAGAATCCCAGACAGAAGGCGGGCAGGCCAAAGCATGTCCTGTGCTCCCTGAATCCAAGACAGGAGGCGGCCAGGATAAATCTTGACCCATGCTTCCAGACAGAATCCCAGACAGAAGGCCGGCAGGCCAAAGCATGTCATGTGCTTCAAGAATCACAGACAAAAGCCGGCAGGCCAAAGCATGGTCTGTGCTGGGAGAACCCAAGGCAGAAGGTGGGCAGGCCAAAACATGGCCTGTGCTTCCAGAACCCCAGACAGAAGATGGACAGGCCAAATCATGTCCTGTGCTTCCAGAATCCCAGAAAGACAGTGGGCAGATCAAAGCATGTCCTGTGCTTCCAGAATCCCAGACAGAAGGTGGGCAGGCCAAAGCATGTCCTGTGCTTCCAGAATCCTAGACAGAAGGCGGGCAGGCCAAAGTATGTCCTATGCTTCAGGAATCCCAGACAGAAGGTGGGCAGGCCCAAGCCTGTCCTATGGTTCCAGAATCCCAGGCAGAAGGCGGGCAGGCCAAAGCATGTTCTATGCTTCCAGAATCCCGGACAGAAGTTGGGCAGCCCAAGCCTGTCCTATGGTTCCAGAATTCCGGACAGAAGGCGGGCATGCCAAAGCATGGCCTATGCTTCCAGAATCCTAGAGAGAAGGCGGATAGGCCAAAGCAGCCCTGTGCTTCCCGAATCCCAGACAGAAGGTGGCAGGCCAAAGCATGTCCTATGCTTCAAGAATCCCAGACAGAAGGCAGGCAGGCCAAAGCATGTCCTATGCTTCCAGAATCCCAGACAGAAGGCGGGCATGCCAAAGCATGTCCTATGCTTCCAGAATCCCAGATAGAAGGTGGGCAGGCCAAAGCATGTCCTATGCTTCCAGAATCCCAGATAGAAGGTGGGCAGGCCAAAGCATGTCCTATAATTCCAGAATCCCAGACAGAAGGTGGGCAGGCCAAAGCATGCCCTGTGCTTCCAGAAGGCATGAAGGCCAAAGCATGTCTTCTGCTTCCAGAATCCCAGACAGACGGTGGGCAGGCCAAAGCATGTCCTGTGCTTCCAGAATCCCAGACAGAAGGTGGGCAGGCCCAAGCCTGTCCTATGGTTCCAGAATCACAGACAGAAGGCGGGCAGGTCAAAGCATGTCCTGTGCTTCCAGAATTGCAGGCAAAAGGCGGGCAGGGCAAAGCATGTCCCATGGTTCCAGAATCCCCGACAGAAGGTTGCAGGCCAAAGCATATCCTATAATTCCAGAATCCCAGACAGAAGGCGGGCAGGCCCAAGCCCGTCCTGTGCTTCCAGAAGGCAGGAAGGCATGTCTTCTGCTTCCAGAATCCCAGACAGAAGGTGGGCAGGTCAAAACATGTCCTATGCTTCTAGAATTCCAGAGAGTGACCCTTCTCCGTCTCATACCGAGGTGCAGTTCTCGAGGGAAAGAATGGCGTTTGTGGAGCATGCACTTGTTTTTTACAACGGCCTAACGTTGCTGATACATTGCATTTTATGTTGTTAGGCCATGTCTATGGGGACCCAGTGCTGGGCTGGGGAAGGGGGGAGGCACATACAGCATTCCCTTTAGTTTGGGCAATTCCGGACTCACGCTCTGCGCAGCATTTACTCTTAAATTGAACTTGCCTTGTCATTAAGGCTCCAATGCTAAAGGTGAATGGTTTTTAGTGCTGCACTCTGTACGGTTTTTATTCTTGATTTTATTTATGCATTGATGAATTTGTGATGATTGTGTGTGTGTGATGTATTTGTAACACTGTAATGCTTTTATGTTTTATGAAAATGTTTTCTTTTTAAATGAAGAAGCTACTACTACTATCCTGACCTACAGCAATGTCCTTGGAAATAGGTGAGAATGACCCCAGAAGAGTGAACCCATACGGCTCTCCTCCTTTCATCTGCCACTTCAGGAAACACTGGGGGGTCTCAGAGAGTTCCACATTCTGGCAAAGAACTGCCCTGCTCCCGCCTCTCTAAAAACAATAGCCATGTCGTTATCCTACGTAAAACAATATCTGTGTCGTCATCCTCCATAAAAACGAGAATCATGTCATCATCCAACCTAAAAACATTTTCCATGCAGTCGCAAGCTCTACCAGGGGTAAACAAGTGTTTTGAGCAAAACAAGAATTCCTCAATTTTTTGTAAAGGGGGCTGTGGTATGTGAGGAAAAATATACCTGACAAAAGAGCACGCTAACCACTAGCCACAAAAAGAGAGAAGAAAAGAACACCAATTTGCATTTTTGGCTGTTGTCAACGCAAATGTATTCACAATTTATGAGCATTCATTGATTTGGGTGATGTTAGTAATAATGTGTATTAATCACATTACAATTATACACAAACATAGTTTAATGGCTTCTCTCTTTTGTGGCAATGTACAATTGATGAACGCTCTAAATGTTTTTTTTTAATGTATTTTAGTGTTAATATTCGAGAAAATATGATTAAAATATGCTGAATGTATTACCTTGACTGTGGTGGTAGATATAATCTAATGAAACTTCCACTTTGAGGAAAACTTTCGAAAAGTAGCCCCTATGGTGTGATAGAGGTGGGTAGCTAGTGGTTAGTGTACTCTTTTGTCAGGCAAGCTCTACCACTGCAGCTCTTTCACGCTGCCTTGGAAATCTGCTTAATCAAATCGCCCCGAGGGATAGCTCTGTTCTGGGAGACCTGCTGCAAGGCCAGGATGTAACTCTGCCTCTGAGGCTTTCAATTCAGTGCTACGATTGCATGTTTACATTCGCATGGAGGACACTTTAATCCTGGTTCCCCTGCCTCGAGGCAGATGGGAAATCATCATATGTAATTATTCGCTCATACTAAAACGTTCAGCCTGTGTTTTTAGTGTGTGCGTCTGAGGACTGCATCAGCGTTTATTTCCTTACGCCCCCAACAGGCAAAAGCAGCCACTGCATTCACATGGCACAGGGACACTTGAAGGACTTCTGCTAAAGTCTGCTCTGCCCTACAGGGGCCACCTTCTGCAAGCAAAGTCTGCAGCTCAGGATGGTCTTTAGGATCCAGATCTCCAACAGGGGGAAGGTCTTCTTCCAGCTCTGTGTCATCAGTAGCTGTTTCAGCATTCTCTGGTTGGTCCTCCCACTCAGCCTTTCCTGTAATCCTGCCCACCCAGCTGGGCTGCTAATCAGGCCCACTGAACTGGAAAGGGGCTTTTCGCAATTAAAACGACCCGTGGCCACAGCCGATTCTTTCACGCTCTGCTGAAGTGCAATATTGTTTGTGGGGTGAATTAATCTCATGTTGTCGCTTTACATGGCTCTCACAAGAAAGTACAGTTTCTTGTCGCCCAAATAGTACTTTATAATAATTGCTATCGCGGGTTTCTAATTTTATTGAATTGGGAAAGATCAAAGGCTGTGCGTCCAGTCACAAATTTCAAACCTGTGACGAGCAGATTATATTCGTATATCGGTGGCCTGCACTCAGCCAACTATGCTATTTCGGCAGCTTAGCACTGCTTCTCTAAGCCTGTGTTCTGGGGTTGGTTACTCAGAGCATCGTGAAGCGCTACTCACGTTTCCTAAGTGATTTCTCGATGTTGTCATTTTGTTTTAGACACGTGATTATTTTAGTAGCTAATTATTTCAGCCCCTTAGAGTCAGCGACCCTGATGAGAGTCCCTGTAATTTCAATTCCTGTGACTCTCCTACCAATGACCCCTGGCACTCTCTAACAACCATTGGCTCATTTTCTTACTTTCTAGCACTCTCTCACAAACATTGGTTCACTCTCTTGCTTCCTGGCACTCTATCACAACCATTGGTTCACTCTCTTGTCTCCTGGCATTCTCTCGTGCCGCTTGGTTTACTCTCTTGCTTCCTGGAACTCTCACGAGCCCCTTGGTTCACTCTCCTGCCTCCTGACACTCTCCCACAACCCTTGGATCACTCTCTTGCTTCCTAGCACTCTCCCACGCCCCTTGTTTCACTCTCCTACCCCCTAGCGCTCTCTCTCACACCCCTTGGTTCACTCACCTGCCTCCTATCGCTCTCTCTCACGCCCCTTGGTACACTCTCCTACCCCCTAGCGCTCTCTCGCTCTCACACCCCTTGGTTCACTCACCTGCCTCCTATCGCTCTCTCTCACGCCCCTTGTTCACTCTCCTACCCCCTATCGCTCTCTCTCACACCCCTTGGTTCACTCACCTGCCTCCTACCGCTCTCTTTCACACCCCTTGGTTCACTCTCCTACCTTCTAGCGCTCTCTCTCACACCCCTTGGTTCCCTCTCCTACCTCCTAGCGCTCTCTCTCACGCCCCTTGGTTCACTCTCCTACCTCCTAGCGTTCTCTCTCTCTCTCACACCCCTTGGTTCACTCTCCTACCTTCTAGCGCTCTCTCTCTCTCACGCCCCTTGGTTCACTCTCCTACCTCCTAGCGCTCTCTCTCATGCCCCTTGGTTCACTCTCCTACCTCCTTGCGCTCTCTCTCATGCCCCTTGGTTCACTCTCCTACCTCCTAGCACTCTCTCTCTCTCTCACGCCCCTTGGTTCACTCTCCTACCTCCTAGCGCTCTTTCTCTCTCTCACGCCCCTTGGTTCACTCTCCTACCTCCTAGCGCTCTCTCTCACACCCCTGGGTTCACTCTCCTACCTCCTAGCCCTCTCTCTCACACCCCTTGGTTCACTCTCCTACCTCCTAGCGCTCTCTCTCTCTCTCACGCCCCTTGGTTCACTCTCCTACCTCCTAGTGCTCTCTCTCTCTTTCTCTCATGCCCCTTGGTTCACTGTCCTACCTCCTAGCGCTCTCTCTCTCTCTCTCATGTCCCTTGGTTCACTCTCCTACCTCCTAGCGCTCTCTCTCTCTCTCTCTCTCTCTCACGCCCCTTGGTTCACTCTCCTACCTCCTATCGCTCTCTCTCTCACACCCCTTGGTTCACTCTCCTACCTTCTAGCGCTCTCTCTCACACCCCTTGGTTCACTCTCCTACCTCCTAGCACTCTCTCTCACGCCCCTTGGTTCACTCTCCTACCTCCTAGCGTTTTCTCTCTCTATCACGCCCGTTGGTTCACTCTCCTACCTCCTAGTGCTCTCTCTCTCTCTCACGCCCCTTGGTTTACTCTCCTACCTCCTAGCGCTCTTTATCACACCCCTTGGTTCACTCTCCTACCTCCTAGCGCTCTCTCTCTCTCTCTCCCACGCCCCTTGGTTCACTCTCCTACCTCCTAGCGCTCTCTCTCTCTCTCACGCCCCTTGGTTCACTCTCCCTTCTCCTAGCGCTTTCTCTCACACCCCTGGGTTCACTCTCCTACCTCCTAGCGCTCTCTCTCATGCCCCTTGGTTCACTCTCCTACCTCCTAGCGCTCTCTCTCTCTCTCACGCCCCTTGGTTCACTCTCCTACCTCCTAGCACTCTCTCTCTCACGCCTCTTGGTTCACTCTCCTACCTCATAGCGCTCTCTCTCTCTCTCTCACGCCCCTTGGTTCACTCTCCTACCTCCTAGCGCTCTCTCTCTCTCTCTCACGCCCCTTGGTTCACTCTCCTACCTCCTAGCGCTCTCTCTCTCTCACGCCCCTTGGTTCACTCTCCTACCTCACGCCCCTTGGTTCACTCTCCTACCTCCTAGCGCTCTCTCTCTCTCATGCCCCTTGGTTCACTCTCCTACCTCCTAGTGCTCTCTCTCACACCCCTAGGTTCACTCTCCTACCTCCTAGCGCTCTCTCTCTCTCTCTCTCACGCCCCTTGGTTCACTCTCCTACCTCCTAGCGCTCTCTCTCACACCCCTTAGTTCACTCTCCTACCTCCTATCGCTCTCTCTCACGCCCCTTGCTTCACTCTCCTACCTCCTAGCGCTCTCTCTCACACCCCTTGGTTCACTCTCCTACCTCCTAGCGCTCTCTCTCACACCCCTGGGTTCACTCTCCTACCTCCTAGCGCTCTCTCTCACACCCCTGGGTTCACTCTCCTACCTCCTAGCGCTCTCTCTCACACCCCTTGGTTCACTCTCCTACCTCCTAGCGCTCTCTCTCACACCCCTGGGTTCACTCTCCTACCTCCTAGCGCTCTCTCTCACACCCCTGGGTTCACTCTCCTACCTCCTAGCGCTCTCTCTCACACCCCTGGGTTCACTCTCCTACCTCCTAGCGCTCTCTCTCACACCCCTTGGTTCACTCTCCTACCTCCTAGCGCTCTCTCTCACACCCCTGGGTTCACTCTCCTACCTCCTAGCGCTCTCTCTCACACCCCTAGGTTCACTCTCCTACCTCCTAGCGCTCTCTCTCTCTCTCACGCCCCTTGGTTCACTCTCCTACCTCCTAGCGCTCTCTCTCACACCCCTTAGTTCACTCTCCTACCTCCTATCGCTCTCTCTCACGCCCCTTGCTTCACTCTCCTACCTCCTAGCGCTCTCTCTCACACCCCTTGGTTCACTCTCCTACCTCCTAGCGCTCTCTCTCACACCCCTGGGTTCACTCTCCTACCTCCTAGCGCTCTCTCTCACACCCCTGGGTTCACTCTCCTACATCCTAGCGCTCTCTCTCACACCCTGGGTTCACTCTCCTACCTCCTAGCGCTCTCTCTCACACCACTTGGTTCACTCTCCTACCTCCTAGCGCTCTCTCCCACACCCCTTGGTTAACTCGCCTGCCTCCTAGCACTCTCACACATGCTCATATTTTGATCTCATTTGTACAGCTCTGGATACGGCCCTTTTAGTGATTGTTTGTTCTGTTGTTTATGCTGATATTTGTATTGGTTCTATCTCTTTCTCCCATGGTCCTGTTAGTCGCTTAAATCACTCTCAATCGTCCCCTTTTGTTCTTCCACGTTGGCATTCATATTTTGATCTCTTCTCATTTTAATTCTCTATTTCTCTCTCTTCTCATCCTGTATTTGCTCCTCTCTCTACTGAACCAGCTGCTTCTCCCTTCTCTTCTATCCATCCCAATTTGGATTCTCTCCACCACCCTCTGCCCTTCTTCCCATCCGTAAGCTCCATCAACCCCTCCTCACACAAGTTCTTCAGTCGCTCAGAACCTCCCTTCATCGTGCAGTGAGGTTGTAAGAAATCACAACTTCCTATTGATCTTAATTCCCTCTCTTCTCTCCACGCCTCGTACAATCAATCTCTGTTCTTATGTCCCCCCAGTAAGCTCCATCAACCCCTCCCCACACCGGTTCTTCATTGGCTCAGATCTTTCCTTCACCATGCAGTGAGGTTGCAAGAAATCACAACTTCCTACTGATCTTAATACCCTCTCTTCTCTCCACACCTCCTACAATGAATCTCTTTTCTTATGTCCCTCCGTAAACTCTGTCAATGCCCCCTTGCAGTCGCTCAGATCTTCCCTTCATCGTGCAGTGAGATTGTAAGAAATCACAACTTCCTACTGATCTTAATACCCGCTCTTCTCTCCACGCCTCTTACAATCAATCTATTTTCTTATGTCCCTCCGTCAGCTCTATCAACGCCTCCTCATGCTGGATCTTCAGTCACTCAGCTCTTCCCTTCATCGTGCAGTGAGGTTGTAAGAAATCATAACTTCCTACTGATATTAATGCCCTCTCTTCTCTCCAGCCTCATACAATCAATCTCTTTTTTTGTGTCCCTAAGTAAGCTCCATCAGTGCCTCCTCACGCTGGTTCTTCAGTCGCTCAGATCTTCCCTTCATCGTGCAGTGAGGTTGTAAGAAATCACAACTTACTACTGATCTTTATGCTCTTTATTCTCTGCACACCTCCGACAGTCAACCTCTTTTCTTATGTCCCTCTGTAAGCTCCGTCAGCGCCGCCACACACCGGTTTTTCAGTTGCTCAGATCTTCCCTTCATCGTGCTGTGAGGTCATAAGAAATCACAACTTCCTACTGATCTTAATGCTCTCTGTTCTCGGAACGCCTCCTACAATCCATCTCTTTTCTTAGCTAAAAAACATTACTATGCAAATCCTACCTTGACTCTTTTCACTTACCTTTGTCTCTTGCTCCAGGTCAACAACCAACTACTGTCTCCTCCTGCTCCTGATTCTTCCTTTTCTTCGTCTCTGTCAGCCTCTGACTTTAATTCCTACTTCCCTACTAAGAATATATGTCTCTGTTTTTCCATTATGCCCTTTTCTCTGCATACTTCTACTGCTAATTTAAGGACGTTACCTTCTGTTTCCTCTCTGACTTCCTTCTCTCCAACATCTGATACCAATAGGGCCAGGTTCTTGAATAGCCCCATGTTTATGCCCACCCCTCTGATGCGCCATCCAATCCTCTTCCCGCTGCTCTTATTCCTACAGTCTATCGCCTCTTGGTTCCAGATCTAACTAGTCTTTGTAATTGGTCCCTTTTTTCTGCCATTTTCCCTTCTCCATATAAGCATGCTACTACTATTCCCATTTACAATAAAAGAATTGTGTCTTGATTCTTCTATCCCCTCCAATTGCCTTCCTATAGTTTTATTTTTTTCTTTCGCAAATTCTTGAACGACTGATCTATTCAAAACTCTCATCTTCTCTTCACTCAAATTCTCGCCTTCCAATGTTTCGGTATGACTTTCGACGCCTTCACTCTACTGAAACTGTTCTCCTTCATGTCACTAATTCTCTTTTCTGCCCGTCATTATTTGTCCTGTTGGATCTGCTGCTTTTGACACAGTGGATCACTCCATACTTGTATCCACTCCTTCCTCTTTGGGACTGTCTGTCGAAAGAGAAGGATATCGTGCCTCCTATTGTAATAAATATATTAATGTTGGCCTACGCCAAGCTGCTCGAAAGCCGCTTGCAAAAGAAATCTGTGTTGCAAGGTCCTGACCTTAAATCCATGTAAGCCGCCATTTTAGGTCAATCGCCATTTTAGGATTCGTTGTGTAAAAGTCACCCTGTGAGCTAAAATGGTGGACGATGTCATTCCAGAATACAACAGTAATTTGCCTGCAGGCCACTTGTTGAGGTAGTGAACTGAGACTTTGTCCTTCGTTGACCTATGTGTAAAGGATTACTCATGCAATGAAATTAATCCACGAACATATGTTGAGACAATGTATTCAAATACTGGACGAAGACCATCTGTTTAACTACATTGTATTAATGTTTAAGAAGGCCTGCATGGAAAACCTTAGAATACACAGTTATTGCATAGGCTTGTTGATACATGTATTAAAGGCAAACCAGTTATATGCGGTTGTTTGAGACTTGGCACGAACCCCAGATCGGTGGTGTATTAAAAGGAATATTAACCCGAAGTGGGGCTGGACATCATGCCCACCAAATGTATAAAAAGCGAATGCTTTCTAATGTACAGCGTCTCTCACTGAACACACTGAACCACGCTGGAGTTCGTTGTGTTGTACTGAGGGCCGATCTATCTGATTTTGCTCTGTTTTTGTAACTGGATTCAGTATAAAATAAAGTACTTTGTATTTTCCTTTGTAACCCATGATCGATGTATTTCCTTTTGGGGTACTCAGCCTCGATATTTTATTTTCTGTTTTCACAGTTGGCGCCCGAATAGGGACCCTCAAGATTGATGCCAGATTGTTGAAGGTTGACGCACGCTATCGGACCGGGATCGGACAGTGTGACATAAGGGGCCCCCTGAACGAGACACGACACCTCAGCAGCGCTGCACGACCCGATCCATGGACGATAAGCGTGTGGTCCGAGACGGCATCTTGACGAGGGTCCACTTATCGAGGCGGGCAGATTTGCCGAAATCACCATACACGAGGTAAGATTAGTTAGGTAGGATTCTTAAAAGTACTGATCGGTCCTCCTTAGGTTTGGTCAGGTGAGTCATGACCTGATTCTTAATTTAACCCTGACAATTTGAATTCTGGCGCATTGTATCTGCAGACACAATTATTGACCAGGTAAAACCAAGAATTTGAGATATGCCTGGGAAATTGTCTACCTGCTTTAGGGCATTATTCCGCATTGATAGACAATCTTTGGAATTGAGCCGTCCCGCACCACAGGAGGGGTCGCCGGCATATACTATGTTCTGCAAGCATGGCATTGGAAGTATAGTATTTAATGATATTTGGCACAGACAAACCAGACATGCCTTTGAACTTCAGTGGCCAATCAATGGTAGTTTTGAGATCCCTCGTATTGAATATTTGGAGTCAGTCTTGTTAAAGAAAAAGGCTAGACCTGCAGCATTTGATGTTTTGCAGAATTGGAAAAAAGAAGCGTTGCAACAACTTAAAGGTAGAGAGAAACATGCACGCCGTCATAAAACAAACGCTGAAAAAGCGTTGTTATATGACCAAGACAAACAGTCTGAGGCGACTAATAATATGGATAGGGCTTTCTCACTCGGAATTCAGAAAATCTATCCTTCTAAAGATCTTTATATTTCTGATGAGTTTATTGACAAAATATTAAATGAACGAAGGCCTGGTGCCTCTGCGCCACCTCCGTATGTTCCTCTTCCCACTGCTGTACCTCTTCCTGCTGTTATTCCTGCTCTTCCTGCTCAACCTGCTGTTCCTATTCCTCCGGTTGTTGTTCCCCCACCTGCTCCTCCGCCTCTTTTTATCGCACCAGTTATAGTACCTCCATCGAATTTGCCTGCTCCCTCTCTTCCAAGTGGTCCTGAGCCACTTGTAATGGATCGAAGTACAGGAACAAAGGTTGTCACTCGCAATACTGTACCGCCGGAGAAGAAACGTGAGTTAATTGCATGGCCTAAGCATTGTATGGAGAAGGATGATCAAGCTAGCGTTTTTGCCACACTTTGTAATACGGATAATTTTCCTGAGAAAAATGTTTTTATTGAAGGTTTAGGGATTCAGTTATGTATAATGTGGGGAAGATTAAATAATGTGGATGTTCCGCAAGGGTTAAGGGATCTAAATACTCTAGAGCTTTCTAGAGACACTGTGGAGAAGGTAAATGAGCATGTCGAGAGGTTATTTGGGTATAGAAAGGAGTTAGAAAAGTTACAGAATGATAATGATGAAGAGGAAAATATGTATGTACAGAAACGGTTCCTTCCGTGTCGTAAACCGATATCGGAGGAAATGCGAATGTGTAAGAAAGACGTGATTAGATGGATTTCAGACATATCGATAACTCCAGTTGAGGTATATGACACATATAGTAATATACGCCTGAAATGCAGAGGAAAGTGATACAGGTAATGGTAGAGTACCTGCAGAATGAGTGTGTAAAAAGGAAGATTAGTTGTCCCACAGAGTTATTGAGCATTTATAAGAGAGCTTTTTCACTTGACACTTCTTCGACTGCTTTAGCGCTCGACTTGGCTCTGTTGCTTAGTAAGCGTTCGGAGTCACCTATTTCTCAGTTGCCTATGAGAGAGGTTCCTCCGACATTTGTCCCAAAGGTTGAGGTTGCGGCCCATCCTGTAAATAATATAGTCGCTGTGAACATTCCTGCACATTATGTATCGCAGTTCGTTCACGTCCCGTTCTCAAGACAGGAAGTGAATACTATTAGGCAAACTATTACTGATATTAGGAAAAATCCGACAGGGTTCTATAAAGAGAAAGAATCCGTTTTGCAGTCCTCAGTGTTCACCTTAGGTGACATTGATTTGTTGTTTCCTCTACTCCTGCCCGTAGATTTATGGAAACAAGTTAGAACTATTGACGACGTACCCGGGTTGGGAGATACATGGGTGAATATAACTAGCCTCGATGGGGAAAGGCCAGCTGGCGAAAGACCGCATCAGGTGATATTAACTCTGCGTGATAGAATCGTTGCTAAATTAAAAACCATGATTCCCAAAATGAGAATTATTTGTGACAAGCTTTGCGGCCTGTGTCCAAGGAAAGTCTGAAGGTGCTACCGAGTTCTTTAATCGGTTCGAACAGGTATTCTCGGATTTCAGTGGACAAGACTAGGCACAGAGTCTGGGAAAAGATTATTTGTGGACAAATTTGTACGTGGATTGCTGCGTGACATCCAGTCACAAATGATGTCTTCTCAGAGCGCTTGGCAGGCAAAATCACAATCAGAAGTACTGCACATGGCTCAGTACTATGAGAACTGTGTCAATAATGAAAAAGATAGGATTGAAAAACGGAAAGGCGATTTAAAAACTAAAGTGCTATTGCAGCAAATTGTTAGGGGCCCCAGAGGGGTTAGTTCTCAGGTTAGAGGTCAGTATGTCCTGCAGGGGAATGTGCCCTTGGGTCCTGTGAACATTAACCAGCGCGCTTATTGTCGTCGAGAGGGTCATTGGCAAGCACAATGCCCCATCCTTCAACAACGGTCGAATAATACATTTGGTAATATGGGTAGGCGATCCAGAGGTCGCCCAGGCGTAGGGGACCCTGGTAGGGGTCAGTTTACATAGGACCCTCAGCAACCTTTTTCGCAGGACAATCAGACTCCGAGTGTGGACACCAGGAACATATTTGATCATCCTTCCGGTACATATTTATCTGAAGAGCTTCCTTTTGATGATATTCTGTTTCGTTAGGATTGCCCAAAGCAGGGTTTGGAACCTACACCTATTCCCGTCAATCAGAAAGGTCCCTACGTTGAGATGGTGGTGAGAAATAGGAAACATCAGTTTTTGATAGACACTGGAGCACAGAAGTGTTCCATTGGTCATTTGCAGGTTCCAAACATTCCACTGTCAGGTCAAACCTATGTTTCTGTAGGGTTTTGTGGTACACCAGTTGTTTGTCCGGTTTCTAGGCCGGTACCTATTTCTTTGGGTCCCTTTACGGACCAGTGTCCATTTCTGTTGACTTCGGATTGCGGAGAGAACTTGCTGGGGTTAAATTTGTTAAAAGAATTGAATGCAGTGATTTATTGTTCTTCTGATGGAGTGCGCTTGACGATTTCACCACAGCAATTTTCTGCCTCGCAATTTCTGACTAGACCTTTGCCTCCAGAATTCATTGATGTACCAGAGAGCTTGTGGGCTGTCAACGACAATGATGTCAGTGTTTTACAGATTGAGCCTGTCAAAATAGTTTTGAAGCATGGAATTGAGCTGCCACGCATTCCCCAGTATAAGATTTCGGTTGAGGGTGAGCAAGCTTTGAAATGTATTGTTTCCGATTTTGTGCATCGCGAGGTGATTGAAGAAATTTCAGGAAGTTTGTGTAATAGTCCGATTTTACCCGTGTGCAAGAAAGGCGATAATGTAATTCCATTCCATTTTATAATTGATTTACGTGCCATTAATAAAGTTGTGGCACCACAATTTACAATTGTGCCTGATGTAACGACAATCCTAACCATGATTCCAGCTGCAGATACTTACTTTAGTGTTGTGGACTTAAAGAATGCGTTCTTTAGTATTCCTATACACAAGGATAGTAGATATTTGTTCGCGTTCACCTTAGGGGGATGCTCGTTTACATTTACTCATGCACCTCAAGGGTACGCAGAGAGTCCTAGTATTTATAGTAGGGCTTTGAAAGAACAACTTGATACCCTTGAATTGCCCTCTACCTGTACTTTGCTTCAGTACGTTGACGATTTGCTTCTTGCTGCTGACTCTGAGAGTGCCTGTAAGGAGGGCACTGTGTTATTACTTATTCATCTAGCTAAGCATGGGCACAAAGCTTCCTTTAATAAATTTCAATATTGTTGTCAGGAGGTCGCCTATTTAGGCTATCTCCTGTCAAAGGAGGGAAGAAGATTGACACCTGAAAGAATAAAACACATTTCTGGCATGTCTGTCCCAAATACACAGAAGGAAGTTACGGCCTTGATAGGTATGGCTTCTTACTGTAGGTTGTGGATCCCGAAATGTTTCACTAGTGATCAAACCGATGTTGGCTTTGACCAAGAAGGGCATTTCTTCGCCATTGCCATGGAACGCGGTACACCAGCAGTTGTTTGACTTGCTTAAGACTGCATTATGCTCTGCACCAGTTTTGGGCACACCAAACTATGAAAAGGCCTTTGTGTTGTTTGTGCATGAATGTGATGGATGTGCTTTGGCTGTATTAACGCAGGAACATGGAGGGAAGAATAGGCCGTGCAGTTACTATTCTTCTGCCCTTGATCCTGTAGCATGCGCTTTGCCAAGATGTTTGCGCGCTGTCGCTGCTGCTGCCGCGTCTGTAAAACAGAGTGAGGGAATGGTCCTAGCCCATGATCTAACCTTGATGGTGCCTCACTCTGTAGATATTCTACTGAACCGAACTCAAACGCAACACCTCACTTCTGCACGGTTGACAAGATATGAATTGATCTTGTTTGCTCCTCACATTCAAATTAAGAGGGGTTGTATCCTTAATCCGGCTGAACACCTACCTTTTCCGCAAGATGCTACTTGCGGCGATGAAGTACCACATGAATGTTTGTATACGACCGAACAAGAGACAAAGGGTAGAATTGATTTGAAAGATACTCCCTTGGATAATCTGCAAGGAGAGCTGTTTTGTGACGGCTCCTGCTTTAAACTTCCGGATGGTACATCCACAGCCGCTTATGCAATCACTACATTGAGCACGGTTGTGGAAACGAAGAGAATCACGCATAATTCTGCGCAGGCCGCAGAGATTATAGCATTGACCCAAGCTTGTGAACTTTCCGAAGGGCTTGCAGTAAATCTATATACTGATAGTCAGTATGCCTTTGGGTTGGTTCACAACTTTGGGAGACTTTGGTCAGAGAGAGGGTTCCTAACTTCGCATGGCACCAAAATTCAACATGGCTCCCTAATAGTACAACTACTCTCAGCGTTTGTGCTCCCTACTCAGTTAGCAATTATGAATTGTGCAGCACATCGAAAGATTGTAGATGATATTGGAAAAGGGAATGCTTTCCCTGACCAGATAGCTAGACAAACTGCCACTGATCTCTTCACGAGATGTATGTTTCAAGGGAGACTATAGATGCCTATGTACTAGGTGAGGGTGTAGGGTCTGTACGGGATATCCAAGCTGACGCCACAATGGAAGAGTCTAAAAGGTGGGCTGAAGGCTTGGGGAAACTTGATGATGATGGGTGTTGGGTGGATATGGTTGAAGGGAAATGGCTGCTACCTTACGCCTATGTCATGATGATGGTTGTCATGGCACAAGGCCCTACACATGTTTGTGCCCAGCAGGTTACGAAAATGTTAGAAAAAGTTTGGGCAAATGACAAGATTTCGAAAATTGCCCAGCGCTATGTCCAGAACTGCATGATTTGCCTACAACACAATGTGGGAAAGGGGACATCAACTCCAAGGGGAAGTTTTGGGCCACCTTCTGTCCCCTTCGAAGTTATTCACTTTGATTTCATTGAAATGGAACAATGCAACAATCTAAAGTCTGTCCTCGTGGTCATTTGTGCCTTTAGTAAATGGGTTGAGGCTTTCCCTGTTAAAGATGCTACAACCATGACCACTGTGAAAACCATGTTAAAAGAATACTCCCGCCGGTTCGGTTTGCCGAGAGTTATCTGGTCGGACAATGGTCCACATTGTGTCGCCGCTGTAATTCTGCAGATATGTACAGCATTACGAATTGACAAACGGTTCCATTCGGCCAGACATGCTCAAAGCGCCGGACTAGTAGAAAGACACAATGGTATCATCAAGAACAAGCTCGCTTAGACGTGTGCCGGCACCAAACTAAAATGGCCGGACGCCTTACCGATCGTGTTACTAGCCATGCGTACAACCCCTCAAACTAAGACTGGGCTCTCTCCATTTGAGGTGGTAATGGGGAGACCTGCCAATATCTGGAACCTTCCAAAATGTCGAACTTTAAAGAATGTTGAAAATGTACTACTTTCAGATTATTGTAGCCAATTGACTAAAAACCTGTATTTGATTTATCACCAGGTACGAGAAGCTTTACCTGTGCGATACGAGGGCCCGGGCCACGGCATACTGCCTGGGAGTTGGGTGCTCGTCAAATCATTTGAGCGCACCTCCTGCCTCGCGCCTCACTGGCGTGGCCCATTCCAAGTCCTGTTGGTCACCCAGAAAGCGGTGCGGGTCGCTGGACGAAAGAACTGGATCCACGCGTCGCACATCAAGAAACTTCCTCACCCTGTGCCACACGCTACTGAAGAAACAGAACCCCTCGCTGACGCTGCAACCAATGATCCCAAAGCAGTAAGCAGCACTGAGAGTGTGTCGGAGACTATGTTCCCTGCTGGCCTGCACCCACTCGCCACAAACTCCATTATCACGTCCCCTCCCACACACAATACACACCACCAAACACTTGCACCTGCTGTTTAAGGGAACGTTCAGTGCAGCGCACTGAAAGGGCAAGTTTCAACTGCTTCCTACTCTTTTATTTTAAAACAAAACCATTCCGGAACCGTTTTTAAAAAAAATAAAAGTATAGGAGCAGTAAAAGGTAATTGAAAAAAGTAGAGGAGCACCGCTCCCGACCACTCCAGCTCACTTCGACCACTGCCTCCTGCCCCCACTTACCTTCTCCTTTCTGGTCCTGGTCCTAGGCCGGGAACAGTAGTGTTCCCTGCATATCCGTTTACCGATCTGCGACACTTCGCCATGGAAAGGAAGAAGGGACTATGCAGTCCCTTCTTACCCGGTCCATGGCGGCTATCTTTTTTTTCTTTTTTTTTCTCGCCGACAAAACTATTAGTACTCCAGTCTAACAAGCCGAAGGGAACTAATAGTAATAAGCCCCTCACTGCGGGGGGCATTACCACTTCGTCCGGGCCTGTAACTATGGGTCCCGGGTCATTACCTGAAGCAGTAATGCCCCCCAGCTCGGGGCTTATTGCTTAATTAGTACCCAACAGGGGTGTGGCTTAGGCCTCCCAATCAATAAGGAGGCTCTGAACACGGTAGCCCCCCCTCGAGCCTCCTCAGAGCTGGTGGCTGCCATCTTCCCCCACCGGATTACTGGTAAGTGTGTGCCCCCCCTGCTTCCCCTTCCAACTACCCAATCCACATTTTACACATTTCCTTTCCTCTCCGCCCCACACCACTTACTTGCGCTTCGCTGTCCTTGTCCTGTAACGGAAACACTAGTGTTCTCGGCACGTCACCAATCAAGCAATGGCCACCATGGAAAGGGAGAAGAGACTACGTTGTCCCTTCTCTGGGTCCAAGGTGGTAATCGTATTATTTTATTTTATTTAAGTTGAGAAACGAATGAGTCCATTCTCAACTTAAAAAAACTATTAATAGCAATATTACCCTCGCAGTGGGGGCATTACTGGGCCTGATAATGCCCCAGGCTCATGGGCATTACCTGGCCTGGGGCATTACCTGACTCGATAATGCCCCCCCTGCGAAGGTGATATTGGTCTTGTGCAAAAACATGCATTGAAAGTCTTGCAGCTTCATTTTCTAAGCACCACATATCGTTAAAGAAGGTGTTAAGACAGGCGTCCAAAGTCTCAACACTTTCTTTAACAACACCTGGGATTTTCATTTGTATTTTGGTAGCCTGTGGCACGGAACAGGCAACTATGTCTGGCATGTTTCCCTTCTCTGCCTAAAAACACCATCTAGTTGATATTTTCCTGCTGGTGTTAGACCAATGCACTCTAATAGAATCTGGCTGATTTTGCACCTGGTAAAAGCAGGCAGATTCTAATGGAATCTGTTTAAATGCCTCCACCAATGTTTAACCACGGGAGGCATCTACCCTTTTCCTAGCAGGCAGGGTGAAAAGTAAAGTGCAAAAGTGATTTTGCCTGTTTTTTATTCTTTGTTTTGTCACTGTGTGGTGGAAAGAATTAAAATTGCACAGAGGGCACCTTTTGTATAAAAGTTCAAAGGGAGCGGGTTCCCTCCCAACAGTATCCACTTTGGAGGAAATAACCACAACGTTTAGCACGTGTAGTTCATTAACCAGAGTATTGAACATGTTAAAAAGTATTCCAACTCATCACATTATGTTACTATGAAAATAGAATATAGGTCTTTTCAGATTTAAGAGGAGGGGGCAGAAGGGAGAAGATTAATTTTGAGTAAGGAGTCAAAGATGAAAGGAGAGGGGGCAGCACACATTGGGAGGAAGAGAATTCCAGTCTTGAGATGCGAGCAAAGTGAAGGAACGATAGTGAGATTGCACACAGCAGGGGGGCAGCTGGACGAAGTGACCGACAAAAGAAATTGAGATGCAGAGCCAAGAAAATGAGGATAGGGTGATCAAAAAAGAAAATATGGAGCTACTTGTCCCCCCCACCCTTCTTTGCACTTCCGTCTGTACACTTGCATGTCCCAAAAGTACTAGTACCAGTAAGCGAGTTTGTCGTGTCCCCCTTTTTTATCCCCTCTCCCTATCTTGGTCACGCCTGAAACACTTCATGCACTTGCACTAGGAAAAACGCTGTCAGGCCTTGTAAGCTAGTTGTGTTCGATCATTCGGAAACTTCAAGGCCTAAGAATAACTACTGAATTCCCTTGTTCCCTTCCCACCTTGTAGCTCTTTGAAGCACTCCACCTGTGTACAAGCGCTGTATAAATAAACAATTACAATTACAACAGAAACACATTTGAAATATATACAAAGAAAGTGAAATGGCAGCCAGGAATGAAAGGAGGGCAGATGAAGTGAGGGAGCTGCAGAAGGATGCTCCGATAGATGAAATAAGGGAAGACCAACAGAGAAGTTAAAAATAGAGTGAAGCAAGTTCATATGGAGGGAGGCCAACAAGAAGAGCACAGCAGAAGAAGAGTTATAATGGCCTGAAAAGAAAGACAAGGGTGTATTTTACAGATGTTTTGAAGGTAAAATCGGCCAATATGAACAGTACAGGTGAAATGAAGTGAAACAGAGAGAGAAAGAGGTCAAAGACTCAAAAATTACAAGGTGACATAGAAAAAGGAAGATGAGAAGGAGGTAAGAAGGAAGAAGGGGGAGGACTAGAAGTGGGAGGAGAGGAAACAGGAAAATAAAGGATTTCATTTGTAGGAGGATTAAGGTTTTTAAAGAAAGAAAGTCAGCATCCATAACTGAATAGCAGAGAGACAAGCTGAAAGGGTGGGGTGAAGAAAATCAGAAAACAATGGAGAAAAAGATTTGCCAATCATCAGCATAGAGAGGGGAGGACAAACTGAGCCAGGAGATAATATCAGAAAGCGGTGTAGTGCAAATGGAGAAAAGTAAAGGGCAGAGGACAGAAGCTTCTGGAACGCCACAATGTAGAGGAAAAGAAGTAGAGAAGTGACCAGCCCAAGACACAGAGCAGGTCCAGTCGGGAAAACAAGCAGAACACGAGTGAAGACCCTACCCGACATGTGAAAACAGAAAATAAAATATCGAGGCTGAGTACCCTAAAAAGGAAATACACCGAACACGGGTTACAAAGGAACATACAAAGTACTTTATTTTATACTGAATCCAGTTACAAAAACAGAGCAAAATCAGATAGCTATCGGCCCTCAGTACAACACAACGAACTCCAGCGTGGTTCAGTGTGTTCAGTGAGAGACGCTGTACATTAGAATGCATTGGCTTTTTATACATTTGGTGGGCGCGATGTCCAGCCCCACTTCGGGTTAATATTCCTTTTAATACATCACCGATCTAGGGTTCGTGCCAAGTCTCAAACAACCGCATATAACTGGTTTGCCTTTAATACATGTATCAACAAGACTAATAACTGTGTATTCTAAGGTTTTCCAAGCAGGCCTTCTTAAACATTAATACAATGTAGTTAAACAGATGTTCTTCGTTCAGTATTTGAATACATTGTCTCAACATATGCTCGTGGATTAGTTTCATTGCACGAGTAATCCTTCTACACATAGGTCAACGAAGGACAAGGTCTCAGTTCACGACCTCAACAAGTGGCCTGCAGGCAAATTACACATTAGCTATGTACAGAGGTCAAGACGGCCATGTTGTGTTCTGGAATGACATCGTCCACCATTTTAGCTCACAGGGTGACTTTTACACAACGAATCCTAAAATGGCGGTTTGACCTAAAATGGCGGTTTGCATGGATTTAAGGTCAGGACCTTGCAACACAGATTTCTTTCGCAAGAGACTTTCGAGCAGCTTGGCGTAGGCCAACATTAATATATTTATTACAATAGGAGGCACAATATACTTTCTCTTTCGACAAACCCTCCTTTTGGCCTATGCCAAGTGCTAAAAACTACTTTGGATCTCCTTGCAAATAACTCCATGCATCATTGTCCATGCACCCTGAATCACTATCGGAAATATCTATTGCCATTAGGTCTTTTGCTAAAATATCCTTCAATACATATTCTTTGGAAGTTTTATCTGGGGCATACACTTTATGTCCTATCGAACCCATCGCTTGTGCGCAACATCCCCCTAGCATCGAACACATACCAGGTAGACACTGAATACAGCAACAAAGAAACAACAGGATTCCCTGCCAATCCCTGGGCAACCATGGGAATGCTACATTACCGCAGACAAAGTAGACAGGTTCGCCTACATACAAAGGTCTGTTCTCCCCAGTCAAATTTGCAACGTTGGCACAACCTAGAAAATTTCCCATTGACTGAGTTCCATTCCTCTGTATGCAAAAAGAAACTGAATCGGGCTATGGTTAAGAGTGTAAGAAGGAGGCATGGCATCCTTATTGCCTATCAGAGACATTTTAAAGGAAATCAAAGATTGGAAAGGATGAGACAGTTTATCAGAAGGCCTAATAGAAGCAACATTCGGTTTACTCCTATTTGCAAAAAGCGAGCATCCCAGGGGAGTCAAAACACGTTTCTCAAAACTATTCAAATTGATGCCATCAAAGTTCCCTGAGATGCTATTATTCCACCGGCCAAAAAACATTGCTCTAAGAGAAGCATAACAGGCAGTTGTCAACGGTAAAGGATGAATATACCAACCCAGCCCCTTATTCCCGTGTTGCAGTAAATGTGAGCAGACCCAACAGTTGGATTTATTAAAAATGGCATGTGTAGCATTCATGATAAGCAGTAGAGTGTTATTGTGGTACCTTTGTCTCTGCTGGGAATCCCGAGGGGATAAAGTATGCAAATGTACAAAGGGAGTAGGAACAATGAGTGCACTTTCAGTAGGCAACAAAAGTTCTAAAGAGTGAGTTTCCTTGAGGTACCACAATCCTAAGGCAGTGACTATTAAAAAACCAAATATCATTATCAGAATACAGCAATACGTTTTCGGGTCCCAGGCATTTTGTCCATTGTCCGGGTTGGTCACCCCCTTATTTACAAGTCCAATACGAGCGGTAGCAGTGGCGGGCATCGTAGTCTTCAAACAAACACTCCAAAGTTTGTTGCTGGCGACCTCCCGGTCGAGCGACTTCTTAGTCCTTCCACCACCCCAGCCAACAGAATCCCCTTTCTCAAATTTGGACAAAAAGCAAGCCCTCAATGACTCTTTTCCTTCTCCGTATGCACAGCCGAACCGTGCCGTAAGTCTATCAGATGCACAGCAAAACCGTGCCGTAAGTCTATCTTCGTGGTCCTAGGTTATATCGTACTTTTCCTGGTACTGATTGATCCGGAAACAATATGTCGTCACTTCCTGCTGGAAGCAACGTGTCGGAGGCACGTGAAGGGGCTGAATTCGAAACAGCCGTTTCCGGGTACAAAATTTGTGGAGAGTGCGGAGACAAAATGGCAGCTTCCCCAAGCCTCCCGGGCTCAGAGATATTCTCCCACCTGACTTCTCAGCGCTCAGCATGTTGGCTCGTCTTGCAGTCCTGCTACTGGCTCCATTCTCCCTTAGCCCGCTTCACCTTCACCTCTGGCCGCCACTCTTCGGTGTGTGCCTCGCCTTGGGCCTGTCTTTGCCGCCTGCACCTCCACCCTCAATCTCGTTTTCACTGCTGGGCCCGCACACATTGAGGGAATGGTTGAGAACACCCTGTCTGAAACTGTCTTCTCCTTTTCCGCCACTAGATGGCAACCCTTCAAATAAACATTACTCGAGTGTACGTGCTACTAACCTGCTTGCCCTCCAGCTATGAAACAATGAATGAACTCAGCCTCAACCAAATCGGCTGTGCACATGTTCCTGTTTTGACTAGAGTAGCTTCAAACATGGAATTCAAATGAATACCCCTAAAGTTCTTGATGTGCACCTTAAAAATCCTACACCTGGCAGACAGACATAGGTTTTTGTGGTCAGCCAATCAGACTGCACATGACAAATTGCCAAACACACAGGCACATCCATACAGTGTGTTTATTTGGCTGTCTGGGGGAAATGGACCAGTCTAAACCAGTCCAAACCCATACACATGGCGCAGAGCTGGGATCAGAGTGCCCGAGTGAGGACAACAGCCACTTTGGACCTATTTAATCATTTACACAAAGAAAAGTTTGGACCAGAACAAAAGGGCCCTAACACTATGCATTTGCACCCCAGTGGCTGCCATAATAGTAAATTAGGCTAACAATGTTGTAAAATCGGATTCAGCCCGGCTAAAGCCAAGAACTGGATTTTAAATGTATTTTTAAATGAAAAGTTTGTCGACCCTTTTATAAGCATTCATGAAAAAGTACACCAATGGGCGGCTCTGAGTAGCAGCATTTCTTTTGCCGAGGAAGGTCCATAAAATGGCATGTTCGGGTCTAGGCGTGTGTGAAATTAAAATTACACCACTGGAGCCAGATGTGTGTTATCATTTCACACTGATTGACGTATTGAAATTATGGAGCGTTCTGCTCAATTACGCCTCTGCAGGAATATTCAACCACAAACATTTTGTCATGTATATATGCATTGGGATTGATCAAAAGGGAGCCCAGCTGCGAGGGGAATGGGGCACCCCACATGTAGGGAGGAAGGGGGCGTTTAAGGCGGGTGGGAGGGTACCCTTCAATGATCATGTACCGGTTAATGCCGACGAGGGAAGGTGGGCGTAGGCCGGCGGTGCCGGGATGCCAGCCCGGTCAAGATTGTGGGCAGGACCAGCTGGAATGTGGGCAGTGCCAGTGCACGGATTTATGCGGCCCCAGCTAAAGGTCCACTTTGGGGGCCCCTCCCCTCTTGCAGAGGGGTCGGATTAGATATGTGTAGGGCTAACATTCGAAGCCCAGTGCCCCTCTGCTGGTGGCCCCAGAGGCGGCTGTCCATAACTGCCTTGTGCCAGCACAAGCCTTTGTTAGGACTGAAGATGGGGCCCTCCTGGAAGAGCTCTGATTGGAGGTTATTTCCCAATATCAGAAGCGATGGGCCACTACGATGGCCCCTTCTTTACCAGGTGGCTTGTATGTTTTGGCATCATCACTTCATAAGTGATCTCACAAGGACTGTTATAGCAGCAGTGATGCATTTTCCAGAATGACATTATATATGCTTCACACAATACGATGTGAATTTCCAAACCTTATAATAAGTTAAATAGGCTCTGCATTTATTGATACCAGGTTAAGGGTGGGCTAAAGGGATGGTTGTCCATGTGAGGGATGGTTGTTCTCTGCACTCGCTCCTTTCTCCCAATTCTCAAGGGTGATCATATACAGCTCAAGGGCAATCATATACAGCACCATGGTGATCACATACAGCTCAAGGGCGATCATATACAGCTCAGGGGCGATCACATACAGCTCAAGGGTGAACACATACACCTGCAGGGTGATCATACACAGCTCAAGGGTAATCATATACAGCTCCAGGTTGATCATATACAGCTCAAGGGCGATTATATACAGCTGCAGGGTGATAATATACAGCTCCAGGGCGACCATATGCAGCTCCAGGTTGATCATATACAGCTCAAGGGAGATCATATACAGCTCCAGGGTGATAATATACAGTTCCAGGGTGATCATATACAGCTCAAGGTTGATCATATATAGCTCAAGGGTGATAATATACAGCTCCAGGTTGATCATATACAGCTCAAGGAGGATCATATACAGTGCAAGGGAGATTGTGTACAGCTCCAGGGTGAACAAATACAGTTCAATGACAATCATATACAGCTCAAGGGTGATCACATACGTTTCCAGGGTGATCATATACAGCTCAAGGGCAATCATATACAGCTCAAGGGTGATTATATACCGTTCCAGGTTGAACAAATACAGTTCAATGACGATCATATACAGCTTAAGGGTGATTATATACAGTTCCAGGGTGATCATATACAGCTCAATGCCGATCATATACAGCTCAAGGGTGATCATATACAGCTCCAGGGTGATAATATACAGTTCCAGGGTGATCGTATACAGTTCAAGGGCGATCATATACAGCTCAAGGGTGATTATATACAGCTCCATGTAGGTCATATATAGCTCAAGGATGATCATATACACCTCAAGGGCGATCACATACAGATCCAGGTGATCATATACAGCTCAAGGGCAATCATATACAGGTCAATGGTGATTATATACAGATCTCTCATAATTTCACAACAAACATTGGGGAATTCTGCAAAACCTGTGTTTTCGGATGAGTGCTGCATGGGGCCTGTACAAGTGTGAAGGGAACTTGCTCTGCTGCTCATGCCACATATTCACTTGTTTCTTTCATGAGGGTCTGTACTGCTACTGTCTTGCCTTGTGTCAGCGCACGCCCTAGTTAGGACTGAACATGGAGGCCCTCCTGGAAGAGCTCTTATTGGAGGTTTTTTCCCAATATCAGAAGCGATGGGCCACTGGGATGGCCCCTTCTTTGCCAGGTGGCTTGGAAGCTTTGGCATCACCACTTCATAAGTGATCTCACAAGGACTGTTATAGCAGTGTGCATTTTCCGGAATGACATTGTATATGCTTCACACATTATGGTGTGAATTTCCATACCTTATAATGAGTCAAATAGGCTCTGCATTTATTGATACCAGGTTAAGGGTGGGCTAAAGGCATGGTTAGCCATGTGAGGGATGGTTGTTCTCTGCACTCGCTCCTTTCTCCCATTGCTCAAGGGTGATCATATACAGCTCAAGGGCAATCATATACAGCTCCAGGGTGATCGTATACAGCTCAAGGGCAATCATATACAGCTCAAGGACGATCATGTACAGATCAAGGGTGATCATATACAGCTGCAGGGTGATCCCATACAGCTTCAGGGTGATCATATACAACTCAAGGGTGATCATATACAGTTCCAAGGTGATCATATACACTCAAGGGCAATCATATACAAGCTCCAGGGTGATCACATACAGCTCAAGGGTGATCACATACAGCTGCACGGTGCTCACATACATCTCCAGGGCGATCATATACAGCTCAAGGGTGATCAGATACAGCTCCAGGGTGATGATATACAGCTCAAGGGCGATCATATAAAGCTCAAGGGCGATCATATACAGCTCAAAGGCAATCATATACAGCTGCAGTGTGATCATATACAGCTCCAGGGCAATCATATGCAGTTCCAAGGTTATCATATACAGTTCCAAGGTGATCATATACAGCTCAAGGGCCATCATATACAGCTCCGGGATGATCATATACAGCTCAAGAGTGATCATATACAGCTGCAGAGTGATCACATACAGCTTTTGGGTGATCGTATACAGCTCACGGGTGATCATATACAGCTTCTGGGTCATCATATACAGGTCAAGGGTGATCATATACAGCTCAAGGGTGATCATATACAGCTCAAGGGTGATCACATACTGCTGCAGGGTGATCACCTACAGCTCCAGGGTGATCATATACAGCTCAAAGGTGATCACATACAGCTGCAGGGTGATCATATACAGGTGCAGGATGATCGTATACAGGTCAATGATGATCATATACAGCTCAAGGGTGATCATATACAGCTCCAGGGTGATACTACACAGTTCCAGGGTGATCACTTACAGCTCAAGGGCGATCATATACAGCTCAAGGGTGATTATATACAGCTCCAGGTTGATCATATATACCTCAAGGATGATCATACACAGCTCAAGGGCGATCATATACAGCTCCAAGGTGAACAAATACAGTTCAATGATGATCATATATAGTTCAATGGTGATCATATATAGTTCCAGGGTGATCATATTCAGCTCCAGGGCGATCATATACAGCTCAAGGGTGATCATATACAGCTCAAGGGTGATCATATACAGCTCCAGAGTGATCAAATAGAGCTCAAGGGCAATCACATACAGCTCCATAGTGATCATATATAGCTCAAGGGCAATCATATACAGCTCAAGGGTGATTATATACAGCTCCATAGTGATCATATATATTTCCAGGGTGATCAAATACAGCTCAAGGGCGATCATATACATCACTAGGGTGATTATATACAGTTCCAGGGTAATCATATACAGCTCAAGGGCTATCATGTACAGCTCCATGGTGATCATATACAGCTCAAGGGCAATCATATACAGCTCAAGGGTGATTATATACAGCTCTCTCTGATAATTTCACAACAAACATTGGAGAATTCTGCAAACCTGCATTTTCGGATGAGTGTGTATGGAGCCTGGACAAGTGTGATGGGAACTTGCCCTGCTGCTCATTCCACGTATTCACTGGTTTCTTTTACGAGGGTCTGCACTGCTACTGTCCATTCTGTAACATGTTCACCAGTACGCATAAGAGAACATTGCATTGTGCTGCCTGTACTCCACCTATTGAATGCATGGGGTAATTTTGCACTGCTGCAGACTGTGCTGTACCCATTCTATGTATGCAAGGGAAGACTGTGCTGTACCTCTTCTGCGTGTGAAAGACTTCCACTGTGCCCGCTTTGCTGTGCTTGTTCTGTGCATGTGGGAAACATTCACTGCTTAGATCTGTGTTCATCCTTTTCTGTGTGTGAGAGAACAGTGGACTGCACATGCTGTGTGCTGAGTGAGTGGAACTTGCATGGCTAGTGCTGTATTGGTTTATTGTGGTAAGGAATGGCTCACTTAAGACCCAATACATTTGTTTGGTGGATTCTGTGTGTAGCACTTTCCCAGTTACAATGCCACCGTGCAAATGAGGAAGGCTCCATTGAAATGTGGTGGTGGAGTCAGTAGTTGTCTGTTAGATAGAAGTAAATGTTCATTAAAAAAATATCTTACAGGAGATATTGCCAGGTAGGGTGACCAGATTTTGCAAAGGAAAACCCGGGACAGCCACTGACAAATAAGTAGGACTTCAGCTTCAGCGGTGAAACTGTAGTCCTACTTCTATGCGGGTGGCTTGTCGCATGTCATGTTGCAGCACCTGGGGTCCCGAGGCTATTTTAAGTTTAAAAACCCTGTCTGGGATTTGGGGATCGGGTGTAAAACGATGGAAAAATCATGATATCCGGCAACAAACCAGGATGGTATCCCACCAATCCCCAAATCCCTGGACACGGTTTTTAAACTTTAAAAAGTCTTGAGACCCAGGGGCACGGGGTGCAACTTCCCAGACAGCCCGGTAAAACCGGGACGTCTAGTCACTCTATTGCCAGGTATGCAGTATCCCTTGTATTCATTTGGACCCATGTGTGTTGTGAAAATTACCTTACCATTAGCATTGAATCGTGCAACACTTGCATTGCCATTTCTTCGACGCAACAAGATATTTAAGATTCCTAAATTGGAGATCGCTGTATACAATAATGTCAGGGAATTGCCTAGAAGCTGGTGTTTAACCCAACCTTTGCAGCTAGAAATTTATGTTGAGTGCATCAATGTTTTAGCATACAAGTTCCAGGAAATGGTTACCAAAAATAAATAGCTTTGCATAACAGGTGTATTACCAGCTCTACGTGCCCAAACTGCGAAAGCGTCTCCTCCACACTAGAATGGATGTGCCGTAGCCCTTCAACAGAGTTGCTGGCACATCTGTTACGGTAAGCAACCACAACGACTTAGTGAGGCATAACCGGGCAATTGCCATTGTCATTGTTGCTACAATGCTCTGGGCATGGTTGCAGTGCCCGAGAGCTTCAGAGCTGACAATCGTAAAACCACACGGTTACTAGCGGTAAGAGGCAGAGGCGTTGCTAGTGGGTGGGGGGCTTAGGGGGCTATAGCCCGTGTCTTTTGGTTTTAGCTCCGGATAGAAGCTCAGGTGCTACAACCAAAATGCTAGCTAGCCGCGAATCCCACCAGTCCCGACATTAGCCTAGCCCCTGATCTTTTCCAGACCTAGCAACACCCCTGGTAAAAGGTGATTACCTCCAGTAACGGATAACTTAGAATACTCGGCAGATGCTTGCCCCCCATTAACAGTCAACCACTGTGCACCAACAGACACTGCCAGGCTGGATATTGGAACTTACTATGGCCCTCATTACGACCCTGGCGGAAATCGAAAAACGATGGCGGAAATGCAATACCGCCATCGAATAGCGCTCGGTGCGATTATGACCCGTCACCGTAAAGTACGATGCCATTAGCGACACCGTAGTGAACGCCAACGCTAACTGCACCAAGTACGCGCACGCGCGCCATGCCAAACCGTAATTACCACCATGGCGCAACGGTACGCGAATTCCGACCCTAGCGGACATGTACCTAACGCCATCAAGCATGGCGGAAAGTACCATTCCGCCATGGTGAGAAGTACGGCATCGCGAATCAACCGTAAACGGCCCTACTGAGTGCCTGTACACCACTCCCTGGCCACATTGCACAACTCCTCGTAGGTGCAATGAAGTCACACAATGCAACCAGTGAAATGTACAAGTCACCCATGCATGCCAACGAACAAATGAATCCAGGGGCTCCAAGTGCCTTGTGAGTGGGCATCCATATCTGCCATGGCACCATTGCCGCACTGATGCAGCACAGGCATGTGAAGGTCCAAGTACAGCAACATGAGCAGAAAAATGAGACAAACAAAAACAGAATAGAAATTTACTGCACCACAAAACCACCAAGGGCCATACAGCCATTAGGTCATGACTCCAAAATACATTCCAGTATTGTGGGCTGCATCCGCAATAAATGACCAGCTTCTTCTTGTGTGACGCCCTGTTCCTTCATGGTACACAGGGGCTACATTCACGTCCAAAAAGGCAACACGGAAGCGCCTAGAACCGCAGGGCCGTCCCATTAGGTAGGCACTAGTCCAGCAGAAAGGACGATATGTTGCTCCTAGCCACTAGCACTGCGTAAGGGCATGTGGCCCATTGGCGATCGTCCCATAAGATCGTAATGGTGCTCCACTGATTGACACGAAGCAGCAGGTGTCGGGAGTAAAAGCCATCTGCAGGAGTGGCGTACAGATGGCAGCGGCAAAAGGGGAGGAGATACCTGTCACCCAAATGAAATGAAAAAGAATAGTATGGCCATCAGAACTACATTTGTATAACTCACTTCAATGATCACACTAAATCCACAGCCATATGCATGCTAGCCCACTCAAAAGGATTATACCCACCCAAAAATCACTTGCGAATCACAACCATAAAAATCGAGGTGAAAACACCATTACAAACGAGTGTTTGTGTGCATGCGTCTGTGAAGACAGAATCCATTAGATGGGATTAGTAACATGCATAGACACAAGTGCCTGAAGGGGCGTCGAGGCAGGGAGGGTTCAACAAGGGCAGAAAGACGATGGTCCCACTATGGCAGCTCTGCATGACATAGCGCAGGGGAGGTGGATAGATTCCAAAAAGCCCTGTACATGGCAAACTCTCCATCAAATCATCTGTCCATGCATCCATGCATCCATACATCATTCCCTCATCCCGGTATGAAAACGCCTGATTATTTACTCACATCACATTCGAAACTTCCATGGAGTCTGTGCGTAATGCAGTCTGCAAAATCCACTGTTCTCCAGCCCGGAATTCTAGTGTTGTGAAGTAACATGTATTTGGGAACGTCCTGCCTTTTTGTCCACTACGCTATTCCGCATCCCATACTATTCATATCAATCATAGCATTCTCGCCATGGCCCCTGTCCCAAGGACATTAAACAATAGAACGTTATATTTGCAGTCAGACCTGTGGGCGTCTCCTCGCCGCTAGCTGAAAACCGAAAGCGCTGTCCTTCGAATTCCACATTTGCAACATCACGTCGAAAAGGCATCTGTGACCGCTTGAAATCACAAAATCATCCATGTAGTGCGGCAGTGTGTGAAAATGGCAACTGGCTTCACTCACAAATGGGACGCCCCGCCCGTCGGTGAACCTCGGTACGGTGCTCGCCCAAAGGGGATTGCAGCTGGCACAGGTGGAATGAATCACCACAGGTGGAGGCTATATAGCCTGAAAACACATAAATTGCACACCCAACCCCCTCCCACAACCACACCCACTCCAAAATGCTACCGGCAGGACTAGCGATGTTGGCCCTGGGGGACCTGATAGCACTGCAAGTACTCCAACTTCAAGAAGAAGACGAACACCAACTACTACAACAACCGGCCGCACAGAGGAGACGCAGGAGGAGGAGGAGGGCAAGGCAGGGCCAGCAAGGCCCACCAGCACAGCCACTACCACCACGCAGGCAGCCCGCAATCCCACGCCTCCGAGCTCATCCGTTCAACCTCACTGATGAGCAGATCCACACCCTCTACCGTTTGGACCGGGACACCATAACCGCCATTGTGGACATGACACAGGCTGACCTTGTCAGCATGATAGATAGCCCAACCGCCATCCCACCCCTACTGAAGGTGGTGTCTGTACTCCACTTCCTGGCCAGAGGCACCTACCAGCACACAGTCGGACAGTTGCATGGCATTTCACAGCCACTGTTCTCACGGACACTATTGCAAGTGCTCGATGCCCTCCTGAAGCACGCAGACGATTACATCTCTCTACCACGCTCGGAGCAGGAAATTACGAACACAAAAGTGGGATTCCATGCACTTGGCGGCATACCGGGTTGCATTGGTGCCATCGACTGCACCCATGTGGAATTGGTCGTCCCACATGCCATGGAGGCCCAGTACCGCAACCGAAAACAATATCATTCTCTTAATGTACAAATGGTGTGTGACTCCAACAGGATCATTACACATTGTTGTGCCCGATTTCCTGGATCAACCCATGATTCTATGGTCTTGAGGAACTCTACAATACCACGCTACATGGAGCGACACGCAGGGAACAGATCCTGGCTATTCGGTGAGTCTCATTTCATGCATGATAATGTGGGGTATGTGATGCGGCAATGACCTGGCAGGAAGGGGGGGGGGTGCGTACGTAGCAATGTCATTCCACAAACATCCTTTATTGTCCACATACAGGTGATGCCGGGTATCCACTGAAGAGATGGCTCCTTACACCACTCCGGAACCCACAGAACCAGCATGAGGAGGACTACAACCATGCCCACTCACGTACCCGTGTAGTCATAGAACAGGCATTCGGCCTACTGAAGACTCGTTTCCGCTGCCTCAGCAGGTCTGGCGGGGCACTCCTGTACCGCCATGTGAAGGTGGCAAAGATGGTCATGGCATGTGTCATGCTACACAACATGTGCGTACGTAGAAATGTGCCCATGCCCCCTGACGCAGAACTGCAAGCACCTGAAGATGGTCATGATGAGGGTGGGGATGTGGCAGCACTTCAAGGAGTCCGCGAGGCACAGGAGGGCCGTGAAATTCATCAGAATCTCATAGATGCATGCTTCTAGCACTCACGCCTGGTGGCTGTTACATGGACACGGGACTTGTGGCACTGTGTGTGTCTGGAACATGCACAATATGGACTGTACGCCTATAAAGGCCTCGTACACAAAGATCAATGTCCACACATCTCATTGGATGATTGTGCAATGTTTATAGCATATGTGAAATTATGTTACACACCCCATCGACCCGCCACCCAAGTGAGCCCAACACCCCCCCTTCACCCTCCTACCTCCCCCCCGAACACCAGTGTCCAAAGATGCTCATTGTCAGTGGGCAGACGCTATTGCAAGCCCCCTCTCCGGGTATCAGGGGCACCCCTGCCTGTGGAGCGCAGGTTCCTCCCAGATCTACGTTGGGGGCTGCCCTGGACGGAACTTGCAACGGATGATGTCTCTGCCTGCTCACGTCCATGCATGTCCCTAAGGGTTTGTGAGAGCTCAGTGAGCACACGGCACACAGCGGCAAGTTCAGCACATACGTCTTTGGACGTCGCATGCAGTTCCCCCCTCAGGCTCTCGGTGCTTCTCTCCATTTGTACTCTCAGGCTCTCGGTGCTTCTCTCCATTTCTGCCCTAAGCGTCTCAGTTGCTGTTTCTATGGCTGCCTTAGTACCCCCACATTCATCAGCATGGTCCTTGAGGAGCGTGGCCAGTTGCTGCTGTTGCACGATGACCTGGTCGAGGGACTGTTGCCTCTGCTGTGCCATGGCCATTTGCGGTGGTGTCACAGAGGGGCTGGTCACCTCATGTTGCCTTGCCACAGGGCTTGTGGGGGATGGCCAGTCGTCGTCTTGTGGGTGCCCCTGCGTGGTATCCTCATGGTGTACGGGATGAAACAAACAGGGGGATTGAGACAGGTCATGGATGGATCTTACTTCGACATCCCCGTCTTCTGTGTCGGAGCATGCTGCCATTAATGGAGTGTCACCTATGGTGCTGCTGCCACCAGAGGCAGTGCCTTCTGTGGCATCCATTGGGGGGACCTGTGGTGGTGCTGTTGTGGGCATGCTGGCTGCTGGGGTGCCTGTTGATGTTCCCTCCTGTGTGCTGCCACTTGATTTGTGCTGCTGCCGTGTCTTGATGCGTGCAGCTGAGGTGGAGGGTCTTTGGCCGTTGGTCTTGGCCCTCTTTGCAGGTGTGCTGGTAGGGGTGTCCTGGAGCTCGTCGTTTGAATCGGACCCTGTGGTGGAGTAAAGGAGGGCGAGCGTTATTAATGGGTCTGTTGAAATTGGAATGGCAATGTATCACATGCATTGGGGTGGTACCTGAGGGTGATTTGGGTCGGGGCCTTGGAGGTGGTTCCATTTTTGTGTGGATTGAGGATGCAGTTGTTTTGCAGCCTGCAGTTAGGGTGTGCCTGCTGCACGTGTAGAGGGTGTTTTTAGGGTTTTTAATTATTTATGTATTTCATGTGAGTTTTAAAGTGCGCTGTCAGGCCAATGTATGTGGACGTTCTCCTGGACATGTGTTACTGTTGCACTATGTGGACACATGGTACTTCACATGATTGGACATTGTGGATTTGGCATTGTATTAGTTGGCCCACCTACCGGATTCTTCGGATGTCTGCACTCCTTTCTCCATCCCTCCGACTCCCTCTATACTCTCCATTCCAATGGTGGAGGCACAGATTTCTTCCCAGGGGGTCAACTTGATGGGTGATTCCGATCCTCCCCCGGTAGCTGTGGCAATGTTGCGATTGGCGGATAGTATGCTCCGTACGCGTATCCGCAGGTCGTCCCATCGCTTTCTGCATTGCTGTGGGTTGCGGGGTGCGGTCCCCACCGCACTTACCCGCTGTGCCACCAGGGCCCATATGGCCTTCTTGTTCGCAAGTGCCGTCCTGGTCATTTGCGTGGAGAAGACGACGGCAGCATTCTCCTGGAGGGTCTCTGTAAGCACGGTGAGTTCCTCACGGGAGAAGTGGACCTGCCGCTTGCGGTCGCACGCTTTTTTCGCTACTTTTCCCATTTCTATTGCTTTCACTGGGGTGGATGACGGGTTGGGATGTGTCTCAGGGTAGTATTTTTAATGGTTGTGTGGGAATTCTGATTTTATAGGTGTACGGCGTGCTGTTTCACGTTCCGGGCCCATGTTTTTACTTCCGTTTCCGTATGTTTACGGTCACCGTACTTTCCGGTTGCCGCTCATTACGGTGACCGCTAAGATGGGTGGCGGAATTGCACCTAGGGCGCCGTACGACAGCGGTGAGGGGCGTTTTGGGGACATTTCCGCCATCGCGGACTTTGCACTTCCGCCATGGCGTAGTGCTCGTGCCCGATGGGTCGGAATTGGCCGCACTTTGCTCCGTCGTGCGATGGCGGAAACGCTATTTACGCTATGGCGGTCAGGTCAGTCACTTTCCGCCAGGGTCGTAATGAGGGCCTATGTCTGTAAGTGAGTTTGAGGCAATGGAGTGCCGGGTGTTACTCTATTCCCATCCTGTCTGGTATGATCATTGCTTCTAAGTCTGAAGAGTGAGACGTTGCATGTAAGAGTGTGAATTAATGTAATCGTTTTTTAACAAGCAAATAAAAAATTAGGTGTGAGAATGTCTTTCATATTGTGCATGAGGCCAAGCACGTGAAGTGGTGGAACGCGTTTGGAGCAGGATGCTCAAAATAAGGGGAGGGCATCAAAAGGATCTTTTGCCTATGGCAGGAAAACCTATAACACAAAATGGCATAAGGTATGTCTGCAAAATACATATACATAAATGATTATTAGATACACAACAGCCTAAGGCAGCGAGAGCCAAGCGCAGACAGCATGCCACAGATGTTGAGGAGCGAAGACTCTCCACCGTGCCGCCACACCACCAGGCTTGAGAGGAGCGAAAGCCAGGTGGCAGCGAGTAAAACAAACTGCCTGTGTGTGTAGCACCGCACATGCAGCATATGCAGGGTGTAAAAATCATCAGTACATGCGGCAAGCCACACACGTGGGAATGTCAATGCGCGCTGCACCCCACCACCTTCCATTTCTCAATGGAACCACAGCCTTGGCAGCAGTGCTCAGACACCCAGTGGCTCCTCTGCTTGTCACATCGCATGAGTAATGAATAGAGCTACCATTTATAATCACAATGCACATCAATCCTCATTTCCTCCGCTGAGGAAACGGGGGTCAAAGAGCAGCGATGTTGCCCACCTCGCCATAGCACCTTGGCATGGGCCCCCCATGCCGCGTGGGCTGCTGGGGTCCCTGCTACCCAAGTGGTGTCAATGTAGTGTCTGGCATACCAATAAGAAGGGCATTCTGTAGCACAGACAACTGTTAACAGGTAGACCATAGTTTCTGGTTGATGCAAAAGCTGTGAACCAAAAACCCAGGCAGAATACCTACAAGTCCACATGCGGGAGCCTCGTTTGAGTGTGGGGTGTAGGTTGGTTCTGTTCATAGCCTTTTAACTTTGTAAGGGACATCTCATTATTGGTGGCTGGGCTTCAGGTTGACTTGTGGAGAGCTGGGCTTCTCAGGTGGGATGTTGTTGCATGCATTCAAAGGTAAGGGCATGGGCACTGTAAGTGATTTCAATCCGGCACACACCCAAGTCAACGCCTAGCATGTAGTGCACAACTGAAATCCTTATTTATTTGTCTAAAAGTTCTTAATTCTGAACGATATACCACTCATATCACGGCCTTCACCTGGAACCCTCCCGGTCACACTGAACCAGGTATCAGGCTAGTTTGCAAAGGTAAATATTTATTTATGTATTTAAAAATTAATCGCAATATGTCTTAAGAGGTACACAACAATCACCAATGGGGTGAAGTAACACTGAGTAATCTCTTTAATACACGAGGAGTAAGTAGTGAGCAAAACAATTCAGCACAGAAAATAATATTTTTGTGTTGGTTCAGATCAAATAGCACTGTGGTTAGAGGTTCCCCCTGCACACCCCTCAACCCCCAATGGGCAATGTAAAGAACTAGGAGGAGAGAGCAGGTATTCAGGAATGGCAGAATTCAAACAGAATATCAATCCCACGTTCCCCCTTTCAAACACAAGAGAAAACGGAATGACTGTCAAGATAACTTTAAAAGCCATTCTGACAGCTTGACAGCTTGACAGACAATTGATTATTCTAGCAGTCACGATTGATTTCAACAAGAAAAATTCCCAGCGGGTCGAAACACATGTCGGCTGTTGTAATATCCTATGTTTATGTCCATGTTTAGAGGAACAAGCATTAGCCTGTCCCATCTCAATGTCTAGATCGGATGTGAACTGATCACGTGTGTGAGAGCGGGGTTACCACCAAGTTCAGCAGTTCGAGAAAGGCAATAAACAAAGTTACATTGCCTACCTTTCTGGCTCTGTGCATGATTTCTGTTAGAGCATATATTAATGTCAGCACTAACACACTGACCGTGATGTATAACAATGGTGACGATGATTTAATATTGGACCTGACGATGATGTGCCTCCGACCTCGCTTTTAAAGCCGTGCAGGTCGATCCCAGGGGCCTGCCTCTCCACGCTGCGTTGCAGCATCATGAAGAACCGGCTGCTGCTCCAAGCGGTTCAATGCCTGCTCGCTGCCTCCTCCTCCAGCCCATGCTGTACCGGTGTTGTTGAATTCAGAGGGCCCTGCACCAGAAAACCAACGCTAATCATGTCAGAACTCATCAAATTGATGCCCAGCAGGCCCCAGGTGCAAGATAAGTATGCCGTTACCCTGCAGCCAGAGCACACGCACACTGCCCTATTGCACTGCAAGGTACATCCAGTTCTGCAAGTTGAATATTACAGCAAAAGAAGTGTGGCCCACACATAAGGGCAGACCATGTGGCCTGGGAAGCCCGACATTGCCAGCCAGCCCTCACCATACATACTGCGGACTGGAGCGCATTGCCAAACTGTGCGCGCGAGTTCCTCCCATGGACAGTCATCATTAACCAACAAACAGTAGGTTGTGGGATGTTTTTACCCATGCATCCAAGCCCTACCTCAAAAACTGTGCAGTACTGACATGGAAAACATCATGATGGCCAGAGCTTCCCAGAAAATGCACAGGGAAATGCATGAAGAATAGGCTGCCACTCATCTTTGCCGATGTTATGGGCACAGAAGGGCACTGCCTAAAACCACCATTAGACTACCCACACAGTAGCCTGAAACCATTGGGAATGGCAATGCTGATTGCCAAAAGCAACCTAGAATTGTGGGGAATTCATTTTCTTAAATCCCAAAAATGGTTGCATTACCAGTACTCGCCACTATCAGAAAGCCGGCGGTTTAAAACAACACCAGACTTTTTTCTTTTTTGTGTAAAACTGAACAAATGAACCCAAGGCAGGCCAAAGAAAGACTCACTGAGAGGTGGATACAATCTAAAGTTATATTCTGAAGTGACTTGAAGGTTTATAACAAGACTGGCTGAGTTGTGGATTTCAGCAGTTTAAGTAAATTTGGACTGAAAGACACTAAAAATCTAAATGTTTAAAAGAAATGAGCGACCTACTTTTGAGTGTCACATAGGTTGCAATTGTTTAAATGTCATAGTTTTAAACTTAGAATCAGCATTCTAGCTGCATATGTAAAAATGGTTCATTTTATTTGAATGCAGAAAACTGGGTAACTAAAAGTGACATTAGCTGGGGCCTGACTTAAGGAACTGAATTCTGCCCACCAGCTACCCCCGACAGGAGATGAGACTTGCACAACAGCTGTGTTCCCAGGCCTAGCTGCCCTTTTGCTGCTCCCACCAAAAGGGATATGACACTTCCCTGATTGAATTACCTGGGCTCTGCAGGAAATTGAACAAAGCCCTGTCCTGACTCAGGCAAATGTTTTATTATGGGGGCTGTAAAAAGTGGCTTCCTCCTGAAAGGAAAGGGGAGGAGCACTGCCTGTGAGAGCAAGCTGGCTTGGCAGAACTGGAAAAACCAGAAATTCAACCTGGTGCTGGGGGGAAACCACACCCCTGTAGCCAGAATACGGTTTTAGAAAAAGATGAATAACTCATAGTACGGACTTGTCATAATTATTTAAATGATACCATAATTCTTGTGATTTTTCTGCCCACATTTTAAGAGGTTTTTAGAACCGGTGGCATGATCTGGGGGCAAACTAGCAGTTAAGAGGGTATTACTTAAAATGTATGCATGTTAAAAGTCTGATACTTCGTCAATTAATGCCTGCATGCCTTGCACACATTTGGGTAAATTTGAGTAAGAATCTGACATTGGTAACCTGACCAAAAAGTGAAATATGTTGCCATTTCTGAATGCAAGCTCCCAGGAAGAGCAGATTTGGACAGGGTATACCTCCTGTGATATGTGATGGGTGCATGTAATTTTAAACAAATGTGTACCTGTGCAAATATGTCTTTTGGGTCAAAATATAGATTGTGTGTAATTTGACAGGGGTGGGTTCTCTGTACCATAAACAGACCTCATCATGATGACACTTCATTTCATTCCCCCAATCAAGGGGAAGAGGATGAAGTGGCCAATGACAAGTGGAGAGGGGTAGAGCCTAGTGATGCTGCACACACACCCACTTTCAAAACACATAAAAGCAGACAGTCAGGACAGATAGGGACATTCAATTCCATTGGCTGCAACGCGCTCTGCCGGACCATACAACATCCAGAGATCCAGACTTCAAATCCATCAATCTCCAGAATCCAGAGAGGCTAGACCAGCAGAGCAGAGCTGACCCAGACCACTGTTAGCAGAACCAGAGAGCTGACACAGATCACTGTGAAGTGCCGAGACCAGACCAGAGTCCAGTCTAAAACCTGACCAGATCCGTGGCGAGGCCCATTCTATTTCAAAAATATATTGTGAGTACCCAGCAGAACTGTGCAGAACCAATCTCTTAGTTAAAATAATATAATTCAATCTATTTTAATCTAAGTAGAACTGCCTCCTAACTGTCACCTGTCATTTGCAAAGCTGTCACTTGTCTTTTTGAACTTTAAAATTTCAAATCTGAAAAACGACCTTTACCATATCGCTCATATCTCCATGACCGTTTGTCTTAGAGACTTGCAGTAACTTTCCTCTGAAAGATTAGAATCTTGGCTTTTCAACGAACCTAGAAACGCATTCCTATTCCATACACTTTTGCCGCGATCGCGAAAAACGCACTCGCAAATTTTGCCGCGATTTGCAAATTTCTCCACGTGTGAAAACAGCAGTTTCCTTGCTAAAAATTCGTTTGCCTCTTAAGAACCATCCCTGAATCATTGCTAGAGTGAGCCTGGACTAATATTAACTTGATACCACTCACCCTGAACCTCTAGAGGGAATTAAAAGCATTTTAGCATATGTTTCACTTCATTGCCAGCACATATAAAAGCATTGTAGCATATTTTTCACTTCATTGCCAGCACATATAAAAGCATTTTGGGCCTGTGTTTCAAACTTCTATAGTCTAAGCTTGCTGAGGTGAACTGAATTACATTTGATTGCATTTCTGAGAACTGTGTGCTTTCCTTCCATTTCCTTGCATTGCCTAAAGGGGGGGAGGGGATTGCCAGAGAAAAGTGATTACCTTGTTTTGGTGAAATCATATTGACAGGGTAATTCATAGAATTTCGCAGAAAAGTGTCGCAAGCGGCTGGCGCAGAGTGTCCGCGTGCGATTGACTGCGCCAGGCACGTGCGCTAAAACCGATTTCCGCGCACAGCGTATTCATGGATTTCATGCTCCCAAACCAGCCGTGGCGCAGAGTATCGCAGCGACCCTGCAGCAGCGCCAGTAACGCCCCCAAGAACGCCCTCGCGCAAGGAAAAGCCAGCAAAATCGCTAAATCATCGCAAAGGGCTGCGCTAACCCTGGACCAGTTTACAGGGCAGCCAAACAAGGAACGCAAAGCGGGTAACGTGCATATCAGGGGTACACGTGAAGTCATACACGCGATTAGCCAGGGTAAGTGTATTACAGGGGTACACGTGAAGTCATACACGCGATTAGCCAGGGTACGTGTATTACAGGGGTACGCGGGAAGTTTAACACGCGATTGGCCAGGGTATGTGTATTACAGGGGTACGCGGGAAGTTTAACACGCGATTGGCCAGGGTACGTGTATTACAGGGGTACGCGGGAAGTTTAACACGCGATTAGCCAGGGTAAGTGTATTACAGGGGTACACGTGAAGTCATACACGCGATTAGCCAGGGTACGTGTATTACAGGGGTACGCGGGAAGTTTAACACGCGATTGGCCAGGGTACGTGTATTACAGGGGTACGCGGGAAGTTTAACACGCGATTGGCCAGGGTACGTGTATCACAGGGGTACGCGGGAAGTTTAACACGCGATTAGCCAGTGTAAGTGTATTACAGGGGTACACGTGAAGTCATACACGCGATTAGCCAGGGTACGTGTATTACAGGGGTACGCGGGAAGTTTAACACGCGATTGGCCAGGGTACGTGTATTACAGGGGTACGCGGGAAGTTTAACACGCGATTAGCCAGGGTAAGTGTATTACAGGGGTACGCGGGAAGTTTAACACGCGATTAGCCAGGGTACGTGTATTACAGGGGTACGCGGGAAGTATAACACGCGATTGGCCAGGGTACATGTATTACAGGGGTACGCGGGAAGTTTAACACGCGATTGGCCAGGGTACGTGTATTACAGGGGTACGCGTGAAGTTATACACGCGATTAGCCAGGGTACGTGTATTACAGGGGTACGCGGGAAGTTTAACACGCGATTGGCCAGGGTACGTGTATTACAGGGGTACGCGGGAAGTTCAACACGCGATTGGCCAGGGTACGTGTATTACAGGGGTACGCGGGAAGTTTCACATGCGATTTGGCCAGGTACGTGTATTACAGGGGTGCGTGGGAATTATCACACGCGATTTGGCTTGGTACGTGTATTACAGGGGTGTGCGGGAATTATCACACGCAATTAGGCTGGGTGGGTCCTCACAGGTGTTCCCTGTACACCCTCCACAGCCCCTGCAGGCAGCCCACAAAACAGGGGACTACCCTGCACACCTGCTCATGTACCCCTGCACCCCCACCCCCCAGCAGTGCAGGGGCACCCTCCACCAGGCCCCCACTCATGTCTCCCACCACCCCCACCCCCCAGCCACCAGGGTCACCCTCCACCAGGCCCCCACTCATGTCTCCCACCACCCCCACCCCCCAGCAGTGCAGGGGCACCCTCCACCAGGCCCCCACTCATGTCTCCCACCACCCCCACCCCCCAGCAGTGCAGGGGCAGCCTCCACCAGGCCCCCACTCATGTCTCCCACCACCCCCACCCCCCAGCAGTGCAGGGGCAGCCTCCACCAGGCCCCCACTCATGTCTCCCACCACCCCCACCCCCCAGCAGTGCAGGGGCACCCTCCACCAGGCCCCCACTCATGTCCCCTATCACCCCCACCCCCCGCCACCAGGGGCACCCTCCACCAGGCCCCCACTCATGTCTCCCACCACCCCCACCCCCCAGCAGTGCAGGGGCACCCTCCACCAGGCCCCCACTCATGTCTCCCACCACCCCCACCCCCCAGCAGTGCAGGGGCAGCCTCCACCAGGCCCCCACTCATGTCTCCCACCACCCCCACCCCCCAGCAGTGCAGGGGCAGCCTCCACCAGGCCCCCACTCATGTCTCCCACCACCCCCACCCCCCAGCAGTGCAGGGGCAGCCTCCACCAGGCCCCCACTCATGTCTCCCACCACCCCCACCCCCCAGCAGTGCAGGGGCAGCCTCCACCAGGCCCCCACTCATGTCTCCCACCACCCCCACCCCCCAGCAGTGCAGGGGCAGCCTCCACCAGGCCCCCACTCATGTCTCCCACCACCCCCACCCCCCAGCAGTGCAGGGGCACCCTCCACCAGGCCCCCACTCATGTCTCCCACCACCCCCACCCCCCAGCCACCAGGGGCACCCTCCACCAGGCCCCCACTCATGTCTCCCACCACCCCCACCCCCCAGCAGTGCAGGGGCAGCCTCCACCAGGCCCCCACTCATGTCTCCCACCACCCCCACCCCCCAGCAGTGCAGGGGCAGCCTCCACCAGGCCCCCACTCATGTCCCCTATCACCCCCACCCCCCCGCCACCAGGGGCACCCTCCACCAGGCCCCCACTCATGTCTCCCACCACCCCCACCCCCCAGCAGTGCAGGGGACCCTCCACCAGGCCCCCACTCATGTCTCCCACCACCCCCACCCCCCAGCCACCAGGGTCACCCTCCACCAGGGCCCCACTCATGTCTCCCACCACCCCCACCCCCCAGCAGTGCAGGGTCACCCTCCACCAGGGCCCCACTCATGTCTCCCACCACCCCCACCCCGCAGCACTGTGGGGCACCTGCCAGCAGGCCCCCACCCATGTCCAACTCATGTCTCCCACCACCCCCACCCCCCAGCCACCAGGGTCACCCTCCACCAGGGCCCCACTCATGTCTCCCACCACCCCCACCCCCCAGCAGTGCAGGGTCACCCTCCACCAGGGCCCCACTCATGTCTCCCACCACCCCCACCCCGCAGCACTGTGGGGCACCTGCCAGCAGGCCCCCACCCATGTCCAACTCATGTCTCCCACCACCCCCACCCCCCCAGCCACCAGGGTCACCCTCCACCAGGGCCCCACTCATGTCTCCCACCACCCCCACCCCCCAGCACTGTGGGGCACCAGCCAGCAGGCCCCCACCCATGTCCAACTCATGTCTCCCACCACCCCCACCCACCAGCACTGTGGGGCACCTGCCAGCAGTCCCCCACCCATGTCCAACTCATGTCTCCCACCACCCCCACCCCCCAGCAGTGCAGGGGCACCCTCCACCAGGCCCCCACTCATGTCTCCCACCACCCCCACCCCCCAGCCACCAGGGGCACCCTCCACCAGGCCCCCACTCATGTCTCCCACCACCCCCACCCCCCAGCAGTGCAGGGGCACCCTCCACCAGGCCCCCACTCATGTCTCCCACCACCCCCACACCCCAGCAGTGCAGGGTCACCCTCCACCAGGCCCCCACTCATGTCTACCACCACCTCCACCCCCCAGCCACCAGGGTCACCCTCCACCAGGCCCCCACTCATGTCCCCTATCACCCCCACCCCCCAGCCACCAGGGTCACCCTCCACCAGGCCCCCACTCATGTCTCCCATCACCCCCACACCCCAGCAGTGCAGGGTCACCCTCCACCAGGCCCCCACTCATGTCTCCCACCACCCCCACCCCCCAGCAGTGCAGGCTTAACCTCCACCAGGCCCCCACTCATGTCCCCCTGCACCCCCACCCCCCTGCCACCATGTGCAGCCCCCACCAGGTCCTCACAATCCCCAATCATGTGCGTAATGGTCATCCTCCACAGCCAAAAAGACCTACCAAGTAACCCATTCACCCACATGGAAATGGAAATCACATGTTACACCCCCAATGTACATGAAGCAAATGAACCCATGTCCGTCACACACATATTTTCAAATTGAATGGGAAAACACACAACATGACATGCATGAAACCAATGAGATGAAACCACACAGTGAACAATGGAAAAAAAAATGTATTGAAAAAAATACAAATGCCAAAGAAAGAAAACTAACTACAATGTAAATGTGAAAAAATAAGCTGCATGTCCGCATAAAAACACAAAACTAGAAAATCAAATCCAAAAAATTATGTCCAAAGTGAAATGTAAAAACTCTCCATGCAACAAAGAACTATGTACAAAAATAACAAGGGTCCATCATCACAACTGAACTAAGGAAACCTCCTAAAAAACCTACCTAAATATCAACTATATACAAAAAGTGGAGCAGTGTCCGTCGACTCCAAATAATAATAAGAACGAAAGGAAACCTAAAACTAAAGAACTATATACAAAGGCGGCGGGCAAGTCCAGCGGCTCACTCTGTGGTGTTCCGGGCCAGGGCATCATCGAACTCCTGTTCGATGTCCCGGAGGCGGTCCAGTTCCATGGCCCCGAGGGTCCGCAGGGACGACGCCGTGTCCTCCTCCAACCCCCTGCGGATTGCCTCGAGGCACTCGGCCCGCCTCAGGGCCCTCCGCATGGAGTTCTCCGCCCTGACCATTGTGAGCCGCGCCTCTTCCGCCCGCCGCCGCTCCGCACCTATGGCGTGGCCCAACCGCTGCCACACGGAAGACACTCTCTGTCCTGGGTCCTCCTGCCCTCCGGCCGATGCCTGCCCCTCCGATGTCGAAGGCCCCGAGCCTTCATGGCTCCCACCATCTTGCTGCTGCTGCTGCTCTGCCTCTGCCCGTGCACTGCCTCCTGCTGCCTGCACATCCTCCGCCGGCTGGGGTGCACCTGTTGATGTGGCCACCCCTGCTGGACGTCCGACTCCCGACTGTGGCAGGGATGCCTCCTCCACCAGCCTGGCCGCACTGTCAGAGGCAGCTCCACAGGGCACCCAGGTGACTGATGGGTGGGAAGATGGCACAGAGGACGACTGGCGCGTAGGGGGTCCAGTTGAGGAGGGGGTCGGAACAAGCCCCATCAGACGGAGGAATCCGGTCTGGGTGACCTGTCCCAGCAGGCTGACGTGGTCAACGAGCCATTCGAGATGACGTGCAGTCTCTCCATGAAAAGACTGCAGGTCACCTCGCATGGCCCGTTGACGCAACGCCACACCAGCCAGGACAGGCTCAACCCGGACCTGGATGGCCACGTCCGCAGGCAGAGGAAGGCCAGTTGACGTCAGCTCATCCCCTGCCTGAAAACGGGTCTGGACGTAGGCATCCCTGCTGGTGCAAGATGATGCAGGGACAGGATCGGGGACAGGATTGCACACAGGCACCTCCGCGGCCGCCTGTGCTGCCTCCTGTCCCTGGTCCTGGACTGCACCACTAGCACCAGTGGGATCCCCACCTCCAGACCCCGTCTCTGGTGCTTGCGCGGCCCCCTCCTCCACCAAACCCCCCACCAACCTGGATGACTCTGTGCCATCTTCCCCTGTTGGGCCCTGTGGGGTCCCAGCTGCCCCTTCTGCTGCCGAGGAGTCCAACTGCAACCTCCGCCTCTTGGACCTCCCCCCGGCAGCTGCGGCCTGGGACGCGGCACCGGACTCCTCACTCCCCGACGAGATGACAACACGGGAGGGGAGCCGGGCCTTGCGTCTCCGGCTGGCGGTCGGATCCCCGCCGCTGTGCTCCACAGCACCTTCTCCGCCCTCTTCATCAGTTGACGCTGCAGACAGGGAGAAACAAAACACAGGCATCAGGGCACTGTACAATGGACACATACACGCATGACAGTTGCACATGAGTGGCATTGGCAAACCTCAGACATGTCATCACAATCCCCAACACACATGTCATTGCAACTGGCACACATGAGCCACACCACAGCCATATCGCAACTGCCACCACCATCCCTACACATACAACAGCATCAGCAGCCAAAGGGGAGCCATACATCACATGCAACACAGGAAGTGCACCACACATGTACACACACCACCACACTTGCATGCATGTCTACACCTCTGCCAAGTGTCGCACTGTTCAGACGGGCATCCATGTCACATCTGCCAATCAGGCTTCCACATACCGCTGTCACATGCATCCATGTAGCATCACTGTTGCACCTTTGACAAATACACACACATGCACATGTACACAGTGCTCATACATGCAGCCGAAAACAACATACATGCCTGACATCACGGACATGTCTACTTACATACACATTCATCCAAACATGTGTGCACGCACAACTGCATTTGCCATGCAAGCCCAAACACACAAGCACCATCCATGTCTCACACATTACAGCCCTCGCATGTGTCAGCCCCACGGCCCTGTACACCCCCACCCATACTCCACCCCATACAAACAGATGTGCAACCGGCACAATGGGGAATGATCACCACACGCCCTGCTCACAACCAGGATGCATGTACACTCACCGCTCGACTCCAGACGGCTCTGCTTCTCTACGACCTGGACGTGGAGCGCTGGGGATATGCGTTCCAGGACCCCCATCTGTTCTTCCGACAAGTGGCCCCGGTGCCCCTTGGCATCCGCTGCCTTCAAGAGGCGCCGGGCCTTGTTCAGGGTCCTGGACCTGAAGTCCTCCCAGCGCTTCCTGACATGTTGTAAGTCCCGGACTGCCACCCCCTCCGCGTTGATGGCAGTCACGATGTCTGTCCAGATCCGAGTCCGTCCTTCCTTGTCGGCGCGGGAACTTCCAAAGAGGGCATCATACTGCCCCAGGACTTGCTCCACCAGGACACCAACTTCGGTGGCACTGAAGCTGGTGCCCCTCTGCCTCTCTGGCCGGGGGTTGTCAGTGGTCACAGATGGTGTTAGCCCCGACATGACAACCCCAGAGGCAGGAGTGGGTGGGCAACTGGGTCCTGGGGCTGGGCTGTGGAGCGATGGAATTCCAGTCGGGAGCCTTCTGTTCCAGCAGGGGTGGTCACAGCAACAGCACCCCTGGCTGATGTGCAGGCAGCAAATGGCAGTGCACGTGGGCAGCAGGCAATCAGGCAGCAGCAGATAGCAGGTGGGAGCGTGCTCGGGGCTCTGGGGGGCAGTAATTCGGCCTTCTGGGCAGGAGCGTGGTCTCCCGTGTGCTCACGCGTGGCCAGCTTGGTACGGAGTGAATTGGCACGTGAAAATCCTGCACGTCAGCGTGAAAACCGAGGAAAGGCCCTTAGCGCGTAAGCGCGTCAGCACGCATACGCGATTCCATTGGACCAAAGGCCCTCAGCGCGTAAGCGCGTCTGTGACGTGACCCGCACGGGTGTTTCCCACACAGCACGTGATGACAGAGCACACGTGGAAAGACTGCACGTCAGAGTCTCATCGCGTGTAATTGGACAAAAGTGCGTGTACACGCGATTGGCCTATGTACGTGTATATGAGGTGTGCGCGGACACTTACACACGCAAGTACGTCAGCGCACCTGTATCCCGGTGTACGGCCATTTCCACCAATCACACGCAATGAGACTCTGACGTGCAGTCTTTCCACGTGTGCTCTGTCATCACGTGCTGTGTGGGAAACACCCGTGCGGGTCACGTCACAGACGCGCTTACGCGCTGAGGGCCTTTGGTCCAATGGAATCGCGTATGCGTGCTGACGCGCTTACGCGCTAAGGGCCTTTCCTCGGTTTTCACGCTGACGTGCAGGATTTTCACGTGCCAATTCACTCCGTACCAAGCTGGCCACGCGTGAGCACACGGGAGACCACGCTCCTGCCCAGAAGGCCGAATTACTGCCCCCCAGAGCCCCGAGCACGCTCCCACCTGCTATCTGCTGCTGCCTGACTGCCTGCTGCCCACGTGCACTGCCATTTGCTGCCTGCACATCAGCCAGGGGTGCTGTTGCTGTGACCACCCCTGCTGGAACAGAAGACTCCCGACTGGAATTCCATCGCTCCACAGCCCAGCCCCAGGACCCAGTTGCCCACCCACTCCTGCCTCTGGGGTTGTCATGTCGGGGCTAACACCATCTGTGACCACTGACAACCCCCGGCCAGAGAGGCAGAGGGGCACCAGCTTCAGTGCCACCGAAGTTGGTGTCCTGGTGGAGCAAGTCCTGGGGCAGTATGATGCCCTCTTTGGAAGTTCCCGCGCCGACAAGGAAGGACGGACTCGGATCTGGACAGACATCGTGACTGCCATCAACGCGGAGGGGGTGGCAGTCCGGGACTTACAACATGTCAGGAAGCGCTGGGAGGACTTCAGGTCCAGGACCCTGAACAAGGCCCGGCGCCTCTTGACGGCAGCGGATGCCAAGGGGCGCCGGGGCCACTTGTCGGAAGAACAGATGGGGGTCCTGGAACGCATATCCCCAGCGCTCCACGTCCAGGTCCTAGAGAAGCAGAGCCGTCTGGAGTCGAGCGGTGAGTGTACATGCATCCTGGTTGTGAGCAGGGCGTGTGGTGATCATTCCCCATTGTGCCGGTTGCACATCTGTTTGTATGGGGTGGAGTATGGGTGGGGGTGTACAGGGCCGTGGGGCTGACACATGCGAGGGCTGTAATGTGTGAGACATGGATGGTGCTTGTGTGTGTGGGCTTGCATGGCAAATGCAGTTGTGCGTGCACACATGTTTGGATGAATGTGTATGTAAGTAGACATGTCCGTGATGTCAGGCATGTATGTTGTTTTCGGCTGCATGTATGAGCACTGTGTACATGTGCATGTGTGTGTATTTGTCAAAGGTGCAACAGTGATGCTACATGGATGCATGTGACAGCGGTATGTGGAAGCCTGATTGGCAGATGTGACATGGATGCCCGTCTGAACAGTGCGACACTTGGCAGAGGTGTAGACATGCATGCAAGTGTGGTGGTGTGTGTACATGTGTGGTGCACTTCCTGTGTTGCATGTGATGTATGGCTCCCCTTTGGCTGCTGATGCTGTTGTATGTGTAGGGATGGTGGTGGCAGTTGCGATATGGCTGTGGTGTGGCTCATGTGTGCCAGTTGCAATGACATGTGTGTTGGGGATTGTGATGACATGTCTGAGGTTTGCCAATGCCACTCATGTGCAACTGTCATGCGTGTATGTGTCCATTGTACAGTGCCCTGATGCCTGTGTTTTGTTTCTCCCTGTCTGCAGCGTCAACTGATGAAGAGGGCGGAGAAGGTGCTGTGGAGCACAGCGGCGGGGATCCGACCGCCAGCCGGAGACGCAAGGCCCGGCTCCCCTCCCGTGTTGTCATCTCGTCGGGGAGTGAGGAGTCCGGTGCCGCGTCCCAGGCCGCAGCTGCCGGGGGGAGGTCCAAGAGGCGGAGGTTGCAGTTGGACTCCTCGGCAGCAGAAGGGGCAGCTGGGACCCCACAGGGCCCAACAGGGGAAGATGGCACAGAGTCATCCAGGTTGGTGGGGGGTTTGGTGGAGGAGGGGGCCGCGCAAGCACCAGAGACAGGGTCTGGAGGTGGGGATCCCACTGGTGCTAGTGGTGCAGTGCAGGACCAGGGACAGGAGGCAGCACAGGCGGCCGCGGAGGTGCCTGTGTGCAATCCTGTCCCCGATCCTGTCCCTGCATCATCTTGCACCAGCAGGGATGCCTACGTCCAGACCCGTTTTCAGGCAGGGGATGAGCTGACGTCAACTGGCCTTCCTCTGCCTGCGGACGTGGCCATCCAGGACCGGGTTGAGCCTGTCCTGGCTGGCGTGGCGTTGCGTCAACGGGCCATGCGAGGTGACCTGCAGTCTTTTCATGGAGAGACTGCACGTCATCTCGAATGGCTCGTTGACCACGTCAGCCTGCTGGGACAGGTCACCCAGGCCGGATTCCGCTGTCTGATGGGGCTTGCTCCGACCCCCTCCTCAACTGGACCCCCTATGCGCCAGTCGTCCTCTGTGCCATCTTCCCACCCATCAGTCACCTGGGTGCCCTGTGGAGCTGCCTCTGACAGTGCGGCCAGGCTGGTGGAGGAGGCATCCCTGCCACAGTCGGGAGTCGGACGTCCAGCAGGGGTGGCCACATCAACAGGTGCACCCCAGCCGGCGGAGGATGTGCAGGCAGCAGGAGGCAGTGCACGGGCAGAGGCAGAGCAGCAGCAGCAGCAAGATGGTGGGAGCCATGAAGGCTCGGGGCCTTCGACATCGGAGGGGCAGGCATCGGCCGGAGGGCAGGAGGACCCAGGACAGAGAGTGTCTTCCGTGTGGCAGCGGTTGGGCCACGCCATAGGTGCGGAGCGGCGGCGGGCGGAAGAGGCGCGGCTCACAATGGTCAGGGCGGAGAACTCCATGCGGAGGGCCCTGAGGCGGGCCGAGTGCCTCGAGGCAATCCGCAGGGGGTTGGAGGAGGACACGGCGTCGTCCCTGCGGACCCTCGGGGCCATGGAACTGGACCGCCTCCGGGACATCGAACAGGAGTTCGATGATGCCCTGGCCCGGAACACCACAGAGTGAGCCGCTGGACTTGCCCGCCGCCTTTGTATATAGTTCTTTAGTTTTAGGTTTCCTTTCGTTCTTATTATTATTTGGAGTCGACGGACACTGCTCCACTTTTTGTATATAGTTGATATTTAGGTAGGTTTTTTAGGAGGTTTCCTTAGTTCAGTTGTGATGATGGACCCTTGTTATTTTTGTACATAGTTCTTTGTTGCATGGAGAGTTTTTACATTTCACTTTGGACATAATTTTTTGGATTTGATTTTCTAGTTTTGTGTTTTTATGCGGACATGCAGCTTATTTTTTCACATTTACATTGCAGTTAGTTTTCTTTCTTTGGCATTTGTATTTTTTTCAATACATTTTTTTTTCCATTGTTCACTGTGTGGTTTCATCTCATTGCTTTCATGCATGTCATGTTGTGTGTTTTCCCATTCAATTTGAAAATATGTGTGTGACGGACATGGGTTCATTTGCTTCATGTACATTGGGGGTGTAACATGTGATTTCCATTTCCATGTGGGTGAATGGGTTACTTGGTAGGTCTTTTTGGCTGTGGAGGATGACCATTACGCACATGATTGGGGATTGTGAGGACCTGGTGGGGGCTGCACATGGTGGCAGGGGGGTGGGGGTGCAGGGGGACATGAGTGGGGGCCTGGTGGAGGGTGACCCTGCACTGCTGGGGGGTGGGGGTGGTGGGAGACATGAGTGGGGGCCTGGTGGAGGGTGACCCTGGTGGCTGGGGGGTGGGGGTGATAGGGGACATGAGTGGGGGCCTGGTGGAGGGTGACCCTGGTGGCTGGGGGGTGGGGGTGGTGACAGACATGAGTGGGGGCCTGGTGGAGGGTGACCCTGCACTGCTGGGGTGTGGGGGTGGTGGGAGACATGAGTTGGACATGGGTGGGGGCCTGCTGGCAGGTGCCCCACAGTGCTGGGGGGTGGGGGTGGTGGGAGACATGAGTGGGGCCCTGGTGGAGGGTGACCCTGGTGGCTGGGGGGTGGGGGTGGTGGGAGACATGAGTTGGACATGGGTGGGGGCCTGCTGGCAGGTGCCCCACAGTGCTGCGGGGTGGGGGTGGTGGGAGACATGAGTGGGGCCCTGGTGGAGGGTGACCCTGCACTGCTGGGGTGTGGGGGTGATGGGAGACATGAGTGGGGGCCTGGTGGAGGGTGACCCTGGTGGCTGGGGGGTGGGGGTGATAGGGGACATGAGTGGGGGCCTGGTGGAGGGTGACCCTGGTGGCTGGGGGGTGGGGGTGGTGACAGACATGAGTGGGGGCCTGGTGGAGGGTGACCCTGCACTGCTGGGGTGTGGGGGTGGTGGGAGACATGAGTTGGACATGGGTGGGGGCCTGCTGGCAGGTGCCCCACAGTGCTGGGGGGTGGGGGTGGTGGGAGACATGAGTTGGACATGGGTGGGGGACTGCTGGCAGGTGCCCCACAGTGCTGGGGGGTGGGGGTGGTGGGAGACATGAGTTGGACATGGGTGGGGGCCTGCTGGCAGGTGCCCCACAGTGCTGGGGGGTGGGGGTGGTGGGAGACATGAGTGGGGCCCTGGTGGAGGGTGACCCTGGTGGCTGGGGGGTGGGGGTGGTGGGAGACATGAGTTGGACATGGGTGGGGGCCTGCTGGCAGGTGCCCCACAGTGCTGCGGGGTGGGGGTGGTGGGAGACATGAGTGGGGCCCTGGTGGAGGGTGACCCTGCACTGCTGGGGGGTGGGGGTGGTGGGAGACATGAGTGGGGCCCTGGTGGAGGGTGACCCTGGTGGCTGGGGGGTGGGGGTGGTGGGAGACATGAGTTGGACATGGGTGGGGGCCTGCTGGCAGGTGCCCCACAGTGCTGGGGTGTGGGGGTGGTGGGAGACATGAGTTGGACATGGGTGGGGGCCTGCTGGCAGGTGCCCCACAGTGCTGGGGGGTGGGGGTGGTGGGAGACATGAGTTGGACATGGGTGGGGGCCTACTGGCAGGTGCCCCACAGTGCTGGGGGTTGGGGGTGGTGGGAGACATGAGTTGGACATGGGTGGGGGCCTGCTGGCAGGTGCCCCACAGTGCTGGGGGGTGGGGGTGGTGGGAGACATGAGTTGGACATGGGTGGGGGCCTACTGGCAGGTGCCCCACAGTGCTGGGGGGTGGGGGTGGTGGGAGACATGAGTGGGGCCCTGGTGGAGGGTGACCCTGGTGGCTGGGGGGTGGGGGTGGTGGGAGACATGAGTTGGACATGGGTGGGGGCCTGCTGGCAGGTGCCCCACAGTGCTGGGGGGTGGGGGTGGTGGGAGACATGAGTGGGGCCCTGGTGGAGGGTGACCCTGGTGGCTGGGGGGTGGGGGTGGTGGGAGACATGAGTTGGACATGGGTGGGGGCCTACTGGCAGGTGCCCCACAGTGCTGGGGGGTGGGGGTGCAAGGGGACATGTGTTGGTGTTCAAGGAGACATGTGCCTTTGCTGGGGGGCATGCCCATGTTGGGTGGGCTGCCTGCGGGACATGACCAGGGATGCAGGGTAGTCCCCTGTGGTGTGGGCTGCCTGCAGGGGCCGTGGAGGGTGTACAGGGTACACCTGGGAGGACCCACACTGTCAAATCACATGTGGGACTCCCCGGCACCCCTGAAATACACGTACCGTGCAGAAATCGCGTGTAAAACTTCCCGCGCACCCCTGAAATACACGCGCCCAGGCTATTCGCGTGTAAAACTTCCCGCGCACCCCTGAAATACACGCGCCCAGGCTATTCGCGTGTAAAACTTCCCGCGCACCCCTGAAATACACGCGCCCAGGCTATTCGCGTGTAAAACTTCCCGCGCACCCCTGAAATACACGCGCCCAGGCTATTCGCGTGTGGAACTTCCCGCGCACCCCTGAAATACACGGGCCCAGGCTATTCGCGTGTGGAACTCCCCGCGCACCCCTGAAATACACGCGCCCAGGCTATTCGCGTGTGGAACTTCCCGCGCACCCCTCAAATTCACGCGCCCAGGCTATTCGCGTGTGGAACTTCCCGCGAACCCCTGAAATACACGCGCCCAGCCTATTCGCGTGTGGAACTTCCCGCGCACCCCTGAAATACACGCGCCCAGCCTATTCGCGTGTGGAACTTCCCGCGCACCCCTGAAATACACGCGCCCAGGCTATTCGCGTGTGGAACTTCCCGCGAACCCCTGAAATACACGCGCCCAGGCTATTCGCGTGTGGAACTTCCCGCGAACCCCTGTAATACACGCGCCCAGGCTATTCGCGTGTGGAACTTCCCGCGAACCGCTGTAATACACGTAGCCCGCTCCCCCAGGCCCGATCGCGTGAGGATCTTCCCGCGCACCCCTCAAATTCACGCGCCCAGGCTATTCGCGTGTGAAACTTCACGCGAACCCCTGAAATACACGTAGCCCGCTCCCCCAGGCCCGATCGCGTGAGGAACTTCACGCGAACCCCTGTAATACACGTAGCCCGCTCCCCCAGGCCCGATCGCGTGTGGAACTTCCCGCGCACCCCTCAAATTCACGCGCCCAGGCTATTCGCGTGTGAAACTTCACGCGAACCCCTGAAATACACGTAGCACGCTCCCCCAGGCCCGATCGCGTGAGGAACTTCACGCGAACCCCTGTAATACACGTAGGCCACTCCCCCAGGCCCGATCGCGTGTGGAACTTCACGCGAACCCCTGTAATACACGTAGCCCGCTCCCCCAGGCCCGATCGCGTGTGGAACTTCACGCGAACCCCTGAAATACACGTAGCCCGCTCCCCCAGGCCCGATCGCGTGTGGAAATTCCCGCGCACCCCTCAAATTCACGCGCCCAGGCTATTCGCGTGTGAAACTTCACGCGAACCCCTGAAATACACGTAGCACGCTCCCCCAGGCCCGATCGCGTGAGGAACTTCACGCGAACCCCTGTAATACACGTAGCCCACTCCCCCAGGCCCGATCGCGTGTGGAACTTCACGCGAACCCCTGTAATACACGTAGCCCGCTCCCCCAGGCCCGATCGCGTGAGGAACTTCACGCGAACCCCTGTAATACACGTAGCCCGCTCCCCCAGGCCCGATCGCGTGAGGAACTTCACGCGAACCCCTGTAATACACGTAGCCCGCTCCCCCAGGCCCGATCGCGTGAGGAACTTCACGCGAACCCCTGAAATACACGTAGCCCGCTCCCCCAGGCCCGATCGCGTGAGGAACTTCACGCGAACCCCTGTAATACACGTAGCCCGCTCCCCCAGGCCCGATCGCGTGAGGAACTTCACGCGAACCCCTGTAATACACGTAGCCCGCTCCCCCAGGCCCGATCGCGTGAGGAACTTCACGCGAACCCCTGTAATACACGTAGCCCGCTCCCCCAGGCCCGATCGTGTGAATAACTTCACGCGAACCCCTGTGATGCACGTACCCTGCAAATCGCGTGTGACACTTCCCGCGCACCCCGGTATACATGCACACGTATTTTTTGTCAGCGGGTGTCCGTGTTTGTGGGTACCCCTTTGCACGTCATTTTTCCTGGAGGGCCACAGTATGGGACATTCATCATGGCAGTATATAGGTGCTATTTGTTGGCGCACCTTTTGGCGCACATTTCTTACAGCCGCAGAGACGCTACCGCCTCCTTTCTTGTGGCGGTCGTGTTTGTGCCTGTGCGCTGGTTTGAGCGTGCGCTTTTTTCCCCTATTCTATTCCATGAATACGTGTTGTAGGCGAGCGTGTGGGCGTTCCGCGCACTTGTGCCCTGTACTTCCCCCGTGACGCCCACGTTTTGGCAAGTTGTTCCCCATTCCGAGTGTTACGCCCGTGTTCCGCCTACTTTTATTGCGTGCGCCGCGCTATGTGCGAATTTCGCTGTGGCCTGTGCGATTTTCGCTGTGACCTGGCGCACGCTGTTAGATGGCCTGTGCGCCAACGTGCGCCAACGTGCGCCGCGCACTTTTTTTTCGCACATCCGCTGGTTTTCTCGCGCACGGCCTTCCATGAATCGACGTGCGCTGCTTTTCGTGCGATTTTCGCACGTTCACTGCGATTTTCGCTATTCCACTGCGATTCGCACGTTTTTGCCCACTTGCGCCGCGCTAATTATTCCATGAATCGGCCTCTGAGTATTTTCTGTACTGCATTTCATTCATTCAACCTTGCATTTCCTTGAACCCTATAAAGCATTCTCTACCACATTATTCTTCTGTCCCTATTTACCAGTGTTGCTATCTTATCCATCCTATAACCACTCATCATTGATTATAAAGAAGTGTGCTAGTGCCTGACTATCCATTATTGATTACTGCTCAGATTAAGTGTGATATTCAATTATTAATTTATTATAAAGTGTGATATATATATATTGTTTAAATTATCAAATAAACCTTTTAAACTTGCAAAACAGAACTACTTCTTGGCTCAGCAGGGTCAGGGGGATTCCAAGAGAGGGGTGTTATATAGGGGTAGTCATCCAGAATGCATGAACTGGACATAAAGATATATCAATAAGGGTTTCCATTCAGTATCCCAGACTAGGCATTGACTTAGCTGTAGTGTTGAATTGAATCCTCTTACAAATTGGGGGCTCGTGCTGGACGTTTGGGTTAGATCTATCACTTGTGCAGATTAATACAGTGTGCTAGCTGACCAGATACACATATCCGGTCGGATCACCACGCTGTGTTACGCTGTAAAGCACTCCTCAAAGGAACGCTCTAAGAAAAAGGTCTGTTTTGCAAAAATAAAATACTAATTTCTGTAAGTCAGGACAGAGACCAATCTCTAGAATGACGACCTTAGTAGACATGAAAATAGCCAGAGAGCACTTCTTACATAAGTTATTTGTGAGAGGTGAGTGGACTCACCAGGACCGCATGGTCTGGTTGCAGGCCATCACGCAACAGGTCACTGAAACAGGGTCAGATATATGGGGAGATCAGGGTCCCCTATATGTGGCCCTGAGTGAACTATACATGGCTCCTAAAGCTAAGGATGAACAAGACAAGATGGTTAGGATAGCGGCATACCTGTACCTATATATGGGAGACATGCAGGACAAATGTGCTGAAGGCCAAGATCTGGCGAGTAGGCAACTGCTGGCATTACAGAAGGCCCAATCTGATCTGGACTCTTCTGAGCAGAGGCTGCAGAGGAGCCAGGAGTCAGAAAATGATAGTAGGCAGTATATCATTAAAATAAAGGAGGACATGGATATACTGCAACAGGAAAAGGCTGACCAGGATACTAGATTTCTGGCCCTGCAGAAGGAGCACCAAGACAGTTTGGACTCCCTACTGCAGAGCCAGAAAAAGCTGGAGCAACAGATCAATTTCAACAGGGCATGCACAGAGCAGGTAGCCACCCTGCAAATCCAACTAGACAGAGAGAAAGAGGAGAGCAATAAACTGATCCTGAAAGACCTGGATACCCAGGCAGAGTTTGATCAGGAGCGTCAGAAATCTGGTGCCTTCCAAAGGCAAAGGGACGACCTGGCGTCACAAATTCAAGCTCTTGGTCAGGAAAGGGACACCTTAGGCCAGGAAGTCTGCCACTTAAGGAGAAAAATGGAAGAAAATCACCTGGCCCACCAGGGACTGGGTGACCTCCAAAAAGAACACCAGGACTTGCTAGAGCACACCAGGAGGGTGGAGGAGGCTCTGGCAAGACAGGAGCAGGCCAATAGGGACAGGACTCCAGTGCTCCAGGACCAATCAGGAAACGCAGAGAGAGAATGAGGCTCTCTGCCAGCACAATGATAGACTCCAACAACAGGTAGTGATGCAGGAGAGACTGATAGAGTCTAGTAAGGCCTTAACTGAGGAACTGAAGGCGCAGGCTCTTGCATTGCAACAGGGAGCAGGGGCGGATAGAGATGAGGTTCGCTGGGAAAGAGAAACTCCTGAGCATAACCCCAGGAGCCCTAGTACCAGAGGCCTTTATTTCTCTCAGTCCCTGGACTCTGCCACCCCCATGTCCCCTGGCGCACATGAGCACAGGGCCACAGGGATGGCTGATTACTATCCAGCCAGAAGCATGGGGCTCATAGGCCAGTACCACCCAGGAATGGAGGGGCGGGCATCCGGGTATGGGCACCCAAGCACAGTGCAATTTAGTGGGGAACCCCAGGAGAGTAGGCCCATTAAGGGCATCCTGAAAACCTCTGCCCAGTTAGGTCAGTGGGGGGGTACCCATCAAATCCTGGCAGCAAAGAGGAATCTGAAGACTCCTCTGAACGGTACAGGACACAGGAGACCAGGTCCCCACATTCTGCCAGCCATTCCCAGGCTCGCAGAATCCGGGAAAACCTGGAAGATCAGACAGGAACCTCTGGGAGCAGTGCCTCTGAGTCAGAGGATGAATGGACCAGGGTTACCCGGACCAAAAAGGCCAATAAGGCAAAAAGGGCCTTTCTTAAGGACCCATTGAAGCAGATAAAGGCAATCAGGAGTGTCATCACGCCTTATCATAAGAACGCCAAGTACTCTGTTTGGGAACACTTGGAGCTCTATGAGCAAATGATGGAGACTTTCCATTTGAAGGACAGCAGTAGCTGCATCCAGTACGTCAAATGGACATTCTCCCCAGAATACTCCAGTTTCTTTGCGGGGCTGGAGGACCAAAATCATTTAAGATGGTCCACCTATAAGGCGGCTATCTTGAAACATTTCTCTGTGCACCGAAATCCTCAAGAGGCTCGCAAGCCAGCCTTCAATTTGCAATGTGGGGAGGATCAGGCCCCACAAGAATTCGTGCAAGAACTGAAACGGGCCTTTGCGCAGACCACCAGAAGGGTGCGCACAGACAGCAGAGAATTTGTCAATAAATTTTTCCATGCCTTGCCCAAATATATAATGACCCAGCTCGTGAGGGATTTTCACGAGAAAAGATCTTTAGACTGGGTCATTGAACAGGCGACCCGGATCTATGAGGTGCAGAAGCCAATAGAAAATAAAAATAATGCGCCCAAAAACCCCAAAGCCAACAACACCCCTGCTGCTGCCAAGGTGGCAGAGGTAAAGGTCACCCCCGTTTCAGAGTTGGAGATGGGGGGGCCTAAAAACCTACCTGCACCTAATAATGCTAGGCCCAGAAGGTCTTCGGGCCAGTCACAAACAGGGAGTCAAGGAGGTAGTCCCACAAATGGGATCCCTCGCTCTCCTGACTATGTAAGTCCCCGGTACAAGGGTAATCGACCCATCCTGGGTTATGTGTGGACTCCTCCAGCCCAAGGGGGGGGGATCCAGCCAAGCACCTCACCCAGGGAACTTCCCTCCTAACTTCCCACCGGAGGGCAGAAATTCTCCAAATCCTGGGCAGAACTTCTTCCCCAGGTATCCAGCCAATTTCCAGCCCCAAAATTCTCCACCCTTCTTTCCCCAATTCCCTGAGCCCAGACAACCGAATCCGGGAGAGGGGAGGCCAAGGGTGGAGGGGTATCCAAATCTTCCCAACCAGGGGTACTACCAAAGAAGGGATAGCTACCCTTCCCGGGATCAGCCCAGGGGAGAAAACAGGGCCCCGTATCAGCCTGAGCGGGTTTCCCAGTTAGAGCGCCAGGTCCAAAATATGGCACGGGATCTGGGTCACATACTGAGGGCTCTACAGAACCCTCAGATGAGCGTGCCACCGCAGAATGCCCCAAACTCTGGACCTGGTGCTCCAGAACAATGACGGGGGCAGCACCCCGATAACTCACCGGTTCCCAGGGAGGAGGCACAAAGGGAAGGGGGGTGTAAAGCCTTGGAGGAAGCTTCCTCCCTCACTTGTAAACAGCCCCTGGAAACCCAGGAACCGGAAACAAAATCTCTTGCCCCTGAAAGTCTGCCTCCTAAGGAGCAGAGGGGGGGTAGGAGAAACAAAAGACCCAAACAGACTCAGTTTGAGGAGGAGGTACAGATCTTCCAATTTGAGGGAGAGGGATCCTCAGAGGATCCTGGGAAAAGGATCTTCTCCTTCAGAGAGGGGGGAACTCCTCCCAAAGAAAAATGGGTCCCTAGGGATGCAAATCCAGACTGGGGAGATGTGGAGACTGAGCTACCGCCGCCCATCATCTCATCCCAGAACCAACAGCAAGAAAATCCCCTGGTTCAAACCCATCCTGGTGACTGCCTCCAAAAAGGGGGGGCGGCCCGGAACCGGAGCCAGGGGAACCCACAATGGCTCTGATCTCCAGTTGCCAACTTTTTCTTTCAGATTCCCAAGGCTCTCCACAGAATTCTGCCCAAATCTCTTCGCTAGCGATGTCCAAAACCAGAAAGTTAGCCCACCAGTTGTCCTAAAATGTGCATTTTCTGTGCCCCCTTGAGGAGAAGGAGGGAAGATACTATGCCCCGGTACAAGTACAGGGGCAGGGTACAATTTTGGCACTGGTGGACACTGGATCTCAAGCTACCCTTCTGTCCAGAAGGGCCTTTGATGAACTGAATGCAGGAAGGGGAGGGAATTATCAAATTCCTCTCACCTCACTTCCTGGACAACTCCAGAACTTTGACGGAAAGGAAATTCCCGTCGAGGGGACGGCAGATTTGGACATTAAAATTGGGCGACACAAGTTGAAACACCCGGTCATAGTTGTGACTCCAGAGGGCACCCCTTGTTTACTAGGGAATGACCTCCTGAGAAGGTTGTCAACCCTAATAGATTGCGTAAACAAGGTCCTCTGGACCCAGACTAGCCGACCCATAAAATTAAAACAGAGTGTCAACCATGTTAGTTTAAACGGCACATGCCACATGGTTGAACAAAAATCTGACCAAGTAGAATTTCACTTCCAGAACAACCAAATTCCAGACGTGACAGTAATAGCAGTAGGACAACAGACTGGTGATGGGGGGTCCTCTCTATTTCTGAAAATCAACCTTCCTTCCAGTTTAAGGTGGTATTCCACACTGGAAGGAAACACCCTGAAATTCTTTACTAATACACAATCGGAAACTCCCACTCCTATAGTCCAGAAAGATGTGAAATCAGCTCAGAGCCTGGCTGATATTCAGCAAATTGGAGAGCAGTTGTTCATCCCTGTTCAGTTAAATGATGGGAAGGACTCTGTTCTTGCTCGAGTGTGTGTGAACAACGGTAAGAGCTTCATCAGCGAAGCCACGTTCCGCCAACTCCCAAAAGATCCAGCCATTCCCACATTCAAACTGATAGACGAATGGGAAATGGACCTGGAAGCACCCAATTCCAAACATCTCCTGCCAAGCAGGTGCATGCTCAAAATCTCCATTGGCAACAAGAGCATAGTCCATAATTGTTGGGTCGTGCGAGACGTCACTGCCGCCTTTTACTTAGGCAGTGCCATTCTCAATCGCTTTGCCATTAGTTTGGACCTAATAAACTGGAGCGCATTGCCAAACTGTGCGCGCGAGTTCCTCCCATGGACAGTCATCATTAACCAACAAACAGTAGGTGATAGCGCACAACCAGCCTCACCCCCTCTCCAGCGCCACCACATGCGGTGCACCACCATTATGTCTGAGAATGAAGGAGTCAGTAGCTTTTCCAGCCCACCGTCTAGCTCCTCCACACGCAACCCAGGGACCAAAAATGAAGGGGGATACAGGTCTCTGCAACTGCAGGCTATGCAGCCATTTGACATTTCTGACACCAGTAGTTTGACGCACCGGTGGCTTAAAGAACTCAATATCTACATTGATGCAGCAGGGGTGAGGGAAGAACGCTGCCTCAGAGGCACACTGATGCATTTGTTGAGGCCAATCGTAAGGGACATTGTATTTGAAATGCCAGAAAGCTCAACTGACACATTTCAAGGCATCAGTGATTCATTGAAAAACTCTTCTGCATCTTTGAGGAATGTAGACTATGAACACCACATATTCCACACACCCACACACGACAAAGGGTAAACATTGGACCATTTCGTCATGAGGTTACGTAAAGGAGTAAAATACTGTGACATTGATCGCTATTCCATGGGTGAAGCCTTAAAATCTCAAATAATTGCTGGCTGTGAATCGACCGACTTTCGAAAACAATTATTACAGAAAACCAGAACATTAGAGGAAATTCTACAACTCGCAATGGCGGATATGGCGCTATCCATGCAGACCGTAACCCTGAGTAATATTAAGATCACTCAGACAGCTCCCCGACTTCCCTGTGTCAAGTATGATCGTCTGAAAGAAAAAAGATTATCTTAAAATGCTATCGCTGGGGGCACAATTTTCCCCACATAGATCTGTGCCCAGTTGTCAGACACAAGTGTGATAAATGCAGAGGTGAAAACCACTTCCAATCAGTCTGTAAGAACATCACATTTTTCCAAAAAACAGATGCTCAAGGGGAAAGCAGAAGGTGGGAAAATTTGTTCCAGAGCAAGGTGATCACTCGCCCCCAGCAGACGTCAGTTGAACAGCAGAAAGAGAGAATTGTCACACACAAACAGATGACACAGAGACAGAAGGGAGGACAACTGTCGCACACACTCCCCAGAAGAGTCAAAGAGGAGATAATTGCGACAGAAAATAAGATACATAAAAGCCTCACTGTGGCGCTGAAATGATTTGGGTTCCTCGACATCAAGCGGTGACCTTAAAAAGGGTCTATATACATGCTATAGAAAATGACACGGCAACCCAATACAGCCTGACACTGTTACTACAGATAAAGGGAAACTGTTGAGAATTTCTGATTGATACAGGAGGCACAGTTAATGTGATCAACGAAGAGATATACTGGTCCCTTGAAAACAAGAAACCACTGAAGCTTGCCGACATTGACATATATCCATACGGCACAAACACACCTCTGGAATGTGTGGGAATGTTCAAGGCCACTTGCACATACAAGGACAAGAGAACAAAGGTCATAATATACGTGATCAAAGGCGAAGTACCAGGAGACAGCATCCTCAGCTTAAGATCGGCACTACAAATGGGACTGGTGCACGTGATGTACCAGATCATGTCAGCCTACACAGCAAGTCCAAAAGACATGATGGTAAAAATGTTCCCGACACTATTCAAAGGCCTGGGAAAGCTCCAAGCGAAACATATCAACCTACATATCAACACAGACATCAAACTGGTAGCCCAACACTACTGAGGTTTACCACTAAACATCCAGAGGCAAGTGGAAGATGAAATACAATCACTGCTAAAGCAGGACATTATAGAACATGCAACAGGTCCCACACCCTGGGTATTGCCTATAGTTCCCGTTCCCAAAAAAGTAAACAACAAAGCGTCCGCATCTGCATGGACATGAGAGCACCAAACATTGCAATTGAAAGAGAACAACTGTTACGCTCACCTGGCTCCCACAGGGGCGTCGATCTGAACTGGACAGCTGCGGTCTCCACCAATGTGATGTGTAGTGCGAGATGACAGACTGGACTGGCCCACCTAGCTTTGTTTGCTTGGCCCGTAGGAGTATTCTTCTGCAAATGGAGAAAGGAAATTAACCACCCGTGGAGTTGAGCGTTACCCCTCACCCCCGCTGTTCTCCCCACTGATCACCTTTAATGTCCCCTCTTATAGTCTCACCTGATGGTTTGGAAAGATGAGCTCTCCATCCTGCATTGAGCGCAGGGGCGCGTAGATAACCAGTTGCTTCACTGGTTCGAAGAAATAGGTGAGTTCCAGAACAATATTGACTCTGAGATTTCCGGCAAGACGCCGTAGGTACATAGTTCGTAAGAGTTCAAATGTCTGACTTTCACTCTTGTCCGATTCCTTGCAGGTTGCAGCTTTACCCTAGCGAAGAGTTCCTCGTGGTAACCGGTAACATTCAGGTAAGGATTTGTATTATCCAACACAGTTCGATAAAATAATGTCAGTATGTAACCTGTTGCTTTTTCACTTATTCAGGTGCTGAGAGAAATTATGAAGTCTCTGGGAATAATGCCTCAGGCGGTAAAATTAGGTAAGTCTATTGTGGTGAGGAGGCTTCCCCTTGTTTGTCCCTTTGTTTCCGCTTGCTGTCCTTTTGTTTCCCCTTAGGGGCCGGGGTATGGCGAAGATGCAGTGGAGGCTGCGCCGACCCGTGAAGAGGAATAGTACCCCCGGCGGTAAAATCAGGTAAGTCTATGGGGGGTAACTAATATTGCCTCTGTTTATTCCCTTGGCTCACCTTGCTCTTCTCGTGTTCCCCTTAGGTACCGGAGTGCGGTGGGAACATGCAGAAGGATGCGGTGGATAGTGAAGATGCTGCGAAGGCCGGTGAGTTCAGCGCGGCACTGCAGCAGGCGAGGCGACGCGCAAAAAATAACTTCTTTCTTCCAGCTCGAAGGCACAGTGGATCGGGAATTCAGGTAAGGATCAAAGGTATTGCTCTTGTTCTAACCTTTTCTCCTTCTTTCTCCCTTTTTCTAGGAGCTCCAGACACGAGGCGGGCGTGGCAGAAGACTAGATGCAGACTTGCAGGCACGGTGAACGTTACGCTGCTGGATGCAGAATAACGCGAAGAGTGTGCTGCTCTTCTGGCGTGGTTTAAATAGCCTCCAAAGTAGTCCCAGGTAAGTATTCCTCCCCGACCCCACCAGAGTAAAAAAAAAATAGTCCCTAGGTAAAGTAGTCCTTTCCAAGCCTCTTTAGGCTTGGAGCTCTGCAGCATGGTCTGCATCAAGTGAGTTTGCAGCATGGTCTGCCTCAGGTAAGTTTTATTCTATGAGCCTGGCGCCTATGGCGCCAGGACTGACTCTCCATATGAGCCTGGCGCCATAGACGCCAGGACTGCACCCAAATGGCCCCTAGCAGGGGTTGTTGGGCTTGCTTGGAATAACTTGATGCCTGCTTCCGGGGCTGCTGGACTTGATCTGGATCCCCGGGGGTAGGCATCATGACAACAACACATGTCCCTGACAATGACTGATATGATGCACCTGCTACATGGTGCCAAAGTTTTCTCTAAATTAGATTTAAACAAGGGATATCACCAACTTGAACTGCACCCGGACTCTCGTTACATAAACACTTTCTCTGCACACCTGGGGCTGTTTCTCTACAAGCACCTCAGCTTTGGGGTTTCATCCGCTGTCGGGATTTTTCTAAATGAAATTCGTCAAATAATCAAACACATTCCTCAATGCCTTAACTTCAGCTACGATATTTACATTTTTGGTGCAACCCAGGAGGCCCACGCGTTGAGTGTGCATGGCTCTTGAAGAAGCTAATTTGACCCTAAACGCAGACAAGTGCGAGCTAAGCAAAATGAAGTTCAAATTATTTGTGCATATATTTTCGCACAATGGCTTGCAAACCGACCCAGACAAAGTGCAACTTTGGTAGAAGCACCCACGCTGACGTCAACATTGGCTGTCTGATCATTCCTGGGCACGGCAAGCTATTGTACCAGGTACATTCAGCACTTCGCCTCTGTAAGCACGCCCCTCTGTTTACTCGCCGGCAAAGGACAAGATTTAATGTGGACCACTGACAGCAAAGATGTGTTCCAAGAAATGAAGAAGTGCATCGTATCCGCCTCATGCATGGCCTATTATGATTCTGACCTAGAAACTGAGCTAACAGTTGACGCAAGCCCTGGTGGTCTAGGGGAAATTCTAGCACAAGTAAAGCCAGGAGCTCCGCCCTCATCTGCATGCCGCATAGTGACCTATGCCAGCCGTAGCTTGTCGACGACTGAGTGTGCATACTCACGATCAGAGAAGAAAATTCTCACAGTAGTGTGGGTGTGTGAACATTACCACCTATTCATATATGGACAGCTTTTCACCATGATCACTGACCACCAAGCCCTCACGACCATCTATGCAATACCTACGGCCAAAATGCTGCCGTGCATCGCGTGATGAGGACTCCGCCTGCAAGAATATTCTTTCACCATAATTCATCAACCAGGCAAGGAAAGAAACCCAGCCGATTTCCTGTCCAGATATCCACTGCCAGCCAAAGAAGAAAGTCAATCCGTCAAAACCAACCAATACCTCAACTTCATTGTGACCAATGCTCTGCCCAAGTCTCTCACCATACCACAAACACTGGACGGTATGCGCCAAGACAATCTCCTCATAACCATCAAAGATTGTGTGACATTGGGAAGGTGACAACAAGGAAATCAAAGAGGGACAGTCCAGTCCGAGACAGAAAAGAAACACCTGCAGACTTTCCACCTGATAAAACACATGCGGTCAGTGTGCCCCAAAGGATTACTGCTAAAAGAAAAACAGATTATCATCCCTGAGAATCTTCAAGACCGACTATTCGCCATGGCACACTCGGGACACCGTGGCATTGTATCTACCAAAAGACAGCTCAGAACACAGGTGTGGTTCCCACACATGGACATCAAGATAGAGCAGACGTTTGGAATATGCATCGCCTCTAAAGCAGTTGCCCCACACACTTTTCTTGAGCCACTCAAAATGACAGCAATGACCCAACAGGATCTGGGATGAAGTCGCTGTCAACATGTTTAGACTCCTCTCCAATGGAAAATACATTTGAGTCATCATGGACGAAATGTCCAGATACCCAGAGATACATTTAATAGATTCCACTGCAGCAAATGCGGTCATCCCGGCCCTGGACAAGAGCTTCTCTGATTATGAAATTCCCACCATTGTGGAATCAGACGATGGCTCTCCATTTAGCTGACATGCCTTCGCAATGTTCGCAGAACATCTAGGATTCCAACACCACAAAACCACGTCTCTCGGGCCTCAGGCAAATGGCACGGTAGAGAGATTCATGGCCAACCTGAAGCGCACCCTACAAATCTGTTCAATCACAAGAGGATCCTTCATGCAGGCCGCCTGCACACTCCTCAGTGACTATTGCAACACCTCACACAGCTCCACTGTTGTGTGCCCCTCAGAATTGATGTTTGGTCGCATCGTAAGAACTACCCTCCCGCACAATTCCAGCAAGGTAGTGACAGCGGGCATTGATGCCACAGCTACAGCGAACGACAAAGAATGCAAGGACAAGATGAACGAGTATGCAGACAGTAGAAGGAGAGCAAAGGCCAATGACCTTCACGTGGGAGACCAAGTGCTGGTGCGCCAATCCCAGGGATCCCAAGAGACACCAGCCTTCAACCCTGAACCTATGTCAGTGAAACACATCAAGGAATCCATGGTAACAGCAGCGAGTCCTACCGGCACCATCACAAGAATCTCCTTGTTCTTCAGACAGATTGAAAATGACCTGGATCCTCTGAGTGAACATTCAACCTGTGCTGAGGAGTCCTGATGCCTCTGAGTTCAGGGATGGTGACATGGAACCGGTCGACAGTGAAAGTGGAAAGAAAAATGAGACACTCCTAACACGAAGTCCCTTGAGAAGAGAGATCCGCAAACCCTCCAGATGGATTGAAGAAATGGGCTATAGTGCGACTTTTCTGTTAAGCAAGTGGGCGATGTGATGTCCTCTGTTTATGCCCATCTTTGCCTGTCCCATCTCAATGTCGGATCTGATGTGAACGGATCACGTGTGTGTGTGTGGGCGGGGTTACAGAAAGGCAATAAAGGGAGATACAATGCTACCTGTCTGGCTCGGTGGCGTGGCGTGATTTTTATTAGAGCATATATTAATGTCAGCGCTGACACGCTGGCCGTGAAGTATAACAGCTGTGTTCCCCTTCTTACTATTGTCTTTTCAATAAATTGTGTTTTCGAATTGTCAGCGCAGTGAGACAGTGCTTCCATTTGATCAATGCATTGAAAGGTATTTCTAGGAATGGAGGGCACTCTCGCCTCGATTAAGGAGGGAGAGGTTAGGTGAGGCTGTTTCACTCTCTGTGGTACCTGGTTGTTCAAGATAAAACAGCTCAGCTGACTATTGTTCACAGACAATCAGGTTGAGTAACTCTGGGCTGTATTCACCAGTACAAACCCACATTCTCTCGCACTGCGCTTCACTGTAAACAAGCCGTGTTGCCTCAATGCAGGTCATGCACCCCACAAAAACAAACACAACTCACCTGAACGCCTGCCCTTATGTCTCCGCCCCCCTTGCATCCTGGAAAGTGAAAAGGGGTTCTGAAGAGGGCCCCCTTTCACCTCTTTGGTAGTGGACAGGTCTTGCTGGGTTCATGTTTTCATTTGATGTCATATGGGGTACCGCCCGCACCACAATGGGCTAATTGGTGTTATCGCCGGGGGCGTCAGGGTGACCCTGCTGCTGACTGCACCACCTCCTGGGTTCAGGCACCCTCCCTTCGATTGGCTGGCGGCCCATTACAGATAGGTCTGACCATCCGCCCGGGGAATAATGCCTCATTGTTTGATGCTGACGGGGACCGTTTTGCTTTTGCAGAAAGACCTTTCTGAGACCTTTACATTAACGTGAAACAGACTTGAGCCAAGGACAGTCACGTTCCAGTAGCAGTAGGCAGTGGTGGAAATGGCAAAAATGCGAAGAGGGATTGCACAAGGGCAGGGGTGGGGCGGAATTTGGAGGCGGGGCGGAGTTCCGAGGGGGCGGAGCATACAGTTGAACTGGGCTCAAAGGAAATGTTCAAAATAACAGTTAAAAATGGTGCGATAGTGCTGCACCCAAAATACTGTTGGTAATGTAGTGATTTCTATTACTTTAAATGATCCATAAGCAGCCCTACAGTAGAAGAACAGCAGGGTAGCTTAGCTGGTTGAGTGGCCGTTGCGGAGAGGTTATATATTAAAAACTGGTTGCTAATTGTATTACATTTTGCAATTCCTTATAAAAAAACAAGTGCTATAAAATATGTTTGCTTCGTGGGGTCCACTTTTTAGCGTGGGAACTAGTGATTATTCATGTACAATTTAATGGGTGGCCTCAGGTTATCTTTTCTTCTGGAGTAGCCCTCATAGCATTTGCGGGCTGCTATCCTCAGGAGTGGGGTGCATGGATCTTCTGCCCATATAGGAGTGGGGGCGGAGATTAGTGCCTTGGTAGGGCTTGGGGCCACATTTCAGAGAGTAACTGTTTTCGTAGGTTATGAGACCTTTTATCTTTTATTGACCTTCGTATGAAGTGTGTGGACCCCAAGTGATGGATCACTCTTGTGATTGCTAAATAAAATAATACTAAAAATGGGATTATTTAGGCCCATCCGTAATGTTGTTCCTCGACGGTGTCTCATCAGGCTACTGTGATCCCACCGAAAGCTTCCATTTGCCTGTGTTCATCTTCTTGACCTGTTCTCTATGATAGTAATGACCAAGCCCTCACACGATCCATCAATGTCTTCCTGCTCATCACCAGATCTCTTCCAACAGTGTTGGCTACCTGCTGGATCATTGGTCTTGGTGAGTTTTGGGGTCTGTGGTATAGCCTGAAAACCAGCGCACTGAGGAGGACCCTGAGCAGGACTGGGTACTGATTAATTTAGATTTATTTTATTTCTCTTCCAGCCACACTTGTGTTCCACTGCAAACGTATCCACCCAACCTTCTTGCCTCTATGCTGCATGCTTCAGGGAAAATGCCCAATCATGTCGCACCCTGACAGCCTTAGCCCTATCACCTTCTTGGTGCACCTTGCTATCTCCTAAGGGACTGTTTGAGAGGTTAGGAAGTCGCTGACAGCTAACATCATTTCCTGTGTGATAGCAGACATTTCAAACACTGACAGTTATTTGCACAATTGTAGAATTCTAATTTATATTTTTATTTCTGACTCTGTTATGATTAAGAATACACTATTTAGCATAATAGAGTAATAAAATGAACATATTGATATATATGCCTAATGGGTGAAATTATTCAGAATAAAAGCATGGACTTGAATTGAATGAATACATGTCGATGACCTGTGTCATGATAGCACTCAGCATTGTGTAGACAAAAAGTGCTATGACGGTGTCAGCAGATAGCTCTCAGGAAGAGTCTCCATCATATTCTGTAGGGAATAAGGTTTGATCATCACCCAGATTTGTACCCTTATGGTCCATGGAATGTTCACTTTGATAATTAATAATCACGTGGCTATATGTTTCACGCTGTCAAGGACTTGGCAGATCTATCACTTGTTCACGCCACCTGTAGGGATGTCCTTTATGTCAGAGCCTTTTGGTCATATGCTGAGACCACCACCTGAAGTTTTGGTGGATAGAATTAAGCAATTTCAGGCTTCCTAGATCTGTGATTCTTGTTTTTACCATGTAAGGAATCAGTATATAATATGAATGGAAATATATTCTGCTGGTGGTAGGTCTTTCGGACATGTGCCGTGGTTGTTTGGGTCTTGTACCTGCATTTGCACATTTTTCACCCTTTTATAAATGAATGCTGTCTTTTATAAAGTTGCTTACTCATGATTAGTACCCAGTGGGGACATGACTTATTTGTCTCAGCCAATGAGGAGACACGGAACGAGGGCTTTACCACATGCTAAAGCCCCCCCTCTGCACCTCCTCAGAGCAGGAGTCTGCTACCTTCCCCCGCTGGGTGCTCAGGTAACCGCTCCCCTGTGCCTTGCATCCTCCAACCCCCTACAGCTGTGTTCCCAGGGCGTACCTGCAGCTCTACAAATGATCGTCATGGAAAGGGAGAAGAGACTATGTTTAGTCCCTTCTGTCTGTTCCATGGCGGCCATCCTTTTTTGTTTTTTGTTTTCTTCAGTTATGAAACGCAACTTCACAAAATAATCTATTAGTACCCCAGTCAAACGGGCCGGGGCACTAATAGCAAGAAGCCCGTTGCTGGGGGGGAGGCATTACTGCTTCAGGTAATGCCATGGGTCCTGCGTTAAAGCCCAAGCAAAGGTGCCTATCCCATCTTACATTAAGGGATGTATTTCAATGTTTAGGCATTTTCTCTTGCCCACCAATGCCATCCTGCTTATGGCACTATACGTGGTGCCAAGGAATTGCTGTGTGGTCAAACAGGCAAACAGAGTCCACAGAGCGTTGCTTCTTAAGTCAGACCATGAGGGGAACTTCAGAAAGACTCCCTTCTAGTCCGTGGAAAAGTATAATGATAAAATGATCAGACTTCCTCGGCTTAGCAGGGTCTTCTACAGCGTGAATATTAAATTCTCTATTGGTCCAATCCCAAAGAGGAGCAGTGGTAAGGTAAGCAAGGTGCCCAGGTTAGCCAGCACCTTTTAGGGCATGGAGGAGGGCGTCTACATGTGGAATAGAGGCTGTGAACTTATAAAGTTAAGGAGTGGATTGAAGCACATCTTTCCTTAAAAATGAGGGCTTTCAGAATGCATTGACCCTTCACTCTCACATCTCAAAATCCTGCTCTTAAAGCAGCAACATCGCTCTGGCCCTGCATTTAGAGTAGGAAATCGAACCACTGGTCCTTGCTTAACAATTTGACTTCAATCCCCTAGACGTGCAACAACCTCAATCGGGTCACTCAAACTCTGAGGGAAATTGAGGTCTACACATGAACCTTGGGAAAGTGATTTGATTAATTATGCTTTCTTCACTCTACCCCTAATAGGCTTGATAGGGACAGATTTTGATGTGCCTAAATGGTGTCCTTGTGGTGGGGTGTCCCTCCCCATGTGTCTATGCTATGACACAGTACTTACGTTGGAAGCATCATGGCCACCTGTTACTTATTAATTTGACCACCTGTGGTGCCTCCTGTACTGTCGCTAGGTCAGAGCTAGCACGCCACCTATCTAATAGGAAAGGGCAGAGGGGATCTATCCATGCCTCTATAATGTATAATATTTCAACAGAGTTAAAAACAAGAGTAGCTGAACCAGATCTATTTTTTGCGTGGACATTTCAAGTAGGAAGCATTTCCTTCCGGCTGAATGTTGTTTCTCTTTATTCACCTCCAAAGAAGTGTGTACATACAGTATAGATCAGTTGGTATACGGTGCTTCAACAAAGATAAAAAGGTAAAAAATAGAGATTATTTCTAAAACTGTCCCGACAGATCAGTTTTTTTGGAACCGGTTATTTGTATTGTGCCAGTAATCCATAGGCTCTGCATTCAATTTATTCTAACCACTAACCAACCAGGGAGGATTTTGGCAATAGGGGAGGGAGACCTGAGAGGGCAACAGGTCTATGGGGGCCTGTACAGGGTAACAGGTTTGAAATGCAGCTGGGAAAAGGTGCGCGGCTTATCAGCCATTTTAAGCCCTGCCATGGCGTCCGCTTCAGCCAGGTAATTGATTGGACAGGGTAAGTATCGAATCCTGGGAGGAGGTGGGCTATTTCAGGAGATGTGTGTGAGTGCGCAACTGTGTGTTAGTTGGATGAGGACAAGAGGCGGTGGAGGCCATCCGACAGACCAGTGGAGGCGAGAGTGAAAGGAGTGCAGAGGCCATTATAAGGAGGGGGTCTTTGGAGTGTTTGTGTGAGAGAGGGGATACTGTGAGTATTAGAGGTAGAGCCGGAGTAAGAGTAGCGGTGTGGAGTGGTTGTAGTGTCAGAGATAGTAGTAGTAGGGAGTAATGACAGTAGGTGGTGGGAGAAGCTAGTGAAGGGAATAAGTAGTAGAATGCGAGTCAGTAGTAGAGGGGTGAGCTGGGCACCATATCGCTGGGAGTTTAGAGAGAGGAGACAAGAGAGACTGGGAGAGTGTCAGTGAGTGGGAGTACGAGAGTAGTCATTGGCATAGAGTAATAGAGAGCTTGAAACGCAAGGAACAGTAAGGAGTGGGGAGGGAAGTAAGAGATCGAAGGGTGGAGGTGGAGTGAGAGACTGGATGATCAGCAAGGGAGTGGGAGGAGGAAGATTAAAAAAGGGATCAGGCACAGGTGTGAAAGTGTATGCACAGAGCGAGTGTGACACATGGCGAATGAAGGCACCGCTCATTACTAGCTGAGAATACTAAGCGGGAATAGGCATGGGAGAGGTAGTAGCTCCCAAGGGAGTGAGATAGCCGGCGACTTAGGGAAAACATGTGAATTGAGTAAAAGACAGACAGGGGTTACTGATCACAGTCCTACTAACACCCAGATAGGGATATCTGGGTTAGTGAGGTGGGAACCAAGACCGGGGCATAGCAGAGAGAGAGAGCCAGCCCTAGCACTAGTTCCGCAAAAATCTCCCAACACCCACTCAAAACTTTGAGAATAATAGCCATTCTGACCACTGTTATTTCGATAAACACCCTTGGACTTTCTTTAAGAGTCAGAGTGATGCTTTGTGACAGGACAATCTGGTACAGTGTATATTTTGTTTTGTTTCCATTTTAAAGCGGAAACGTGGGTGTTTCTGGGCACCCCGCGGTACATGCCAAGGCAGTGGCAGTCTTGTAAAGGTCTTTGTACTGGTGATCTACTGGCTTTCATTTCTGTAACCTAAGTATGCTAAAAGAAGACTTTATTTTCACTCTCGCAGTACATTCAATACTGTCTCCTGTTTTTTTTATGTAGGCTTTGTTAAAGTTTGATGTCTAATCTTGATAAAACTGCAATGAAATCACCCTTGTGGTGCTGCGGAACGACTCCAGATTGAAATTATAATAGGAAACCAGCAGCTCAGCTAATCCCTGAGGCTGCCTCTGAAACGTGTTATCAAAAGCCTGCGCTCTCTTTGAGCAGCAACCCTGCCTCTCCTGGAATCAACTGTAATTGAGTGTCTGCCCGAGTGCGATTGTGACTCTCCTGGATACCCTTCGCCCCTCCTGCCGCTATCACTCCGTAATGCACCTACCCAGACTCGCCGCACTCGTTCTCTTTTTTTAAATAACTATCTTTTGAGCCAGAAAGACGAAAGTCGATTCACAGGTCAAATGCAAAAAGCCAAGAAGTACCCCAACAGGACTGGATCTGTGACATCTGGCCACATGAGATGCTTTACCGCATTTTACCTGAGTGTTTTTCATTGGTGGGCCAGCCCCCAATACCACCCCACACCCCACATGCATCCTATTAATTGCTCAATGAGGGAAAAACCGAAATGCCTATTTTTAAAAACAGCCTACTTATGTGGATTGCCACCCCATACCTTTTTTTCCGTCAGTCCATCCCGGTGTGACAGCCTTTCGCCAGCTTTGGATATGGGTTGTTGACCTAAAAAAACATGACCTACTGCCCATTTGAGCTCATTGTGTTTACCTAATTGTTTTTGACCTACTGCTGAGAGTGACCCCCTGCAACCCTTCTAATGCGAGGTAGGCCCCTGCACCCACCCTGGACTTCTCCCCACCTCAACCCATTCCCTTAGCCCACCCACAACTATTTTTTAATTAAAGTGTATCTTTTGTCCTACCGAATTAGGCCAAAAAGATGCAGTCAAATGGGAATAGGTCAAGTTGGCATTAGGTCGATTATGCCAGTACCCTTAATTTAGGTGTATGGTTTCACTCAGCTTTGCATATGGGTAGCCAAATAAATACGTTGATGAGCAGCTGCTTTTTCACAGTTTTTGGACTATTCTTCTTTTGCAGCCGGGGTCCAGCTGATGGATGCTTGTCTATCAAGTCACCCAGATTAATCTATGCCGTCTATCTGGCTCTCCACAGAAGGAGCAAATTAACCTTCAGTATACTGAGAATGTCGCTGCTAGACTGTTATTTCATCTGAGTCGCCGGAGCAGATCTCCTCCCTCCAACAATTGCACTGTCTGCCTGTGATTAAACAGGTTGATTGTAAAGGTCTGTGCTGGAGACCCACCACACTTACAATGATGGACCTTCTTTCATCTGCAGTTGTCTTTCCCGCTACATTCTATGCAGGCACCTCTGATCAGCATCTGCTGACCTACTGGTTAGCCCTATGTTTCATTCTCAAAGATGGGATGGTCGTTCCTTTGCCGTTTTGGCATCAAAATTGTGGAATGCGATCCCTCCATGATTATCTTGAATTTAGCTGTAACTTGAAAACATTCATGTGATCTGGGTTACTGCTTTTGTAGCCTCCTAGGGTAGCACTAGTATTATTACGGGCTTGAATCACAATTCGTCTGCAAAGAGAGAACCTACAAACAATCCTTCTCTTGTCATGCACCCACCCTCTGGAACTCGATCCCGGTGTCGGCTCAGAATGCGCCCACAATTCTCCAATTTCCTAAATCTCTCAAAACATGGCTCATTCAACAACACCTTACCAAGGACTAATTCCAATGGACGCACATGCCGAATACACAGACCTCACAGTAATGCGCTACTGTTAAAAGATGCCAGGCCAAATGCTGGCTACCCACACTCTGTACAGCGCTGCGCTGCTCTCAAGCTAGGTCTACACTTCAAACAATAAAAATAAAATACAAAATATGATCACAGAGCCATGATGCCTCTGCTGAGGTAATGTGTTGTGATCTACATATAGGTACCTACCTATTGTCGTCCTAGCCTTCCGTCAACCCTATTTTACCACCCCAACCTCTCCATCTGCCCCAAACCTTCCATGGTAAAATGCAGCAAAATCTCCCACCAAACAAAAAATTTGATCAGTTGCCTGCGACCAGATGGGGGATTTCACCAGGCTTCGACGATAAGACCGATCTACTATATATCAGATCAAAACAGCGACTTAACAAATTTGACTCCCAATACATTTCCTTCAACATTGATGGGAACAATCTGAAAGTCTCCAACAATGTCAAAACCCTTGGAGTATACCTGGACTCCACCCTTTCCCTCTCCAGGCAAGTCCATGCGACAGCCTCAGCAACAGCTTATACATCCAAGTTTATTAATGCGTGTAGGCCCCTCTTGGATACCAGCAGTTGTCTCACCCTGGCCAGAGCACTTATACTCTCAAAATGGGACTATTGTAACACATTATACTTAGGCCCAATCAAGCAAAACCTCAACAAGTTACAAGTGCTGCAAAACAATGCCCTTCGAACAGCTCTAAATATTCCCCGCTCCAACCACATCTCACAAATAAGACGCAACTCCAACTGGCTCACAATATAAAATAGGATCACACTCAGAACGATCATGATTACACATAAATGCCTTTCATATTCTGCCCCGAAATATCTGGTCGACAAATTCACCAGACAGCATTCCACCAGATCTATGAGATCCAACTATTCTAATTGCCTTAAGATTCCCAAATTCAAGCTTCAAAAAGCTGGAGGGTCTAGCTTCCCAGACTTGCAGCTAAAACCTGGAACTCCTTGCCTTGATCGCTTAGAGCCGAACCCTCCTTTGGGTCCTTTAAAAACAAGCCTAAATCTTGGCTCTTCTCTCAACTAAACTAAAGTCTACAAAAACACTACAGTATATTGCACTTGTCTATATAGGTCTATAACGTCCTATTGGCGGGTCTTCACCTAGACATGTAACACTAGGTGCCCGCTCATCCTACTCTTATCCTAACTACTATCTGATATACTTCTGTGTGTATTTCTGTTGTGAGGCATGTTTTCTTGATATGCAATACAAGCCAACTGCCTCCTCCTATCGTATTGTACTACCTTCTTGTATGTAACACATGTATTCTACTACCTTCATGTTTGCCACACTTTCTCTATGTATAAGTAAAAGCACCTAGATACCCTGGGGTTTGGTGCGCTATATAAGCAAATAAACTAAACTAAGGTTACCACCATCTTGCATTCTTCCAGGACTCCACAGCATCTGTAACCACATCCCACATCCTTCTTCCTGCAGTCAAAGCACTCTGGGAATGACATCACCAGGCAGAAGATTGTGAAACAAAAGCCTGGTTTGAACCCCTTAGAAAAGGCTCAAAGGGAACCGATCCACTGTAGAATATTGCATGCATAAGTGTGGACCCTCCCCTTAATAGAATTAAATCGGCTTGGGACGTCTGAAGAAGAAGGAATTTGTCTGGAACTCTGTTGGGAGTACATTCTGCTCCAAAACCCTTCGCCATGGATATGAAGACAGAGACTTCCAAGAAACAGGCAGGACTTTTACCCTAACCATCCCTGAGGAACATTTGTCGTGATCTACTGGCTGGAGAAGGCCTGCTGCAGCTGAGAACCCGTGTACCTATGAACCTGCCCAATGGAGGTCACAGAACACTTCAAGTGTTCTCTAAGCCCTTCCAACTGGGAAAAGTAGAAGAAAGGAAGTATATTCCACATGGCGAGCTTATACAGGGTCCCCCAGCAACTAAATACCCAAGGAGGTGACCCCTTGCTCTCCCTTCATCTCCAAACTGCGTAGACACCAGTTTGGGCATCTTTCACAACATCCAAGCTGCTGCAAGGGAACCATCAGCACCAGAGTCATTTTTGACCTTGACACTAGACCAGCTCATGCATCTCCAAGATTTGCCTGACCCTGAAGCTCCACTGTCACCACATCCAAGACCTGTAAAATCCTCTGGCATCCACAACTCTATACATCATGGCTGGTTACCAGCTTCTTCCGACCCCGGCATTGCCATGGTGCCATGTTGCAACAGTTCAGCTGCTCGCCGCCGAAAGCAAGTCTTCACTTCTCCACATCTCAGGCTATTGAATTCACCAGTGCTGCTGCCTGGGCACCACTTGCTATTGCCCAGCGTCTTCGACCTGCAAACTGCCAGTGCTGCCGATCATCACCATGGCATCGGATCCCAGTGCTCCCCAACTTGACCCTGGCTTGATGCCGAAAGCGCCCAGACACCCATTGTGACTCCAAAAAGCCTGCAAAGCAAGCATTAAGATTCTGATAGTGGTTTTGCCCACCTGGCATACTGAAAACCTGGCGCTTTCAGCCAGAGGCTCTTCCAGAAATTCTTTTGCCCCAGCTTTAGCTCTGAAAACAATAATAAGTGAGCAGAGCCAGTTGGAGGCTCATGCACTAATCCAAAGATCCTAGAACAAATAGTCGAGCCCTATTTCAAAACAAACAGGAGGTTTGGTCTTTGAAGTGCCTCCACCCTGGATGGAGACTCTCTAAATGTGCATGGAGTCGAAACGCTGGTTGTTATGAATGAATACGTTATGAATTTAGGAAAGCACACATGGTGGAGACTTCGTGTCCTCCACATAATTAACTGAATAGTTACACAAGTTATACATTGTTATATGAACCCCTTTATTCGGTAAATATCACATTTGCCCCATTGGATTCAAAACCTTGAACTGCCATTTGTAGTTGACATTTTGCCATAGTGTTTTCTTCTTGCATGTGATATATGTGTTTCCGAAGGTAGTTCGTTAGAGTGTGGGGGGTGGGAGGGGGGTGGAGTCTATATTTACTTTTGTTTATATGTGTTAAATTTATGAAACATTTGTTGGATTAAATATTGAATATATTTTGTAATTGTTATACATATGTTGTAGGGAAGCTTTTTTGTGGAGACCCATTTTCATACCTCTTATCTTTCCCTCTAGGAAAACTGTACTCGCCAGGTGCCAGGTGCTGGTGCTGATGAACTCTCATTATTTTGCAAAATGCACAATCAGAGCACTGCATGCATATGCAGAGTGGTAAGTATTATCACTCTACCATCGTATTTTTGCACAATAATGAGTCGAGTGCAGCTCTGTGAAACATTAGCACTTTTCATTTGCAGGCTTGCATATATAAACATAGTGAGACCCCTCTAAGCATTTGATAGAATTAGCTCTTTAGACTAATAATGCAATTTGCACACACAGTCAGATTGTTTACCCCCTGGCTGGATTCCTTCTGCATCCAGTATGATTGTTAGCTTAAAAATAATCAGACCCACTGGGGCCTGACGTAGGAAGGTGCCACCTAGAATCCAGTGATGTGATGCATTTGTCCTGGTATCTTTTATATGTTGAGTACTTTAATCATTAGCACTTTAGTGCTGTCACTGTATACTGTTAGATAACAGTGGAATCCCACTCCAGCATCTCATGGCACTAGCTTTGTATAGTTCAGTTGCAACATGCACACGAATGCAAAAACACATGTTTATGTTCACAAATGTATATTCCTATTTTCCATTTTTGTCTTATTTGTATTAATAAATATTACTCTCGCAGAAGTGCATGGTTACATGGCGAGATGAGTCAGTGTGCTTGCATTTTATAATTGTGTTACAGCATAATGACCATTCCAGTAAGAACAGGTGGCTGTGCAGGCCCTGTTCGCTTTAAATGGCTTCAAGATTTTAAAGTCGGTAGCTATCACAATCAGTTACTGAAGCTCGGCTCACTGACTCACTGATGACATCACATATCTAGGCCAGCTGTTTTTGTTCACTGACATATCTAGGCCAGTTGCTTTTGGTCACCGGCAGTGAGAATTTCAAAAATTCAAAAGGTGCTATATATCTAGACGTTAACCTTGTTGTATGTTCTTAAACTACTTTCCTTAGGGTTTGGCTTCAGCTCATGGTGCACATATATGGGGCAAACATCAGGCCTCAAACACACAATTCATGTGTATATGTGATAAACTTTAATGCCATTTTCTGCTGATGTTGTTTCTTTTTTCCTTACTGCAGTTTCCCGGTATGTGCCTCTGATTTTTCAGCAATGAGGGTCTTCATGTGTAATCTTGCTACCAACATTGTAAAAATAACCCCTTGTAGGGACTTTTCATCAAAATTAATTTCATATGTGATGTCATCAGTGATGTCATCAATGATTCCATAAGCACTATCTTCAATTGAACTATGATCATAAATACCTTATATACTTCAATTATATATTTCCACCATATTACAAATACTGTATACTCCCCCTATAGTACCTATAATTACTAAACACATATTATAGTGTGTGTGACCAGTGGCCAGATTCTTCTGGCCACAAACACCACAAAAGAATTAAACCATATAACAAGTACGTACAATATGCCTTCAAATAACAATATTCACCCAGGCCCCCCCAATCCCAATGACGTCCACGGACAGTAAACTTAACGGCGGACGTGGCAACACCTGCACAGCTTTAGCCTATGAAAAGAGCTCCATATCAACATTTTTCCACTCCCCCACCCTTTCCAGGCCCTCTATCGCCACAAAATAACCCCAACTGTATTTGAGACTTTTTTTCCTGCTCTGTCTGAAAACAAAGGCTGTGTCTGCGGATATAAAATGGCGACCGTTTCAAAAATGATAATGCACCTCACGTTTTCGAGCATCCAATCAGCGTGCCTCTTTCATGGCCGCAGACACCCAGCCACTTCCTGATTGGCCAACAAGTGTTTGCGGACTCCGAATCAGGAACTGAGTCCACGCACTGGACCCAGATATCACTAATTATTTTGTACCGACTCAGCTACCTGTCCGGATAGATTTCAGGGCAGCCCTGAGATCGGTGAGACACACATGGAGAGCACAGTGCATCCGCAGGGCCACGATCCCAGTGAAAGAACTATATCTGACAATTGCTCTCACGGGGAGCCACAAACCCCGAATGGGGGAGAATTTGAAAACTTGGTGGAGTGTGAAATGGAACCAGTGGTAGACTTATCTTGTGTTCCTCCAGAAAAGGAAAGGGAGACATTGGAGACCAGAGAAAATAGTCCCAGCATGTCAAAGAAAGATGATGAAAACCCTGAAATTGGAACGACTAAACCAGTGAGTGAAACCTCAAAGTGGGAAATAGCAATTGTTGAACACTTCCCTTGTCAGATCTAGTCGCTGGAGGGTACATGGAAAGATGATGGCCCCTGGGATTCTGCAGACCTTGAGCAAATTCAGGATGCACAACCCAAGCCAATAATAAAGGATATATTTCTGCCATATAGAGTGGAAACACTATACCAAGGGAGTGGAAACGCCCCACCAGTGAAAATAAGAAAAAATTGATGTTTGAACGGAGTTGGTGAAACCAGTGTTGAAATAAGTGGGGAGTATCCACCCTATGGTAACAGAAATGACTCTGAAGTAAATACGAAAATAGCCTGCAATGACAATAGTATGATCACCATGGAGCGGCCGAAAGCATCGTGAAGTACCAATGACAGTGAAAATAGCAGTATGCCTGTTGTAAATCTGTGCAATTCGAGGCTGGAAAATAAAATAATGAAGGACATTACAGCACTGACGGGAAAATTGAAAGAGAGAAAAGAAAAAGCCTATCCTTCAGAAATGACAGGATTGCAGCATTAGACAAAGAACATATACCCATGGTGTATATGGAAGAAGAAGGAGATGTCTTCAGGTTGTCCCAGCTCCTTCCAACAAAAAATGCGAACCAAATTGCTCAAACCCCGACCCAAGTGGAAAAGAGACCGATCCTAGAAGGATTAACTAAAGAGGAAGTCACACAGTTAATTAGTGAATCCTCCCGAACTGAAGGGATGAATGATACAGCTCACATTCAAAATGTGATCATGGCATCCTTAACCATCTCCAATGCCCCATTCCTCAAATGATATGAAGTGGTAAAAGACTCCCTGCAGGATGTAGTCCAGAGAAACCTACACATTAAAGAATTCAATAGAGAAATGGAAGGATCACTGAAGAGATTGGAAATAAGAATGGACAAGGAAGCAGATCAAACAAAAACATGGCAACATCGACTAAGTGATTTAGCAAGACGCAAATGATAAATCACTATTGATGGACGCAGTATTAGAGGACTGCAAATGGATGAGAAACCTGTGTAAAATGGATAACTCTCATACCAATATGTCAAAAGTAATAAAACCAGGAAACGGTCCGATGAAACTGGTCCAGGTGTAAGTAGTCAAATCCAAAGAAGGAGGGGCAAGCAATGGGCCGAATGAATCAATACCCCTGACCAGCCAGGCTGAAAAGAGAGGGGAGTCCACATTAAAACCAAACTTCTCAATTTTTGCTGGTTTGAACTCGGCGGCCTCGAATGATCAGGATCTACAGGGTAGAATTTGGAGGCCAAAGACTTGAAAAATTGAAAAAAAGTCAAAGAACCAAACCACAAAGAGGAAAGCAAATGGCTCTAGAGCTTTCTTGAGAAATATAAGAACGCCACCGAGAGGGGAAAGTCTGCAATGTGCTAAGAAAGCCAGAAGAGAAATAATACTTAGTAAGATTGTATTGTCTACAGACATTGCGGAAATAAATCCGGCAGAGGAAATCGAAGTAGAGCAGAAGGAATGGTCAGAAGACGAGTCTGATGCTGGTCTTAGTGATATTATTGAAGTAATCAATAATAACAAGGATGGTGAAGAATGGGACAATATCAGTCTATTAGATTGGCAAGACATTGAAGAAAGGGTAAAGGACTCCCATGTGATGTGAGCCAAAGATTCACTGGCTCCGAAGAATCAAAGAGGAAGATACACAGTGGCGGAAAAGGCCGCGGATGCCGGGGTTGACCCATTAAAGGAAAGAATCAGTCAAAAGGCTAATCAAAGTGATACACCTTTTAAGATGTTGGAAGAAAAAATGAAGAAATACATAAGTGAAGAAAAGGACAAGAAACCCTGGTGGGAAAAATCACAGCATAAACAAAGAAAATCAAAAATGAGGAACGAAAAACTGAAAAGGATCAAAGAAAACAATCTGTAGGGCAGGGTGTAAGGAAAAATCGACTTACAGAAGGGTGGTACTTAAAGCTTGAAATAACATCGAAAGGCCCGAAACGTGTCTTACTAAACGGGAAATATGTAATGACACTCTTCAGTCAAATTTCAATATTACGGGACATCTCAACGGAGTACATACAAATAGTTGAGTTTGTGAATGAAGAGCGGCTTCACCAAGTTATACTACATCTAAAATCAAACAGGATAAAACAAACATTGATGGAAGCCACAGAGAAACTGCAGAAAATGGGATACCGACTAAGCGACCTAGATGGCAAAGTGAGACAAAATATTACTCCAGAAAGGAGATTAAAAGAAAAAGAAAGAAAGAGAGAGAAGGATCCTGATCAAATCAAAGAAGAGGAAATAAAGGAATTGAAAACTAAAAGTAGATCCCATGCAGCAATCAATGATCGAAAGGATCTCAGAGGCAATCAAAAACCATCACCAACAAAACAAATAAAGAATATATCTACAGCGGAAAATAGGGTGAAATATCCTATGATGCTACAGAAAGTAAATCCCAGTGGAGCAGCATTGGGTGGTCCAAAGTTAAAGGGGGGGTCCCCCTCTGAAGCCCTGGTCAGAAAATTGAGGTTTACAGTGGATAACTCAGGTAAGCCTGGCAAAAGTGAAAACACTTCCAAAGGAGTTAGTAAGAAGGCGGATGATTGGACCTGGATGGCAATGTATTGACCACCAAGAAAAAACAATAGATCGATGAGGACATCATAAAAAATGTCCAATGTGCCTCATGGAATACCAGAGGCTTTAAGCATCTATTCTCTGATGGAAGTAACTTTGTGGCCAAATATGACATCATATGCATACAGAAATCTTGGCTAAGGACAATACTGCTTTGTGAGGGTTATGAAGTATACATAAACCCGGCACAAAAGGGACCAAAGGGGAGACTCATTGCAGGCCTGCTGACCCTGAAGAAGATTGACAGTGACTTGCAGGTCTTGGGTCATTATACTCCAAATCCTTTTGTGCAAATTCTGAAAATAGAAATCAAAAGAGAATCAAGAGAAGGTCCATCCAAGTTGCGATTAATCAACACTTACTGGAGTGAAAATATGCCTAAAATGGATATATATATACAACATATAATGGAAGTGATTGATAAGTCAATGATGGAGGATAAAGATCAACTCATCATACTCAGTGGAGATCTTAACATCACATTATTGAACAAAGAGGGAAAGCAAAAAGTTATTGAACAGCTTTTAGGTAAAGAAAAAGATGGATGGAGGAAATGAGAGCTTGTGACATGAAAATGCTGATCAGTCTGACTAGAAGTGATTTGCAGGGGGCAAATACATGGTCCTATGGAAAGAGTGCAGCCTGCCTGGATTTTTGTTTCATGGGAAGCAATACCCTACAGTGGACCAATAACTTTACAATCAAGAAGCAATTGTACAGTGACCACAGCCTATTGGAAATAGAATTATCTTGGAAAATAAGAAAAGCCCACACAAAGATGATGGATGAAACAGAAGTATTGTGGGGGCAGAAATTGATTAGGAATAAAAAAAACAGTACTGTAGGGGACAGGCAGAATGTAGTTGAATATAGATGGCTTTTGAAGGATTTTGAGGTCAAGCATGATCCAAATAGAAGGAACATAATTACAAGGAAGCACGTGCATGATGAAAATCTTATTATGAAAAGAAGAAAGTATAGAGCTGAAATGGTACAAATAAAAAAGAACAACAACTTGGAGAAAGAGGAACAGCTGAGGTTGTGTCGACAATCATATAAAAATTGGTTACGCTCTACGAGACATCAAAGAGCCCAGGGAGACGCAGAGAAAATGTTAGCCGCCATGAAAACAGCTAACGCAAGAAGCCTGTGGGACATAACAAACAACAAGGATCTCTGCCAGTCAGCTATTGCTGTAAAGAAAGTCTCAGAAGAAAATTAGTTAAACTACATCTGTATACGAGGCGGACAAGGAGAAAATAGACAAAATAAAAGAACACGTCGTAATTCCTTGGTCAATTGAATTTGATCGGGAAGACATTTCAGGAATGATAAAAAGATTGAGCTCTTCTAGGGCGGCAGGGCCTGATGGGTTTTCAAACAAGATGCTCAAGGACAGTTGCAAAGAATGGACAGACTTAATATTTTCATTGTTACAACAGATAAGGCAAACCAGAGAAATGCCAGCATCGTGGAGAGAGGCATTTATTGTGCCAATTTACAAAAAGGTTACCAGAGGCGTTCCTAGAAACTATAGGCCGACCACCTTACTGGACTCAATCGGCAAGTTATTTGCCTCTATCCTGTTAAGAGATCTGAAAAAATGGGCTCTAAAGGCTGAACCTTTGGATAAACTGCAAATTGCCTTTATTAGTGGTGTGGGTACATCACTAAACCTGTTCCTACTTAACATACTGAAAGCAAGAGCGCTAGAAGAAAAAAGAAACATCTATCTAGGCTTCACAGATCTCGAACAGACGCTCGATGGGATAAACCGTAATATATAGGGGATCACAAAACCTTTGAAATCCTTATAGACATAATGGGAATCATTTTTTGCTCACGCCTACAGCCCAAACTGCCAGACGGATTTGCACCAAACTTGTGTGAGGAGCTGCGTCTTGGTCCCAAAAGTGTGCTTTTGCAAATTTGGTGTAAATCTGTCCAGTAGCTTTTTTTAAATGGCCAAAAAGTAGGTAAAAATAATTAGTGATATCTGTGTCCGGTCTTCTGACTCATTTCCTGATTTGGTGTCCGCGGATGCCTCTGGACCAATCTGAGTGCCGCGTGACATTCATAGACATCTATCGGGCAGGCTGGTGGGTTGTCAAAAAATGTGAGCTGCGTCATATTTTTTTAAACGTTCTCCATGTTGGAGCCATTTGTGTAGGTGAAAAAGGCTGTGCAGGTGCCGCTGAGTCTGCAGTTAATTTGACTGTTTGAAGCCATATTTTGAGCCGCGGACACCGACATGTGTCTGCAGATGCTATTGGGATTGGGAGGGGTTCTGGGTGAATCATGTTATTTGAAGGTGTATTGTGCACATTTATGATATGGTTCAATTCTATTGTTGTGGCCATGGCCAGTGGCCAGATTCTTGGGGGCATGGCCAAGCCCCCAAGAATTTGGACACTGGCCACAGACATAGTAATATGTGTACAGTAATTATACATAGTCTAGGGGCGTATCAATCTGGACACTGGGGCCACGGCCACAGTAATATGTGTATAGTAATAATATGTAGTCTTTTGAGAGTATATAGTATTTGTAATATGGTAGAAGGATATTATTGAAGTGTATACGGTATTTATAATCCTACCACAAGTTGTGGACACTGCGTATTTAGTGATTTTAGCTACAGTAGTATCTTGATAGTGAGGATTGATGCTTTCTTGAATATTGTAAGAAGGCTGTTATATAGAATTGCAGATGCTGGCGAAACGTATAATACTTTGTCCTTAGTATTTATGGCTACAGTAAAATGCTGAGAGTAATTGATATGGTGTGTGGAGAGTTACTTGAATATGGTAAGAAGGCTGGAATCTGAGGTTTTTTCTCTGTGAAGAAAAAAATATATAATTTGTCAAACAACATAATTTAAAACATTTAATTACATACAGTTCTACATATAGTTTTACTATTTTGATCCTCATAAATATTACATTGTAGTTACTATGTTTGGTTCAATATTTGGTCGTGGTAGACTCTTGTACTAACATGAAGTAATGATTGTCATCGGGGAAAATAATTCATGGTAGATTAAAAAGAAACTACTGTATTTAGATACAGTTTGTGGCATTTACATGGTTTTAAAGTATATACTTGTTACAGAATAGATATGTGTGGTACTATGGATATAATATGTTAAGTACAAGTGTGATAGCATGTTTGAAGTGTATTGCAATGAAGGGTATGGTTAAAGTAGTTTGATACCCATTTTCATATTCTAACTCTATTGGATTTTAAAAGTACTATTGTAGTACTGTGGATGTATTTTGTAAGTATAACTGTGGTGGCATGTTTGAAATGTGTTATAATGAAGGGTATGTTTAAAGTAGTTAGATACCCGTTGTCATATTTTAACTGTGTATTGTAGTATACTTAAGTGAGCAAATTTTGGTTGCAAGAATATTAGGTAGGCATCTGTTAGATTTTCTGGTAACCTATGTTTTGCAGTAACGAAGGTGTCGTTACGTTCAAACCAACCACTTCGCTTTTTGACATATGCAGAATAGTGGCCTGAAGTGGTTGTGGCACTAGAGTGGTAGATTATGTCTACTATTGTGAAGGTTTTCTTACCAAGAGATACTTGGCCGTGTGTAAAGCTAGTGAGCTTACAGTTATTTTTGGTACCATCTGCATTGTACCTTAGAAGCATTATTATGACATATTGGTCACGTGAATTTATTTGTATGCTGGAGTAATTGTCTGAATTGCAAAAAGAGCATAATATGTCATGGTTTGGATTCTGCAGAAGCTGGTGAAATTGAATGTATTCAGAATTTGATTTGGTATGTATACATACACAAATCATCCATTAGGGATGTGCTCTTGTGAAACATGGTTGCAGAGAGTGCATGTATGTTTCCATGTGTATTAAATCTGCAAGATTTCATTTATAGGGATGGTTTTGGTTTCTAGTACTTTTAGTAAGGACATTAAGAATTCTTTTTGATCATCCTGTGCGTTTACGGTGAATTTTACCATTCTTGCACAGTAGTCCAACTCTTGCCTCATATCTGGGACACTGTTGTTGCTGTCAGAATTATCTGTAGAATTTGTATGAAGGACAAGCATTTGCACGCACAACTGGTCTGAGCTGTTTAAGTAAATGTTGTGAACAATTGGTGGCAATTGGAAGAGAAGATTGATTTGCACATTTGCACAGCAATTTACTCCAGTTGTGTTGCTGAATTTAAATGGACCAGAGAGTTGTCTCTGTATCCTTTGATGGGCGTGCAGTTGTTTTTTGACAATAGATATTTGTCTCTGTGTCTTTTGATAGACATACAGTTGTTTTTGGACTAGAGAGTTTTGTGATCGTATTATTTGTTGTAGCAGCACCTGTTCTTTGTTTATTTAGCAGCATTGCAGGGCGATCTGGTATAGCTTTTGTTTTTATTAGTTTTCTTTTGAAAGGTTTTGTTTTTGAGATACAGAGTACATATCTAGATCGGTGTGTACAGTGCATGTAGCCTGTTGTATTCTAGGATGCAAGCAATGTCAGCATTGTCTATGCATGAAAGTTAACTAGGAATAGACCATCGAGTGTACGGAGATATTAAAGTGCTACGTAACTCATGCATTTTTTGAATACTGTGCTACCCATGTCAATCAGTGCATGGTCTAGAGTTAGACCCTGTGACTTGTGAATAGTGACAGCATATACAAGAGATAGAGAGAATTGTTCTCTGTGTACATACATGTCTTTAAAAAGAAGGACATGTGCTATTGTGTGGCCTATTCTTTTAACTTCTGCAAGTTTGTTGAAGTGGATGTTGACAAAATAAATGTTGTCATGTGGATATGTTTGGAAGCCAACAACTCTACCAATTGCTCCATTGACTAAACCTTGTTCTACGTCAAGGTTATATTTTAGAATTACTCTGAAGTTTAGGCACAGAGTTAATAGTGTTTCTAACCCAGCTGTGTTGGAGATACATTTTGCTAAGCTATTTAGTTGTGCTGTTGCTTGTTGACACAATGGGAGTGTCATGCTATGCACTTCTAGTTTGTCTGTGCAGCTGATATAGGTTGCATTTCTTTTTTCAACATTGTATCATTGAATTGGCTACGGCTTGCAAGTGTTGGCATTCAGCACATGCATTTTAGATTTTTTTGAGTTAATTGTTCCATGACAACAAGGTCAGATGGCTTTTGTCCATGCAGCTCATATATGTAATGTTTAAGGTGGCTTTTGCATCTTTAGTAATCAGACCAGTTCTAATGCTTTTTAAAATGTTAGCATAGACTTGATCTGCCGAATCACACATGTTTTGAGTTAGTTCTATGTAGCGAAAATGTAGCCAGATATTTATATTCCCAATGCTGCTGAGTGTGTTATGGCATTGTTTGCATCCTAATGTTGTGAAAATGGGTTGACCTTTCACTGGTTTTAACTGCAGGAGGTCTCCAAAAACAATAATGTGTTTTCCTCTAAACCGTTCTCTGTAGTCGGTTTTTAGGACTTCTTGCATTCTGAGATTAATTAAATCCAGCATGAGGTTGGAGACCATGCTTACTTCATCAAGCAGGAGCAATTTCATTTGTTGTAAAATTCTGCGTACTTCAGTGGCAGCTTCTGCTGATAGGTTATAGTATTCTAATTTGTTTTGGTGTTCTACTGGGAGGAGAAGTAGTCGGTGTAAAGTTACACCTCCTATGATGTAGACAGCTAGACCTGTGGGGGCTGTTACAACAGCTGAAGGGTTGTTGTTTGGTAAGTCTTGTAGACATTTCCTGATTAGTTCAATTAAGAATATTTTGCCAGAACCAGCTTCCCCACTTACATACAAGAGCAGAGGTTTATAATGTTACGACTACAAGTTGTTTTATTTTCATGTTTAAGTCCATGTACATATACATGTACATGTTCAGTGACTTCTAGTTAAATGGTGAGTTGTTCATCATTTATCTGTGATTTGAGCACTGACAAATCTTCAGATTGTTTACATTGATGCATGGTATTTTCTACCGCAGTCATGGCTATTTCTGTTTCATTTAGAATGAGTGGTTCTCCAAGTGGTTCTTGGATTCCTGTAAGAGATGGTTGACTGCCTCCAGGATTGTCTTTATCTAGGGAAGTTTCAATGTCTTCCTCTTGTCGGCGTCGATTGTCCAACATGTGTTTGCATTGTTTAAAATTGATATTTGTTATGCTGCTTTCATTTGCCTTGAATGCAGCTTCAAATGTGTCATGGGTGCCTAATAAATCTTTTTGTTTTCTGCAATGTGTGCAAAGTTGCAGTAGGGCCATGTTTAAAGCTCTCTATGTTGTTGAGATTTCAACAATAATTGTACATGATTAGTTAGCTTTTACTAGGCTTCCTTCACAAGTTTAAACTGAATATTTGCCAGTTGTCTCATCTGGCATAACATTGTTGTTGGAGGAGTATTTTTGGGCTATGTCATAGAGGCACATGTTTTCCAATACAGTACTTCAGTTTGGATAGCATGTGTCAAGTACATTATTTTTTAAAATGCCCTGGCTGTTGGGACCATTTGTGGCTATTGTTTCTATGTCTTGGTAGGATTTCCGTACCCTTTTTCGTGATGAAGCTAGTCTAAGTATTAACCACACAAGGTTTTCAGATTTCTCATATAAGGGTGTACCTGTTAAAGGGTCTGCAGCGTCGTAGCACCCACATTCTCTATGTGACAGTATTTTTATATCAAAGCTGTAACAATTTTGGGACAGGGTTTTGTCGGATGATATGTCATCCCAAAGGTCTTCTAGCTCTGTCTTCTCAGCTTTAGGCTGTGACATATCTTGCAACTGCAGTGGCATTGGCTGCAATGTATTGTATGTCTATATTTGCATTCCACAAGAGGTCAATGATTGCATTTAACCATTGATGTACTTGGATGCCTCATCTATTTTAATGTTGTATGTGATTTTAGGGGATTTTCCTTTTACACTGTGTCTAACAGAAGACATCAATCTACTTGTCCTTTGATGGAAACTGTTCTAGCAAAGCCAAAGCGACATTTCATATAGTATTTACCTCTGATGTTATATCAATGTCGGCAGAATTTGACACACTTATGTTTTTAGAAGTGTAAGATTTGTGGATGTAGGTCACTATGTGTCATTTCTGAAGGGATGTTGCAGGTAATGTATTTTTGAATATTTATATTTTATATTTACCATCCCAGGCAAGATGCTGAATCATTCTGACAATAGAGCCATTCAAGGATGTGCCAAGACCTCTCTGAAAACTGGTCTGCCACTTAGTCAATCTTCCAGCGGACACAGCCCACTCCTCCAGGTGGGACAGCAAGACAGACTCAAACACATTTCTGTCAGCATCTAGGAGGGCGATAGGTCAATAATTCAGAGGGCTTGTTCTCACACCGCCCTTAAATATAGGGACGATAAGAGCCTTAGACCAGGATGATGAAAATTGCTCAAGGGTCAACACCCTTTTGAACAGAGTGCTCAATACCTTTGCCCAAACAGTTGGTTCTGATTTAAAGAGATAGTTTGATAGCTTATTGGGACCTGGTGCCCTTGAGGAGCTTAACTTCTTTATCACATCCAAAATGATGTCTGGATCGAAAGCTGCAAGGCTCATCTTTTCACCAATGATAGGAGAAAGGCAAGGAGTTAGTCCATTGGGCTGTGCATACAGCACAGCGAAGTGGCAGAACCAATCATTTTCAGACACTGCGTTTATTTGTTTTTCCATCTGACATGAGTCTAGTGCATTCATAAGTCGCCAAAATGTCCTAGAGTTCTTATTATGCAAAGTTTGCAATAGCACCTCTGTGACTTCCTGGTATCTCACCACCATCCTACTACGCAGCCAGATATGATAAGTTTGGAGTAGACGCCGACTCAATTCACTAGCTGTATCTGGATCCATTTCATGTCTATGTCTTAGTGATCGTAGCTCTTTTCTAGGTTGCTTTTTCTTACCCGCAACTATTTTATCATAGGTGTGTACATGATTTGCCTGTTTCTTAGGCACCCTGCCCATTCTGTAGGGCAGCTCAGAATGAATCAGATCTACCACAAACTCCTCAATGTTGGCCGGGCACAGTGCCCATAACTTCCATTCTTGTGTTGAACCCTCTAGGACTTCCATCAAAGAGCGATTCACTCTCTTTGCAAGTTATTCAATCCAAGATAAACAAATTCCAGCAGGGATAATGGTCAAGTGGACCAACCTCGAATTGTCCACATGGGGTTGTAGGTGACACAAGGAGAACCCTGTCACCAACCTAGAGCCAATCAGTCACAAACACCCTTTTTTGGTGGACTGGGCACTGATAACACATCATCCAGAACCCGGGGGGTCAATAATCAGGTTTCTTGTAAACACACCACCCAATGTGCCATAAATTCCTGCTGACCTCTTGATTGTGTAATTTTCCAGAGTGACCCTGGGTATTCCATGATAGAATAGAGAATGTACCTGTAGTTCCTGAACTGGATGGGACACCTAATAGTTGTTAATGCTGTACATTTCTTATTAGCCATGACCAATCATTCGAAGATTCAGAGACCTTCATTTTCGTTTTCAGAACATTAATGTTAATTTTTTATTGCTCGTCTGGCCCTGTAGAATTATGGTTACTCTCAACTAAGCAATCCTCCACAAGCTCATTCACATCGAAGCCAAACATTCTAATGGCTTCTCTTTCCTGGAGCACTAGCTCAGAAATCAGCTTTGAATTAAAGTACACCACAGAGCGATAAATGCACTTTCTCACTGGGAAATGGACTGATGTCAGATGTCGAAATCCCTTTCAGATTGGCGACCTCTGAGAGCAGACGTAAAACATTACAGCGATTGAAGCCAATAGCCATATTTTCCAGGATCACACTTCCAAATAAAATACCTGTGCCCTTATTCACATCAGACAATGGTCTAATCCTTGTCATTCCATTATCTCTGTGGTGCCTAGGTAAACTCACACCAGTCGGAGTTCAGTCATCCCCTTCACCCATTACTCCTCCCACTTTCATTCACACACGCAGATTGTTGCATCCTTCCTAGAGAAAAAACACACACCAAAGGTCTCCCTCAACACTACCAAGTTTCCAGGCTGGGGGGGGCTCCTGCCATGTGGAGTTAAGGATTTAGCTAGCCAAGCCCACTTCTGAGTGGCAGCTAGGATTGGTTCTCCCACTCTGGGTGGAAGTTCACTGGAAACCAGGGGAGCAGAAACATTTACCTCATTAGGCAGTGAAGCCAGGTCTAATAGGACACCTGATTTCAATGGCTCATGTTGCTTGCCCACATTCAGTTGGGGGAACAGTAACCACAAAAAGAATCGAAAATTCTGAGAGTTCAAATTTACAGCTGATCGCTTTTTGGATTTCATCTTTGAGGGCTCCCTCCTTTCCATAGTTTCCTTCCAGAGGGTTTAAACATGTCTTTATTTTTTGTTCTATGGCCCAAGGTGCGGACAGATGGCACGGTAATAACTTGAGAGTTCCTTCTTCCTGGAGTGAGGTTTGTTTCCTTCTGGGAATCAACATATGGTTGTGCCTCAATGGACAACGACTTCCCTATGTCTTCCCACGGTTTTGTAGACTGCTTACTAGAAATGTTTTCATGATCATGTAATATGATATTGTCCATTAATTTTGGGTCAATATGTGAGTGGATCAGCTTCTGGTTAGTTGATTCCCCCCACCCCCAGAGATCCATTCAGATCCTCTGACGTTTGGTCCCTTTATCACACTTGGATTCTGTTTCTCGACCACACTCTCTGGACCTTTCAGATGTTTGTTTGTGTCAGTCATGCAGCGAGTAAAGAGAAACTCCTTTCCTGTGGCATGTAGTTTTATGTTATAAAATTTGAAAAGAAGTGATTCCAAAGTACTGCATTAGATTTTGTTTCCAGTTTCAAGCTCTCATCTAGAGAGACCAATACGCAAAGAACCTGATTAATTTCCACCAGAGAGTCTGCCTATGGGGGTGCCTGTTCATTTTGTCTTAAAAACGGTATGTCAGCCTTATCGCTGACCACATTCAGAGGTGGGGAACTGATTGAGGAGAGAGTGGAAACAAAGTCGGGTGCGTACCTCCCACCCAAATCAGGTGATGATTCCAGATAGCTGGAACTCACGTTACTTCGAATTGAAATAGATGGCGCTGGAAGCGTAACTCTAAATGAGGGAGGATGTGTTGGCGTTAGTGCAGTAGTGCTTGGTTTGAGATGTATAGAGGTTGTAACGAGTGCCTTCAACTTAAAGAACGCAGTAATCAAACCTTGGGAATTAGCGCATGAGTTGCTCATTTCTTGCCCGTCCTTGACCACCAAGACATGTCTTGGGTCTATACTTGGACTCGCTCCGTCATTTCGTAAAGGCTCGGACATTCCTGTAGACAATGGGAAAGCACCCTCCTCGGCGTAGGGGGGCAGTGGGTTGTTATCAGCTGGCAAAATCTCCTCATTTGACAAGTGCATACACTACTTGTTTGGTGACATCATCAATTTTTCAACCCCAAAGACCGTTTGAACTTGCTAACAGTGTTCAGTGTCAAATGTTCCAAAACAATCAATAGATTTCCTTGCCAGTTCAAAAAGTCTTTTGCCTCCTGCGCCCAGCAGAATGGGGAGTAACGGAATGCCGATGCCGGAATTACCAGACTGTAATGCCCTGGTAATTCCGGCAAGTCTGGTGCCGGTAAATCCCCAGCAGTCCAGCAGGAGCCTGGCGGTTTTACCGGCACGGCTACTGCCAGACTTGTAATGCAGCCCAATATGCTTATTGCTAAGCTTATTATAGGGTAAGTAGCAGGAACTCTGTATATATATATATATATATATATATATATATATATATATATATATATATATATATATATATATATATATATACATATATATTTGTGAGTTCAAGAAATAATGTTTTTAAATATAAGCATACCTGTGTTATATTTCTTAGATGCAGATCTTCATGAATCTGGAAATAGAAATGTTGGCCAGTCACACAGTAGTTTTTGATGCAGGTGTGTTTTATTAAGAGGAGATATGCACTCTCAGAGTTCAAGTTTGCATATGAAGTGTTGAAGAGAGATGACAGGGTTAGGTGTAGAAGTTTTGGATGTGATTGGTGGATTGGTGGATTGATGTGTGACTCTTTGAAAGCAGCCAATGAGGGAGTGTTAAGAACATGGAAGTGGAAAGGGTAGAAGGGCTACCCTCTGCAAGCAGATCTACAGACACTGTGGCAGTCCGCAGATGGCACGTGCCACATCCGGGCCTTTTGTGGATGCCTGCCATGGAAAGGGGGCTGTGGGGAGTAGGCAATCAGGTTTGCTGGGTGTGGTGTACAGAGAGGGTAGTAGGAATTTTGTTTGCAGGAGTTGTGAGAGCAGTGATTCTGGGGGACTCTTAAATCCAGTAATTGAAGGCATGTGCTGATAATCAGGGTATCCTTGGAAATATTTGAATGGCAGAAGTGGAAGTTTCCTGACATGCATTTTGTAGCTCAAACTGAGCAAGCTTGTTTTCATTTTGTGAGAATATGGCTCACTTCAAAATATCTAGATATTGTGATTGTCCATTGTGGAGGGGACAGTTTGGGTTTTGTGACTCCAGTGTCTTTGCAAGTTGCGCTGAAGGATGTTTTTAAACACCTAATGTAACTGTTTCCTGCAACCCAGATTGTTTTTCTGGAAATAAATCAGAGATGCACACGAAGATGACCAATTAACTTTTTCATTGCGGTAGTCCACGGAAGGCACATGCCTCATCCGGGTCTTTTGGTGCTGCCTGGCATGGAGAGGTGACTCCGGTGGCTGCAGAGAGTTGTGCTGTCCAAGGACATCGAAGGATTAGCCAATCAGGTTTTATGGGAGAGAGGGTAGGAGGAGGTTTGTTATTAAGAGTTGTGAGAGGATTGAAAATGGCCATGGCAATGTCTTTCAGCAAGCAGAGTGTTTGGATTTTGGGGGACCCTTGGGTCCACTGGGTGAAAGTGTATGCTGAGCACTGTGGAATAGCCAAAAACCTTGGAGTTCCTGAATTGGAATTGTTCTGGTACAGAGTGCATAGCAAGAAGTGGGTGGACCTGCTCCCATTTTGTGCAAATATGGTTCAATTGAAGCATCCGGACATTATTATCGTTTATTGTGATGGGAACATTTTGGGGAATGTGACTGGAATCTCATTGCAGTTTCCAATGAAAGAGACATTGGGAAAGTTGAAGGAAATGTTCCCTAATTCCAAAATATTTCTTACTAGAAGTGCCCAGACACAGATGTGGATGCATTCCAGCTCATTTGGTCGGCAAACAGAAAAAGCGAGGCAGAACCTTAATAAAGCTGTGTGTGCTTTTGTTCACGATGTTGGTATGACATTGTCCCATAATGACAAATTTAAATTTGATAGGGCCAACATTTTGTGGCGAGATGGAGTCCCTCCAACTGATGTGGGTAATCAGATTTTTGTGGAAAACGTTCAAAATGCTTTAAAGCAGTTTTTGTGACAGTGGGAAGAAATAATGAAAATTAGTGAATTGTTTTCTTACTTCAGTTTGTAAAAATAAAAATTAAAAATAAAATATAAAAGCCAAAAACCCCAAAAAACGGTTCTTTTAAGAGCCACTCTTTTTGAACGCAAAACAGTTACAATGATTCCAATTGTCCCCGGCCGAAAATGTTTAAATGTCTGCCAACTACTGTGCTGTCCGCAGTCTTTGCGGATGCACAGGGGCCTGCTATTTTGTTTTTGCACTCCGATTTTTTAACTGTGAAAGGTGGCTTCTAAAGGACCCTTTTTTTGTATTTTGTGCAATTTTGTATTTCTTTTGCCATTTCTTCTAAGGAGAGGCAAGGTAGGGGAGGGATGGGGCACCAACCACAGGGACGAAGGGGCAGGCAGAGAAAGGAAGATGTTGGGCGGGCCTTAATCAGATAGGTTGTAGTGTTTCTCATGCTCCTTGACCGCAGACTCGAAAAGCACTCCGAAACTGCTCCCCCTTACAGACCAAAGCTTCACAGTACATGCATAGCACTGTGACCCTTGAAAGGTAAGGGTAAATAGCATTTTGTATGGTTTGCAAAGCCACCACTGGGATCCTCTACCTCAAAGGAGTATACTTTGTGGTGACAGGAGCAGATGAAGATGATGGGGTGGAGGAAGTTAACCTGCTCTTACCGGAGAAAGATATTGCCTTTCTCAGAGCACTCTTGCGGGCCGATTTGGTGTGGCACCTCATGGAAGTAGTCCCGTAGAAATACAGGCCAGGTTTTCTGTGACTGAGTGCATCAGACCTTGTTTGCATGTGCCTTTGGAACATTTCCAACAGTGGTTAGAAATTGCTACACACAGGACTCACTCTAAGTACTGGTGAGAGGGACTTCCTCCTCTTCATCCTCGTCTTGTTCTTGATCCTCCTCTGTATCACCGTGCCTGTTCTCCTCTTGAGGCCCTCCAGGTTGTTGAGGTGGTTGTGGTGGGGGTTGCTTGGGAAGCAAGAATAGACATAGGGGATGCCATTGCAGCAGGTTTTCTAAGATTTGGAAAGTAGGCATTCTACAGATGCTCTCTCCTGTATAGCCACATTGAGAATGAGGAAAAGTAATGGATGGGTCCCTCTAGAGGAACCGTCCATAGACAGTCATGCTATTTGGAGACTGCCAAGTTGAAAATACGCATAGGAAAGTTGTAAAAAGCTGCCACATCAATGTAGAATGGGTCTGAAACCAGTGCATGGGTGACATTTTTGCTTGAAACACCCTAGATTGTCTGGAAAAGCATGTTTAAGCCATCTGCGCTGTTACGCCACACGCGCATCTTTACATGATGACGTCTGTCACCGGTCACCCATCGGTGTGACATTTCTGCGTGCATGCTCTGGATGTCCGCAGGACATGAGCGGTGTCCGCGGACTAGTTAAAAGTGTGTCAAGTGAGCACGGACATGTCCGAACACCCCACCTATCCGGGGGCTCCTCCATTTTTTGTGAAAGCTTCTCGGACAGTGGCATGGTCTGCCGACTCATAATGGGACTTTTAAAAAACATGGCAATACCAGACAACAAAACAGAAAACATTGGTAGTACAAAAATATATTTATTTAAGAAAGGGATGGGTATCAGAATAGGAAACATAAAAGGGGGAATTAGGCATTTCTGTAGAAAAATCATACAGGGAGGAAGGGCCTGAAGTTTCATCAAATCGTCTGTGCGTAAAATGTTCACAATTGGCTGGCTATAACTGCTGAGGACAAGGGGTACAGGTGCAAGTGGGACAGTAAAAAGAAACATTTTTGATCAGGTGGTTTTTCACATATTGTATTAGTTCATTGACATTATTAGTTAGTGTATCCAATTTTGTTGCCAGGTTCTTGATTTGACTTTTGGCGATGCGACTTCTGTTTCTGATTGTGGGGACTCAAAATGATGAACCTGGGGCGTGCTTTCGTCATGAACATTATGAACTTTAAGAGAAATAGAAATCATTATTTTAGTACAGTGTGTAAAAAGTACATTATTTGTTGACAGTATACCATTGGAAATGACATTGTCGCTCATTTCATCCCTTGGGAAGTTCTCTTCCAACCATTCAAGTGTGCTTGCCATTTCTGTGAGAAAGAAAAGGGCTTCTGTTTCACAACACATGTTTATGTAATGAAAGCTAATAAAAGAAAAATAAATGCAATGCACTTACTATTTCATAAGAATGTGTTGTCCAGTAAGCAGCTGCTGTTTTCAATCTGTATCCAGAGTTGTACTGGGGAGATTATATGAAGTGTACGGTTATGGTTTGTGATTGGTGCATTCCATTGCAATGTGTGTTACCTTAAAAAATTAGTATTTTTAAATGTGAGTATTTTTAGAAAAGGGTATACTTACATGTTGTAAACATTACTTGTGATTTTAGGTACATCTGTTTTTTGGTTGATGTTACATAATTTTATAATTTTTGGGTCTCCCCTATGATCTTAAATTTTGAAAATTCCGCCCATGGACTAACTTGCTGTTCACAGATTCCACAGCTGCCACATTGGGGGAATAGCATATAAAGGACTTGTAGCAGATTAAGGGTGCACTAGTAAAAACACATGACATTTACTAGAATAAATGTGTTAAAGTGACGTTTGGGTTAAATTGCACTTACAAAAACCCATGAAATTCAGTGAAGAATCTTTGTTAAAGGGACGTCATGGTTAAGTTGCCAAGATATGTGATGTCACTGGTGATGTCATCAATGAAATTCGTGATGTCATCAGTGATGTCATGGGGTTTAGTCTTAGCAGTGCACGGTGGTGGCTCAAGTTATGGTTGCTTAGCTTACCATAACTGGCTAAATTCAGAGGTTTTTCGGTTTTACTTGTAACCATAACATCGAAACGCGTAAACTCTGCTATGCAAGGGCTGCACTTGTTGGGAGAGCCATGATGTTAGTGGATTCTATGAGCCAGGTGTTGCACGCATGCATTTAATAAAATAATTTTTCTGACACTGGTTTCCTGAAGCAACATCAATTGAATCGGGGAGTGCTTTTCAAAAGACTGCAGAAGAAACAGTCATATGGATATATATATATATGCGGTAGTATATATATATATATTACATGGCCTGCGCTAGGAGCCATGTAGTTATGGTTAAGTCGCTCAACTAATAGGAAGACCACTTTTTCGGCTCCTTATAACTTCGCTCGCCCTGGACGAATCCTCACCAAACCTTGCAAAAAAAGTTGTTGGCCCACTCTGATTTCTTTTGTCAAGTTTGGTGAGGTTTTGTCAAGGGGGTAGAAAGTTGTAGAGGTGGTCCCAAAAGTGAGTTTCTTTCCATAGACATAATGGGAAAAAGCTTTTCTCACGCCTACAGCCCAAACCGCTGGATGGATTTTCACCAAATTTGTGGCAGGAGCGGCGGCTGGTTCCCGAAAGCGTGCTTTTGTAAGTTTGGAGTAAATCCGTCCAGAAGTTTTCTTTAAAAAGGGATAAATGTAAGTTACAAAAATAAGTGATATCTGTGTCGGCTCCATGGACAGGACTCCGATTGGTTTATCAGTTGCGTCGTGTCAGCGGAAACCCAATATATTCATCTATTGGCTGGAAGGAAGCTTGAGGAACGTCATCTTTCAAGAGACGTCTGCCATCTTGTGTCCGCGGACAGCGCAGCGTTGAACTGGCTTCAAAAACATGTTTTGGAGCATCTGGTGGTTGGAGGGAGGGCTGGAAAGGGTGGGGGAGTGAAAGTTGGATCATAAGATGCATTTGATTAGGTGCACAACGCCATTTTGTGTCCACGGTGTCTGCGGTAGTCCACGGACGTACCATTGGGCAGACAGTCCTTTTAGTGAATGCAAGCAGGCTTTTTTAGGGTATGGGAGTGCACTGGAGTTGATATGAGGATTTTTGTATTGTTTTGTGGTGGTTGTATGTATTGGAGTACTATCTGTACAGAAGTAGATAGGGTTTGAAGCATATGCATTATGTGCTTGTGTTGTGGTAAGTGAGCAGATGTTTGTGTGCATAGCTGTATTATGCTGCAGTGGTTGTGGTCAGGACCTGGAGTCTTGGGTGCATGGATGCACACAAATATTTTCATGGTGTTATAAGGTTTGGATTAATATATATAGAGAATGTACATTTGCAGATTATAAAGAAGTGTGACAGCAATAATTGTATACTTACTGTTTGTATTGTTGAGGGTCTCTGTTGTTTTGTTTGCATGGTTTGTGCAAATGTATGACACATTCTTCTTTCATCCTCTGTGATAAAAGAAAATATAGCATATTAGGGTAGGTACTTTGTAAGGTTGCATTGCATTATATTGCAGACTTTTGTATAGTTTGTTGACCCTCATAGTTAGTACTTCACAAGTACTATGCTTTAATGAAGTGTGCTGTGCAAGCTGCTCAGTTCCTGTGTTTTTTTGCATAATCATTGGGTCAGTGGGAAAAGAAATCCATGCAGGATTTAAAAAAAAACGTCTATGTTTAATATTTGTTATATTGCATAGTTTGGTTTAGTGTCAGGAGCACTATTTATGACAATAGTTGGTTGTTGATGTTTTTTAAGTAGTGTGGTATTGCAGAGTAATATTGCAGAATTTTGGGGGCAGTTAGATACCTGTTGGCGTATTCTAACTGTTGGTAGTTTGGAAGTTGTTGAGGGTTTGTTTGTAGCACTGTGGTTGTTGAAGGTTCCTTTTGGCAGATTGCTCGCTGGAAGTAATATTGAAGTACTATGGTTTCAGTTCTTTTGGCAGATTGGTCGCTGGAAACAATATTGAAGTACTATGGTTGTAGTTAGATACCGGTTGGCGTATTGTAACTGTTTATAGTTTTCCAGTTTTGCGGGGTATGTTTTGAAGTACGTTCATTTCTGATGGTCCATTTATATTTTCCAGTACAGTGAACTGCCTTTTTTTGTATTGACATGGGTATTGTTTGACAGCTGTGAGTATTTGGCAGTAGGTTATTCTAATTTTGTAGATTAGTGAGTACATTTTGGTTTCAAGAATATTAAGTAGGCATTTGTACGATTTGCAGGTAATCGTTGTTTCAGAGTAATGGAAGTATCATTGGATTCAAGCCATCCCCATTTCTTTTTAATGTATGCAGTATAGTGAACTGCACTGGTTGTGGTGCCCGTGTGGTAGATTATGCCTACTGTTGTGAAGTTTTTCTTTACAAGTGATACTTGTCCATGTGTGAAGCTAGTAAGCTTGCAGTTGTTTTTGGTACCATCTGCATTGTATTGTAAAAGCATTATTATTATTATTACGTATTGGCTCTGCGATTGTATTTGTAAGGTGGAACGATTATCGAAAATTGCAAGTAGTACATAATATGCCATGGTTTGCATTTGGTATCAGCTGTTGAAATGGAATGGATTCACAGTTAGGTATAGATACATACACAAAGCGCTTGTTAGGGACTGCACTACATGGATGCAGAGAGTGCATGTACGTTTCCACTTGTATGAAATCTGGAAGATTTCATTCATAGGTATGTTTTTGGTTTCTAGTACTTGCAGTAAGTACATTAGAAATTCTTGTGGATCTTCTTGGGTGTTTATAGTGAATCTCACCATTCCCGCACAGTAGTCCAATTCCTGCCTTATTCCTGTGACACTGTAAGTATTCTTAGGTTTGTTTGTTGCATTCCTGTGAAGGAGTAACATTTGCAAACACAACTGGTCTGTGCCTCTTAAATAAGCGCAATGTTTTCAAGAATTGGTGGCAATTGGAAATGAACATTGATTGCTACAATTGCATAGCAATTGCCACCAGTTGTATTGGAAAATTTGAATGGACCAAATAGTTCTGTGTCAGAGTCATTTGATGGAAGTTCATGACGTTTGTTTGCAGAGGTAGTTGCCTTTGTTTGAGGAGTTGGGTATGCATTTGAGTTTTCAGTACATTCTTTTGTGGTTTTGGTAGTTGATGAAGTATGAACTGATTTCAATTTCTTTGGTGGTACTATTGGGAGATTCTGTATAAATTCTGCTTGCATGAGTTTTCTTTTACAAAGTTTGTGTTTTTGAGGAACAGGGTACATTTTGAGATGGGGTGTGTAGAGTGCACATAGTCTGTTGTACTCTACGATACAAGGAATGTCAGCATTGACTTTACTTGCTTCAAAATTGACTAGAAATAGTCCTTCAAGTGTACGTAGGCGTGATAGTGCTACGTAACTCATGCCTTCTTTAAAAACTGTGCTGCCAATATCAATCAATGCTTGATCTAGGGTTAGTCATTGTGATTTATGAATAGTGACCACGTATGCTAGAGACAGAGCAAACTGTTCTCTGCGTACATACATGTCTTTGAAAAGAAGGAATCGGGCTGTTGAGCATCCTATCTTTTTAACTTCTGAAAGTTTGTCAAAGTGAACATTAACAAACTGAATGCTGTTGTCACGTGGGTATGTTTGGTAGCCAACAACTGTACCCAGTTCACATTAACTAAACCTTGTTCCGCATCAAGGTTACGTTTCAGCATCACTCTACAGTTTAAACACAATGTTAACATTTTCTCTAAACCAGCTGTGTTAGAGATAGAGTTTTCTAAGGTATTTAATCGTGCTGTGGCTTGTTGACACATAGGTAGTATCATAACATGTACGCCCAGTTTGTCTATGGAGTTAATTTGCACCAGTGGTTGAATTTCTTTTTTCAGCATTGTTTCATTGAATTGTGCGCAAGTTGCAAGAGTTGGCATTAAGGACATACATTTTACATTTTTGTGTGCTAATTGTTCCATGACATCAGTAGCACATGTGTTATGGCCATATAGGTCATGGATGTGCCTGGTATTCAAGATACTCTGTGCTTCCTTAAATAGTACACCAATCCGAATACTTTTCAAAATGCTGGCATAGGTGAGGTCTACAGACTGACGCATGTTTTCTGTTAGTTCTTTGTATTGGAAATGTTGCCAAAGATTTATACTTCCTATGCTGCCTAGAGTTTTACGGCACAGTTTGTGCCCTAAGGTTTTAAAAATAGGTTCACCTTTCACTGCTGTTAATTGATGAAGATCTCCAAAAACAATAACATGTTTTCCACCAAACAGTTCTTCGTAGTCTGTTTTAAGGACCTCTTGCAATCTGAGGTAAATCAAAGCCAACATTAGGTTGGAGACCATGCTCAGTTCATCTATAAGGAACATTTTCATTTATTTTAAAACTCTGCGTAACTCCATTGAAGCTTCTGCTGAAAATTTGTAGTAGTCAAAATTATTTTGATGTTCTACTGGAAGGAGAAGTAATCGCTGTAAAGTGACACCATCTATGTTGTAGGCTGATAAACCTGTGGGGGCAGTTACAACATCTGAATGCTTGTTGTTTGTTAATTGTCGGAGGAACTTGCGGATGATATTTATTAAGAATGTTTTTCCTGAACCAGCTTGACCACTTACATAGAGCAGTATAGGTTTATAGTCTTGACAGTTACAAGTTTTAGTTTCGTGCTGTACACCATGTTGAATTGCTTCAGTTATTTCTAGGAAAATGCTACGCTGCTCATTATTTAACGGTGATTTCAGTATAGGAAAGTCTTCTCTAGATTGCTCATACTGACACATAGGGCCTCATTTTGAGTCTGGCGGTAGCCGTGCTGGAAAAACATGCAGGCTGCTGCCAGACCCGTGATACCATTCCATCTCCGTGATTGCCGGAATCACTGGGGCATTACAATCCCGGTGATCCGGTAATTCCGGAGGCAGAATTCTGTAAATCCCCATTCCCAGGGAATCCGATGGGGACCATGGAAACACCGGTTCCATCTATGATAGAGCTGGTGTTTCCATGTCTGCCCGCAGGTGGGTGGTGTTAATCCTGCCAGATCAGACCTGGTGGGAGTGACACCTCCTGCCTGCAGGACTCTGAATCAGCCGGTCCGGAAACAACGGTGGTGGCGGTTTTACCACCGCCGTTCATTCTGGACCGGCAGGATCGTAATGAAGCCCATAGTGCTTTCTACTTCTGTCATGGCTAATTCTTCCTCATTTGCTATGAGTGGTTGTCCAAGTGGTTCTTGGCTTCCTGTTAGAGAAGACTGATTGCTTTAAGGAGTGTCTCTATTTAGTTGTTCCTAAAATTCTTCCTCTTGTTTGGCATACATTGTCCAACATGTTTTTATACTGTGTAAAATGTAGACTGTTATAGTGCTTTCACTTGCATTGAAAGCACCGTCATGTAGGCATGATTGTCTAATAAATCTTCTTCCTTTCTCCACGGTTTAAAAGTTGGAGTAGGCATATGTAGTACAGTTCTTTATGTTGAGGAGTTTTTAATGATAGCTTCATCTGATTAAAGAGGCTGCCTTTGGTAAGTTTAACTAGGCTGCCCTCACAACATTTCACTATGTATGTATCTTTTTCTTTTTTCTCATCTGGTTTAATCTGGTTTAATATTATTTTTGTATGAGAAGTTGTGGGCTGTATGGTATAGGCACATGGTTTCCAAAGCAGTACTTCTGTTTGTATAGTATGTGTCTAATAAGTTGTTTTTTCAAAATGTCCTGGCTGTTGGGATCGTTTTTGGCTATTGTTTCTATGTCTTGGTAAGATTTGAGAACTCTTTTTCCGCATGCAGCAAGACCAATGCATTGCCAAACTATGTTTTCTGATTTACAATACAAAATGGTGCTGGTTAAATGGTCTGCGGCTTCATAGCAGCCACATTCTCTATGGGAGAGCAGTTTTTTTGCCAAAGCTGTACAATTTCTGTGACAGTGTTTTGTCAGATGACATGTCATCTCAGAGGTCTTTTAGCGCTGTTTTCTCTGCTTGATTAAGTAGGCTGTGACATATTATGCAACTGCAGCGGAATTGTCTGCAATGTATTGCACATCTATACGTGCATTACATAGGAGGGCAATGATTGTATTGTAATCAATGATGTACTTTGATGCTTCAGTTCTTTTTATTCAGTATGTGTTCTTAGGTGATTTACCTTTGACACTGTGTCTAACTTAAGACATGAAGCTATTCACTTGTCCTGTTTGAGAAACTGGTCTAGGGAAACCAAAGCGGCATTTGGTGTAATATTTTCCTTTGTTTTTGTATTTGCACTGACAATACTTGCCACACTTGTGTCCTTGAAATTGCAAAATTTGGGTATGTAGGTCACTCTGTGTACTTTATGAAGGGATTTCACATGTGATATATTTGTGAATGAAGTCCAAAACAGTGGCATCACTGTCTTGATCAAATGTTGGCACATCTTTAATCCACAAAAGCATGTGGATGTGTGGTGCTCCTCTGGCTTGATATTCTTTTCTCCTCCGAGGGGAGCAACTCTTTTATTAGAAATAAAGTGCAGCATGGCTATAAAGTGATGATGGAAGAACCTAGATACGTTTCCAGGATCCAAAGAACAGAGTTCTCCTGGTGTTTTATGTCAATATCTCCTTTGTTTTTGTTTTCTATGCGTAGGAAGTTGTGCAAGTCTTCCCATGCATACTCTGCGCAACTTTAAGTGACAAACCATTTGGGTGGGCCAAGGTTGCAAAGCATGCACTGTACATCTGCATGACATCAGAACCAGTACTCTTTTGTTCCACGCATGTTTGTCAAAAGATTTGTAATACTGGACTGTAAAACGTAAACTTTCTCTTGCACTTCTTGCAGTAGTTGCGTAGCTGACATGTTTTCAAAATTGGAACCTGTTTTTAATTTGTGTGCAACTCTGTAACATAGAGTTGCTAGTTCACTTTCAAACATGAGTTGGAATATGTATTCAACATTTTGTCTGAATCTGGGGTCTTCAGAATACATTCGTAAAGAGTGGTATTCTGATACAGTTGTGTGCATCTTTCATCATACCTTCCACCTTTTCCAGTAGGAAAAAGTAGAGGAAAAGCTCGTGCTTCTACACTTTTTTTCCCATATTCTGATTGAAGATCCTTTAGCTTGTTGCATTTGATTTGTTTCGAGAGCATCGTCTAGTGTGTCCTTGGAGTGCAGAGGATGAATTGTGTAGTCGTCTAAAATATTGGAGGCTGCAGTAGGATCTAAAAGTTCAAATTGTCCTGTTTCTACAGAATCCTGAATTATTTCGGAGGTTTCTCTCAGGATTTCTTCAATGTTTATTTCTTTGTAGAATTCATTGTTGTCTTTAAGATATTTCAGGGCTTCTCTAACTTTGTTTAAATCTACTAGTTGCTGTCAATTTGTTTTGTCTTTTGTAGGTACACCATTCACTATGATAATCAAAAATTGTTTTATTTACCGTTGTATCCTAGAGTATCTACATTTTCTTTGAGATCTAATGGCAAATAGACCACTTTGCCACAAATGCCTTTCAGTATTTCAAAGGGAGGCAACTTTGTTGTTTTTGGTTGAAGGCATATTATCGCTTGAAATGGGTGTACTGTTTGGATTATAATGCTCTCATATAAGATAAGCTGTTGGACTGGTTTTGGCAGTGGGTATATTTCTAAATTGTTACCTATTGCTCGTGAAGGCATTTCGTTATTGTCCAGTTTTACTGTGCAGTATGTGCACAGTATTGAGGGGTTGGTAATTTCATATTTGCTTTCTGCTATAAGGTAGAGAGCTAATTGGAACCATTGGGATTCCTCATTTTCTTCTATTTTGTGCATTATATATACAGTGTTTATGCTTTTCTTATAAAAAGTTCTGCGGCAAGATAAACATACTTGGTTTGGCAATTCGGCAGATAAGTGTTTAAAATGTGTTATTTCTTTTTTGTATGTGTGTAATAGAAGGTGGACATCGGCAAGGGTGTTGGTGTTCTTTTCTAAAGTTTCTGGATTTTGATAGTGCTCTTGAATTCCAAAATATTTGCTTTGGATTTGATCTATTTCTTCGATGAGTTGTTTGACTGTACCATGTAGGAGAATGTTATTGAAATGGTCCAGTGCGAAAGCAGGACTTTTTGCATAGTACAGTCTATGAATGAGGTTTCTTACACCAAATGGTGTGTTGCTAACATTTTGATATGGTGGAAGGTGCTTTTGCAAGCAGGTCCAGTAATGCAGGCTAATAAATGTCCTCGTAGTCATGTGTATTTACGCACTGGACAGGAATACATAGTTTGCAGTATTTTCATTTTTACTTTGTCTTTGGCTTTTACATATCGATTGAGGAACTGCTGCAAAGATTTGAAAGTTTGTTTGTATTCTTTACACATTGATGTGCATGGCTATTTGTAGAAAGGGCATATTGGTTCCGTGGTTTGGAGAGTTAATGCTAAGTTTGTTGGGGTTATATTGAAAGCAGTGTTTCTTCTTCCATAATTATATTCTCTAACTTCTCATATCCTCTCCCACTGCTATGTATGGGAATTTGGTTTGTTTGCTTTTGTTTGTAAGCCTCTTCATTGAAAAATAGTTCTGTGCTGGTGGTGAGACACCCCTCACCTGTACAGATGTTTCCAAAGTTATCTCTGCTGACATTGTGTTTGTTTCGAAGGAGCTGTAGTTTACTAATTAATTTTGTTAGTGGTTTCATTCTGTTTAAAGTTAATATGAAGAGTTTCCTTTTGAGCAGCATTGCACTGTCTACGATAGCTTCCAGGATCAGTTTTCTGTAGTAAGTTTTAAGGGTTGAGCGTGATTTGTTGCCTGTTTTTAAAAGGTTTTGAAGGGCTCTGTTGTGGAACATTTTTTGTAAGATACATTTTTGGCAATGTTTTCTTGAGGCTATATTCACATTGGTAGGTGCACTGTTAGCAGGAGTGGTTGTTGAAAACTTTCTAGAAAATGTCTTTCGAGTGGATTGTGTCCTCCAACGTATTCCTCATCTTAGATGTATTCCATCCAGCTTTGCTACTCTTCGGAATTTTTTTCGGCAGAGGGCACCGTGCGTCGATGTCGTCGAGTTCATGATCCCTCGAAAGGCCTCCGTCGAGGGTGACGTCATTGGGTATATAAGTAGCACGCGCGGTGCCCGTTGGCCTCAGTTCCGTTTTTCCACAGTATACGTTGCTTCGGAGATTCGGAGCGCCTCGAGTTCTGTGAAGAAATAAATATAATGAAATATGTCCTCGTCATCAAAGCCGACCACGACCCCGAAATCGGGTGTCAAAAAGTGCAAGTCGTGCGGTTCAAAAATGTCGATCACGGACCCACACCGAGAGTGTTTGTGGTGCCTCGGAGAAGGCCACAACATGGAGTCCTGTACGAAGTGTCAGGGGATGACGGGGAAGGCCTTGCGAGAAAGGAGAGGAAAACTAAAGGTAGGTTGCAAAACCGATCGTAAAGCCTCTAGCGTCGAGTCGAGGTCCCGTGAGGAGAAATCTCCTCAACGCAAAGCGATTGCCATCGCTCGTCATCTTCGACAAAAAATCGAAGAAACAATGCCAAAGGGTCCCTCCACCCTTCGTCAGACGAGTCTCCGAAAAGGATGAAATGCCTCACGAAACATTTGTCTCCTGAAGAGTGGGAAGCATTCAGGGTCAAATTGATGGAGGTGTTTGAGAAAGCAAAGCCTCGGTCCGCGCCTTCTTCAGAAGCCAGCCGGGAGCGTCATCGCTCCGACACTCGTGCACCCTCGAGCCCGGGTGATCGAAAAAGGAAGGATAGGGAACCTTCCAGGATGCCAAGCGAAAAACGCTCAAGTCGAGTCGACCGTTCGAGGTCACCGACGCCATCTGTGATCCATCACACCTCAAAGGGAAAATCTTCAAAGAGCGCCTCGACGCCCTCGAAGCAAACCCCATCGACAACCACTATGTCATTGACACCGTCGACGCCCCTTATCGACGTCGATGCCAAAACCCTCGGTGCCAAAGTCTCCAGCCAAGCCAGGGCAGCCAGAAAAAGGGAAAGATAAGGTTACAAGACCTGTAATATCCTCAGAGCCCTGTAATACACCTCTTCCTCCTCCTCCTCTCCCAGAGAAGGTTTTCAAGCCTATCCCCAGGAAGGAGTTTTTCAAGTCCCTGACCTCAAGTTTTGAGGAACAGGAGAGATCTGAAGAGGAGAATGTACCTTTTGGGCTATAATATGGCACCCCAAATGTCCCATAATGCTTGATTTCAGAAGAAAGCAGAATGAGGGACTTGGTGGAATCATTACACAATGCAAGTGGCATTGACACATCTCCTGAAAATGACTTTGGCAGACCAGAACCAGGAGAACATGCCAGTCCATCATACCGTCAATTAATGACGAAGGTAGTAGATTAGCCCAATTCTTGCAGGATGATTTAACAGATATATTGGACCATGGTCCCACCGAAGACCCAGTACTACCCTTTCATGTAGCCCTGCAAAATAGGGTCGCCAAGAATTGGGAAACTCCGGATTCTATTCCTCCGGTAAATAAATCCCTCACCTCAAAATACCGCCCGGCCAGTAGCGACCCCGGCTATCTGTCCAAACATCCAACTCCCGAGAGTCTGGTCATACAGGCAGCCACAGCTTCTAACAAACTTGTGTACCCTTCTATCCCTTCAGACAGGGACGATAAGTGTGTGGATGGCTGGGCACAAAAGGTATTTTCAGCTGGGAGTATGGCTTTAAAATCTGCCAACTCCACATGTGCCTTGGCAAAATTTTCATACACTCTGTGGGAGTGCATCGCAATGGCCGCGGAGCACATACCAGAAGGGGAAGAAGGGAAGGGTTCCTAGTCATCGTTAGAGATGGAAAGGAAGCCATGCAGGAATCCCTTCAATCTGGATTTGACACTGCGGATAGTGTAAGCAGGTCCATGGGCACTAGCACGGTAATTTGCGTGATTATGGAAGTCGGGTTTTGCACCAGACGTACAGAACCGCCTTCTGAACATGCCTTTTGACGGGTCTCACCTTTTTGGCAACAAGGCTGACTAGAGCCTTGAGAGGTTGCAGACCTCAAAAGCAGCTGCCAAATATTTAGGAGCTGCTATTAGGCAACCTTAGCCTTTTCGTGCGCAAGGACAATCGTGGAGGGGATGATCCTTTCGTTACTACTCCTCATATGGAAAGGCAAGAAGAATGGCCAGTCAAAGGGGCCAGAGAAAGGCCACTCGCGGTGGACGAGGAAAACGTGCAAAGCCAGCTCCAGCTGCAGCCTCTTTGCCATCAGCGGGTGCAACAACTGCCACAAAACCACTTTGAGGACTTGCATCACAAAACACGTGTAGGAGGCAGGCTGTCACAGCATCTGCAAGAATGGCGAGCCATTACTTCAGATGTTTGGGCTCTAGAAATAATAGCCCAAGGCTACTGCCTTCCTTTTCTAACGCAACCTCAAAGCAATCCACCAGGGAGACACACTTTGAAGTTTTCGGACCCGCTCCTACAGCAGGAAGTTCTAACCCTGCTGGAGAAAGGAGCTATAGAACCAGTACCTGCAGCGGAGAAGAACAAGGGATGGTACTCCCCATATTTTTTTATCCCGAAAAAGGACGGAGGACTGAGACCCATCTTGGACTTAAGAAACTTTAACATGTTCCTCAGAAAGGACAAGTTCAAGATGGTTACCCTTTCTCAGATCCTTCAGGCCCTTCAACTTCAGGACTGGTTGGTGTCATTGGACCTCCAGGATGCTTATTTTCATGTGCCGATTCATCTCAATCACAGAAAATACCTGAGGTTCGTAGTTGGTGACTCACACTATCAGTTTCGAGTCCTGCCATTCGGATTGACCTCCGCCCGAGGGTCTTCATCAAGTTAATTGTAGTGGTGACAGCGCACCTCGGGAGAGGGGGGATTCATGTCTACCCCTACCTGGGCGATTGGCTGATCAGGGCAGGTTCTGCCGAGCAAGCACTGGATCATCTGAAAGTCACCTGCCACTTCCTCCACAGACTGGGCTTCTCCCTAAATTTCAAGAAGTCGCAAATGACACCTTCCCAAAAGCTTCAGTACATAAGAGCTGTATTAGACACATCCTTGGGAAAGAGCTCGACTCCCAAGATGAGGGCTCAAGACATTCTTCAGATGGTTTCCAAATTCCAAAATGCCCAAAATCTCTGGCTTACGACTTTTTAAGGTTGCTCGGCCTCATAGCATCCTGCATCTTCCTGGTGCCAGAGGCACGCTTGAGGATGAGATCTCTTCAATGGGCTCTAAAGACTCAGTGGTCCCAGTTCTCGGGTCAAATGACGGATCTTCTCCAGATTCCGAACAAGGTTCGAAAGGATCTTCTATAGTGGACTTGTACAGAGAACATCCTAAAAGGAGAACCTTTTTGGCAACCATGGCCGGAGATCACAGTAGTGATGTACGCCTCACTCATGGGGTGGGGAGCTCATGCCAACGATTTGACAATCAACAGTCGTTGGTCTCCATCGGAGTCCAAACTACACATCAACCTTTTAGAACTGAGGGCTATCAGACTAGCGCTGAAGGCTTTCCTGCCATCTGTCAGGGGAACGAATGTCTTGATAATGACTGACAACAGAGTGGCCATGCATTATCTAAACAAAAGAGGAGGTGTGGGGTCACTACCTCTGTACAGAGAGGCAATGCAGCTCTGGTATTGGGCAATTCAGGAAGGAATCTCTTTAACGGCAATTAATCTAGCCGCGGAGGAGAATATGACGGCAGATGCTCTAAGCAGGCAGAGCACGGTGTCCCACGAATGTGAACTAGCTCAGGAAGTCATTCAAGAGATCTTCGCCCTTTGGGGAACCCCTCAAGTAGGCCCATTTGCAACCGGTATCAACCGAAAGTGCGAAAGGTATTGCTCAAGGGAATTTCCCCCGAGAGGAGCCCTGGGGGACGAGTTTGTAGTGGAGTGGAATTTCCCACTATTGTATGCGTTCCCTCCGATTCCCGTCATTCCTCAGGTCATCAGGAGGCTGAGACGCTTCAGGAGCTACATGATCCTAATTGCCCCAGATTGGGCCAGGAGAACGTGGTACCCGGACCTTCTAGATATGTCCATCTGTCCTCCAGTACATCTTCCTCAGAGAGAGAACCTTCTCTCTCAAATGGAGGGTCAGGTTTCCCATCCAGAGGTAACAACGCTCAACATTCATGCTTGGTATCTGAAAGGCTGAGATAGAGGGATTGGAACCTTCCGGATGACGTTATGGAGGTGTTGCTTTCGGCAAGAAGGCCTGCAACAAAGTCTCTATACCATTGCCGTTGGAAAACGTTTTGCAACTGGTGCAGAGAAAATAATGTCGATCCTTTTCTATGTTCTATTCCGGAAGTACTATCTTTTCTTCTGACCCTAGCACATAGAGGTCTGAATGTTGGAACAATAAAAGGTTACCTTGCGGCGCTTTCCATTTTCAAGCGCTCGTTGGAAGAATGCTCCTACTTCAAAATTCCTTTGATAATACAATTCTTAAAAGGACTCACTAATGTGTTTCGTCCTCGCCCATTTCAAGTACCGATTTGTGATCTCAATTTAGTCCTAAAATTCTTAATGCGTGCTCCTTTTGAGCCCATGCACACGTGTCCATTAAGATTACTAACATGGAAAACTGCCTTCTTAGTTGCTTTAACATCTGCAAGAAGAGTGAGCAAATTGCAGGCACTGTCTTCTGGGCCACCCTATACTGTGTTCCATAAGGACAGAGTTGTGTTGAGGGTTAAACCATCATTTTTACCGAAAGTAGTATCTGATTTTCATTTAAGTCAGAAAATTGTTTTACCCGCATTCTATCCTCCACCCCATCCTACTAAGGAGGAGGAAAGATTACACAGGTTGGATCCAAAAAGAGTTTTAAGCTTTTACATCTCTAGACTTTCCAGACTTAGAGTGGACAACCAGCTGTTTATAGGTTACACAGGAAGGAAACTGGGTCAATCGGTGACAAAACAGACAATTTCACGCTGGATTGTGCTTTGCATTTCAGAATGCTACAGATTAGCACAAAAAGACCCACCAGAAGGGTTAAGAGCTCATTCCACCAGAGGCATCGCCTCTTCGACAGCCCTTCAAAGAGGTGTTCCAATAAGGTCCATTTGTGAAGCAGCAACTTGGTCTTCACTACACACCTTTTCAACATTCTATAGCCTGGATGCTTCCCAGTGTAAGGAACTGAGTTTTGGAAAAGCAGTGCTTTATTCCGCCATATAAGGGCATTGAAAAATCTAACCCCTCCTCTAGAGAAATTATACATACTGCTTTGGGAGTCTATCTAAAATGAGGAATACGTTGGAAGACACAATCCACTCAAAGAACAAGTTACTTACCACTGGTAACGTTCTTTCGATTGGATGTTCCTCCAACGTATTCCTCATCGCTCTCCCAGCCTACCCCTCTGTAGATTTTTTCGGATTATTGCCAACTCAAATCTCGCAAGGCTGATACCTGTCTGCCGGCACAATCTACACAGTACAAAATCAAAGATAAAAAGGGGAAAAACAGAACTGAGGCCAACGGGCGCTGCGCGTGCTACTTATATACCCTATGACGTCACCCTCGACGGAGGCCTTCTAGGGACCATCGACTCAACGACATCGACGCACGGCGCCCTCTGCTGAAAAAATTTCCGAAGAGCAGCAAAGCTGGATGGAATACATCTAAGATGAGGAATACGTTGGAGGAACATCCAATCAAAAGAATGTTACCAGTTGGTAAGTAACTTGTTGTTTTCTTTTTACATTTTGAAAGAGGAGTCACAGTTTCTTTCCTGCAAGCTGTTTCAGTTTGGCTTAGTGACTGTATTAGGTGTTTTGTTTTAATTCTTTGTACAAATTCTGCTAGAGGTGGATGCCTATTTTGTACGCTTTTAGTTTTATATGCTCTATTTCTGCGTTGCTTTCTACAGAGTTACTTTTTGGTAGGCATTCTTTGGTGTCTGTTGGAGAAAAAAGAAACTGTGGGTTGGGAGGTTCTGCACTCTATATGTGTGTACTGTGCATGAGTGTCTTAGTGCAATAGTAGGCATAGTGCTATGGGCTGTTAGTTTAGGTTGGGAAAGCTGTACTTTTATCTGTGTGTAACTATGCTCGTGTTTAAATGATAATACAAAATGTGCTCCTGCTGAGGTACAATTAGTAATAGTGAATCAAATTGTGTGTCCAACAATACAAGAACACTACACTATCTGAATAATAGGCCGAATTCTAAGACAACATTGCAATTACTTTGTTGGCTGTAAAAAGTAGGTTTCTTCTGGGTGCTGTTTTGTACTTGAGACTCCCCTGGTTGGAGTAGTGTGGCTTTCACTGCAATTGCAAAAGAAGGAAGTTAGTACATTTGTGTGTTAATGGCACAGTAATGTAGTTGAATAACAGATTTGTTAAATTTGTAGAAGGATTTCTTGCCAGGAAGAGGTAGTGCATGTGTTTCTGTTGCAGTATTCAGTGTGGAAATGGATTAGTGGGAGTTGTAATAGGTCGAGAAAAGGCTTAGAAAGATACATAGATTGGAAAGAGAATGTGTGTGTGTGTGTGTGTGTGTGTGAAATGATTGCTGATTGCTGCATGAGTGGAAGAAGTCTTTTAGTTTTTGATATATTTATTCACATTTCAAATGGCACTGTTTTCAATGTAGATATGCATTTGTTTATTTTTGCAGTAATAGTGCATTCTGTTAATTGCGCATAGGATGTACATGCAGTTTCCTTTGTCTCAGCGTGGGTGCGGTCACATGAAAACGTCGTGGACATGTTCATGAATGGGACAGTTGTCCGCAACACAGCTATTGCGTGGGATCAGTTCCATGCATGCGCATAGGTGTTCTATGGACAGGGTTCATGTTCTCCAACTAATTAAAAGTGCGACACACGTGCAGTCGGACAATTCCGGGCGGGCTCAATGTTCGTAGGACTTCGAGGATGTGATGCGCATGCACTTTGGTGTCTGCCGGACAGGGTAAGGATCCTAGAACTAATTGAATATGCGTCACAATTTTGCAGACACACGAACAGACTTTGTGTTCTATGGACACTCCTATTTAAATTGCGGACAGTCTGGACAGTTAATGTGTCCGCAGGACGCCTCCATTTTGCCTAATTGCAGACATTCCGGACATTCATCAGTGATGTCATGAATGAGATTTGTGATGGCATCTTTGACATCATGGGTGTTAGTCCTTGCAGTGCACACTGGTGGCATGAGTTATGGTTGCTTAGCTTACCATAACTGGCGAATTTCAGGGGTTTTTCAGTTTTACTTGTAACCATAACGTGTCTTCAACAAAGGTTTTTCATTGAATGAATATATATATTTATACAAAAGATCTGGGAGCCCCTCTATCGAGAACAAAGAAGGCCAACTAACCTGTTCTATGGGTTGGTTCCCACTCAGGATGGCATACAACCACGTTTTAGCCCACTATACTTTTCACAGAGGAAATATATCTATTGAGAGCGCCTGAAGACTGCCTTTGGGTGGTAGCGGTGCACAGTATAAATCAACAGAATGGCAGCAACTTTCTGGCGAAACGGTCAATTAAGATCAACCTGGGCGAGATATATGAATCACCAAACTGAATGTCTCCAGAGCACCAGGGCCAGATGGCCTATCAAACGCCATCATCAAAAAGCAGCCAGAAACTTGGGCAAATGTTTTCAAGCAAATTCCAGTGTCTTGGCAGAAAGCAATCTTTATACCGATTTTCAAGCAGGGCCCACAGAACAACCTAGCAACTATCGGGCAATTGCACTTTTAGATCCCCTAGGGAAAATTTGTGCCAGCAGCGAACCGACAAGCAATACAGCAAACAGGTTTCGTCAAACAGGTTGGAAAAAATATCAATTTAATCATCCTAAACCTTTTGAAACACGAAACAATTAAAGCTGGGACTCACATCTATGCAGCATTCATCGATTTACACCTTGCCTTCGATAAAATAAACAGGAACCTATTATGGAAAAATCTTACAAAATGGGGTTGTCCTAATGATATAATTGAACCGATTAAACTTCTATACTCAAACACCAGCGTACAGCTACGGATGGACTACCCATAAAAATGTGTCACGCATTTAAACAAGGGTGTCCTCTAGCAGCTGTATTGTATAATTTATTTACATCAGATTTTGAAGAGACAGTGACTACACCCCTGATCAATCCACAAAAACTAAACTCAACACCAGTCACCTGCATCTTGTACGCCAATGACATTGTCATTTTTGCAAAAACACCAAGAGGTCTACAAATAGCCCTGAATAACATCCAGGGCTATAGGGAGACAAATGCACTAGAAATCAACGTGACGAAAACGAAAACCATGACCCTATCATGACACCGATCATCGCAGAAAGTAACTCCTTCATTCTTTCTACAAAAGGAAAAAATAGTTCAAGTCTCAACGATCAAGTATATGGGAGTCTGGATTAACAACACAGAAACAGGGCGCCCATGGATTGAAATTCTTAAATCCAAAACCCTTATGCTGGCGAGACAAGGACTGATCCTACATACAAAATCTAGGAAATTCTCGCTAAAGCCACTGGTCCTGTTTTACAAGCAAAAAATAACTCCCATCTTGACTTACGGATGAGAGACTATGATCAATATGCATGACGAAGTAAGGGAGAATTTGGACAGTACGTTGTGGAAAAAAGCCCTAACACTTCCAAACTCTGTGCCAATCGCCCGCATCAGATACGAGCTGGGATTGTAATCTTTGCACTCAATACTAAAGTGAAAGCAACTCGACCTTATTTAGAAAGCTAACTAACGACGATCAGATCCCCGCCTTGAATATTCTTCGAACTAACCCAGAACACATAAATGCAACTGCCCTGAACAAATGGAAAGAATTTGTCAACCACTATCGAATTGAAAGTAACATATCAATGGACATGCTCCTCAACAGAACCCAAAGGGCAAAGATATACCTTGCAAGATGTGACTGGATAAGGACACAAACTGTCAAAAATCAATACAAACTCACACTTAAATGTAACACCGAAATGAGAGCCCTGAATGAAATGCCCCAGTATCTTAATCTTTTCCCGGACCGGTTAGTACGAGACACATTTATGCGACTGAGATTCAATATTTTGCCAACACAAGAAATCTTAGGGATCAGAGCCCAAGGAGATACTGTGGACCAGGCGTGTAGATTTTGCAAAGTGGCTGAAGTAGAAAGCCTTTATCATCTCCTAATGCAATGTCCAGCCATGTCAGGAAAACGGCTTTCTATCGGCCACTTGCACCTAAAGGACAAAAAACCATTAGATCAGAAGGAACGTTGGTCACTGATCATATCTGGTGCTAATAGAGAAATGGCAATTGGAGTGATCCGATTCTGGACGGCAATTCAGCAAGAAATAATGAATATCTAAATTTTTATTTGTTTTTTTTTGGTACTTTAGGAATTAAGAAGCGTACAAATGTAAGGTGTAACGATATAAACCATATGCATTTTGATTAAAAAAAATCAACATAACATAACAAAATGTGCATATTAGTCTGGTCCCACCCACCAGGGCAGTCCAGCACCGAAATGCTAGAGAATTCTCCTCTGAACAAGAGTACCACAAACAACCCCAGACACGTGTTTCAGCCCTATTGGGCCTCATCAGTGAGGTGAAGCTGTGCCTCTCTAAACACAGTGAGATATATATTATTCCCGTCCCAGTGGGAGGGAGTATATGAATGCTTCCTTGTTTATTTTATTTTGTCAGCAGGGGCCACCACCCCAGAGAATTTGAGGGTGGTACGAAGAAGGAGATGTTTAGATGGCACATTTTTGGATCGGGATGAAATCTTGAGCAGTCTTATTGAACAGATTTTTATTTATTTATTGAGCATTAGTTGGGTGCCTATACAGATGGACTAGAAATAATGGTACTCCGATCTCATATTCATTCTCTTGATTTTGGCAGGGACTTTTCCTGAACCAATCCCTTTACACAGGGTGCAAAGAAAAATGTTTCAGTAAAACATGCAGATTCATGATAATGCCTATTTGCATATGCTAATGTCTTAATTGGTTGCTTCTGAATATTTGATAGACAGTTCAGGAGAATGGGTGAATTTTGTGTTGCTGTTGCAGGTGCCATGTGGCCTCACCCACTAGTCTTGGATTTTCTGCCAACAGCATTTAATGCATTTGGTGAACTGGAGTTTAGTTTCACCACACCAGTCCTGCGAGTTAATCCCGTGTGCCTTAAATCGATCTGCAACCCGGGGGCCATCCTTTCATGGATGTCTGTCATCATTCCAGGGTTAATACTTTGAGCACCATTGAACTGGGTAATAGTAACACTCGCTATTTGGAGCTCTACTGAATAGCAAAAGCTGTTCTTGCAAGCTCTATATAGAGAAGTCTGTTTTTGTTTTCCTAAAAGGTGATTAGGCAAAAAGCAAGGATTGGCAGATGACGTGACACATGCCACGCAGCCGTGTGGCAGCTCTGTGTCTGTGTGTTAGAAGTGGAGTCCTGTTTGTGAATCTGGGCGTGCTTACGTGTCTGTGGTTTTGACTGCATGCATTTACTTAGGTGTTTCATAGAGCACCTGAGAGTGCTTGTCTTCAGGGGCGGAAGTGTCAAGGGGGGGGGAGGGGAGTACAAGGCTGATGTTCAATGTCCACCATAATTCTATGATTGTGTCGGTTTGTACATACAGCCCAGAGAGCTCCTCAGTGTGTCATAGCCCCTTTTGTGACTGGAAAGCTGAATTCTATATAAGTTCATGAAGGTTTTCTTTTGTAATAGTTAAACCCTATGTTATTGAAGAACACAATAACAATGTCATGTGCAGCACAACATTGCTCTTCCCCGACATAATTACAAAGTTTGATCTGATAATGCATGGCCTCGGGAGTAATAAGAAGGGTGTTCGCTTTCCTGTTCCCTTCTGCATTGTTTCAACACACCTACACTAACATTGGCACGTAGACATTTGCAGAACGCTTCACAACCTGGCCACCACTGAGCCAAAGACATGCTCACATCACTAGAACATTCCACACAAAAGGGAGCCAGACTTCCACCGCCTACAGAAGGACTAGGATCTGGGCCCTCCATCTTTACTTCACCCTGGTTGTCTCTGGTCACATTCGTCTTTCACAGTTTATTCTGGACACCGCCACCGGTGCCACTAGGCTTGGCCGTCCCAGAATTACCATTCTAGAGTTTCGTGGGAGGAAGCACATGTAAGGTCACCACGCTTCAAGGGTCTGCTTCAGCACATCTGGAGTCCATCACATCACCTTTAGTAATGCCTGCTACTCACCTCTCTGAAACTAACCTTGTGTAAACAGTATCTACTCCCCCAGGCACCTTACCATTTACCCTCCTGATTTCTGCAATCCTGATCTATGATTTACTTTGGCTGTATCTGCATGCACTCAAACTACCACAGACTTGCTCCTTCTTCCTTGAACAAACCCGACCACCATTTAAACCCAGTGTTGGTTCATCTGTAGCCTCTGTCCCCAGTGTACATCAGGGGTACCCTGGGCTGGGGCAGAAAGAAGCCTCGGGTCATTGAGAGCACTGCTCTGGAGATTTGGAACTATATCAAAGATTTGCAGCATAGCGTACATTTTTTGGCACCAGCGTTGGTGCCAAATATAATCGGGATTATACACTTACTGCTCCCATTTATTGCGAACCCCGAATAGTTGGACTTTTATATTGACCCCCTTTCCACCCCATATATATGTGGGGAGATGGGTACAGTATATAATGGATGAAGGGGTGCTGCAGGGGTCTCCTCATGCATAGATATAGGGTGAAAAGGGGGATGAAATAAAAATCAGCATTGTCAGGAGTCACAGTAAACACACTCTGGTCGCAGTAAATGGGGCCCAGTAATCACATAGACCCATGTTATCCTGCACATTCTGGTCGCAGTAAATGGGGCGCAGTAATCACACAGATCAATGTTATCCTGCACATTCTGGTCGCAGTACACGGGGCATGGTAATCCCATAGATCCATGTAATCCTGCACACTCTGGGTCACAGTAAACGGGGTGCAGTAATCCCATAGATCCATGTAATCCTGCATACTCTGGGACACTCTGGGTCACAGTAAACGGGGCGCACTAATCCCATAGATCCATGTAATCCTGCACACTCTGGGTCACAGTAAACTGGGCACAGTAATCACATAGATCCATGTTATCCTGCACACCCTGGGTCGCAGTAAACGTAGCACAGTAATCACATAGATCCATGTTATCCTGCACACTCTGGTCGCAGTAAACGGGGTGCAGTAATCACATAGATCCATGTTATCCTGCACATTCTGGTCGCAGTAAACGGGGCGCAGTAAACACATAGATCCATGTTATCCTGCACATTCTGGTTGCAGTAAACGGGGCACAGTAATCACATAGATCCATGTTATCCTGCACATTCTGGTCGTAGTAAACGGGGCACAGTAATCACATAGATCCATGTTATCCTGCACATTCTGGTCACAGTAAACGGGGGCACGGTAATCACATAGATCCATGTAATCCTGCACACTCTGGGTCACAGTAAATGGGGTGCAGTAATCCCATAGATTCATGTAATACTGCACACTGTGGGTCACAGTAAACGGGGCGCAGTAATCCCATAGATCCATGTAATCCTGCACACTCTGGGTCACAGTAAACTGGGCACAGTAATCACATAGATCCATGTTATCCTGCACACCCTGGGTCGCAGTAAATGGAGCACAGTAATCACATAGATCCATGTTATCCTACACACTCTGGGTCACAGTAAACTGGGCACAGTAATCACATAGATCCATGTTATCCTGTACACTCTGGTCGCAGTAAACGGGGTGCAGTAATCCCATAGAAACATGTAATCCAGCACACTCTTTACATCTCCCACACGTGGAGCATTTCCTTTCCCTGGGGTTCAGTGGTATCAATGCGCCTACCAATAAATATTATGGGCAGATGAAATTCATGGAGGTGGTGCCAATACACTACCCCTTCTTGTTTCTGATGACATCCTGGCCAACAAGATGGAAAGTGGCAGCTCTGAGGGGACTAGGCAGCTAAATTGAAATAAAAGAAGTGTTGTGTTGTTGAGCATTCAGTGAATGTGTGTGTTTTTATACCTGGAGTGCGCATGGGAGGGGGGAGGTGAGGGCACTGCCTGGGGGGGAAATCTTATGTGTGTTTTTTGTGTGTGTTCGTGTGTGTGTCTTTGTGTGTATGTGTGTGTGATGTGGGCAGCAGTATAATGTTTCATATTGTGAACAACGCAGTGGTTGGCAAATACTGTTATTATGGGGCAAAACCATCGCAGGTGTGTTCTCACTGGGGAAACTACTAGCATTTTGGGGCAACGCTTGACAGATGTGGTTTTCAACGGGCCAATACTGGCATTTTGGGACAAATCCATCATAGGTGTTCTCTTTAAAGGGGGTAAATACTAACATGTTGGTGCAATGCCATCACAGGTGTGCTTTTACAGGGACAATACTTGCATCATTTTGGTGCACATCCCCGACTGATGTGGTCTTATAAGAGCAAATTGCATCTTCTGTAACATTCCTAAATAATATGGTTTTATGGGGGCAAATACTCATATTATGAGCAAATGTTATCACGGTGTGTTCTTACATGGGACAATGCTGGCATTATTAGGGGAAATCCATCAGAGGTGTGAACTGACAAGGGCTAATAATGGCATTGTTGGGGCAAAGACATCACGTGTATTCTTATAGAGGCAAATACTGGCAATATTGGGGCAAAACCATCACAAATGTATTCTGACACATGAAAATACTGACATTGCAGAAGTAAAGCCATTACAGCTGTGTTTTGTAAGGAGCAAATATTGGTGTTGTTGGGGCAAAGCCATCACATGTGTGTTCTTACAGGGGCAAATACTGGCAATATTGGGGCAAAACCATCACAAATGTATTCTGACACATGAAAATACTGACATTGCAGAAGTAAAGTCATCACAGCTGTGTTTTGTAAGGAGCAAATATTGGTGTTGTTGGGGCAAAGCCATCACATGTGTGTTCTTACAGGGGCAAATACTGGCAATATTGGGGTCAAATCATCATGTATGTGTTCCATAGGGGGAAATACTGGCACTGTTGGGGCAAAACTACCACAGGTGTGTTCTCACAGAGGAGAATAGTCACATTGTTTAGGCAAAGCCACCACAAGCCTGTTCTGACAAGAGCAGCTAATACTGGTAATGTTGGGGCAAAGCCATCATGGACATTGCCCGAGAGAAACAAATACTGGCATTGTTGGGGCAAGCCATCAAAGGTGTTTTCTACAATGGGCGAATACTGGATTTGTTGGGGCAAAGCCATCAAAGTTGTGCTCTCACAGGGGAAAATACTAGCATGATTGGGCAAAGCCATCACAGGTGTGTTCTTACAGGAACAAATACTAGCAATGCGGGGCAAAGTTACCACTGCTGTGTTCTCACGGGGTAAATACTGGCACGTTTGGGCAAAGCCATCACAGCTGCATACTTACAGGGGCAAATACTAGCATGTTGGAGAAAAGCTATAATGCGTGTGCTCTTACATGGGCAATATTGGCACATCCTTTGTTTTGTTTGTTGTCTGTAATGTATATCTTCAAAACTTTCCAATTAAGGACGAGACCTCTTTATTTGCATGTTTACTGCAGGTTTATTCCTGTGCAGATGTATCAGTTTGCATTGTCCCTCATATGTTCATTGTCTCTCACATGTTCATTCTGATGTGCTCTCCAGCGGAAGACGTTGTGCCAAATTAATGTCCTGAAACAGTATACTGCAAGCTGCACATAATTACTTAGACTGACTCTTCACTTACTCATAAAAAAGATGACTAAATGCTGAGTATGCATTAATGTCCTTCTGAAATGCTGCCAGCACCAGGCCGAAAGGCTCCATTAAAATGGCGCTACTGAGCTCAGGGGTACTTTGAGATATTGGTTAAGATGAATCAATACTGTCTATAAGACATGAACTGATCAGGAGAGAGGTTCTCATCACTCGAACGAAGAAGAAAGTTTTAACCATATACCCAACCAAATACCCAGTCAAGAAAACAGTCATTGGACTAACCAAGGAAGTCTTGAAAAAGGGCCCTGGAAGGCTCGAAACACGTGTTGGTTGTTTCATGAAATTAATAATAAATGGCCGTGCCAAGAAGCAAATAATAGATTGAAGAATATTACCTTGGAATATTGTGCATGTCAATAACATTGAATAAAGTTGCTTTAGCATATGGGTATATAAAACTATAAAACTGTTACACGTTTACTGTATTTAGAAAAGAAAATAGCCCCTTGTGTTTATTTAGTATATTATACTAGTACTGTCAATACATTATTTAGGAATCAAGTGGGTTTGTGCAAGGTTAAGTCAAGACTGAATAGGACATGCTATGGCAATTTGAACATTTTTTAATTTATGAAATGTTTGGTGCCTTATAGTGGCATTGCCGCTCTGATTTTTGTACACTGTCACAGTCTACCCTCCCCGCACCCCCTCTAAAGAGCAGAAGATATTAGGTGTAACCATGACCTAGGCTAGGGGTCTGCGACCTGTGGCTCTCCAGATATTTTCTACTGCAGCTCCCTTGATACCCCGTCATCGACTATGCTGGTTAGGGCTGATGAGAGTTGTAGTCCACATTTGGCCGGGCAAAGGTTGCAGACTCAGGGCCGAGGCCATTGGCACTCAGTTTCTTGCTCTTGAAAGAGTGAAAATGAGTTTTATCCTGTCTGGACTCCAAGACGCAAGAAGCAAGTTTAGCACTCTTTATTTCTGCAACAGGTACATTGACCCACTAAGCCATCACACTGGCTGCACCACGAGCTAGGGAATGGCATTCTGGGATCAAGTCCAAACGAACACAAAACTTGGTTAAATCCTTTGTAGTCCAGTCTGTAACCTGTTTTACCTGTGGACCAAATTTAAAGATTGAAAGGAAATATGAGGATTTTGAATGAGTAGAGTAGCCCCCACAAAAGGCCAGAGGTGTGGGTGTCTTCATGAATATAATCACTCTCAGCACAAGCCTAAAGTAGGTTGCAAACTCAAACCCTCAGAAAAGTGGGACAAAAAGTCCTTGGTGCCCCAAGGAAAGATAGATCCACCTGGTCTAACTGGCAGGCACACAACCTGCTCACCATTGAGTGCGCTCAAGGCAGAATCCAACTTTTTTAAATCATTGCTGTAAAAGAAGAGAGATGCGACCATGACCAAAGAACGTAAGCCAAGATTCCATTCCTGTGAAGACTTGCGTGCAACCCTACCTCTAAGTTTGAGTGATTGAGGAGGGTATGGCTCTGCCTGTCTACTCCCTCCCTGCGTCTGGCCTGCCCCTGAGGCAACCCTTTAGTGTACAGCCTGCACACTGCCCATGCCAGTCTTAGGATCAGATTCTCTCAACACCACCTACCAGGCTTTTCCAACATATGGAAAGCCTCAGTGAGTTTGCCCAGAATCTTCTGCTCAGAGAGGAGCACAGCAAGGTCCCTCAATATCTGGCCTTTTTTTCGAGGAGAAGTTTGGAAAAATGTTGTCAATTCGAGATCCAGAAGTTAAATGAGAAAGTAGTGGTTACTGGTAAGAGATTTTTTGCCAGACCCTTTAACATCACAAACATAAGCCCAGGGCATTGCTGAAACCTGTTCATATGATGTCACAAAACAAATGAATGAAATTGTGCTGGGGCATGAGGACCCTAGTCTTCATGGAACATCTGACCAATCACTGATCGCTCCACTCCACTCTGCTTCTCCCCTCGGGGCTCCGCCCAGTGCTTTTCCCACTACCTAGTCTAGCTGCCCCTTCCACCCCTGCACTCTTCATGTAACCACACCGGCGTGTCCGCTATGTACAACGCTGCGTTGCATCCTTCCTTCATTTGCGCTTTGTAAATTCCATACATACACACATGCACCGTTTCATTAATGTCGCACAACTCCACTGTCCAAAACAGCAGCACTTTCTGGAAACCCATTCCATTTTATTGGCAAAGTTGAGATTTTGCAGTGTCCGATAAAATCACGAATTCCAACAGTCCATTAAGGAACCTTTTTTTTATAGTGCACCCGGTCCATATCCTACCTTACGAAGACTGGGAGACCAAGCTTGGTCCCACAATGTATTGGGGCAGGCCGGGTCATGCCAACTCTGGGCCGGCATTAATCTGAACATACCCTTCAAAGTCCCAGCATGCACTTTCAATTCAATTAAAATTCCAGACCCTTAAACAGACACAAGCATCATCAAGTGTGGACTGGGAACTAAAGATGTCGTGCAAATAATTTTCAAAGAGGTAGCATTTTGCACATTTTCAGCAAGCCCAACCTTTTTTCCAAGAGAACATTTGGAAGTAAAGGTCCATGATGAAGGGTTCCCTGCAGGCAAGTCTACCCCTGGGCACAGCTAATTGATGAAGATCTGGCCCTAATGCTATGGAGCAACAGGAAAAGACAATATTGAGCATCGTTCTAATCAATAGAAGCTGCTCTGCACCTATAAAATACCTTTAAGTTAATTCAACCGCTTTGCAGCATGACAGGTATTTCTGTTTTCTGGTATCAAAGGGACTCATGTATGCAGAGCTTTCAAGTTCCCCTTGGCCATGAGTGAGAATGCCAACCAGTCCTGTTTTGTTCCCCTTGGAGTCTGGGACCTGTATTTTTAATTTCAGATTAGAAATTTAGGAAAACTGCAAGTCCCAGAATCCCAAGCAAAAACAAGACTGGATGACCTTCTCACGCATGGCAACTGGAAACATCAGAGTTCTGTGTATGTCTCGCCTCAACATGGAAATAATTAGGGACACGTATGTAAAGCATAACTGCCACCAGTGCACTTTTCCTTAACACATGGACTATATGCTCCCTTCTCTGTGTCTTAACCATAGTCTAGCAGTGGTGCTCCCTAATACTAAGAGACATAAGAGACTGTTCTTGGTTGTCCTGCGATATTGTCCTTTGATAGAATGCCATATTACTCTTGGTAATGTCTCTCAAGGTTATTGCGCAATGCTTGTCTGACTGCAGTTGTGTTTAGTAAAGAAAGGCTGTCAAGGCATGACGATAGAACAGCTTCTATCAGCTTCCTCTTGTTTCTATTGTGGTGGGAACGGCTCCGGCATTTCTCCTTTAACCACAGCCTTCCATCATTAGTTCACAACCCCAACTACCATAGAAAATAACCTTTCAACTCCTAAACATGGTATCCAGAGGCACTGTATGTCCTGTTATGTTGTGTACCCTGGCACATCAGAAGGACGCCATTTGTTGCCACTAACCTCCCTGCACTAACTCGCTCGTCTTCCGCACTGAAATACACAATACACAGACCGAATAAGCCGTTCCCACAAGGCTATTTACCCCCCCCCCCCACAATATCAAACAACAAAAAAGACACACTTCTACACCAAAAATTACTCACACCCCCACCAATAGGCATACATGACCACCTCTGACTACACATGCCTCTATGCCCCTCATACCAAACGCCTAGGAACAGACCAGCAGACAGTGCCTGTGGCCACCGAACACACCCACATCAATAAAGCAGCAAAGCTCTCTAGCCTTCCCCCTCTCCCTCTCCCTCTCTGCCCACTATCCTGGTCCATCCACCATACAAATGGCAGCAGGTATGAAAGCCCATTAACAGCACCTAATTAACCACTTGGGGCAGCACTGAATGGAATCTGTGTTATTGATAGCAAACTGGGCTGTCCCATCTTCCTCCGGTAGGGGAGAAATAGGGGGCGACACATGGGTATTTGCGAATGTGCATCCCTTGCGCGGAGTGCAGAACAAGCTCCTAAGATGTGTGTTGTCCACCTCTATCTGCCCTCTTCATTCTGCATTGGGGATCAGGACCATTGATGCTGAGTGCGCCCTAAAACCAATATTACTCTGGATCTGTATGGGGCTACGCCCATTGGGGATACACATAGTGAACAGCATAGGGTGATCAAGAGGGTATAGGAGCAAATAAGTGGACCTTAGTTCAAGCATGTGAAGCTGTTACTCCTTCGCATTGGCAGGTCTGGCCTATGGCTGCACCCAAGAGTACTTTGAGGAAAGGCAGGCAGGATGTAAGGATGCAATATTTGAGCTACATTGAGAGATGACTCTTAAGCAATAGATCATCAGCTGACTAATTGACAGTTACATTGTCCTTAGGTTTCGAGAGGTACATTAATCAAATATACATCCCTCAGCATCATGATTAGCATCTTAAATGCTGCTTACAAACTCTCCCTGTGCTCTCATTGGGGGAAAATGGAAAGGAGTGGACATTCCCAAACATCTCTGATCATGTGACCCAGGCACGGTGAGCATTGATAATCGTGATCGCTGGTTTCCATTGATCACAATGGCTGGTTTCCATTGATCAGAGTGCCTGGTTTCCATTGATCACAGTGGCTGGTTTCCATTGACCATGATGGCTGGTTTCCATTGACCATGATGGCCGGTTTCCATTGATCATGATCACTTGTTTCCATTCATCACAATGGCTGGTTTCCATTGATCACAGTGCCTGGTTTCCATTGACCATGATGGCCGGTTTCCATTGATCATGATCACTTGTTTCCATTCGTCACAATGGCTGGTTTCCATTGATCACAGTGGCTGGTTTCCATTGATCACAATAGCTGGTTTCCATTGATCAGAATCTCTGGTTTCCATTGGTCACAATCACTGGTTTCCATTTGTCACGATGGCTGGTTTCCATTGATCATGATCACTGGTTTCCATTGATCACAGTGGCTGATTTCCATTGATCACAGTGGCTGTTTTCCATTGATCATGATGGCTGGTTTCCAATGATCACGATGGCTGGTTTCCAGTGATCACGATGTCTGATTTCCATTGATCACGATGGCTGGTTTCCATTGATCATGATGGCTGGTTTACTTTGATCACAGTTGATGGATTACATTGATCACACTACTGGTTTACATTCTAAAAGAGAACAGCATCAGAGCATTAAAAGAGTTTTCTCTGCAGATTTTTAAATGCACACTCTGTCCTAAATGGGGTCAGCTGGTTCATATGGAGGGCATGGAAAGCTAGATGCAAGTTAAGAAACCACATCAGTAGTTTATGAAACTAGTGATCCTGCTAGACGATTTATTTCTTGCTAGACACCTAGATTCTGAGGGCCATGGACTGTATAACAGCGTGTGTGTAAGTTGTGTCCTTCCTAGATGCTGGACCTATTGTTAGATTTTTAGAATATGACAGCAACAGGGTGTTCTTTATCCTTTGAAATCCCTCCTAATGTGAGTAATTAATGTTTCTAAAATGTGCCGCGATTGAATGTTGTGTATCCTAGCTAAATTAATGGTAGCCAATAAAGAACGGAATGAATGATTGCACATAACTAAATGACACATACCTACCAGTCATGTCATCCAGGGGTTTGCAAATTAGGCTCTGCAGATGTTTTGGGCTAAAATGCCCATGAGCCCTAGCTAACATAATCAATGGTGAGGGATCACGTGATTCGGCGTCCAAAGCATATGGAGAGACAGAGATTGCACGCCCCCACTGTAGCCCCTCATGATATGGAGCTTAGGAGCTTAGAGCTGTTCCTCATCATCACCGAGTCATGTGTTGACACTGAGAAGCATGCAAAGACATGGGTGAACGTGCTGTGTCACTGACTATTTGCACATTAAGGCTCTGCTGCATACACCTGCTACAGAAATCCTGCTCCCTGGCCTAATGTGGCCTAACGTGGTACACACGGCACAAGCGGGGCAGTCAAGGACACACATAATGTGGTGGAAACCGGCAGCTGTAAAGACAGTAGTAGGTAACCATGGCGCTGTTAGTGGCATGGCCACCCCCTACCGCCTTCTGGGTCCGGGTAGGCTGTTTGGGGACTTACCGGGTCATTCCAACCCTGGAGGTCCCGGTAAGTCCCCATGCCAATTACCATTCCCCATTCCCATTTGAGCCCCAATAGGGCTCAATGGGAATGGGGAAGGAGAAAATAACGGTAACGCTATTAGCGGTACCGTTATTTGCTCTGAAGTCCCTCAGCGGGTCCCGTCCTTAACGTGTGGTCTGACCACACGTTAAGGACGGGACCCGCTGAGGGACCTCGTAGTAGGGCGGTAAGGGATTACCGGCACCGGTGCCCTTACCGGTGCCAGTAATCCCTTACCGCATAACGTGTCATGAGGCCCTTAATAATAATGTCTTCTGTTATTTCAGGGCTCTGGGACCTATGGGCGTGTAGCACTATATAAGAAATGCATTATTATTATAATTATAATAATAATAATATTTATTATTATTATAATTATTATTATTATTATTATTATTATTATTATTATTATTATTATTAATAATAAGAATTATGCCTGCATTGCATTTTGAGCAGATAAGCCCATTGGGAAGATGGCGTGCTGCTCTTGATGCATCACTGCATGCATCGCCTGCATGATTATTTTGGGGGAAATGGATGGGTGATAGTGCCATGATGGAATGGAATGAGCCGCATGCACAGGAGTGCAACACAGGACATTTCTGCATCAGGAAGTCATTCCGATCCCACCGTGGTTTCCAGATCTCCCTGGATTTGATATGTGCCCCAAGATTGAGTGCATTGTTGCCATGTGTCAAGTACCAGCTGGTCACTAAACTCTGGAGGTGACAGCCTGGGCCTGGACACCCTGGCACAATTCTCCTCTGATGAGGCTGCTCTTGTGCTGCTTTTTGTGCTGCTTGCACTGGTGACTGATGGACTGCCTGCTATGCCGCATACCCCTCCACCAACAGGGCTGCTGCTATCAAAATGGGGGTGAGCGGCTATAAAATGGAGTAGTCTGCTGCACCCTCCAGTCTTGACATGTTAAACTGTAGCATGTTTGGCCCTTTAAATATGCTTCCACACTTGATTTGATCTTGTGCACATTTCCCGAGGACTCTGCTCTTTTTTCATGCTTTCTGCATCTATCAAAATCCATTATCGCCTTTGGAATGTTTGCATGTCTCTTTTGACCCCATGCGGTTGGATGATATACACAGTTTTAAGTATGTTTCTTGTGCCCGCATGCAGTGGGAGGATATACAAAGTTTCTAAGTATGTTTTTTTCCTACCACATGCAGTTTGATGGTATTTCCCGGGAAACCTCCTGTGGAGATCCCCCACGCTTCCCCTCTGCTTCTAGGAGAATAAGGCTATATGACATACACATGGAGAATTGACATTTCCACATGCTGTGCCCGCTTCTCTGGCCTCTCGAATGAGGGGCACAGTTTCATATTTGCCACTGCAGTGTGGGCTGTTAACGACATAGCTGGCTTCTGGAAACTACTCTTCATGGGTCATTGAGAACCCAGCAGATAGTCAAATAATTGCAATTTTCCCTGCTTTTGTGTGTTGCTCTCCAGTGCGAGAGCAGGGATGACTCATTTTTTTTCGTGGCATGTTACCGACAAAATGTTATGGTATCTAGTCCTGCTTTTTTACACATGCATTTCTGTAAACCGCATGGGTGGTGCATTTTTCAATAAACTTGTTATTTCACTGGGTTGTAACCTCATTTTCTTGTGATTCTCCTTGCTAAGAATGTTGTCCGTGCACCAAACTCGTCAAGTATCTCAATTTTATGACGACTTCAAGTAATTTTTATTCGTGCAGTTTCCGAGATCCTCGTGACACTCTGGTGGTCATTTTCTAAAACCTCGTAAACTTGCGGGACCGGTTACATTTGCACTTAAGTGCAAACATTTCTCCTCAGTGCAACTTTTGCCATTTGCACTAGGAAATGCAAAATGAAGAAGTACAAACATGTGAAATAGTTTTTACTCCTTTCTGCACTTTGTAGAAGAAGTAGAAACATGTGGAATGGTTTTTACTCCTTTCTGCACTTTGTAAAGCATGCAGATGTGTTTGGCAGAGCAGGAGGAGGTGGCGGAAGCAATAGTTACACTCCCTGCCTCTAATCTACAATAAAAATGAAAATAAATCTAGCGGAATGTAAAATGCACACACAGGTTTATTATGCATGCTTTTCAATTAAATCAGAAGGAAATTGACCTCCCGATGGTTTTTGGGTTGTCCATAAACTTTGCCACATGTTTTACTTATACATACATGTCATTGCATGCTTACTTCATGTGAGCATTGCCTGTTACTCATATCTCTCATATTTTTTTACCGTCACAGAGTTTCACGTGCAATTGTTCATCACACCAAGCCTTGGAAAGCAGTGTTACAGGTGCTTTTATAGAACACATTACACTGGCTTTCAGTTTTGGAAGGCGTGTACCCTAGGCAAAACCAGTTTTCAAAAAAGTGTACTTTGCTTTTTTCTGTGTTTTATGTTGTATTGCAACTCGTAGAACTGCACAAATGTTTCTTCTGAGAGCATGCGGTTGGATTATAGACACAGTTTGTGAGTATCTTTTTTTCCACCCGCATGCAGTTTGATGTTATTTCCTGGGAAACCTCCTGTGGAGATTAATCTCGTTTTCCCTCTGCTTCTGGTAGAATACAGTGATATGAAATAAACATGCAGAATTGGCATTTCCACATGCTTTGTTCGCTTCTCTGGCCTCCCGAATGAGGGCCACAGTTTGCTATCTGCCACTGCAGTGCGTGCTGCTCACCTTATAGCTGTTATTACTGTTCATGGGTCATTGATTACCCAGCAGATAGTAAAATCATTGTCATTTTTCACCGTTTGTGAGTGTGCTCTCCCGTGAGAGAGCAGAAATTACTCCTTTTTTGTGGCCAGTTACCGCCAAAACGTTATGGTAACCAAGTTTGTCTTTTTTACATATACATAGTAGCCCTCAACTAATTACTAAGTGTAGATGAATATGTATTTTAGTTACTAACATAGTTAGCATTTCCTATTATCACCGTTTTGTTTTTTCTGTAATCGAACAAGTTCTCCTGGCTTGTACTAAAGGAAGAGGACAAATACAAGCAGCCCCCATATGGTCTGCGTCCCCAAGTTAAGGCACCTAACAGATTCACACTGCTCCCTTCAGTCGAGGCCAGGCCGGTATCATCTCTCCCGCCTCTGCAAAGTCAAGCCCTTCCTCCCTCTGGACAGCTTTAGATCCACTGTTCAAGCACTGGTCCTATGCCACCTGGATGGAGTCAAGTCCCTCTACGAAGGCCTCCCGTCATCCTCCCTTGTGCCCCTGAGAAGTGCTCTACACACGGCCTCACACCCCACCAAGGGTCTAAGCAGATATGACCACATCACCCCAACCCTCATCGACCTTCACTAGCTCACGCTGCACGCACGAATCACCTTCAAGTCTTGCTGCATCATCTATAAGGCAGTTGCCCTCAATTCACCCAGATACATCGCAGAGAAATTCTACATCTCCGGTGGACAGCGCACCACTAGAAGCCATGACATGTTAAAAAATGAAATCTGCCACTGAACAAAGGAAAGGACCAGAAAACAAGCCTTCTCTTCTTACACCCCAAGACTATAGAACCTCCTCCCCATCAGCATCAGACACGCCCCCATTCTCATACAATTCAGACAAGAACTCAAGACGCACCTCTTCAAGGAGTCTCTCCTCCTCAACGCCTAGGCCATCATCTTGCCCCCGCATCCACCAACCCACTAGATGCCATCCGCCTCTCTCCTCCTCACCACCCTGTACAGCTGTACCCCTCCTCTGTGCCCCTCTGCTGTATATCAGTTCTGTTGTATACCTCTCTAAAGCACTCCATTGTGTATATGCATTGTTCTATACCTCTGTAAAGCACTCCATTGCTTCTTGAAGCTAGGTCCGTGCTCAATAAATATTGTAATAATACTACTACTACTACTACTAATAATAATAATAATAATGCCCCCCCAATCCACCGATCCACTAGGGCAGGTTATTCATAGATGTCCTACCCTTGGCCAAACACGTGGTGAGACCCTACAGGGTTTACGTAAGGCACCCTCTCTCCAAATGCAAGAGCCTGGATCTCCCTTTATACACATCTCCAGCTACAGTGAAGGAAAAGGTATCTTCGCCTTTAAGGGAAATGACTTTGGTAGTGTGAATTGAACAATTGTTAAAACGTTGTCCAGAACATCAGATAATTAATTTCAATGCTTCTAAAGGACATTCAATGACCCAGGGAGTCCTGTGCACACAGTGGCCAACCCACAGCATTTCAATTGTCAATCAGATCAAGGTTACAGAGGCATTTCCCATAGCAGGGACTTTCCCTGGTGAGGATACAGTGTTGCAGTCTTACCAGAATAGAGACTTTGCAGTCAACCGAAGAGTGTAAAAAGCGTACCCAGTGTGTCTTTAGTACTGAATGCACACCATGTGAATGTAGGAGAAATCACACAAGCAGCACAGGGGAGAGTCACAAAGGGATTACTGGCTGCTTCCAAGTTGGCAGACATGCCAGTTATAAACTTGACCCCACTCCAGTAAGCCCAAAGCAGCCCAAGGTGCACTTCTAGACAATTGCCAATACTAGGCGGCAAACCAATTACATACCACAGATTGAGGGTGGTAATGTGATGAAGGAAGGGGTGGTCTTAGAGTAGTGGAAAGGTTTGGAAAGTGAAGGCGGTACTGTGGGAAAGGAGGTGGTAATTTCAGAGGATGGTTTCTTGTGTGTGGGTGGTCCTGTGGGGAAGAAGGTGGTAATATCAGGGACATTGAAGGGTTGGGTGATTGAGAGTGGTGCTGTGAGGATGGAGGTAGACATATCAGAGAAGAGCAAGGAGTTGCAGAGCAGAGGTGGTACTAAGAGGAACAGGGCAGTAACATCGATTGGCAGCAGAAATTCTAAGGAGGAGGTGGGGAGTTCAGGGGCAGTTTGAGGAGGGTGAAGAGCAGGTGGTGGCATCCATTTCTGAAGGTGGTAAGAGGAAGGAAGTAACACTAAGAACTAGCAGTGGTGGCAGGGCGGTGAAGGTGGTAGCAGAAGATATGAGTGCAAAGGAGGAAGTGATGATAACTGCTGGTGGTCAAGGGGGTAGTAAGGGGGAGTGGTGATAACTACAGGTGGTTACGGAGGAGGTGGTGATGACAAGAGGGCAAATGTGATGCTATGGAGGAAGTGACAGTAAAATCAGGTGCCGGGGGAGATATAAAGGGAGTGATGGCAGTAACACGAGCTGGTGAAAGAGGAGTCCCATAGGAAGTGGGGGTAAGGAAGAAAGCATATGTGGTGATAAGGTGGAGGTAGTTACATCAGGATTGGAAGCAGACAGTGAGGAGGAAAAGAGTGAAGGCATAACCACATGAAGACAGGTGAAGTGTTCAGTTAGTCATACCAGCAAGGTTGTGGACCAGACGGTTGGGGGAAGGACGCGTGCATGGTTGAAGCGCACCTTCTGTCTTCACACACTCTCAGCTAGAGACGTGTGTTTGTGACAGCTGATACTGGCGTTGAAGCAATATTTGTACATTGGCATTTTATAGTGCATCAAAGTTTGCTTCGCCATCCTGTGACTTGTTGGTTCTTTGTTTTTTTATGGTGTTTAGGTCTTTGAATAAGCAGTGCTGTGATGCATTTGTCTAGTTTGAAGCTGTTCCATGAAAGTGTAGCTATTCTGCAGGATGTTCAGAGGGGTGCATGCATGGTGTTATGCATCAGTGTCAGCATTTGTATTGTGTATCACTGCTGTAGTGTTTCAGATCATTTAGTGTTGTGATTTGAACTTTTGTCATATCGGTAGTTGTCTGTCTATTGCCACATGTTTGAGGACTCCCTACTTATAAATGTCACATATATTAAATCTTGTTATGCAATATTGTATTTGGGTGAGGTTTGTGTGAGTCTTGGGGTGGCTTTAGAAATACATTTTATTTTATTAATTAACTTGTGTGGGTTATTCCGGCGTGTTTTCTGACACAGCACTGATCCTTGATTTCTGTGCTTTCATGTTTCAAACTTGTAAATGTAATTCAATGAAGCGATGTATAGTGTGTTTGTGTGTTGTGAGTGACTGCTCGTGTTTGTCAGTAACAGGTTATGGGATTGCCTGCTACTAACTAATACGTGTTTTGTGTGTTTTGATGCATTGTGTAGTGTAACTGTTTTCATACATTTTGTTTGTGGAAGGGCACATGTCTTCTTTCCTGCCCAGTTCTTCTGTGGTGTGTGAGATGTTCTTGCAATGGAGTGTAGGCGTGTCTGCTACTACAGTGTGCATGCTTTTAAGGGCGGGCTGAGCATGTTTGGGTGCTTACTCACGTTGTTGCATGGTGTTTGGCGCATGCGCTGCCCTTATTGGCTTGAGTGTCAACATTTTGTAGCAGGCTCTGTGTGGAAGACACTCTGTGACACACAAAGCTGGAACAGTACATGTTAATGTAATTTGTTAGATGTAAGAGTACATGCATGTTTGTAAAAGTGTGTAGCTGACATGAAGTAAACATGTATGTTTGGTAGCTCCCCCTAAATATAGAGATGAGCATTGGATGCAAAATATCGAAAATGGTCATTAAGTGAATAACGTTGTGCTGCCGAAAATAGAGATAAAGAAAGTGGTAGGAACAACAGGTAATACGATTACGGTCTGTGTTTGTATATTGAATTTCAAGTGGATCACCATGAACACCTGGAATAGATGCAATAAGAATAGAGCATCTTTGAAGCAATGAGGTGAGCTTTTGAGCAAGCACCAACGCAGTAGAGTCAAAGAGTATTGAGCACCTCACTAAGATGTGCCTGTATCCTGTTTATGTGTTAATAAAGGAGGTTTGCTGATGCATCTATTTGGAGGTGTGCTGTGTAGAAGCAGACATTTGGGTCATGGTACTGCCCGTGTTCATTAATAGTCTTTAGAATAACTACATTACATTTTTTTCTCACATAGTTTTAGATAGACCTGTTTATGTATGTGATAGTCAGTTTTTCTGTTTTTTACTGTAGGCAAACATGAACAGAGGAATCCATGTATGGGGAAGTAACAGTCATTGTTCTGTCCTGATGAAGGCTGTGAACAGTGAGAGCACCTAATTGCTCACGAGGCCGAAACACTCTGTGACAACTTTCTTCTAATCTGTGTGACAACTTTCTTCTAATCAAGCAATATCATGGATATACATTGTTAAATAGGCCCATAAGGAGTGTGTGGAGGCAGTTGAAATGCCCTGAATCTTGAAGGGTTAAAAGGAAATGTGAAAAGTCTTCTTTTAAAATGTAACAATAGATGCTTTTATTCTATTCCTCTGAGAATTAATACCGTGTAGGTTCACAAATAATACCTATAATTGATGCACCTTACAGTTATTAGTTGTTTATTTGATGTCTGTCTGTAATTTTGTAGAGATAGTGTGTGATGTATTTGTTCAGTTGAGCAACATGTGTGGATTTTTAAGAAAATGCTGCTAGTTTTTTTTAAATCACTTCAAATAAATTGTGTTTTTAATTATGAGGGTTTGGTATTTATGTTGAGGTTGGTTTGGTCTATCTGAAATATCGCCCTATCACCCTGATCATTCTTTGAAATATATATAGGACTTTGTGTGGGAAGAAGATTACATTCTGGTCTCTCTGAAGGTCACCTCACTCTGTACCAGCATCAGTCATGAAAAGGGAACACATGCATGTAAACAAATTTGGGATACCAAATTGATCAGCTACAAACAACATAATGAGATGATCCTCACTATGCTCAAGTTCTGTTTAGAACATAACATGTTTCTGTTCGAAGATCTTGTACATAGACAAAAATGAGGAATGGCCATGGGATCCTGTATGGCACCCACCTATGCCAGTGTATACATGGGCTGGTGGGAGATGACAATTGTGTGGGCAGAAAAATATGACAACTACACATCACGTATAGTATGCTGGTATGGCATCATTGATGATCTTTTCATTATTTGGAAAGGGTCAAAAGACTCTCTTGATCAATACATTGACCAACTTAACAGCAACTGTCTCAATTTTCATCTAACCATGACCAGCAGTAGAAAGGAATGCATGTGTATCACATGTTGCTTATTGTTATTTTGGTTAGAATGGTCATGTGTATAATCAGGTGACCCTTGAATGCACAGTCAGGATGTGTGTATGTATGAATTTGTGTTGGCTTGAGTAATGTAATTAGTTGCATTGTGAGTTTTTGGTACTCCAATGTGATTTTGACGATTAGATGGAGACTCTTGGGTAGACTGTCACCAGTGCTTTATGATGGACATAGGAGTTGAATCAGCAGAACATATTGGAACATATTGGCTTCAACATTCACCAACATGGACATGATGCGCTTAAATTGTTGCATAGTGCATCAGTATACCTGAACATATTACAATCCAAGGCAAACTATATATATAACATTTTTGAATTCATGCCATTTGACTTTAGCAAGTTCCAACAAACATATAGTGGTATCACTACATATTATGAAGAGGTAAGGTATAGGGGTGCACAGGTCGGTGTAAATAGTCATTTACAATGTATAAAACATAAGCATTACAGGGGGATGTGTATCCACAAGAGTAAGAGAGCAAGGTAACAGATATTTCAGGTGCAGATGGGCTGTCGTCACAAAGCCACTTGGGACAAAGAGAATCGAGCAAAACCAGGGCTGTGTATTGCTACGCAGCAAGCCCAAATGCACTCCAAGGGGAAAGTAATCCCTATAAACAAATTACTCTTTCACCAAAGGTTTTACGCCATTAAGGCGATTATTTAGGTACAGGCGTACCTCATTAACTTCTATATTTAACTCAAATGGTAATTAGGCAGTTTAACAATGTCAACAAACATCAAACTTAAAACAACATTGTCGAATGTACAGATAAATCAGAGCCTAGATTATAGAGATAACTTTTGGTTTTTAATCTTGCAAATCCAACAAGTTATGGGAAGTAAACAAATCAAATTCACACAGTGTCCTCTATTCGCACATAGAGCACATATTTATCCATGTTACATACAGTACCCAAAACCTTATGAACATAAATAGTGGTATTCAACCACTGGTATTGTGCAAATCGGTTGCAAATCTCTATGAATTTATCACTTCACAGCACTATAATCCATAGGTCCAATCAATCATAAACTTCCAAATGAAGTCCCTTTTTAGGTGTCAATAAATGACCAATGCGTTTCGGTTCATGGAACCATCTTCAGGGTATAGACTTCATTGTTCATATTCACAATAATTGTTCATTACAAGGACCCTGTAGGGTAATAAAGAAAAAGAGCTTTTCAGTGTAACCTCTTTTTTTTTTGGAACCCACTAACAATGTAAAATGTGTAGAAATAACTAACCTTGCTGATACATGAGCGGGGGTCCAATCAATAGCCCTGTCTTCAGAATAAGAACAGGGCAGAGGTCAAATGCGGTCGCTTGAGTATCTAAAACACGAAACCAAAAAAGACCCATAAAAAATGGCAGTCTAACTGTAGGTACGGGAAAGTGCAATGGAAGTAGAGCATGTCAAATGCTTCCAGACCAAGAAAGCACCGAACCTTGGTCTGTGTAAAATATGAAATCAGGTTCAGTGTAATATCAAATGTCTACCTCAGGCAGCATTGCCAAAGAGGCATCGGAGTTCCTCAGTTATGATTATATTGATATGGGCGGTAGGGACTTCAATGTAGGATTGGGTTGCGCTCGATGTACAAAGAGTGTAATAATCCCAGTGACAGGACTCACGGAGGGATAAACGGAGGGATAAAGCAAACAAGTGCGAAAGCACAAACAAACGCGGCCCGATTCTAGCAGGACGCTTACCTCAGGTTCGCCAGGGCGACGTTCATGTTGGTGTGGGCACAGAGTAGTGCTAGGTTGCCAGGCAATGTGGCAACTAATTTAGGCTGTTTCTACACGTCATACTGCCGGTCAGGGGGATTCAGGAGTGATTCATGGCTTGAAAAAAGGTTTATCTTTTGTCCCTAATAACAACAGCACTCTTCTTCGTGAAAAAATAGATTTTTTCAAACTAATGAGAAAGTTGAGATTGAATGTCTTCTTTGATTCACTGGAGGAGGACTCCACCTCCAAAGAACCTCATACATTTCTAGAACTAAAACCCAAGAGTACCTTTAATCCACCGGTACAGAACCACATTATTTCAACCTTTGAGAAGACTGTACTACAGGATCTTAAGAGAATACAGTTCCAAACTAACCCGCAAGGCAACTTTATGGTGAGAGAATGCCAGACACTCATAAATCTTCTGGACAATCGGGATATTATCATCAAACCAGCAGATAAGGGGGGAGCCTTAGTACTCATGAACAAACAGAATTACATTGCTGAAATTGAACGCCAACTGAATGATCATAAATGACATACATGGAGGTACTCTTAATCCCACCAAAGCAGTACGATCTCTCATCAAGGGGATATTGGATGAGGCAGAAACTAATGATGTCATCTCAGAAAAAACACAACTTTTCCTTGAAAACAAACACCCCATCATGTCTGTCATGTATATATTACCCAAAATACATAAGAGACTAATTAACCCCCCGGGATGCCCAATTATGGCAGCAACAGAAAGTCTCCTAGAACCACTGGCCCAGTACCTGGACAAAATCTTGCAACCTTTAGTCCAGGAAACCACGACATATGTTAAGGATAATATGCACTTCTTACATAAATTGAAAAGTGTACAATTTGTCAAAGGGAGAGCTGTGATGTTCAACATGGACGTCACATCGCTCTATACTAACATCGTACACAAAGCGGGCCTCGAAGCAATTGAATGGCTGTTACTTCAATCAGATCAATGCCAGGGCGACAGACTTTTTGTATTAACTTTATTGAGACTGGTATTGATGAATAATTTCTTTAAATTTCAAGATCGATTTTTCCTTGAAACATCTGGAACAAGCATGGGTGCGGCCATGGCACCATGCTATGCTAATGCTTACATGTATTACCTCGAATATGAAAACATCCCCACCTCACCAAGATGGATGAGACATCTCTCACTATATGTTAGATATATTGATGATATCTTTGGAATTTGGTCAGGGCCAGAAGACGAACTACAAAACGTCTATGAAATGATGAATTCGATGCACTCTCGGATCAAATTTACCACTGAGACAAGTAACATCGCCATCCATTTTCTGGATGTTGAGATATATGTTGGCAATAACTCTTTAGAGACTACGATCTACACGAAAAAGACCGATAGAAACAGCCTGCTGCTCGCTACGAGCTTCCACCCCAAGAGAACTGTCGACAGCGTGCCGTTTAGCCAATGTATTCGCTACAGAAGGATTATCTTGGAGAACACTGAGTATGAACACCAGTCTTCACTACTGGAATCTAAATTTATGTCAAGAGGCTAAAACCAGTCAAAGATCACAGAAGTAGCGTATAAAGTGAGGGGTACTCAGAGAGAGACACTGCTGACCTCCAAATCCCCCAAATCAGGAGAACCGCTGGTCTATGTCACCACCTATTCAATGCAGAGCATGAAGATTAGGAGGGTTATCAAAAAGAATTGGGCAATGTTGGGAATGGAACCCCAATTTCAGCAACTTTTTCAAGAACCACCTACTTTTGTCTACAGGAATAGCAGGTCACTGCGCAAGAGTTTGGTCAAAGCAGAAGTACCATCCACCTGCACACAGAGTTTGTTCAAGGGAACTATTCCATGCTACAATTGCCAGCACTGCGGCAATATTATAAAAGGCAACAGTATATCACACCCTCACTCTGGTAAACCAATCTTACTTAAACACTCCTGCACCTGTGACGCCCAAAATGTAATTTATGCATTGAAATGCCCCTGTGGTTTGTATTATGTGGGTATGACCACCAGACACCAGAAAAGTAAAAATAATATGGTCAGAGCATACATCTAATATCTGCACCAAGAGTGCAAGGTCACCAGTATCTTTACACTTTGTAGAAGTACGCCATACCAACGCACAATTGAAATGTGTCATCTTGGAGCAAGTCACAATGGGGAGCAGGGGTGGTGTTGTCCAGCGGAAACTGTTACAATGAGAAATCCTATGGATTGAACTTTTGGATTCACTTAGCCCTCGCGGCATGAATACCGAATTTGATCTTATGTGCTTTGTGTAAAATTGAAAAGTCAAATCTTCTGCATCTAGAGACCTGATCTATATTTGAATTTACATGCTTGGGAAATTTTAAATGTTAACATCCACAATTTTCCTTTTTGGTTACACCACGACTATGTACTCTCTTTGGTTAGCTTCTGTGCAAGTCTACACTTTTTGCTTTCATGCCATTGTAATTGTCATTGTCCTTCCTTTTGCTTCTCTATGTTCTGGTTCTATTGTCCTCTTGATGATGTCAATGTATACAACACTTATGTTTACATAACTACATTGAATTGCCTCTTCTCCCTTTTTAGCGAATTACAAGTACTTTGCACCACAGTCGGAGTATTAGTTACTCCAGTCGGAGTTTTTTATTATCCCTCCCTTGCTTTTTACCCATTCCCATTTAGGTTGACAGTGGATCCCCATTCCCATTCAGGCACCCAGTGGATGCCTATGTGTCTTTCTCCATATTCGGACTATGCTCCTAGATTCCCGCCCTCCATACTTTTCATCTGCCCCTCCCTGCTGAGGTTGGGCAGCGTTCTAATTATGGTTTACTTATTAATTTATTTCTGTTAACAGTGCCTATAGTTTACCGTACTTATCTTTAGCTCCGTGGGGGCACCCCGTAGTTCGATTTGGGCTATGGGTGTGCCCCCATGTGCGCTCTCTAATTTTTGTAATCTACCGTCTGCGCAATGGGGGCACCCCACGATTCCATGTGGGCTGCGGTTGTGCCCCCATGTGTGCTCCTGAATCCCCCTGACTGGCAGTATGACGTGTAGAAATGGCCTAAATTAGGTGCCACATTGCCGTGGCAACCTAGCACTACTCTGTGCCCACACCAAGATGGACATCGCCCTGGCGAGCCGCGCGCATGCGCGGGGTTGCCAGGATGACGCATAATGCCAGAGCACAGTCGCACCGTGTGTTGCGCTGCGGTCAGAGTGCCTTTCTGCTCTCGCGACCTGAGGTAAGCGTCCTGCTAGAATTGGGCCGCGTTTGTTTGTGCTTTTGCACTTGTTAGCTTTATCCCTCCGTTTATCCCTCCGTGAGTCCTGTCACTGGGATTATTACACTCTTTGTACATCGAGCACAACCCGATCCTACATTCAAGTCCCTACCGCCCATATCAATGCAATCATAACTGAGGAACTCTGATGCCTCTTTGGCAATGCTGCCTGAGGTAGACATTTGATATTACACTGAACCTGATTTCCAATTTTACACAGACCAAGGTTCGGTGCTTTCTTGGTCTGGAAGCATTTGACATGCTCTACTTCCATTGCACTTTCCCGTACCTACAGTGAGACTGCCATTTTTTATGGGTCTTCTTTGGTTTTGTTTTTTAGATACTCAAGCGACCACATTCTACCTCTGCCCTGTTTTTATTCTGAAGACTGGGCTATTGATTGGACCCCCCGCTCATGTATCAGCAAGGTTAGTTATTTCTACAATTTTTACATTGTTAGTGGATTCCAAAAAAAAACCAAGAGGTTACACTGAAAAGCTCTTTTTCTTTATTACCGTACAGGGTCATTGTAATGAACAATTATTGTGAATATGAACAATAAAGTCTATACCCTAAAGATGGTTCCATGAACCGAAAAGCGTTGGTCATTTATTGACACCTAAAAAGGGACTTCATTTGGAAGTTTATGATTGATTGGACCTATGGATTATAGTGCTGTGAAGTGATAAATTCATAGAGACTTGCAACCGATTTGCACAATACCAGTGGTTGAATACCACTATTTATGTTCCTAAGGTTTTGGGTACTGTATGTAACATTGATAAATATGTGCTCTATGTGCAAATAGAGGACACTGTGTGAATTTGATTTGTTTACTTCTCATAACTTGTTGGACTTGCAAGATTAAAATCCCAAAGTTATCTCTATAATCTAGGCTCTGATTTACCTGTACATTTAACATTGATGTTTTAAGTTTGATGTTTGTTGACATTGTTAAACTGCCTAATTACCAGTTGAGTTAAATATAGAAGTTAATGAGGTACCTCCGTACCTAAATAATCGACTTAACGGCGTAAAACCTTTGGTGAAAGAGTAATTTGTTTATAGGGATTACTTTCCCCTTGGAGTGCATTTGGGCTTGCTGGGTAGCAATACACAGCCCTGGTTTTGCTCGATCACTACATATTATCCCCACCAAAAATATCGCCGAATATATGGTCGTCTGGAACTGCCATAGGTGATAATTTTAGGGAGGATAATTTTTGGGGTTTTTGGGAGCTGTGGTTGTGAGGGTGTCCCCCGCTCCTTTAAAAATAATACAGGGTTGCAGAGGTGTCCCCTGCAGATTCCATGCCTCAATATCTCTGCAAAAATATGGTGATATTTTTGAATGACAATATATTTGTGGGGATATTAACATATGAAACCCATATAGTTAGATGTATTTCAATTCAGACATATTGAGTTTGAAATGTCTTACTTGCAAACAGGGATAGCCCACCCAAATCGTTTTTAAACCTTTTCAATGTCATTTATGCTGGCTAAGGTAAACACGTGTCAGCTGCAACTGACTTAGAAGTGTTGACTTAACCAAAAAGCGCTGTGATGTACAACATTAATTTTTTTCTCTGCAGATTGCACAAAGCATGAACACCTATGCAAGGGTTAGTTTATATTGTGTATTCCTCATGTACGCATCATTCTGTGAAAACATTTCTTTGTGCTTAATGCCAAAATGAGCTTGTGCCCAACAATCAATATCTGCTATTTTCTCATTTTATTATGAAACAGAGAACGCAGAATCCAAGAGTATAGCAGATATATTTGCTATTTTGATGACATTATTTGCACATTGTAGCTTCGAAAACTGTGTTTACCTTCTCTCACAGATCACAACCTTGAACTTGATAACAGTTAGTTAAATAATTCTCAATTTATATAATCAATGTAAACGTGAATGTTGATTTTCCACCATCTTGAAAATCTGACTGCAGAAAAGAAAACATGTTTATTCATGAATGTCAGTTATACAAAGCAGATGCTGATTGGCAGCAGCTATAATGTGTGGGGTGTACACGTTCAAATCAGAATTTCTAAAGAAAGAAATTACCACGTTATGCAATGGGGTACAGCTCTCACAGTGAGGTCTAACTGATATAGGACAGTTGATATAAGCCTACATTTGGACTGCACTGTTTCTTGGTGGTATTTCCAAGGTGGATGACATTTGAATAGTAGAAATGTTGGTAAATCCTGTGTTGTTGCCAAAGGACACACTTCACTGTGAAAAGTCTGCGAAGAACAGCTGATTGAAACTACTGATGAAATGAATTACACCTACTGGTGAGGATGGGCTGCCTAGGAAACAAGGATGTTCAGATATGTCTGAGGAGGTGGGATAATACCCTATATGATGAGCTAGTAAAACAGCAGTGATATATAAACTATAGCGGTATGCAGATGCCAGGTTCCTGAAGAAGCCAGATAGGAAGCAGAGTTTGGAGGGTCAATCTAGTTCACACGCTGCATTGCCTGGGTAAGAGAAATAAATCAGCTAATTCAATGCATGGGCATGGACGTAGTCCTATCCTTGGGTGTAGAATTGGTTCTTCACCAATTTATCCAAATTCTAATTTGCCATGCTTGCTTCAGTAAGTTGGTGGCAAAACTATTACAACGATGTGCTGCTTTGATAAGAAGAAGTAAACAGCTTTCAAATGCCTTTACCCTAAAACAGTATAATTGCTCATGGGCCTTCCCACATTCAGATTTTTTGACTGCAGCGGAGCAAATAAACCTACATTTCAGGTGGGGGAGGGCTAAGTGGTTATGGGAGGGGCCACTTCAGAAAATAGGCAGGGCAAACTTGGAGGCTCCGCCCCCACTGTTCTACACCCCCCATGGTCTGATGTAGGGACCAACTATCAAATAGTATATCTTTAAGTGCAATATGCAGACAGGCGATGGAAGTCTTTCTTGAAAGGAGCCGCTTTAAAGTTTTATTGCGTTTGTTCAAGTACATTTTTCTGAACAAACACATTAAAACTTTAACACTGCCAGTTTCGGGGAAAGACATCCCGCACCTCTATGCCAAAAAAAAGCAAGTACACACATCCAGGGGTGCTCCTAGGATAAAATGTAGGTGGAGGCTAACCCGTTAAATGTTGGAAGAGGCACTAACTTCAGAGACGGTGGAGGAGTGGCAAATATACTTGTGTAGGGGCATCTAACTTCATTACTCATTGTAATGAAACTATTCTAGTGCAGCTTCAATGTTATAATCAGTTAACTCTCTCTTTTAAGCCTGAAAACACCCACTTCTTGCAGATCATGAAGATCCTAGAAAGTGTGAAAATGGCAGATGGTGTGCAATGAAAGATTCAATATCCTAACATAACAGGACATAGGAGAGTGCGGGGCAGTACTCTGGACAGCCAAAGCAACTTCAGTGGCTGGGGGTAACAGGGGAGAAAATGTAATGTTGGTTCTGCCACGGTTAGTGCGCTCTACTAGAATCTCTGGTGCACTGACTGGCTGGTGAGGCTATGTCTACCTGTCAAATCAAGTGATACGAGACTAGGGCAGGGCCAGTGCAGCAGTAATGCAATTCTATGTGACAGTATTGGAGCCACTAGCAGAGGAGCACCAATTGTTGCAGTTGAAGTCAGGGTGAGATTACATTATTTGCCTGGGATCACACACTTACGCTAAACAGCAAATCAGGGATTTTAACCCACTCTGCAATTTGGGCACAGCACCTTCTTCCATGCTTTACTCTGAACAAATATTTTAATAAACACATTCCTCATTACGACCCTGGCGGAAAGTGACTGACCGGACCGCCACAGCGTAAATAGCGTTTCCGCCATTGCACGAAGGAGCAAAGTGCGGCCCATTCCGACCCATCGGGCACGAGCACCACGCCATGGCGGAAGTGCAAAGTCCGCAATGGCGGAAATGACCCCAAAACGGCCCACACCGCCGCCGTACGGCGCCCTAGGTGCAATACCGCCACCCCTCTTAGCGGTCACCGCAGTGTGCGCCTACCGGAAAGTACGGTGACCGGAAATATACGGAAACGGAAGCTAAAACATGGGCCCGGAACGGGAAACATCCCGCCGTACACCTATAAAACCACTAAAACCACACAACCACTAAAATCACTACCCTGAAACACACCCCAACCCGTCATCCACCCTAGCGAAACCAAGAAAAAATGGGAAAAGTAGCGAAGAAAGCGTGCGACCGCAAGCGGCAGGTCCACTTCTCCCGTGAGGAACTCACCATGCTAACAGAGACCCTCCAGGAGAATGCTGCCGTCGTCTTCTCCACGCAAATGACCAGAACGGCACTTGCAAACAAGAAGGCCATATGGGCTCTGGTGGCACAGCGGGTAAGTGCGGTGGGGACCGCACCCCGCAACCCACAGCAATGCCGCAAGCGATGGGACGACCTGCGGATACGCGTCCGCAGCATACTCTCTGCCAACCGCAACATTGCCACAGCCACCGGGGGAGGTCCTGAATCACCCATCAAGTTGACCCCCTGGGAAGAAATCTGTGCCTCCACCATCGGAATGGAGAGCATAGAGGGAGTCGGAGGGATGGAGAAAGGAGTGCAGACATCCGAAGATTCAGGTAGGTGGGCCAAATAAAACAATGCCAAATCCACACAGTCCATCCATGTGAAGTACCATGCGTCCACATAGTGCAACAGAAACACATGTCCAGGAGAACGTCCACACACATCGGCCTGATAGCGCACGTTAAAACCCACAATAAATACATAAATAATTAAAAACCCCTAAAACACGCACTACACGTGCAGCAGGCACACCCTAACTGCAGGCTGCCAAACAACTGCACCCTCACTCCACACACAAATGAAAGCACCTCCAAGGCCCCGACCCAAATCACCCTCAGGTACCACCCCAATGCATGTGATACAATGCCATTCCAATTCCCACAGACCCATCAATAACCCTCGCCCTCCTTTACTCCACCACAGGGTCCGATCCAAACGACGAGCTTCAGGACACCCCTACCAGCACACCTGCAAAGAGGGCCAAGACCAACGGCCAGAGACCCTCCACCTCAGCTGCACGCATCAAGACACGGCAGCAGCACAAATCAGGTGGCAGCACAGAGGAGGGAACATCAACAGGCACCCCAGCAGCCAGCATGCCCACACCACCACCACCACAGGTCCCCCCAATGGATGCCACAGAAGGCACTGCCTCTGGTGGCAGCAGCACCATAGGTGACACCCCATTGATGGCAGCATGCTCGGACACAGAAAACGGGGATGTCGAAGTCAGATCCATCCATGACCTGTCCCAATCCCCCTGTCTGTCCCATCCCGTACAACATGAGGATACCACGCAGGGGCACCCACAAGACGACGACTGGCCATCCCCCACAAGCCCTGTGGCAAGGCAACATGAGGACAACAGCCCCTCTGTGACACCCCCGCAAATGGCCATGGCCCAGCAGAGGCAACAGTCCCTCGACCAGTTAATGGTGCAACAGCAGCAACTGGCCACGCTCCTCAAGGACCATGCCGATGAATGTGGGGGCACTAAGGCAGACATAGAAACATCAACTGAGACACTTAGGGCAGAAATGGAGAGAGGTACAGAGACGCTAAGGGCACAAATGGAGAGTAGCACCGAGAGCCTGAGAGTCCAAATGGAGAGTAGCACCGAGAGCCTGAGAGTCCAAATGGAGAGAAGCACCGAGAGCCTGAGGGGGGAACTGCATGCGACGTCCAAAGACGTATGTGCCGAACTTGCCGCAGTGCGCCGTGTGCTCACTGAGCTCTTGCAAACCCTTAGGGACATGCATGGACGTGAGCAGGCAGACACATCATCCGTTGCAAGTTCCGTCCAGGGCAGCCCCCAACGTAGATCTGGGAGGAACCTGCGCTCCACAGGCAGGGGTGCCCCTGATGCCCGCAGAGGGGGCTTGCAATAGCGACAGCCCACTGACAATGAGCATCTTTGGACACTGGTGTTCGGGGGGGAGGTAGGAGGGTGGAGGGGGTGTGTTGGGCTCACTTGGGTGGCGGGTCGATAGGGTGTTCAACATGATATCACATATGCCATAAACAGTGCACGATCAACCAATGAGATGTGTGGACATTGATCTTTGTGTACTAGGCCATCAGAGGCGTACAGTCCATATTGTGCATGTCCCAGACACACACAGTGCCACGAGTCCCGTGTCCATGTATCAGCCACCAGGCGTGAGTGCTAGAAGCATGCATCAATGAGATGCTGACGAATGTCACGGGCCTCCGGTGCCTCGCAGACTCCATGAGGTGCTGCCACATCCCCACCCTCATCATGACCATCATCAGGTGCTTGCAGTTCTGCGTCAGGGGGCATGGGCACATTTCTACGTACGCACATGTTGTGGAGCATGACACATGCCATGACCATCTTTGCAACCTTCTCATGGCGGTACAGGAGTGCCCCGCCAGACCTGCTGAGGCAGCGGAAACGAGTCTTCAGTAGGCCGAATGCCTGTTCAATGACTACACGGGTACGTGAGTGGACATGGTTGTAGTCCTCCTCATGCTGGTCCCGTGGGTTCCGGACTGGTGTGAGGAGCCATCTCTTCAGTGGATATCCAGCATCACCTGTATGTGGACGAGAAACGTATGATGTGGAATGCCATTGCTACGTACGCACACCCCCCCCCCTTCCTGCCAGGTCATTGCCAAATCACATACCCCACATCATCATGCATGAAATGAGACTCACCGAGTAGCCAGGATCTGTTCCCTGCGTGTCGCTCCATGTAGCGTGGTATTGTAGAGTTCCTCAAGACCATAGAATCATGGGTTGATCCAGGGAATCTGGCACAACAATGTGTAATGATCCTGTTGGAGTCACACACCATTTGTACATTCAGGGAATGAAATTGTTTTCGGTTGCGGTACTGGGCCTCCATGGCATGTGGGACGACCAATTCCACATGGGTGCAGTCGATGGCACCAATGCAACCCGGTATGCCGGCAAGTGCATGGAATCCCACTTTGTGTTGGTAATTTCCTGCTCCGAGCGTGGTAGAGAGATGTAGTCGTCTGCGTGCTGCAGGAGGGCATCGAGCACTTGAAATAGTGTCCGTGAGAACAGTGGCTGAGAAATGCCATGCAACTGTCCGACTGTGTGCTGGTAGGTGCCTGTGGCCAGGAAGTGGAGTACAGACACCACCTTCAGTAGGGGTGGGATGGCGGTTGGGCTATCTATCATGCTGACAAGGTCAGCCTGTGTCATGTCCACAATGGCGGCTATGGTGTCCCGGTCCAGGCGGTAGAGGGTGTGGATCTGCTCATCAGTGAGGTTGAACGGATGTGCTCGGAGGCGTGGGATTGCGGGCTGCCTGCGTGGTGGTAGTGGCTGTGCTGGCGGCCCTTGCTGGCCCTGCCTTGGCCTCCTCCTCCTCCTGCGTCTCCTCCGTGCGGCCGGTTGTAGTTGGTGTTCGTCTTCTTCTTGGAGTTGGAGTACTTGCAGTGCTATCAGGTCCCCCAGGGCCAACATCGCGAGTCCTGCCGGTAGCATTTCGGTGTGGTTGTGGGAGGAGACTGGCTGTGCAATTTATGTGTTTTCAGGCTGTATGGCCTCCACCTGTGGTGATTAATTCCACCTGTGCAAACTGCTCTCCCCTTTGGCCGAGCACGTCCCGCGCACAACGCTGCAATTCGGGGAATGGCATCTTGCTATTGCAATCATGTATTTGTACCCGATGGCCGTGTGAGATTGGTTGATATGTTCATTCTGCTGTGGTCCCATTGTTTCACATACTATCTGTGCAGTCGCGAACAGACTTGTGAAGGGTCAGTGGAACGTAGTACTCGAGTAACGGTGGGCCCTCATGCATCACTGTACCGAGTTGCAACGACGGGCGGGGCGTCCCATTTGTGGGTGAAGGCAGTTGCCATTTTCACACACAGCCGCACTCGATGGAATAATTAGTGATTTCAAACGGCCACAGATGCCTCTTCGACGTGATGTTGCAAATGAGGAATTCGAAGGGCGGCGCTTTCGGTTTTCAGCTAGCGGCGAGGAAATGCCCACAGGTCTGACTGCAAATATAACGTACTATTGTTCAATGTCCTTGAGACAGGGGCCATGGCGAGGATGCAATGATTGATATGAATAGTTTGGGATGCGCATTAGCGACGTGGGCGATGAGGCCGGACGTTCCCAAATACATGTTACTTCACTACACTGGAATTACGGGCTGGGGCACTGTGGATTTTGCAGGCTGCATAACGCACAGACTCAATGGATATTTCTAATGTTATGTGAGTAAATATTCAGGCGTTTTAATCCCGGGATGAGGGAATGATGAATGGATGCATGGGCAGGTGATTTGATACAGAGTTTGCCATGTACAGGGCTTCTTGGGATCTATCCGCCTCCCCTACGCTATGTGATGCAGGGCTGCCATAGTGGGACCATCGTCTATCTGGCCTTGTTGAGCCCTCCCTGTCTCGACGCGCCCTCAGACACTTGTGTCCATGCACGTTAACATTCCCATCTGATGGATTCTGTTTTGACAGACGCATGCACAGGTACACTCGTTTGTGATGGTGTTTGCACCTCGATATAGATGGTTATGAGTCGCAAGTGGTTTTGGGGTGGTGATGATCCTTTGGAGTGGGCTAGCATGCATATGGCTGTGGATTTAGTGTGATCATTGAAGTGAGTTGTTCGAATGTAGTTCTGATGGCCATTCTGTTCTTTTTCTTTACTTTTGGTTGACAGGTATCTCCTCCCCTTTTGCCACTGCCATCTGTATGCCACTCCTGCAGATGGGTTTTACTCCCGACACCTGCTGCTTCGTGTTAATCAGTGGAGCAGCATTACGATCTTATGGGACGATCGCCAATGGGCCACATGCCCTTACGCAGTACTGGTGGCTCGGAGCAACATTTCGGCCTTTCAGCTGGACTAGTGCCTCCCCATTGGGACGGCCCTGCGGTTCTGTGCGCTTCCATGTTGCCTTTTCGTACGTGAATGTGGCTCTGTGTACCATGAGGGAACAGGGCGTCACACAAGTAGTGGCTGGTCATTTCTTGCGGATGCAGCCCACAATGGTGAAAAGTGTTTTGGAGTTCATGGCCTGATGGCTGTATGGGCTTGGTGATTTTGATGTGCATTAAATTTCTATTCTGATTTGGCCCGTGTAGCGTTTTTCTTTGCAAGTGATGTGGCATATGCCTATTTGGGGGGCGATGTATTGTGAGGAGATCTGCATTGGGTTCCAGCTTCGGAGTTTAGTTGCGTGGTACTGTACTGGGCGCGTTTGCCTACGAAGCCCGTGAGGTCAGGGATGGGGGCTGCCAATATGACAGTTTGAATGTTGTCATGCTCAGGGGCGGGGGATTGGGTTTTGTGTAACAGATGCCGGTCAGCCAGGTGGACTGGTGGAATGATGTGATTCTCGGAATATTGCTGGTCACAGGTGCCTGTGTTTGCGTGCGTTTCTTGGTGGGGGACTGTGGTCATGTCCATTGGGATGGCTTCTGTATTCGTGCCATCTGTGCCCTGCAGCTCCCATTGGCCCCTGTTGTGTTTCTTTTGTTCGTTGGCATGCATGGGTGACTTGTACATTTCAATGGTTGCATTGTGACTTCATTGCACCTACGGGGAGTTGTACTTTGTGGGCAGGGAGCGGTGTACAGGCACTCAGTGGGGCCGTTTACGGTTGATTCGCGATGCCGTACTTCTCACCATGGCGGAATGGTACATTCCGCCATGCTTGATGGCGTTAGGTACATGTCCGCTAGGGTCGGAATTGGCGTACCCTTGCGCCATGGTGGTGTTTGCGGTTTGGCATGGCGCGCGCGCGCGTACTTGGTGCAGTTAGCGTTGGCGTTCACTACGGTGTCGCTAATGGCTTCGTACTTTGCGGTGACGGGTCATAGTCGCACCGAGCGCTATTCGATGGCGGTATTGCATTTCCGCCATCGTTTTCCGAATTCCGCAAGGGTCGTAATGAGGGCCATTGTATAGTAAAGCATCATGACAACATGTAAATCCTTACTGCAGCATAATGGGCCAAAATAATATTGGTGTACCTTTATTTTCCACATCCTGAATTGAAAATGTAAAAGGAAAAATATCTATTTACCCACTTTATTTTCAGTGCTTTAAGACACACAATGAAATAAGTTGTGTCATAAACTCACTTAGGTTTGGAGATTCCTCACAAACCTCCAGCTTGTTGTTATGTATGGTTTTAAGAACATTCAACGAAGGACATCAAAGCAAACTTTACTTTTTAGAATATCAAGACGTTATGGGTATGAACACATTTTCAAAGGGTACTTTATTGTGTTGCTCACTTTAACTGTCACAGGGCCTCATTACGCGGTGGGCGGTAAGGGATTACCGGCACCATTAAGGGCACCGGTGCCGGTAATCCCTTACCGCCCTACTATGAGTTCCCTTTGCGGGTCCTTCCTTAACGCCTGGTTTTACCAGGCATTAAGGATGGGACCCGCAAGGGGATACCGGGGTCAATAACGGTACCGCAATTTGCGGTACCATTATTGCCGCCTTCCCCTTTCCCATTGAGCCCTACGGGGGCTCAAATGGGAATGGGGAATGGCTGTGGTGAAAGGGGAATTACCGGTCCCGCCGACCTCGGAATGGACCGGTAATTACTCCATCCACCAGACTGGAGTCGGAACGATTTTTGAGGCAGCCATGGCGCTAATTGTGCCATGGCTACCTCCAACCTCGTAATGAGGCCCACAGATTTGCAGGGTGACTGGTGGTCTTTCAGTTGGAAATTCATCATCATGCATAAGAAAGGCTCTGCTGCCGATGACAAAAGAAAGTTGTTGATGAGGAGTTCATTACGGCACTGGCTGCAGAGGCAGGGATGCAGTCTGTGTGTCTTCGGGAGCCCTGTGACTGTGGGAAACAGGCAGTGCTTGATTATCCAAGCCCAACAGATCGTAGATTTGCCCCAGAAGACACAAAATGCGCCCAGAAGCATGTTCCTGATCCTCTGAACTGTTGAAGGGCACGGAAGTCCCACCCCTCAGCTAACATTTCGGGGGGGTCTCCAGCCCGGTCGTCAGCTCAACGATGTTGCACGCCTGTTTTGACTGTTGTGCTGTTTGGGAGCGGAAATATGCCATTTCTACCTATTTTTGCACCATATAGTTTACTTTTCCATGGTTACACCAGAAACAGTCACCATGATGTATTTTTGGTAGGTTACCATGTAAACTATCTATGTGCTTGTGAAACACTACGTTTATCGTGATACTGGATTTAACATGAGCCTATGCTGCCCCTCATAGTCCTTTGGCCAGGATGGGTGAACAGAGGAGAGGAATCCTTGCTCAGGGATTTAAAAAATGTTTTACCTATAATAGATTGATACATGGATTTTGCTTCTATGGTGTTCTTAGTTTACTGCTGTTAAAAGTGATGGACTTTTGACAGATTTCTATAACCCTTTTCATCTAATGTGTTTTACAGACATTGGGCCTCATTATGACATTGGCCGTAGCTGTGCCTGTAATACAGTCACGACTGCCACTGGTGCAATTATTTTTCCAGCCCCAGTGAATGGGCAATTACCGGGTCATTACAGCCCTTCCGAACCCAGTAATTTCTCATTTTCGGGCACCGGAAAAAATATGCTCCCCATTCCCATTCAGCCCCATGGGGGTGAATAGGAATGGGGAGGTCGGATACACCGGCACAATTTATAACGGTGCCGGTGCATCCGGCATGCTGTGCTCACGGGTGACTTTCTGCCCGCCAGGCCCGACATGGCGGCCAGAAAGGCAAACGCGAGCACAACTCATGTTTGCCGCTCCGGGATCTACGGTACCGGCATGCTTACCTGTACCATAGTTCCCGGTCCAGCAAACTTATAATGCGGCCCATTGGCACACATACACCCAGTCATCTACTTGCTCACCTATTCTCACAGCACCACACTTGTATGATTGTACTGTGCCACAATGGCTATGCACACATTGCTGGTTGTTTGTAGGTTGCTTTAACGTTTTAGAAGTGAGTAGGAGAAGGGTAGGATGGTAGAACTCTTGTCAGCTGCTTCTTTGCCATTATGGTAAACAGCATATTGTTGGACTATGCTATTTCTAATGCTCACATATTATATTTTCAAGAAAATAAATATGCATCAATGCTAAATGAGACACTGGGAGCATTCTTAAGGTGTTTCTGTTTATACGTATAAAAGACTCTATATTACAAAAGAAAATACTAAATACGTATATTCTAGTGGAAGACCAACAACAGTATTGCTGTCCAACAGTAAGTGTGTCAAGTGCTTATGGGTAGTGATTTCTCAGAGATCCAAATCTCTCCAAAGCCTTGACTCATAGAGCACTAAGCACTAAGGTCCTGTTAAACGGGATATCATTTTATGCCTCCTTTATTGTGTATATTGGCCTAAGCCCAGTCGCTCTGTGAAGAAATCCGCTTTGCAAGGTTCCGACCTTAGATTAACCTAGCCGCCATTTTGCGAACATCCGCCATTTTGATTTCCACCTCAAAGTCACTCTGTATTCTAAAATGGTGGACAGTGTTCTCCTGCTCGTAACCTTAGCCGTCCTGACCTTTACACAGGTTAATGCCTAAACTGCCTGTAGGCTAAATGTTTGGGTCTTGTAATAAGACCATGTCCTATGTTTGACCTGAAGATCAAAGGATTACTTGCGCCAAGTCTGATCCGCGGGCATACATTGAATACAATGTTGTTTAAATACTGAATGTCAGCACTTGTTGAACTGCATTGTATAAAACATGTACCAAGGAAGGCTTAATGTCAAATTCTATGATACACTGTTGCCATTGTGACTTTTTGTTTTATAAACTAGACGTAATCCACATGCATATAGTTGGACTAACTAGAGGCAAAGTCGGCACAAACCCTAGTCTGAGAATAATTAACTTGCAGAGGGGCTGGACATTGCGATTGAGAATTGTATAAAACGTGAGAATATGTAGATGTCCAGTACCTCTCACTTCTCACACCGAAAGGGCTGCTATCCGTTGTGATGTACTGAGGGGCAGATAGCTATCTGATACTTTGTTTCTTTGTAAACTGTACAGTTATTTGAATAAAGATCTGGGAATCTTTATAAGCCTGTGTTTGGTGTATTTCCTTTTGTGGTACTCAGCCTCGATATTTCTCTTTTGCTTTTACAGATGGCGCCCGAATAGGGACCCTCAAGAATGATGCCAGCTCGTTGAAGGTTGACGCGGCTATCGGACCAGGATCGGACGGTGTAAAAAGGGGGCCCCTTTCTTGGATGAGATGCGACACCTCAGCAGCACTGCATGACCCGTTGCATGGACGGGGAGCCCGCAGTCCGACTCCGCATCTTGACGAGGGTCCATATATCGAGGCGGGCAGATTTGCCGAAATCACCAACCACGAGGCACCTTAGTTAGAAAAATTTGTATTCCGATCGGACCTCCTTAGGATTTGATCAGGTGAGTCGTGACCCGATTCTTAAGTATCCTGATCATTTGTTTTGGCGCATTACACTTGCAAGTGCAATTATTGACCAGGTAACACCAGTATTCTGATATGCCTGGGAAATTGTCTGCCTGTTTCAGGGCGTTATTCCGCAGTGACAATCTTTGGAATTTGGCCGACCGGCACCAATGGAGGGGTCACCGCCGTGTACTATCTACTGTAAGAACAGCATTGGTAGCATAGTATTTAACGATATTTGGCATAGATAAACTAGACATGCTTCCGAACTTCAGTGGCCAATTAATGGTAGTTTTGAAATCCCTCGTATTGAATACTTAGAATCTATATTATTGAAGAAAAAGGCTAGACCTGCAGCATTCGATGTATTACAAAATTGGAAGAAAGAAGCTATGCAGCAGCTTAAGAGTAGAGAAAAGCACACGCGCCGTCATATGACGAACGCCGAAAAAACGTTGTTATATGATCAGAGTGAACAGTCAGAGTCAGTTAGGAATATGGATATTGCTTTTTCACTTTCTCACTTGGTATCCCGAAAATGTATCCTTCTAAAGACTTTCATGGATCTGATGAACTTATCAATAAACTGTTAAATGAACAAAGGCCTGGTGCCACTGCGCCACCTCCGTATGTTCCTCTTCCTGCTGTTATTCCTCCTATCGTTGTTCCTCCTGCTCCTCCTATTGCTCCTCTTAATGTTCCTCTTCCTCCCGTTGTTCCTCCTCTTGTCGCTGCTCCTCCACCTGCTCCTCCAACTTTGCCTACTGTTACGGGTCCGGTGGGCTTGCCTGCCACACCAGCGATAGTACATCTGTATCCGGATGTACAAAATGTGCCTACTCTCCCTCTTCCAAGTGGTTCTACACCGTTTGTAGTAGATCAGGGAGCGGGATCGAGGGATGTAACTCGTAATACTGTATCTTCAGAGAAAAAGCGTGCGTTAACTGCGTGGGATAAGCACTGCAAGGAGAAGGGTGACCAAGCTGATATTCTTGCCACACTATATGATTTAGACAATTTTCCTGAGAAAAACGTTTTTATTGAGGGATTAGGAATTCATTTATGTGTAATGTGGAACAGAGTAAGTTATACAGATCTCCCACAAGGGTTAAGGGATCTGAAAACTTTAGCGTTTTCTAGAGATACTGCGGAGCAGGTACAAGAGCATGTTGAGAGGGTTTTTGGTTATAGAAAGGAATTGGAAGGGCTAAAGAATGAAGATGTAGGTGGTGATAGCTTGTATCTGAGATCCACCTAATCGCATCTTTCGTACAAATTCGTGTTCACTAACTTATCGATTTTTGACAAGGAGAAAAACGTTCTGTTATGTTCGTACAGAAACGGTTTTCTCCTTGTCGAAAATCGATAACTGAGGAAACACGAATTTGTACGAAAGATGAGATTAGGTGGATCTCAGATACATCTTTAACTCCCGTTGAAGTTATGTTCGTACAGAAATGGTTTTCTCCTTGTCGAAAATCGATAACTGAGGAAACACGAATTTGTACGAAAGATGCGATTAGGTGGATCTCAGATACATCGATAACTCCTGTTGAAGTGTATGACACGTATAGTCAGTATACCCCAGGAGGAAAGTGATACAGGTAATGGTAGAGTACCTACAGGATGAGTGCGTAAAAAGAAAGATTTGTTGTCCCGCAGAGCTATTGAGTATTTATAAGAGGGCTTTTTTGTTTGACACTTCTTCAGCTGCTTTAGCGCTCGATTTACCTCTGTTGCTTATTAAGAGTTCGGAGCTACCTACTTCTCAGTTGCCAATGAGAGAGGTCCCTCCGACATTTCTCCCAAAAGAAGAGATTCCAGCTAATGCTGCAGCAGGTACTGCTGCTCAAGAAATTCCTGCACATTATGTGTCGCAGTTCGTTCACGTCCCGTTCTTGAGACAGGAAGTGAACACCATTAAACAGTCTATTCCTGATATTAGAAAGAATCCGACAGGGTTCTACAAAGAAATAGAGTCTGTTTTACAATCCTCAGTATTCACCTTAAGTGATATTGATCTGTTGTTTCCCGTACTCCTGCCTGTTGATTTGTGGAAACAGATTAGGACTATAGATGATGTACCAGTGTTAGGAGATTCATGGGATACTATGACTAGACTCAATAGAGAGAGACCAGCTGGTGAGAGACCATCACAGGTAATACTAACTTTACCTGATAGAATAGTTACAAAATTGAACACTATAATTCCTGAAAGAAGGATTATTTGGGACAAGCTTACAGCCTGTGTCCAAGGGAAATCTGAGGATGCTACCGAGTTCTTCAACCGGTTCGAACAAGTATTTTCAGATTACAGTGGGCAAGACTTAAGCACAGAGTCTGGGAAAAGCGAAGACTCTGTCAGAAGTACTGCACATGGCTCAGTACTACGAGAATCTTGTCAATAACGAAAAGGAAAGAGTTGAAAAGAGAAAAGGTGACTTAAAGACAAAAGTACTATTGCAGCAAATTGTTAGAGGCCCTAGAGGGGGTAATTCGCAATTTAGAGGTCAGTACGTTCCACAAGGAAATGCACCCTTGAGTCCTGTAAACATTAACCAGTGTGCTTATTCCAGACAAGAGGGTCATTGGCGTGCACAATGCCTGATCCTCCAGCAGAGGTCAAATAACACATTTGGGAATATGGGTAGATGATCCAGAGGCTGCCCAGGGGTAGGGGGTCCTGGTAGAGGTCAGTTTTCACAAGATTCAGAGCAACCTTTTTCGCAGGCCAATCAGGCATCGAGTGTGGATAATAGAAACATTTTTGACCATCCTTCTGCTGCTTACCTCTCTGAAGAACTTCCTTTCAATGACATTCTGTTTCGCTAGGATTGCCCAAAGCAGGGTTTGGAACCAACACCTATTCCCGTTAATCAGAAAGGTCCCTACGTTAAAATGGTGGTGGGAAATAGGAACATCAGTTTTTGATAGATAATGGGGCACAGAAGTGTTCCATTGACCATTCACGGGTTCCAAACATTCCACTGTCAGGGCAAACCAATGTTTCTGAAGGGTTTTCTGGCACACCAGTCATCTGTCTGGTTTCTTCACCGGTACCTATTTCTTTGGGTCCATTTACGGACCACTGTCCATTCCTTTTGACCACAAATTGTGGAGACAATTTGTTGGGGTTGAATCTGTTGAAGGAATTAAATGTGGTAATTCATTGTTCTTCTGATGGAATGCATTTAACGATTTCACCACAGCAACTTTCTGTTTCTCAATTCTTGACCAGACCATTGCCGCCGGAATTTAGAGATGTTCTGGAGTGTTTGTGGGCGATTGAAGACAATGATGTCGGTGTTTTGCAAATTGAGCCCGTTAAGATTGTTTTGAAACATGGAGTGAAGTTGCCACGTATTCCCCAGTATAAGATCTCGGTCGATGGTGAGCAAGCTTTGAAATGCATCGTCTTGATTTTGTGCATCGAGGGGTGATCAAGGAAATTGCAGGTAGTTTGTGCAATAGTCCGATTTTGCCCATGTACAAAAAAGGCGATAATGCAATTCCCTTCCGATTTATTATTGATCTACGTGCCATTAATAAGATTGTTGCTCCACAATTTCCTATTGTGCCTGATGTGACAACAATATTGACCATGATCCCGGCTTCAGCTACTTACTTTAGTGTTGTGGATCTAAAGAATGCCTTCTTTAGTATCCCTATACATAAGGACAGCAGATACTTGTTCGCGTTCACCTTAGGGGGACGCTCGTTTACTTTTACCCGTGCACCGCAAGGTTAATCGGAAAGTCCTAGCATCTATAGTAGGGCTTTGAAAGAGAAGCTTGATACCATTGAGTTGCCCTCTACTTGTACACTGCTTCAATATGCTGACGACTTGCTTTTAGCTGCTGACTCAGAGAGCGCTTGTAAGGAGGGCACTGTGTTGTTGCTTATTCATCTAGCTCAACATGGACACAAAGCCTCGCCTAAAAAATGTCAATATTGTCGACAGGAGGTCACCTATTTAGGCTATCTCCTGTCAATGTAGGGAAGAAGGTTGACGCCTGAACGGATAATAATAATTTCTAGCATGTCTGTCCCAAATACACAGAAGGAAGTTAGAGCCTTGATGGCTATGGCTTCTTACTGTAGGCAGTGGATACCGAATTTCTCTTTAGTGATTAAACCAATGCTGGCTTTGACGAAGAAGGGCATTTCTTCGCCATTACCATGGAACTTGGAACACCAGCAATCATTTGATCTGGTCAAGACTGCATTGTGCTTGGCACCAGTTTTGGGCACACCAAACTATGAAAAGGCCTTCGTGTTGTATGTGCATGAATGTGATGGATGTGCTTTGGCTGTATTAATGCAGGAACATGGAGGGAAGAATAGGCCTTGGGCTCCTTTTTTGCCGCCCTTGATCCTGTAGCATGCACTTTGCCAAGATGTTTGAGAGCTGTCGCTGCTGCTGTGGCGTCCGTTAAACAGAGCGAAGGAATGGTCCTAGGCAATGCTCTAACCCTGATGGTACCTCACTCTGTAGATATTCTATTAAACAGAAGACAAACGCAACACCTCACCACCGCACGATTAACGAGATACAAAATGATCTTGTTTGCACCGCACATCACTATTAAGAGGTGTTGTGTCCTTAATCCGGCTGAACTTCTACCTTTCCCGCAAGGTACTGCTTGCAGTGACGAAGAGTCACATGACTGCCTTTAAGCCACAGAACAAGAGACTAAAGGCAGAATTAACCTAAAGGACACTCCTTTGAATAATCCGCTGGGGGAGCTGTTTTGTGACGGCTCCTGTTTGAAACTCCCGGACGGTACATCCACAGCTGCTATGCAATCACCACACTGAGCACGGTCATGGAGACAAAAAGAATCACGCATAACTCTGCGCAGGCCGCAGAGATTATAGCATTGACCCGAGCTTGTGAACTTTTTAAAGGGCTTACAGTAAATATATATACTGATAGTCAGTATGCCTTTGGGGTGGTTCACAACTTCGGCAGACTTTGGGCAGAAAGAGGTTTCTTGACTTCACATGGTACTAAAATCCAACATGGCTCTGTGATAGTACGGTTACTCTCAGCACTTGCACACGCTACTCAGCTAGCTATCATGAAATGCGCAGTGCATCAGAAGGTCATAGACAATGTAAGAAAAGGTAATGCTTTCGCTGACCAGATAGCCCAACAGACTGCCACTGATCCCTCTTCAGAAATGTATACTTCAAGGGAAGCCACAAATGCCTGTACTTTGGATGAGGGTATTGATTCCATAAGGAATATTCAAGCCGATGCCACGTTAGAAGAATCTAAGAAATGGGCTGAGGGTTTGGGAAAACTGGATGATGATGGGTGCTGGGTGGACAAAGTTGAAGGGAAATGACTATTGCCTGACACATATGTTATGATGATGGTTGTTATGGCTCATGGTCCGACCCATATTTGTGCTCGTAAGGTCACTAAAATGTTGCAAAATGTGTGGGTTAATGATAAGATCCCTAAAGTAGCTGAATGATTTGTTCAGGGATGTATGATTTCTTTGCAGCACAATGTGGGAAAGAGCACACAACTCCTAGGGGTAGTTTTGGTCCACCTTCTGTTCCCTTTGAGGTGATTCATTTTGACTTTATAGAAATGGAGCGTTGCCATCATTTTAAGTACGTATTAGTTGTCATCTGTGTCTTTAGCAAATGGGTTGAAGCTTTTCCCGTCAAAGATGCCACAGCCATGACCACGGCAAAGACCATGCTAAAGGAATATTTTCCAAGATTTGGTTTGCCAAGAGTCATCTGGTCAGACAATGGTCCACATTTTATCGCTGCTGTAATTCTGCAGATATGCGCGGGATTACAGATCGATAAACGATTCCATTCAGCCAGACACGCACAGAGTGCTGGACTAGTAGAAAGACACAACAGCATCATCAAAAACAAGCTTGCTAAAACGTGTGCCGGCACCAAACTAAAATGGCCGGACGCCTTACCGATCGTATTATTGTCCATGAGGACGACCCCTCAAACTAAGACTGGGCTCTCTCCCTTTGAGGTGGTCATGGGTAGGCCAGCTAACATTTGGAATGTCCCCAGGCCCCGTTCTTTGCACGAGGTCGATAATGTACTTCTTTCTGACTATTGTGGCCAATTAACTAAAAATCTGTATTTGATTTATCACCAGGTGCGAGAGGCTTTACCTGTGAAATATGAGGGCCCCGGCCACAGCATACGGCCAGGTGACTGGGTTCTTACAAAAGCATTCGAGTGATCCACTTGCCTCGCATCTCATTGGCGGGGCCCACATCAGGTCCTTCTGGTCACACAGACGGCGGTGCGGGTAACAGGAAAGAAGAATTGGATCCATGCGTCACATATCAAAAGGATTCCCCACCCTGCGCCACACACTACAGAAGACACAGAACCCCCCACCAGTACTGCAACCAACGATCACGAATCAGTAAACAGCATCGAGAGTGCTTCAGAGACTCTCCCTGTGCCTGTGAGGCCTAGGGAAACAGCCATTTCACCTCCACACTCTCCAATAACTTCATCTTTTGAATTTGTTCCAGATCTTGCATCAGATCCTGTTTTGGATTCGTCACTTCCAACGGGAAGTGACGACACATTGTTCACAGATCATTCAGTACCAGGGATCACAAGGTACAATCTGCATCTGAGGAAATAGACCTATTGCACGGTTTGGCTGTGCCTTCGAAGAAAAGTCATCAAGGGCTTGCCTTTTGGGCCGATCATTTGTGTAGAAGGGGATTCTGTTCGCTAGGGTTTGTGAAAGGACTAAGAAGACTCTCTGCATGGAGGTCGCCAGCAAAAAAAACATTGGTGTAAATCGTTTGAAGAACAATGCCTGCAACCGCTCCCACTTGTATGGAAAAGATAAGAGACTGTGTGGCTAGCTACGGAAATGAACATTCAAATGCGTGGACCCCGAAAACATATTGTTGCTTAGTGATAATGTTGATTGGTTTTACAATAGTGATTGCCTTAGGATTTTGGTATCTGGAAGAAGTACATCCACTCGAAAATGTGTTACCCACTGAAAATGTACCCACTGTTCCTACTCCTTTTGTACATCTGCATACTTTATCTCCAAGAGACTCTCAGCACAGACAGAGTTATCACAACAACACTCTATTGCTCATTATGAACGCTACACATACCATTCTTAATAGGTCTAACTGTTGGGTTTGTTCGCATTTACCACAACACGGGGATAAGGGGCTGGGTTGGTATATTCATCCTTTACCTTTGACAACTGCTTGCTATGCTTCTCTTAGAGCACTATTCTTTGGCCGATGGAATGATAACATCTCAGGGAACTCTGATGGGACGAACTTGAACGATTTTGAAAGATGTGTTCTGACGCCCCTGGGATGCTCACTTTTTGCAAATAGGAGCAAGCCAAATGTTGCTTCTATTAGAACTTCTGACAGACTGTCCCGTCCTTTCCAATCTTTGATTTCTTTCAAGATGGCTCCTTTAGTCAAAAGGGATGCCACACCACCTTCTAATATTGTCAACCACAGTCCCGATTCAGTTTCTTTCTGCATACAGCGGAATGGTACACAGTCAATGGGTGATTTTAAAGGTTGCGCCAATGTTGCGAATTTCACTAGTGAGAACAGACCTTTGTATGTGGGCGAACCTGTCTACTTTGTTTGCGGTAATGTAGCATTTCCATGGTTACCCAAGGATTGGCAGGGAACTTGTTATTTAGGGATTCTGTTACCCGGGGTATTCATTGCTAGCACTATAGAAATTTCAAAGGCTCGTCCATGGCGGGACGAGAATGGCGATACTTCGGCACAAGTTCTGGGCAATGTAGCTAAATCCTTTGTGCCACTTTGGGGGCAAATACTGAATTCAGAAGACATCAGGAGACTAGCCAGAGTACTGGGGAGGACCATCAACCGGACCATTGACACACTCTATAATATGACGTTAGAACAGAAAGCAATAAGGTTAGTGGCACTTCAGAACCGGGTGGCATTAGATGTCATCCTGGCTGAACGTGGTGGGGTATGTAAATTAGTGGTGTCCGCTTGCTGCGTTTCGTTCCACATTCCTCCCCAACAATCTTTAGGGCGATCCAAAATCTGCACGTCCTTAGTTCAGAAGTGCATGTTCCCGAGGGAAACTGGAAACTCAGCGCTTGGTTCTGGTTCTGGGTTCTGGGAACTCCTACGATCTTGGGTATGGAAGTTACTCTCGGTCTTGATGATTATTTTAGGTATTCTGTTGTTTCTTTGCTGCTGTATACAATGTGTTCCTGGTATATGTTCGATGTTAGGAGGATGTTGTGCACAAGCGATGGGTTAATTAGGGCACAAAGTATACGCCCAGAGAAGATCTCCAATTAATTTGTGCTGAAAGAAATCTTAGTATCCGAACTCATGGCAATTTATATTTCCGATTCAGGATATATGGACATTGACACGTGGAGTTACTCGTAAAGTGACTAGAAGTAGTTTAGCGCTTGGCTTAGGCTAAAGGAGGGTTTGTTAAACGGGATATCATATTATGCCTCCTTTATTGTATATATTGGCCTATGCCCAGTCGCTCTGTGAAGAAATCTGATCGTCGATTTGCCCCGGGAGACACAAAATGCGCCCAGAAGCATGTTCCTGATCCTCTGAACTGTTGAAGGGCACGGAAGCCCCACCCCTCAGCTAACATTTCGGGCGGGGGGTCTTCAGCGTTTTTACTGTTGTGGTGTTTGGGAGTGGAAATATGCCATTTCTACCTATATTTGCAGCATATAGTTTACTTTTCCATGGTTACACCAGAAACAGTCACCATGATGTATTTTTGGTAGGTTACCATGTAAACTATCTATGTGCTTGTGAAACACTACGTTTATCGTGATACTGGATTTAACATGAGCCTATGCTGCCCCTCATAGTCTTTTGGCCAGGAAGGGTGAACAGAGGAGAGGAATCCTTGCTCATGGATTTAAAAAATGTTTTTCCTATAATAGTTTGATACATGGATTTAGCTTCTATGTTCTTCTTAGTTTACTGCTGTTAAAAGCGATGGACTTTTGACAGATTTGTATAACCCTTTTCATCTAATGAGTTTTACAGACATTGGGCCTCATTATGACATTGGCCATAGCCGTGCCTGTAATACAGTCACAGCTGCCGCCGGTGTAATTTTTTCAATTATTGGGTCATTACAGCCCTGCCGGACCCAGTAATTTATCATTTGTGGGTACCAGAAAAAAAGATGCTCCCCATTCCCATTCGGCCCCATAGGGGTGAATGGGAATGGGGAGGTCGGATACACCGGCACAATTTATAACGGTGCCGGTGCATCCGGCATGCTGTGCTCATGGGTGACTTTCTGCCCGCCAGGCCCGACATGGCGGCCAGAAAGGCACACGCGAGCACAACTCATGTTTGCCGCTCCGGGATCTACGGTACCGGCATGCTTACCTGTACCATAGTTCCCGGTCCAGCAAAATTATAATGCAGCCCATTGGCACGCATACACCCAGTCATCTACTTGCTCACCTATTCTCACAGCACCACACTTGTATGATTGTACTGTGCCACAATGGCTATGCACACATTGCTGGTTGTTTGTGGTTGCTTTAACGTTTTAGAAGTGAGTAGGAGAAGGGTAGGATGGTAGAACTCTTGTCAGCTGCTTCTTTGCCGTTATGGTAAACAGCATATTGTTGGACTATGCTATTTCTAATGCTCACATATTATATTTTCAAGAAAATAAATATGCATCAATGCTAAATGAGACACTGGGAGCATTCTTAAGGTGTTTCTGTTTATACGTATAAAAGACTCTATTTTACAAAAGAAAATACTAAATACGTATATTCTAGTGGAAGACCAACAGCAGTATTGCTGTCCAACAGTAAGTGTGTCAAGTGCTTATGGGTAGTGATTTCTCAGAGATCCAAATCTCTCCAAAGCCTTGACTCATAGAACACTAAGCACCAAGGTCCTGTTAAACGGGATATCATTTTATGCCTCCTTTATTGTGTATATTGGCCTAAGCCCAGTCGCTCTGTGAAGAAATCCGCGTTGCAAGGTTCCGACCTTAGATTAACCTAGCCGCCATTTTGCGAACATCCGCCATTTTGATTTCCACCTCAAAGTCACTCTGTATTCTAAAATGGTGGACAGTGTTCTCCTGCTCGTAACCTTAGCCGTCCTGACCTTTACACAGGTTAATGCCTAAACTGCCTGTAGGCTAAATGTTTGGGTCGTGTAATAAGACCATGTCCTACATACATACATTGAATACAATGTTGTTTAAATACTGAATGTCAGCACTTGTTGAACTGCATTGTATAAAACATGTACCAAGGAAGGCTTAATGTCAAATTCTATGATACACTGTTGCCATTGTGACTTTTTGTTTTATAAACTAGACGTAATCCACATGCATATAGTTGGACTAACTAGAGGCAAAGTCGGCACAAACCCTAGTCTGAGAATAATTAACTTGCAGAGGGGCTGTACATTGCGATTGAGAATTGTATAAAAGATGAGAATATGTAGACGTCCAGTACCTCTCACTTCTCACACCGAAAGGGCTGCTATTCGTTGTGATGTACTGAGGGCCAGATAGCTATCTGATACTTTCTTTCTTTGTAAACTGTACAGTTATTTGAATAAAGATCTGGGAATCTTTATAAGCCTGTATTTGGTGTATTTCCTTTTGTGGTACTCAGCCTCGATATTTCTCTTTTGCTTTTACAGATGGCACCCGAATAGGGACCCTCAAGACTGATGCCAGCTCGTTGAAGGTCGACGCGGCTATCGGACCAGGATCGGACGGTGTAAAAAGGGGGCCCCTTTCTTGGATGAGACGCGACACCTCAGCAGCACTGCATGACCCGTTGCCTGGACGGGGAGCCCGCGGTCCGACTCCGCAACTTGACGAGGGTCCATATATCGAGGCGGGCAGATTTGCCGAAATCACCAACCACGAGGCACCTTAGTTAGAAAAATTTGTATTCCGATCGGACCTCCTTAGGATTTGATCAGGTGAGTCGTGACCCGATTCTTAAGTATCCTGATAATTTGTTTTGGCGCATTACACTTGCAAGTGCAATTATTGACCAGGTAACACCAGTATTCTGATATGCCTGGGAAATTGTCTGCCTGTTTCAGGGCGTTATTCCGCAGTGACAATCTTTGGAATTTGGCCGACCGGCACCAATGGAGGGGTCGCCGGCGTGTACTATGTACTGTAAGAACAGCATTGGTACTATAGTATTTAACAATATTTGGCATAGATAAACTAGACATGCTTCCGAACTTCAGTGGCCAATTAATGGTAGTTTTGAAATCCCTCGTATTGAATACTTAGAATCTATATTATTGAAGAAAAAGGCTCGACCTGCAGCATTCGATGTATTACAAAATTGGAAGAAAGAAGCTATGCAGCAGCTTAAGAGTAGAGAAAAGCACACGCGCCGTCATATGACGAACGCCGAAAAATCGTTGTTATATGATCAGAGTGAACAGTCAGAGTCAGTTAGGAATATGGATATTGCTTTCTCACTTTCTCACTTGGTATCCCGAAAATGTATCCTTCTAAAGACTTTCATGGATCTGATGAACTTATCAATAAACTGTTAAATGAACAAAGGCCTGGTGCCACTGCGCCACCTCCGTATGTTCCTCTTCCTGCTGTTATTCCTCCTATCGTTGTTCCTCCTGCTCCTCCTATTGCTCCTCTTAATGTTCCTCTTCCTCCCGTTGTTCCTCCTCTTGTCGCTGCTCCTCTACCTGCTCCTCCAACTTTGCCTACTGTTACGGGTCCGGTGGGCTTGCCTGCCACACCAGCGATAGTACCTCTGTATCCGGATGTACAAAATGTGCCTACTCTCCCTCTTCCAAGTGGTTCTACACCGTTTGTAGTAGATCAGGGAGCAGGATCGAGGGATGTAACTCGTAATACTGTATCTTCAGAGAAAAAGCGTGCGTTAACTGCGTGGGATAAGCACTGCATGGAGAAGGGTGACCAAGCTGATTTTCTTGCCACACTTTATGATTTAGACAATTTTCCTGAGAAAAACGTTTTATTGAGGGATTAGGAATTCATTTATGTGTAATGTGGAACAGACTAAGTTATACAGATCTCCCACAAGGGTTAAGGGATCTGAATACTTTAGCGTTTTCTAGAGATAATGCGGAGAAGGTACAAGAGCATGTTGAGAGGGTTTTTGGTTATAGAAAGGAATTGGAAGGGCTAAAGAATGAAGATGTAGATGGTGATAGCTTGTATCTGAGATCCACCTAATCGCATCTTTCGTACAAATTTGTGTTCACTAACTTATCGATTTTTGATAAGGAGAAAAACGTTCTGTTATGTTCGTACAGAAACGGTTTTCTCCTTGGCGAAAATCGATAACTGAGGAAACACGAATTTGTACGAAAGATGAGATTAGGTGGATCTCAGATACATCTTTAACTCCCGTTGAAGTTATGTTCGTACAGAAATGGTTTTCTCCTTGTCGAAAATCGATAACTGAGGAAACACGAATTTGTACGAAAGATGCGATTAGGTGGATCTCAGATACATCGATAACTCCTGTTGAAGTGTATGACACTTATAGTCAGTATACCCCAGGAGGAAAGTGATACAGGTAATGGTAGAGTACCTACAGGATGAGTGCGTAAAAAGAAAGATTTGTTGTCCCGCAGAGCTATTGAGTATTTATAAGAGGGCTTTTTTGTTTGACACTTCTTCAACTGCTTTAGCGCTCGATTTAGCTCTGTTGCTTAGTAAGTGTTCGGAGCTACCTACTTCTCAGTTGCCAATGAGAGAGGTCCCTCCGACATTTGTCCCAAAAGAAGAGATTCCAGCTAATGCTGCAGCAGGTACTGCTGCTCAAGAAATTCCTGCACATTATGTGTCGCAGTTCGTTCACGTCCCGTTCTCGAGACAGGAAGTGAACACCATTAAACAGTCTATTCCTGATATTAGAAAGAATCCGACAGGGTTCTACAAAGAAATAGAGTCTGTTTTACAATCCTCAGTATTCACCTTAAGTGATATTGATCTGTTGTTTCCCGTACTCCTGCCCGTTGATTTGTGGAAACAGATTAGGACTATAGATGATGTACCAGGGTTAGGAGATTCATGGGATACTATGACTAGACTCGATAGAGAGAGACCAGCTGGTGAGAGACCATCACAGGTAATACTAACTTTACCTGATAGAATAGTTACAAAATTGAACACTATTATTCCTGAAAGAAGGATTATTTGGGACAAGCTTACAGCCTGTGTCCAAGGGAAATCTGAGGATGCTACCGAGTTCTTCAACCGGTTCGAACAAGTATTTTCAGATTACAGTGGGCAAGACTTAAGCACAGAGTCTGGGAAAAGGTTATTCATAGACAAATTTGTGTGTGGATTGCTGCCTGACATCCAGTCAGAGAACATGTCCTCCGAGAGCGCTTGGCAAGCGAAGTCTCTGTCAGAAGTACTGCACATGGCTCAGTACTACGAGAATCTTGTCAATAACGAAAAGGAAAGAGTTGAAAAGAGAAAAGGTGACTTAAAGACAAAAGTACTATTGCAGAAAATTGTTAGAGGCCCTAGAGGGGGAAATTCGCAATTTAGAGGTCAGTACGTTCCACAAGGAAATGCACCCTTGAGTCCTGTAAACATTAACCAGTGTGCCTATTCCAGACAAGAGGGAATTGGCGTGCACAATGCCTGATCCTCCAGCAGAGGTCAAATGACACATTTGGGAATATGGGTAGATGATCCAGAGGCTGCCCAGGGGTAGGGGGTCCTGGTAGAGGTCAGTTTTCACAAGATTCAGAGCAACCTTTTTCGCAGGCCAATCAGGCATCGAGTGTGGATAATAGAAACATTTTTGACCATCCTTCTGCTGCTTACCTCTCTGAAGAACTTCCTTTCAATGACATTCTGTTTCGCTAGGATTGCCCAAAGCAGGGTTTGGAACCAACACCTATTCCCGTTAATCAGAAAGGTCCCTACGTTAAAATGGTGGTGGGAAATAGGAAACATCAGTTTTTGATAGATAATGGGGCACAGAAGTGTTCCATTGACCATTCACGGGTTCCAAACATTCCACTGTCAGTGCAAACCAATGTTTCTGAAGGGTTTTCTGGCACACCAGTCATCTGTCTGGTTTCTTCACCGGTACCTATTTCTTTGGGTCCATTTACGGACCACTGTCCATTCCTTTTGACCACAAATTGTGGAGACAATTTGTTGGGGTTGAATCTGTTGAAGGAATTAAATGTCGTAATTCATTGTTCTTCTGATGGAATGCATTTAACCATTTCACCACAGCAACTTTCTGTTTCTCAATTCTTGACCAGACCATTGCCGCCGGAATTTAGAGATGTTCTGGAGTGTTTGTGGGCGATTGAAGACAATGATGTCGGTGTTTTGCAAATTGAGCCTGTTAAGATTGTTTTGAAACATGGAGTGAAGTTGCCACGTATTCCCCAGTATAAGATCTCAGTCGATGGTGAGCAAGCTTTGAAATGCATCGTCTTGATTTTGTGCATCGAGGGGTGATCAAGGAAATTGCAGATAGTTTGTGCAATAGTCCGATTTTGCCCATGTACAAAAAAGGCGATAATGCAATTCCCTTCCGATTTATTATTGATCTACGTGCCATTAATAAGATAGTTGCTCCACAATTTCCTATTGTGCCTGATGTGACAACAATATTGACCATGATCCCGGCTTCAGCTACTTACTTTAGTGTTGTGGATCTAAAGAATGCCTTCTTTAGTATCCCTATACATAAGGACAGCAGATACTTGTTCGCGTTCACCTTAGGGGGACGCTCGTTTACTTTTACCCGTGCGCCGCAAGGTTAATCGGAAAGTCCTAGCATCTATAGTAGGGCTTTGAAAGAGAAGCTTGATACCCTTGAGTTGCCCTCTACTTGTACACTGCTTCAATATGCTGAGGACTTGCTTTTAGCTGCTGACTCAGAGAGCGCTTGTAAGGAGGGCACTGTGTTGTTGCTTATTCATCTAGCTCAACATGGACACAAAGCCTCGCCTAAAAAATGTCAATATTGTCGACAGGAGGTCACCTATTTAGGCTATCTCCTGTCAATGGAGGGAAGAAGGTTGACGCCTGAACGGATAATAATAATTTCTAGCATGTCTGTCCCAAATACACAGAAGGAAGTTAGAGCCTTGATAGCTATGGCTTCTTACTGTAGGCAGTGGATACCGAATTTCTCTTTAGTGATTAAACCAATGCTGGCTTTGACGAAGAAGGGCATTTCTTCGCCATTGCCATGGAACTTGGAACACCAGCAATCATTTGATCTGGTCAAGACTTTATTGTGCTTGGCACCAGTTTTGGGCACACCAAACTATGAAAAGGCCTTCGTGTTGTATGTGCATGAATGTGATGGATGTGCTTTGGCTGTATTAATGCAGGAACATGGAGGGAAGAATAGGCCTTGGGCTCCTTTTTTGCCGCCCTTGATCCTGTAGCATGCGCTTTGCCAAGATGTTTGAGAGCTGTCGCTGCTGCTGTGGCGTCCGTTAAACAGAGCGAAGGAATGGTCCTAGGCAATGCTCTAACCCTGATGGTACCTCACTCTGTAGATATTCTATTAAACAGAAGACAAACGCAACACCTCACCACCGCACGATTAACGAGATACAAAATGATCTTGTTTGCACCGCACATCACTATTAAGAGGTGTTGTGTCCTTAATCCGGCTGAACTTCTACCTTTCCCGCAAGGTACTGCTTGCAGTGACGAAGAGTCACATGACTGCCTTTAAGCCATAGAACAAGAGACTAAAGGCAGAATTAACCTAAAGGACACTCCTTTGAATAATCCGCTGGGGGAGCTGTTTTGTGACGGCTCCTGTTTGAAACTCCCGGATGGTACATCCACAGCTGCTATGCAATCACCACACTGAGCACGGTCATGGAGACAAAAAGAATCACGCATAACTCTGCGCAGGCCGCAGAGATTATAGCATTGACCCGAGCTTGTGAACTTTATGAAGGGTTTACAGTAAATATATATACTGACAGTCAGTATGCCTTTGGGGTGGTTCACAACTTCGGCAGACTTTGGGCAGAAAGAGGTTTCTTGACTTCACATGGTACTAAAATCCAACATGGCTCTTTGATAGTACGGTTACTCTCAGCACTTGCACACCCTACTCAGCTAGCTATCATGAAATGCGCAGTGCATCAGAAGGTCATAGACAATGTAAGAAAAGGTAATGCTTTCGCTGACCAGATAGCCCAACAGACTGCCACTGATCCCTCTTCAGAAATGTATACTTCAAGGGAAGCCACAAATGCCTGTACTTTGGATGAGGGTATTGACTCCATAAGGAATATTCAAGCCGATGCCACGTTAGAAGAATCTAAGAAATGGGCTGAGGGTTTGGGAAAACTGGATGATGATGGGTGCTGGGTGGACAAAGTTGAAGGGAAATGACTATTGCCTGACACATATGTTATGATGATGGTTGTTATGGCTCATGGTCCGACCCATATTTGTGCTCGTAAGGTCACTAAAATGTTGCAAAATGTGTGGGTTAATGATAAGATCCCTAAAGTAGCTTAATGATTTGTTCAGGGATGTATGATTTGTTTGCAGCACAATGTGGGAAAGGGCACACAACTCCTAGGGGTAGTTTTGGTCCACCTTCTGTCCCCTTTGAGGTGATTCATTTTGACTTTATAGAAATGGAGCGTTGCCATCATTTTAAGTACGTATTAGTTGTCATCTGTGTCTTTAGCAAATGGGTTGAAGCTTTTCCCGTCAAAGATGCCACAGCCATGACCACCGCAAAGACCATGCTAAAGGAATATTTTGCAAGATTTGGTTTGCCAAGTTTCATCTGGTCAGACAATGGTCCACATTTTATCGCTGCTGTAATTCTGCAGATATGCGCGGGATTACAGATCGATAAACGATTCCATTCAGCCAGACACGCACAGAGTGCTGGACTAGTAGAAAGACACAACGGCATCATCAAAAACAAGCTTGCTAAGACGTGTGCCGGCACCAAACTAAAATGGCCGGACGCCTTACCGATCGTATTATTGTCCATGAGGATGACCCCTCAAACTAAGACTGGGCTCTCTCCCTTTGAGGTGGTCATGGGTAGGCCAGCTAACATATGGAATGTCCCCAGGCCCCGTTCTTTGCACAAGGTCGATAATGTACTTCTTTCTGACTATTGTGGCCAATTAACTAAAAATCTGTATTTGATTTATCACCAGGTGCGAGAGGCTTTACCTGTGAAATATGAGGGCCCCGGCCACAGCATACGGCCAGGTGACTGGGTCCTTACAAAAGCATTCGAGTGATCCACTTGCCTCGCATCTCATTGGCGGGGCCCACATCAGGTCCTTCTGGTCACACAAACGGCGGTGCGGGTAACAGGAAAGAAGAATTGGATCCATGCGTAACATATCAAAAGGATTCCCCACCCTGCGCCACACACTACAGAAGACACAGAACCCCCCACCAGTACTGCAACCAACGATCACGAATCAGTAAACAGCATCAAGAGTGCATCAGAGACTCTCCCTGAGCCTGTGAGGCCTGGGGAAACAGCCATTTCACCTCCACACTCTCCAATAGCTTCATCTTTTGAATTTGTTCCTGATCTTGCATCAGATCCTGTTTTGGATTCGTCACTTCCAACGGGAAGTGACGACACATTGTTCACAGATCATTCAGTATCAGGGATCACAAGGTACAATCTGCATCTGAGGAAATAGACCTATCGCACGGTTTGGCTGTGCCTTCAAAGAAAAGTCATCAAGGGCTTGCCTTTTGGGCCGATCATTTGTGTAGAAGGGGATTCTGTTCGCTAGGGTTTGTGAAAGGACTAAGAAGACTCTCTGCATGGAGGTCGCCAGCAAAAAAAACATTGGTGTAAATCGTTTGAAGAACAATGCCTGCAACCGCTCCCACTTATATGGAAAAGATAAGAGACTGTGTGGCTAGCTACGGAAATGAACATTCAAATGCGTGGGCCCCAAAAACATATTGTTGCTTAGTGATAATGTTGATTGGTTTTACAATAGTGATTGCCTTAGGATTTTGGTATCTGGAAGAAGTACATCCACTCGAAAATGTGTTACCCACTGAAAATGTACCCACTGTTCCTACTCCTTTTGTACATCTGCATACTTTATCTCCGAGAGACTCTCAGCACAGACAGAGTTATCACAACAACACTCTATTGCTCATTATGAACGCTACACATACCATTCTTAATAGGTCTAACTGTTGGGTTTGTTCGCATTTACCACAACACGGGGATAAGGGGCTGGGTTGGTATATTCATCCTTTACCTTTGACAACTGCTTGCTATGCTTCTCTTAGAGCACTATTCTTTGGCCGATGGAACGATAGCATCTTAGGGAACTCTGATGGGACGAACTTGAACAATTTTGAAAGATGTGTTCTGACCCCCCTGGGATGCTCACTTTTTGCGAATAGGAGCCAGCCAAATGTTGCTTCTATTAGAACTTCTGACAGACTGTCCCGTCCTTTCCAATCTTTGATTTCTTTCAAGATGGCTCCTTTAGTCAAAAGGGATGCCACACCACCTTCTAATACTGTCAACCACAGTCCTGATTCAGTTTCTTTCTGCATACAGCGGAATGGTACACAGTCAATGGGTGATTTTAAAGGTTGCGCCAACGTTGCGAATTTCACTAGTGAGAACAGACCTTTGTATGTGGGCGAACCTGTCTACTTTGTTTGCGGTAATGTAGCATTTCCATGGTTACCCAAGGATTGGCAGGGAACTTGTTATTTAGGGATTCTGTTACCCGGGGTATTCATTGCTAGCACTATAGAAATTTCAAAGGCTCGTCCACGGCGGGACGAGAATGGCGATACTTCGGCACAAGTTCTGGGCAATGTAGCTAAATCCTTTGTGCCATTTTCGGGGCAAATACTGAATTCAGAAGACATCAGGAGACTAGCGAGAGTACTGGGGAGGACCATCCACCGGACCATTGACACACTCTATAATATGACGTTAGAACAGAAAGCAATAAGGTTAGTGGCACTTCAGAATCGGGTGGCATTAGATGTCATCCTGGCTGAACGTGGTGGGGTATGTAAATTAGTGGTGTCCGCTTGCTGCGTTTCGTTCCACATTCCTCCCCAACAATCTTTAGGGCGATCCAAAATCTGCACGTCCTTAGTTCAGAAGTGCATGTTCCTGAGGGAAACTGGAAACTCAGCTCTTGGTTCTGGTTCTGGGTTCTGGGAACTCCTACGATCTTGGGTATGGAAGTTACTCTCGGTCTTGATGATTATTTTAGGTATTCTGTTGTTTCTTTGCTGCTGTATACAATGTGTTACTGGTATATGTTCGATGTTAGGAGGATGTTGTGTACAAGCGCTGGGTGAATTAGGGCACACAGTATACAAAGTATACGCCCAGAGAAGATCTCCAATTAATTTGTGCTGAAAGAAATCTTAGTATCCGAACTCATGGCAATTGATATTTCCGATTCAGGATGTATGGACATTGACACGTGGAGTTACTCGTAAAGTGACTAGAAGTAGTTTAGCGCTTGGCTTAGGCCAAAGGAGGGTTTGTTAAACGGGATATCATATTATGCCTCCTTTATTGTATATATTGGCCCACGCCCAGTCGCTCTGTGAAGAAATCCGATCGTAGATTTGCCCCGGGAGACACAAAATGCACCCAGAAGCATGTTCCTAATCCTCTGAACTGTTGAAGGGCACGGAAGCCCCACCCCTCAGCTAACATTTCGGGCGGGGGTCTTCAGCCCGATCGTCAGCTCAACGATGTTGCACGCCTGTTTTTACTGTTGTGGTGTTTGGGAGTGGAAATATGCCATTTCTACCTATATTTGCAGCATATAGTTTACTTTTCCATGGTTACACCAGAAACAGTCACCATGATGTATTTTTGGTAGGTTACCATGTAAACTATCTATGTGCTTGTGAAACACTACGTTTATCGTGATACTGGATTTAACATGAGCCTATGCAGCCCCTCATAGTCTTTTGGCCAAGAAGGGTGAACAGAGGAGAGGAATCCTTGCTCATGGATTTAAAAAATGTTTTTCCTATAATAGTTTGATACATGGATTTAGCTTCTATGTTGTTCTTAGTTTACTGCTGTTAAAAGCGATGGACTTTTGACAGATTTGTATAACCCTTTTCATCTAATGAGGTTTACAGACATTGGGCCTCATTATGACATTGGCCATAGCCGTGCCTGTAATACAGTCACGGCTGCCGCCGGTGTAATTTTTTCAATTATTGGGTCATTACAGCCCTGCCGGACCCAGTAATTTCTCATTTGTGGGCACCAGAAAAAAGATGCTCCCTATTCCCATTCGGCCCCATAGGGGTGAATGGGAATGGGGAGGTCGGATAAACCGGCACAATTTTTAACGGTGCCGGTGAATGCGGCATGCTGTGCTCATGGGTGACTTTCTGGCCGCCAGGCCCGACATGGTGGCCAGAAAGACACACACGAGCACAACTCATGTTTCCGCTCCGGGATCTACGGTACCGGCATGCTTACTGGTACCATAGCTACTGGTCTGGCAAACTTATAATGAGGCCCATTGGCACGCATACACCCAGTCGTCTACTTGCTCACCTATCCTCACAGCACCACACTTGTATGATTGTACTGTGCCACAATGGCTATGCACACATTGCTGGTTGTTTGTAGGTTGCTTTAACGTTTTAGAAGTGAGTAGGAGAGGAGTAGGATGGTAGAACTCTAGTCAGCTGCTTTTTTGCCATTATGGTAAACAGCATATTGTTTGACTATGCTATTTCGAATGCTCACATATTATATTTTCAAGAAAATAAATATGCATCACTGCTAAATGAGAGACTGGGAGCATTCTTAATGTGTTTCTGTTTATAAGTATAAAAGACTCTATATTACAAAAGAAAATACTAAATATGTATATTCTAGTGGAAGACCAACAACAGTATTGCTGTCCAACAGTAAGTCTGTCAAGTGCTTATGGGTAGTGATTTCTCAGAGATCCAAATCTCTCCAAAGCCTTGACTCGTAGAGCAATAAGCACTAAACCCTGTTAAACGGGATATCATTGTATGCCTCCTTTATTGTATATATTGGCCTAAGCCCAGTCTCTCTGTGAAGAAATCCTCGCTGCAAGGTTCCAACCTTAGATCGACCTAGCCGCCATTTTGGGAACATCCGCCATTTTCATTTCCACCTCAAAGTCACTCTGTATTCTAAAAGGGTGGACAGTGTTCTCCTGCTCGTAACCTTAGCCATCCTGACTTTTACACAGATTAATGCCTAAACTGCCTGTAGGCTAAATGTTTGGGTCGTGTAATAAGACCATGTTCTATGTTTGACCTGAAGATCAAAGGATTACTCACGCCAACAAGTCTGATCCGCGGGCATACATTGAATACAATGTTGTTTAAATACTGAATGTGAGCACTTGTTGAACTGGATTGTATAAAACATGTACCAAGGCTTAATGTCAAATTATATGATACACTGTTGCCATTGTGACTTGTTGTTTTATAAACTAGACGTAATCCACATGCATATATTTGGACTAACTAGAGGCGAACTCGGCACAAACCCTAGTCTGAGAATAATTAACTTGCAGAGGGGCTGGACATTGCGATTGAGAATTGTATAAAAGATGAGAATATGTAGACGTCCAGTACCTTTCACTTCTCACACCGAAAGGGCTGGTATTCGTTGTGATGTACTGAGGGCCAGATAGCTATCTGATACTTTGTTTCTTTGTAAACTGTACAGTAATTTGAATAAAGATCTGAGAATCTTTATAAGCCTGTCTTTGGTGTATTTCCTTTTGTGGTACTCAGCCTTGATATTTCTCTTTTGCTTTTACAATCCGGGATCCAACTCTCTACAGCGCCTTGCATCGTTGTAGAGTACTAAAAGGACAGAGACCCAACTCTCTCCAAAGCCTTGCATCATTGCAGAGCACTAAGCACTAAGGACCAAGATCCATCTCTCTGCAGAGCCTTGCATCGTTGTAGAGCACTAAGCACTTAGGGCAGAGATCCAACTCTATCCAAAGCCTTGACTCGAAGTAGAGCACTTAGTACTAAGGGCAGAGATCGAACTCTCCCCAGAGCCTTGCATCGTTGTAGAGCACCAAGCACTAAGGACAGAGATCCACCTCTCTCCTGTGGCTTGACTCATTTTAGAGCATTTACAACTGAAGACAGAGATCCAACTCTCTCCACAGCCTTGCATCGTCGTACAGCACTAAGCACTAAGGACAGACATTCAACTCTCTGCAGAGCCTTGACTCGTTGTAGGGCACTAAGCACTAAGGACAGATATCCAACTCTCCCCAGAGCCTTGTATTGTTGTAGGGCACTAAGCACTAAGGACAGATATCCAACTCTTCCTAGAGCCTTGCATCGTTGTAGAGCACTAAACACTAAGGACAGAGACCCAACGCTCTCCGGAGTCTTGCATCATTGGAGGGCACTAAGCACTAAGCACAGAGAGCCCAACTCTTTCCAAAGTCTTGCATCGTTGTAGAGCACTAAGCACTAAGGATAGACATCCAACTCTCTGCAGAGCCTTGACTCGTAGGGCACTAAGCACTAAGGACAGAGATACAACTCTCCCCGGAGCCTTGCATCATTGTATGGCACTAAGCACTAAGGACAGATATCCAACTCTCCCCAGAGCCTTGCATTGTTGTAGAGCATGAATAACTAGGCACAGAGATCCAACTCTTGCCAGAGCCTTGACTCGTACAGCACTAAGCACTAAAGACAGAGAACCAACTCTCTCCAAAGCCTTGCATCATTGGAGAACACTAAGAACTAAGGACAGAGATCCAACTCTCTCCAGAGCCTTGCGTCATTGTAGAGCACTAAGCACTGAGGACAGAGAACCAACGCTCTCCAGAGCCTTGCATCGTTGTAGAGCACCAAGCACTAAGGACAGAGATCCACCGCTCTTCGGAGTATTGACTCGTTTTAGTGCATTAACCACCAAAGACAGAGATCCAACTCTCTCCAAAGCTTTGACTCGTTGTAGAGCACCAAGCACTAAGGGCATATATGCAACTCTCTCCAAAGCCTTGCATCATTGAAGAGCACTAAACACTAAGGACAGGGATACAACATTCTCCAGAGCCTTGTATCATGGCAGAGCACTAAGGACAGAGAGCAAGTTCTCTGCAGAGCTTTGCATTGTTGTACCCTCCCCACTGTGTCTTTCATGCAACTAAGTAAGCCTTCTTGTAACAGCGCCATGATGCCCCTGGGCTGCTTGTGCACTATATAAATGTAAAAAATAAAAATAAATAAACACAGCACTAAGCACTCAGGGCAGAGACCCAAATCTCTCTGGAGCTTTGCATCGTTGTAGAGGACAAAGGACAGAGATCCAACTCTCTCCAGCACCCTGCATTGTTGTAGACCTCTAAGCACTAAGGACAGAGATGATATGATATGATGTGACATTTATAACGCACCTGTACAGAAGTGTTTCTAGGCATGACAAGACCAGGAGAGGGAACAAAGGGGGGGGGGACAACATAACGATCTTACTAGGCCTTGTGCCATTCAGATCATGCAGGTGCCGGGAAGAGGGAAGGGGAGAAGTGCCAGAGGGGAGGGCAAGGGGGAAGTGCAGGTAACTCACAAGTGCAGCCAGGGGGTGGCTCAAAAGTGCAGAGAGAAGGGACTGTAGGGTTGCAGATACAGACCCTTAAGTGCCTGGAGCCCAGAAGCAGAGCGAGGGCAACTGGACATGCAGGAGCCAGGGCTTGAGTTCAGAGGGTGACCAGGTGACCAGTGTGCAGAGCAGTCATGTGCATCAGCATGGGAGAGGAAGAGAGAAAGCGAAAGCGAAAAAAGGATGGTCTTGAGTTGCTTCCAGAACCGGGGGGTACTTCAGCTCAAGTTTGAGAGAGGCAGGGAGGCTTCTCCAGAGGGAGACCCCAGCCGAGGAGATAGATCTGTCCCCAACTCTCTGCTTGGAGAAGTGTCTGACCCTCAGATAGTTGGAGGTGGATAAGTGGAGAACTCGACAAGGAAGATGTTTTGGAAGAGACATTTGGAGGTAGAGTGGTCCCAGGCCACAGAAAGCCTTGTGGATGATGCACAGGGTCTTGAAAATTAACCTTTCAGTCACAGGGAGCCAGCGAAGCAATTTCAGAGCTGAAGAGATATGATCCCTGGGTTTGAGGCCAAGGAGAAATCTTGCAGTCCTGTTCTGGATAAGTTGTAAACATCGAAGAGTAGAGGCAGGAAGATTTAGAAAGAGGCTTACAATAGCCCAGCCTAGAGAGGACCAGAGCTCTGGAGACAGTGAGCTTCTGGGTGAAAGTGAGAAAAGGAAGAATACCCCTGAGGAGGTGCAGCTGATAGTTTGACTTCTTAGACACATCAGAGATGTGAGAAGAGAAGGAGAGGGTGCAGTCGAAGATGACACCAAGGTTTTTAGCCTCACAGGAAGGAGCCGGAAGCGGGCCCATAATGCGTGGCCAGTGAGATAGAGGAAAGCAGGGAGCGGGTGTCCCAATGACGAGGATCTCAGTCTTCCTGCCATTAAGTCAGAGATCATTGGCAGCCACCATTCGTGAATTGCGGGCAGATGGTCTGGTAAGAGAGAAGAAGCAGAGGTGGCTGAGGGTAGTCTAAAAGAGAGCTGAGTGTCATCCGCATAACATTGAAAATTGGAGCAGAAAGTAGCAATGCAGTGGGCAAGAGGTGCCAGGTAGGGGTTGAAGAGCCAGGACGAGAGGTTAGACCCCTGGGTACCACCACAAGTCGAGAGAGAGATAGATAAGAGGAAAGATCCAACTCTCTCCAGACCCTTGCATCATTGTAGAGCATTAAGCACTAAGGACAGAGACCCAACTCTCTCCAAAGCCTTGACGTGTTTTACGACACTATTGTCTCCCACAAAACCTGCCAAACCCGCAGATGGGCATTTCGATGGAGGTTACGCTCTGACATACAGGTTTTTAACAAAATCATGCCTGTATGTGCTGGTATATGGGCCTATTTGAGGCTGAGTAATTCCCAGCGTGATGGTGTTTCTAATGTGCTGGCCCTATATGTCAGAGGGAATGTCCTTGGCCCAAAGGGCACAGAACTTGAGCTGCAAATATTGACCTCCTGTGTTTCTGTGTGCAGTTCGGGTAATGCCACATTGTTTATTCAGGCACTGATGCAAATAATGGATCAGAGGCAAACCATCATAAGATTGACAAATCTAGTTGCAAAGGACAAACAAACATTAATTTTCTACCACCCAACTCTGGTACTAGATCGTAGAAGCCGGCGGGAAAGAAGGCAGAGACAATGGGCCTCATTACACGGTAGGCGGTAGGGACATACCGTTACCGGTAAGGGATTACCGATATCGGTAAATCCCCTCCCCAATCACGACCCGGACATACCGCTATTAGCGGCACCGCAAAGTACGGTGGCACTATTAGCGGCAAGTCCGTGAGCGCGCGGCCCCTCAGACCGGAAATAGCGGCATAGCGCTAATATCACGGCATCACGAGCCATGCGTACATGGCAATACCGGCATGTACTAGACCCAAAGAACCCTTACCGGCAAGGCGCTAATACCGGCATCGCGAACCACACGTTAAAAGAGCACAGCAGAGTTCCAACCTGCCACAGGTGGACAAAATCAGCACAGGTGGAGGCAATGGAGACTGGCAGCACAAAAGAGCACACCACACCCCTCCCCACACCCATTCCCACACCAAGATGGATGCAATACTAGCAGCATTACATGGGCTAGAGGACATGATTGCTGTGCAGCAGCTACAACAACAGGCAGCACAGAGGAGACGCAGGAGGAGGAGGAGGAGGGCAAGACAGGCGCAGCAAGCACCACCAGTGCACCTAGTGATACCACAGAGGCAGCCACCAATTCCCAGGATCAGAGCCAGTCCAGTCAACCTAACCCCTGAGCAGATACACACCCTGTACCGTCTGGACTGGGATACCATCACCACCATAGTAGACATGATATACAACGACATTGTGAGTCTCATTGACATCCGTACTGCCATCCCCCCTCTACTGAAGGTAGTAACAGTGCTCCACTTCTTGGCCACAGGCACCTACCAGCATACGGTAGGTCAGATGCATGGCATATCACAACCAGTATTCTCACGCACACTGAACCAGGTGCTCGATGCCCTCCTGCAGCACACAAGTCAACACATATACATGCCACGGACTGCCCAGGAGATCTCCAACACCAAAGTTGGCTTCCATTCACTGGCAGGCATCCCAAGTTGCATCGGGGCCATCGACTGTACCCATGTAGAACTGCTGGTCCCACATGCCAATGAGGTAGTGTACCGTAACAGAAAGCAATACCACTCCATCAACGTCCAAATGGTATGTGACTCCAATAAGATCATCACACATTGCTGTGCCCGATATCCCGGTTCAACCCATGATGCAATGGTCCTGCGGAACTCGACAATACCACGATACATGGAGCGACATGCTGGACAACGTTCGTGGCTACTTGGTGAGTAGCAGGCTGACCACATGTCAGTGTGATGTGGATTGTGAGTGGGGGGGGGAGATGCATACTCCAACTGGCCGTGAATGGGGGGGGGGGAGATGCATACTCCAACTGTGCGTGAACTTGTGTCATGAGAAGAATGGACATACATATTTGCATCACTGTACAGTGAGGCAGCCCACAATGGACCAGAGACAAAACCACATGCCGGAAGTGAGTGCCATGGCAAACATATCAATCCATTACGCCAAACAGGCCATTCCAAACAACATGCACACCGCACAACACACCATTCCCCCATTACACAAATCAGCAACATGCATATCAAAATCACAACTGAAATGTACGCTGAACTACATCAGAAATGGTCCGCGCACATGAGTGCATACAAATGGATCCCCTGTAGCCATTGTGGTGAGGCACACCCGTACCCCACCACAGAATTGCCATCAAACAGCATGGGGACATCAACTAAGGAATGGCAGTGTACTAGCAGTGTGGCACTAACGTTGCCAGGGCCAGGAAACACAAATCACTTAAACTCTGGCGGGACATGGCAATCCCTGCTGTATGCATGCATGGTGCATGTCCACTTGCAAGGACCACCTCACCTTCCCACATTGCAGTTACCCTGATTGCCATGCGTGCTTGGATCAGTGGATGTCGTTGAATATGCAATGTTTGTTTGTGTGACATGTGCACGCTCCACATTATGTAGACACTTACACATACCCATTGTTGCACCCATGCAGGTGATGCAGGTTATCCCCTGAAGAGGTGGCACCTTACCCCTCTGCGGAACCCACAGAACAGGCACGAAGAGGACTACAATCATGCACACACCCGTACTCGCGTGGTGATCGAGCAGACATTCGGCCTATTGAAGGAACGCTTCCGGTGCCTCAGCAGGTCGGGCGGGGCACTCCTGTACGGGCATGAGAAGGTGGCCAAGATCACCATGGCATGTGTCATGCTTCACAATATGTGTATCAGACGGAATGTGCCAATGCCCCCTGACATAGAACTGCGACCACCGTCTGAGGATGATGACGGGGATGAGGATGGAGGAGAGGGGGCTGCAGGTCATGCAGGTGTCGATGCCCATGAGGGACGTGCTGTGCGGCAGCACCTGATAGACCATTGTTTCTGATGCACATGGATTAGGAGGGTGCAATTGGTGTTCAGCTCAGGGCACGGGGTGTATGGAGGACATAATCACAGTGCACCCTTCAACAATAAAACACACATACACAATTATCAATGTCGAGTCATGTGATTAACCATGCCATTACGTCTGTATTGAGCATTATGACATTCAAACGTGCATGTACCCTCCACCCAAAACACCCTCACCCCCCTCCCCCCACAACTCCCCCAAACACCCTCACCCCCCTCCCCCCACAACTCCCCCAAACACCCTCACCCCCCTTCCCCCACAACTCCACCGAACATGGTGTGCACATCAGTGCTGCATTAGTTCCCAAGTGTCAACAGGGACAGGCTGGCCCTACTTCCCTCCTCCACTACCACCATTGGGGGGTTGTGAGTCTGACCGCCGCAAGGATCGGCTGGACCTGCGCAGGATGGTTGTCTGGTCGGAGCTAGTAGACGAGGGCGTGGCTGGTTGATCTGCTCCCTGTGAGTGACGCATGCTCTCCATCGCCTCAGCAATGCGCGTTAGGACCTGCCTCACAGCGGCCATCTCCTCACATAGGCGCGTCGTGTTGCTGTCCATGGCAGCTTTCATGTCCCTTGACAACCCCCGGATCTCCTCCCTGGTCGAGGCAGCCTCGCTCACTTGCCGGGCAACCAGGGCATTGAGCTCCTCCTGGCGCTGGCGTATCAGGCTCATGGTGTCGTCTGCGGCCCTGCCCCTGTTACTCCTCGGCGCAGCTTGCTGCATGTGGCCGACATCAGGTGAGCTCGCCACGGGACTGAATGACCCATCCATTGCATCTCCGGCATGCACCTCATGGATGTTGCCATTGGATGTGTTGCATGGGCTGTGGAGTGGGGACAGCTGGGGGCTGGGTGTACGCTGCCCTTCCGGTGTCGGACATGGGTCGTCCACATCACTCATAGGTGCCGTGGCTGCTGCTTCCCCAACGGAGCTATTGGCTGCGGACGGCGTGCCTTCTGGCACTGGCTCCTGAGTGGTGGGGGTGGGTGGTGGGGGTGCTGCCACAGTGTCGGATGGCATTTCGACCCTTGGTGTGGTCGTTGCGTGGGTGGCTTTTGTACGCTGGGCCACTCCAGATATCCCAGTGCCCCTCGATGTACTGGGCCTGGTGCCTGCATCCTTTCCCTTGGCCTGCTTTTTGGGTGGTGGGGCCTGCGTTGCAGCGTCCAGCTCCTCACTGTCAGATTGTGACCCTGTGGGGGAGCAAAACAGGGATAACATCAGTGATGGGTCAACGTGCATCATGCATATGTTGTTGTTGCTGCAGTTCTTTGGATTTGGACATCTACTTTGGGCCTGCAGGTTGTTGGCCAGATGGGTGGGTCATCCGGACATGTGTCAGGGTGACACGTGTGTGAGGTGCTGCATGCATGTGGTTGTGTGGGGATGTGCAGGGCATATATGCAGGGTTGTGTACATGTGTGTGTGATGACCCCATCCATTAGCTGATTCCCAATTCACATTTAGGGGAGGGACTCATGCTTGGCATTGCTGTGTCTTGCGTGGTCACTCACCTCCGTCTGACGTTGTTGCCACACCACACTCCATTCGGCCCACTCCCTCGATGGATTCTATGCCAATGGTGCTGGCACATGTCTCCTCCCACTCCTGCATCTTCATCGGGGATCCACCTCCGCCTCCTGTGCCCATGGCCAGATTCCTGTTGGCCGATAAAATGCTGCGTACACGGAGGCGCAGATCATCCCACCGCTTGCGCACGTCCTTTACGGTGCGGGGGGTGGAGCCCACCGCACTGACTTTCTGCGCCACCTCAGCCCAGATTTACTTTTTTCTCAGGAGTGCCGGGCGCCGCATGTCGCTAGCGAACACTACATCTGCATTTGCAGCCAGGGTGTCTGCCAGCATTTTCAATTCCTCATTTGAGAAGCGTTCTTTGCGCTGGCGCGCATCGGCTTTCTTTAGGGCCTTGGGCATTGTTTGTTCTTCTGGGATGTGGTTTTGCCAGTCGTGGTGTTGCTGCAGGTCCTGAGTGCAGGGGATGGCAATGGATTGTGTTTTTAAAGATGGCCGCCGGGCTCTTTCCCGTTCCGGTGCGATGACGCTATTTCCGGTTCCGGTGTTTTACGGTGACCGCTAATAGCAGTGACCGCTAATAGCAGTGACCGCTAACAGCGGTGGCCGCTAATAGCGTGCAGCATGAGGGCAGAGGTGCTATCAGCACTTTGGTCGGAGCCGGTAAGGTGCTTTTCCGCCATGGCGGTGGGGTCATTTACCGTCATGGCCCTATGCGCGTGTCCGCTAACTCGTAATGTGACGCTATTAGCGGTCTCCTACGATGGCGGACACGCTAATGGCGCCATGACGGTAAATCACTTTTTTTAGCGCCTACCGTGTAATGAGGCCCAATGTACTAAGGAGGGATTGATACGGAAGGTGGGAGGGGATAAAGAGGGAGGTATATGAAATTGGGGAAACCGAGGTCACAAGAGGAAAGCAATTTACCAAGAATGTTTATATTGTAAACTGACTTTCTGTGCGTTTGCTCATCAGTCCCAGATGAGCACTGATAGAGGATTAAACAATTCCCAGAAATGGCCATGACGGAAGAATGTTTAAGCATCCACTAGCAAGAATCTACAATGCCTGGGATGATGGAGAATGCAGCGTTCTGATAATCCGGCACAAATCGCTGTTTTCTCATCGTTACTGTATCGCTTGCACTGTCAATTAAGTTATGTTTATACATTTCTTTTTGGGAGGGTTCCTGTAGAGCAGGGGTCTGCAACCTTTGATTCTCCAGATGTTTTGGACTACAACCCCCATCATCCCTAACCAGCATAGACAATAGCGAGATATCATGGAAATTGTAGTCCGAAACATCTGGTGGGTCTAAGGCTGCAGACCCCTGCTCTAGAGTGATCAGTTAGTGAACAGCACACACTTTTTAGAGAGGACATTCGCGTAGGGTGTGGTCGCAGACCCAGTTGTCTGAGCCTAACTGCCCCCTTTGCTTAGGAGCACACCTTTTATTGGAACAAGGTGCACGGAAAAAAACGTTCAGAAGTATGGTTTTGATTTATTCTATTTCCAGCTTGTAGATGTGTGTGCCCCTGCATGCAGCTTCTGTGCAGCACAACAGGAGCACCACAAAAGGTTGGGACTTCCATCAGACGCAGCTGATAGATGACTGATGTCTCTCTGCTACTTCCTGCAAGGTATCAGGGGCTAGGAAAGCAGTGAAACAGAAGAGGTACTGTGACTTCCGGCCGCCTGGCGCTGTGCACCCTGAAGATACCACCAGAGCAGAGCAAGAGGAAACAGTGAGCGCCCACGGGCACCAAGGCTCCTCTGGCACCCGGCAGAGATCTGGAACAGGAAAAAGCACATCCAGACCTTCTCTTATGTGCGAAGCAAGGCCTTAAAAAGGCAGATTTGATGTCACAATAAAATGTGAGGGTTTCATAGATACTGCGCTCACAGCATTTCATCAGTGGAAGGAAACACATAGGGAAGCCGGCAGTTGACTCAAAGACCCTCAAAACAGGGTAATTTAGTAGGCATAGTTTGATGCTGAGACACAGGACATATTGAGGGCATAAGTGCAAAGGATCAGGAGGCTATCTGGCCGTGAAACAGATGCATGTCCCGTTGCACTGCACTCTAAGCCTAATATGACTCTGAGGAGTGCACGGGTGCGCGCTAGCGCAGGCGCTCCACATCATAGTCTCCATGGCACGGAAGCAGGACTGGGTTGGGTAAAGATGCACATACAACTCTTTTGAACAATATAAGTGGAATGAGAGTCCAGCTTACTTTATTCATACGCCCTCATTATGAGTTTCCTGGTAACCAGTGAGCGGGAACGGGTAACGTATTTTTTTCTGTTTACCATTCCTCTACTTTTTACGACCATTTTCACTATTCTACATAGAGATTTTGTCCATTCATGTCCCTGTGCAAGTTTTAAGTTTTAATAGTTACTAGTCACTTGAACTATTGAAGAGTCCCGGCCGCAACACTTGTCACATGTTGCACTATGCTTCCGCCTACTCTCTCCCCTGCCGAGACCAAAGTTCTGCTACTTATTCCGGTACACTTCTTCTACTGCCGATAACCTGGCAATGTTACCTCCAGGATACCGGCAAATGGAATTATTGCTGCCAGTACTTGGTTTGCCAGAATTGCCAGAATTACTGTCAGATTACAAGTGCCAGTAAGGGCGGCAAACCCCCATTCACTCCATGGGGGTAATACCGGCAGTTGTTTGTAGGTAGGGTGTCAGATTTACCTCCAGCTCTTAGCTCTCATCCATAGAGGCAAACTCGTAGTTGGCTGGTCTGATAAAACGTTATTAGTGACACTTTTACTTGCCGACTTATAATAAGCCCCAGAGTTTCTTGGCCTCGCTGGGTGCCTTCTTTCTCATTCTGGTCGCAGAACTGCAAAGGGTCCCTGAATCCAGGTCTGCTGAGGCACTCCCAGAATCAGTCACTCAGTGGTATTTGGGAAGTTCAGGGGCTCATTCTGTTCTGCTCGATCCGTGTTATCAGTTATCCATGCTCTTTGATCTGCAGGGCCTTTAACATTGTGTACATTATTGAATTACATTCCAGACAGAGCTACTCTGTCTATGTTCCAGACTCTGCTGTCCTCACTGAGGGTATAGTTACTCCTGCCCCGGGCACCACCCACTGCCAACAGAACTTTAACAGGGTCTTCCTGTTTTAATAGTTCCATCTCACTTTGCCCAAGTATATCGTTCGGCTCTACGTCAGGAGCATTTACTGCATGACCCGTTTTAAAGTTCATGGACAAACCATGGTTGTCTATGGCATTACCATTGATAACCAAAGATGGGGTATGGTTAAGAAACAGGCCATGAATAGCCGCAGTCTAATGGTGTCAAAACTGTCCATGGGACCATGCACAGACCTGGCCATCCCTGATCCCAAATAGTTTGGACACCCATGAATAACCATGGATAGCCATGAACATGTGAATAGCCTGGCATGATTGGTTTCCCCTTGTTCAACTGACATGAGGGTTCTCAACAATCTCAGGTTTAAAATGAAAAGCATGTATAACCATGGATGGCCTTGCCCAGTAATACTATTAGTAATTACTAATCACATCAGAAGAGCCAGGTTCTAGGGACTAATGTTTGGCAGAATCAGCCACCCTCTCCGAAAAATGCCCCTGACATCAATTCCAAATTATTCCTTTCACTTAAACTACCACTGCAAAAGCAGACTTCATGCAACAGCATGGAAAACAGACCTGTCATAACATGGCCAGCTTGCCTGTTGAATATTAAGCAACTGCTTAGTGCAGGTCTAGCCGTCAAAGGACCCTAACAACAAAGCCAGATGACTTAAAGTAATGATGCAGTGAAAAGATGTTAGTGTTATGTGGAAATAAACATGTATATGTGCGCTCTGAAGTAATTTGGGAATGTATTTATTGATGTTGGAATGAAAAGATAACAGGTAATTTTGCAAAGGATTGTGGGTATGCAACACAGCTAAGCCCTGGATAACAGATCATGTGGTTCTCTGTCCTGGTAGCAGATGTCCCCAGTCTGCCCTGCATTGCCTCAGATGTAGGCCACCTATTCACAGTCCACACGATGGTGCAACATGAAATGCCTAGGATTATTACCCAGACGTTTAGGAGATGGGGGGAGAGGAGACTCACTGGAGATGACCTGAAATTCATGTGAAACATAGAAGGGTGGGGGTTCAGGGGTGCTGAAAAACAGCAACTATTGATTGTTAACACGAGCACGTGTGTTCCTACCAAACACTAACAGCCCTTAGTTTTACTTTTTAATTGAAGTTTTAATGGTTGCAATATGACCATATAACACTAACACATACGAAGAAATTACAGAGGAAATAAATACCTATCTACAATTAATACTTTACATACATCATAGGAATAAAATTGTAAACATAAAATTACACTCTGTGTTAGCCGCATAGGATATTGACAAGTTAAGATAAATATAAGACAGGAATGATCAATGAATTCATGCGTCATGATGTATCTTTTCCCTAATAAATAAGTAATTACAATCAAGAGTTATTCATTATTTTAGTCAATTTCTGTCAGATGGCTTCATTATTTATTTATTTTGTATTGTTTATTACACACCTTTAACAATTCCATTCCATACTTCAATCAATTAATTCCATTACAGGAGAGCACCAAAAAAAGCTGAAGAAGAAGTCGAGGAGAAGAAAGCAAACAAAAACCCATCACCTAAAACCCTAAAACACCACTAACATTTAGAATTTCCTTAGATTCATAATGGCTTAATAATTATCCACAACATAAAAAAAAGATTAGTTTAATGAAAGTTACATGTCCATGGATCATGGACAGACCGTGGTCAGGATGCATTGAACCCCACCAAGGCCGATCACGTATGAGAATGGATAACTGCAGTCGCATGTCCTTATACAGCTCTTTTACAGGGGTGGAGAGCAGAGACGTCATTACTGCGATTCATGGACAATGAACAAATATGCCGGCGGCAGGCAGAACAGCGATTCCAGCCAGAGGGCGCCTGTCCATCCATACCCGTGTTACATGGACCGAGACCATGGACGCAATGATGGTGATTCATGGAGAACAGGGATGACCACATATATACAGATGACTGGAGAACGGGGTGCCTTGGCTCCTATAGGTGACCTTGTTGCATTTGCTTTTTCTTGACGGGGTACAGTACGTTTTCTGCTGATCCTCTACCGTTTTCCTGATGCAGGGTAATACAAGCGGAATAGAACTTGGCGGGGGGCTGAGGGGAAGCTAGAAGGGGGGGGGGGTGTTCTGAGGGGACCATGTCTTATTGCTTAGGTATTCTGGTCAGACAGAGGCAGAATATGAAGCTCCATACGTATGGACTGCAGTACGTACCTGCCCATGTGCCGGCCAACATCTCTCGCTATTGCTGAATGATTCCTTTCAAATGCAGACAACTCTTTGCAAGCAAAGAACACTATGTTTTCTATATCCCTCTTCCTCTGGGCTGGTGCTACTCAGATTCCATAGGCTCCCACATGGATTGTAATGTATGTGTCTTGCTTGGGGTATAACTGCCTAAGGCGCGGCGCATTCACAATATAAGACGACTTCCACAAACACAGCTTCCTGATCTTGCTCTCATCTGAGCTCAGAACCTTTCTGTAGATTCTCTTTTTTCAGAGATATTCAAGAACGGTGGTCAGTCAAAATCTCGAAAAAAAAATTCGAATGCCAAAAATGTCGAAAAAATTATCTCGAAAAAAAAAAAGTCGAATAACTCTTTTTTTAATTATGTATTTATTTTGGGGTCCGGGATTTAAAAAAAATGGGTACAAAAAAAGGGAGGGTTGGGGGGGGGAACCCCCCCATTTCGAATAAAAAACGGCATAAAAAAAATGCGACTTTTTTTTCAAGATTTTTTTTTCGAGATTTTGACTTTCGAGATTTTGACTTTCGACTTTTTAACTATAAACCATTCAGAACATGTATTTGCAAGGTATTCAGAGTGGCCTACAAAGGGATGGCTTCTTGGCACCAGTAATTGCTTTAAGGCGGTCTAGCTTGGGCCTAATTCCTTTGCTGTCCATGCTGCAGCCCATGTGTTCTACGGTGTCCCTCGGGAAGATATACCTTTCCATTGGAAGGTGGACACTTGCAAACCTGCACAATATCCCCTTCAATGGCCACAGTATGCACCAAGCTCGGCTACTGCAATGCAATCCTCCAAGGCCCATCAGCAAAAAACATCAAAAAGCTCCAAGTAACACAAAACAATGCCCTCAGAGCAGCATTGAGCATTCCCAAAAGGGAACACATCTCCCAGGCCAGAAAAGACGTGCACTGGTTACCCATCAGAGAACACATCCTCTTTAAAAAAAATGGCCATCACACACAAGTGCCTGTCACTTAACGCCCCTCCTCACCTCTCAGAAAAGATCACCCGGAACCCATCATCCAGACCCATCGGAACACATCTCGCCAACGAGATCCATGTCCCACTCTTCAAAAGGGTAAAAGCTTCAAGCTCCAGCTTCCTACACCTAGCCCCTAAGAACTGGAATGCCCTCACTGTGGCAGTAGAAATGAAGAATCCTACGTCTTCCGCAAACTGCTAAAAACCAACTTGTTCAACTAACCCGCTATGCATTTAAAGATATTGGCACTGCCACAGGAAACTATACCTCCTGACAAATAACATGCACTTCTTTTTTCTGTATATCATGTTTCCTCTGCCTTCTCTGTATTGTTCTTTAACTCACTCATGTATGTAACAAGCAAACCTTCTGCAACAGAGCCACGATGCCTCAGGGCTATAAAAATTCAAATAAATAAATAAATAAATAAAATAAATATGTCTCATCATGGAGGTGTCCATCCAGTGCATGAATGAAGATGCCATCCTGGAAGTAGGACCTATTTCTGACATCTCTCCACCCCACATCTCCGTTGTCATCTGAAGTACTCAGGCCACTCATGAGAGGTCAGATGTCAAGCGCTTGGATTAACCTGCTCCATGCTGGCCAGTGAAAGCTTGAACTCGATTTGGCAGTGTAACAACTTAAGAAGGCCTGCGCAGGCTCCACCAAGCACTTTGGACTTCAAGTTCACAACAATGTTCTTGTACATGTCCAAGGAGATTCATACGGACGCTTTTGATGGAGTTCCATCAGCTCTCACCATGCCAGGTGCTCACAACCCATGTTTTGTCTCTGTCAACCACCATCACTGTTCTGTAGGCTTCTTTTTAGTTTGATGTATTAGGTGTCGCTTGCACCACCTTTAAGCCAAAACTATTGCATTGGAGTACATATAGGGAGGAATGGCATATGAGGAGGGACACAGAGTCTGCGGGTGTTGTTTGGGTATTTGTCCACCCATTGCATGGCCATGCAAATCCCTATGGCTATTCCCACCCATTCCTGCCTTTGCCCGCCCAAAACATCTCCTCATGGGAACTCTTTGAGCTTGTTTTACTCAAGCCTGACCATCAGTTTTTGCATTCAAAGTGCCTGGCAGTGTTTGTTCGAAGCAGTCTTCTAAGAGTTAATAAATTAATTGGAACTGTAAACACGCTACAGGTGTATTATAAATGTCTTACCAGGCCTGCCTTCAGCCACTCAATTCATAAGCACTCTGCGTGTCTTTCAGAGAAGTCCTATTAAAAATAAGCACTGGCAAAGCCACTGTAGTCCTGTTTAAAACAAGCATTGGCAAAGCCAACATGTTTGGCTTGTGCCTCGGTTTTAGGCCTTTTCCAGGCACTGCTATTAGATACCCAGGTACTCGCACCATATTGCCCCTGCTACCAACAATGGGTAGTTAATACCACTATGGTTGGGCCTGGCAAGTGCCTTGCCCATGCTTACACAAAAGCCCAAACTGTTGGCATTGCCAATGCTTGTTTCTAGAGGCACTGCATACTTTGACAATGCAACCTAAGGAGTCACATGTCGCAAATTGTGTTTAATGTGGGGTAATTGTGATCATTCTCCTTCTGGAATTCGCTGTCGCAGCAGAAACAGACTCTACTGGTTGAGAGATCTCTCGCCTGGCCCTTTAGATGTTCCGTCTTTCACAGCACATACCATCAAGTGGACGCACAGATACAGCACCCACAGCACATACCATCAAGCGGTTGCACAGATACACCACCCACAGCACATACCATACAACGGACGCACAGATAAGGCACCCACAGCACATATCATGAAGCGGTCGAACAGATAGAGCACCCACAGCACATACCATCACGCGGTTGCACAGATACAGCACCCACAGCACATACCATCAAGCAGTCGCACAGATACAGCACCCACAGCACATACCATCAATCGGTCGCACAGATACAGCGCCACAGCACATACCATCCAGCGGTCGCATAGATACCGGACCCACAGCACATACCATCAAGTGATCGCACAGATACAGCACCCACAGCACATAACATCAAGTGGTCGCACAGATACAGGGTCCACAGCACATACCATCCAGCAGTCGCACAGCTACAGGGCCCACAGCACATACCATCCAGCGGTCGTACAGATACACCACCGACAGCATATACCATCCAGCGGTCGTACAGATACAGCACCCACAGCACATACCATCCAGCAATCGCACAGATACGGCACCCACAGCACATACCATCCAGCGGTCGCACAGATACACCACCCACAGCATATACCATCAAGCGGTCGCACAGATACAGGACCCACAGCACATAACATCAAGTGGACGCACAGATACAGCACCCACAGCACATACCATCCAGCGGTCGCACAAATACAGGACCCACAGCAAATACCATCCAGCGGTCGCACAGATACAGCACCCACAGCACATACCATTCAGCGGTCGCATAGATACAGGACCCACAGCACATACCATCAAGCGGTCGCAAAGATACAGCACCCACAGCACATAACATACAGCGATCGCATAGATACAGCACCCACAGCACATACCATCCAGCGGTCGCATAGATACAGGACCCACAGCACATACCATCAAGCGGTCGCACAGATACAGCACCCACAGCACATACCATCCAGCGGTCGCACAGATACAGCACTCACAGCACATACCATCCAGTGGTTGCACAGATATACCACTCACAGCACATACCATCAAGCGGTCGCATAGATACAGGACCCACAGCACATACCATCAAGCGGTCACACAGATACAGCACCCACAGCACATACCATCCAGTGGTCGCACAAATACAGCACCCACAGCACATACCATTAAGCGGTCATACAGATACACCACCCACAGCACATAACATACAGCGGTCGCATAGATACAGCACCCACAGCACATACCATCCAGCGGTCACATAGATACAGGACCCACAGCACATACCATCAAGCGGTCACACCGATACAGCACCCACAGCTCATACCATCCAGCGGTCGCACAGATACAGCACCCACAGCACATACCATCAAGTGGTCACACAGATACACCACCCACAGCACATACCATACAGCGTTTGCACAGATACAGCATCCACAGCACATACCATCAAATGGTCGCACAGATACACCACCCACAGCACATAACATCCAGCAGTCACACAGATACAGCACCTATAGCACCAACCATCCAGCGGTCGCACAGATACAGACTCTACTGGTTGAGAGATCTCTTGCCTGGCACATTAGATGTTCCCTTTTTCACAGCACATAACATCCAGCTGTCGCACAGATACAGCACCCACAGCACATATCATACAGCGGTCGCATAGAAACAGCACCCACAGCACATACCATGCAGCGGTCGCATAGACACAGGACCCACAGCACATACCATCAAGTAGTCGCACAGATACAAAACCCAGAGCAGATACCATTCAGCGGTCGCACAAATACAGCACCCACAGCACATACCATAAAGTGCTCGCACAGATACTCCATCCACAGCACATACCACAGAGCGGTCGCATAGATACAGCATCCACAGCACATACCATCAAGTTGTCGCACAGATACACCACCCACAGCACATACCATCCAGCGGTCACACAGATACAGCACCCATAGCACATACCATCAAGTGGTCGCACAGATAAAGCACCCACAGCACATACCATCAAGCGGTCGCACAGATACAGCACCCACAGCACATACCATCAAGAGGTCGCACAGATACAGCACCCACAGCACATAACATACAGCGGTCACATAGATACAAGACCCACAGCACATACCATCAAGCGGTCGCCAGATACAGCACCCACAGCACATACCATACAGCGGTCGCATAGATACAAGACCCACAGCACATACCATGAAGCGGTCGCACAGATACAGCACCCACAGCACATAACATACAGCGGTCGCATAGATACAAGACCCACAGCACATACCATCAAGCGGTCGCACAGATACAGCACCCACAGCATATACCATCAAGCTGTCGCACAGATACAGCACCCACAGCACATACCACCCAGCGGTCGCAAAGATACACCACCCACAGCACATATCATCCAGCGGTCGCACAGATAGAGTCCCCACAGCACATACCATCCAGCAGTCGCACAGATACAGCACATACCATCCAGCAGTCGCACAGATACAGCACATACCATCAAGTGGTCGCACAGATACAGGACCCACAGCACATAATATCCAGCGGTCGCACAGATACACCACCCACAGCACATACCATCCAGCGGTTGCACAGATACAGCACCCACAGCACATACCATCAAGCGGTCGCACAGATACAGGACCCACAGCACATACCATCAAGTGGTCGCACAGATACATGACCCACAGCACATACCATCCAGCGATCGCACAGATACACCACCCACAGCATATACCATCCAGCGGTCGCACAGATACAGCACCCAGAGCACATACAATCCAGCGGTCGCACAGATACACCACTAACAGCACATACCATCCAGCAGTTGCACAGATACAGCACCCACAGCACATACCATCAAGCGGTCGCACAGATACAGCACCCACAGCACATACCATGCAGCGGTCACACAGATACAGTACCCACAGCACATACCATCCAGCGGTCCCATAGATACAGCACCCACAGCTCATACCATCCAGCGGTCGCACAGATACAGCACCCACAGCACATACCATCAAGTGGTCACACAGATACACCACCCACAGCACATACCATACAGCGTTTGCACAGATACAGCATCCACAGCACATACCATCAAATGGTCGCACAGATACACCACCCACAGCACATAACATCCAGCAGTCACACAGATACAGCACCTATAGCACCAACCATCCAGCGGTCGCACAGATACAGACTCTACTGGTTGAGAGATCTCTTGCCTGGCACATTAGATGTTCCCTTTTTCACAGCACATAACATCCAGCTGTCGCACAGATACAGCACCCACAGCACATATCATACAGCGGTCGCATAGAAACAGCACCCACAGCACATACCATGCAGCGGTCGCATAGACACAGGACCCACAGCACATACCATCAAGTAGTCGCACAGATACAAAACCCAGAGCAGATACCATTCAGCGGTCGCACAAATACAGCACCCACAGCACATACCATAAAGTGCTCGCACAGATACTCCATCCACAGCACATACCACAGAGCGGTCGCATAGATACAGCATCCACAGCACATACCATCAAGTTGTCGCACAGATACACCACCCACAGCACATACCATCCAGCGGTCACACAGATACAGCACCCATAGCACATACCATCAAGTGGTCGCACAGATAAAGCACCCACAGCACATACCATCAAGCGGTCGCACAGATACAGCACCCACAGCACATACCATCAAGAGGTCGCACAGATACAGCACCCACAGCACATAACATACAGCGGTCACATAGATACAAGACCCACAGCACATACCATCAAGCGGTCGCCAGATACAGCACCCACAGCACATACCATACAGCGGTCGCATAGATACAAGACCCACAGCACATACCATGAAGCGGTCGCACAGATACAGCACCCACAGCACATAACATACAGCGGTCGCATAGATACAAGACCCACAGCACATACCATCAAGCGGTCGCACAGATACAGCACCCACAGCATATACCATCAAGCTGTCGCACAGATACAGCACCCACAGCACATACCACCCAGCGGTCGCAAAGATACACCACCCACAGCACATATCATCCAGCGGTCGCACAGATAGAGTCCCCACAGCACATACCATCCAGCAGTCGCACAGATACAGCACATACCATCCAGCAGTCGCACAGATACAGCACATACCATCAAGTGGTCGCACAGATACAGGACCCACAGCACATAATATCCAGCGGTCGCACAGATACACCACCCACAGCACATACCATCCAGCGGTTGCACAGATACAGCACCCACAGCACATACCATCAAGCGGTCGCACAGATACAGGACCCACAGCACATACCATCAAGTGGTCGCACAGATACATGACCCACAGCACATACCATCCAGCGATCGCACAGATACACCACCCACAGCATATACCATCCAGCGGTCGCACAGATACAGCACCCAGAGCACATACAATCCAGCGGTCGCACAGATACACCACTAACAGCACATACCATCCAGCAGTTGCACAGATACAGCACCCACAGCACATACCATCAAGCGGTCGCACAGATACAGCACCCACAGCACATACCATGCAGCGGTCACACAGATACAGTACCCACAGCACATACCATCCAGCGGTCCCATAGATACAGGACCCACAGCACATACCATCAAGCGGTCACACAGATACAGCACCCACACCACATACCATCCAGTGTTTGCACAGATACAGCACCCACAGCACATACCATCAAGTGGTCACACAGATACAGCACCCACAGCACATACCATCAAGCGGTCACACAGATACAGGACCCACAGCACATACCATCAAGCGGTGGCAAAGATACAGCACCCACAGCACATACCATCCAGCGGTCGCACAGATACAGCACTCACAGCACATACCATCCAGTGGTTGCACAGATATACCACTCACAGCACATACCATCAACCGGTCGCATAGATACAGGACCCACAGCACATACCATCAAGCGGTCACACAGATGCAGCACCCACAGCACATACCATCCAGTGGTCGTACAAATACAGCACCCACAGCACATACCATCAAGCGGTCGTACAGATACACCACCCACAGCACATAACATACAGCGGTCGCATAGATACAGCCCCCACAGCACATACCATCCAGCGGTCGCATAGATACAGGACCCACAGCACATACCATCAAGCGGTCGCACAGATACAGCACCCACAGCACATACCATCCAGCGGTCGCACAGATACAGAACCCACAGCACATACCATCAAGTGGTCACACAGATACACCACCCACAGCACATACCATACAGCGGTTGCATAGATACAGCATCCACAGCACATACCATCAAGTGGTCACACAGATACACCACCCACAGCACATAACATCCAGCAGTCACACAGATACAGCACCCATAGCACAAACCATCAAGCGGTTGCACAGATACACCACCCACAGCACATACCATACAACGGACGCACAGATAAGGCACCCACAGCACATATCATGAAGCGGTCGAACAGATAGAGCACCCACAGCACATACCATCACGCGGTTGCACAGATACAGCACCCACAGCACATACCATCAAGCAGTCGCACAGATACAGCACCCACAGCACATACCATCAATCGGTCGCACAGATACAGCGCCACAGCACATACCATCCAGCGGTCGCATAGATACCGGACCCACAGCACATACCATCAAGTGATCGCACAGATACAGCACCCACAGCACATAACATCAAGTGGTCGCACAGATACAGGGTCCACAGCACATACCATCCAGCAGTCGCACAGCTACAGGGCCCACAGCACATACCATCCAGCGGTCGTACAGATACACCACCCACAGCATATACCATCCAGCGGTCGTACAGATACAGCACCCACAGCACATACCATCCAGCAATCGCACAGATACGGCACCCACAGCACATACCATCCAGCGGTCGCACAGATACACCACCCACAGCATATACCATCAAGCGGTCGCACAGATACAGGACCCACAGCACATAACATCAAGTGGACGCACAGATACAGCACCCACAGCACATACCATCCAGCGGCCGCACAAATACAGGACCCACAGCAAATACCATCCAGCGGTCGCACAGATACAGCACCCACAGCACATACCATTCAGCGGTCGCATAGATACAGGACCCACAGCACATACCATCAAGCGGTCGCAAAGATACAGCACCCACAGCACATAACATACAGCGATCGCATAGATACAGCACCCACAGCACATACCATCCAGCGGTCGCATAGATACAGGACCCACAGCACATACCATCAAGCGGTCGCACAGATACAGCACCCACAGCACATACCATCCAGCGGTCGCACAGATACAGCACTCACAGCACATACCATCCAGTGGTTGCACAGATATACCACTCACAGCACATACCATCAAGCGGTCGCATAGATACAGGACCCACAGCACATACCATCAAGCGGTCACACAGATACAGCACCCACAGCACATACCATCCAGTGGTCGCACAAATACAGCACCCACAGCACATACCATCAAGCGGTCATACAGATACACCACCCACAGCACATAACATACAGCGGTCGCATAGATACAGCACCCACAGCACATACCATCCAGCGGTCGCATAGATACAGGACCCACAGCACATACCATCAAGCGGTCACACCGATACAGCACCCACAGCTCATACCATCCAGCGGTCGCACAGATACAGCACCCACAACACATACCATCAAGTGGTCACACAGATACAGCACCCACAGCACATACCATACAGCGTTTGCACAGATACAGCATCCACAGCACATACCATCAAATGGTCGCACAGATACACCACCCACAGCACATAACATCCAGCAGTCACACAGATACAGCACCCATAGCACCAACCATCCAGCGGTCGCACAGATACAGACTCTACTGGTTGAGAGATCTCTTGCCTGGCACATTAGATGTTCCCTTTTTCACAGCACATAACATCCAGCTGTCGCACAGATACAGCACCCACAGCACATATCATACAGCGGTCGCATAGAAACAGCACCCACAGCACATACCATGCAGCGGTCGCATAGACACAGGACCCACAGCACATACCATCAAGTAGTCGCACAGATACAACACCCAGAGCAGATACCATTCAGCGGTCGCACAAATACAGCACCCACAGCACATACCATAAAGTGCTCGCACAGATACTCCATCCACAGCACATACCACAGAGCGGTCGCATAGATAAAGCATCCACAGCACATACCATCAAGTTGTCGCACAGATACACCACCCACAGCACATACCATCCAGCGGTCACACAGATACAGCACCCATAGCACATACCATCAAGTGGTCGCACAGATAAAGCACCCACAGCACATACCATCAAGCGGTCGCACAGATACAGCACCCACAGCACATACCATCAAGAGGTCGCACAGATACAGCACCCACAGCACATAACATACAGCGGTCACATAGATACAAGACCCACAGCACATACCATCAAGCGGTCGCCAGATACAGCACCCACAGCACATACCATACAGCGGTCGCATAGATACAAGACCCACAGCACATACCATGAAGCGGTCGCACAGATACAGCACCCACAGCACATAACATACATCGGTCGCATAGATACAAGACCCACAGCACATACCATCAAGCGGTCGCACAGATACAGCACCCACAGCACATACCATCAAGCGGTCGCACAGATACAGCACCCACAGCACATACCACCCAGCGGTCGCACAGATACAGCACCCACAGCACATACCATCCAGCAGTCGCAAAGATACACCACCCACAGCACATATCATCCAGCGGTCGCACAGCTAGAGTCCCCACAGCACATACCATCCAGCAGTCGCACAGATACAGCACATACCATCAAGTGGTCGCACAGATACAGGACCCACAGCACATACCATCCAGCGGTCGCACAGATACACCACCCACAGCACATACCATCCAGCGGTTGCACAGATACAGCACCCACAGCACATACCATCAAGCGGTCGCACAGATACAGGACCGACAGCACATACCATCAAGTGGTCGCACAGATACATGACCCACAGCACATACCATCCAGCGATCGCACAGATACACCACCCACAGCATATACCATCCAGCGGTCGCACAGATACAGCACCCAGAGCACATACAATCCAGCGGTCGCACAGATACACCACTAACAGCACATACCATCCAGCAGTTGCACAGATACAGCACCCACAGCACATACCATCAAGCGGTCGCACAGATACAGCACCCACAGCACATACCATGCAGCGGTCACACAGATACAGTACCCACAGCACATACCATCCAGCGGTCCCATAGATACAGGACCCACAGCACATACCATCAAGCGGTCACACAGATACAGCACCCACACCACATACCATCCAGTGTTTGCACAGATACAGCACCCACAGCACATACCATCAAGTGGTCATACAGATACAGCACCCACAGCACATACCATCAAGCAGTCACACAGATACAGGACCCACAGCACATACCATCAAGCGGTGGCAAAGATACAGCACCCACAGCACATACCATCCAGCGGTCGCACAGATACAGCACTCAGAGCACATACCATCCAGTGGTTGCACAGATATACCACTCACAGCACATACCATCAACCGGTCGCATAGATACAGGACCCACAGCACATACCATCAAGCGGTCACACAGATACAGCACCCACAGCATATACCATCCAGTGGTCGTACAAATACAGCACCCACAGCACATACCATCAAGCGGTCGTACAGATACACCACCCACAGCACATAACATACAGCGGTCGCATAGATACAGCCCCCACAGCACATACCATCCAGCGGTCGCATAGATACAGGACCCACAGCACATACCATCAAGCGGTCGCACAGATACAGCACCCACAGCACATACCATCCAGCGGTCGCACAGATACAGAACCCACAGCACATACCATCAAGTGGTCACACAGATACACCACCCACAGCACATACCATACAGCGGTTGCATAGATACAGCATCCACAGCACATACCATCAAGTGGTCACACAGATACACCACCCACAGCACATAACATCAAGCAGTCACACAGATACAGCACCCATAGCACAAACCATCAAGCGGTCGCACAGATACAGACTCTACTGGTTGAGAGATCTCTTGCCTGGCACATTAGATGTTCCCTTTTTCACAGCACATAGCATCCAGCTGTCGCACAGATACAGCACCCACAGCACATACCATACAGCGGTCGCATAGATACAGCACCCACAGCACATACCATGCAGCGGTCGCATAGACACAGGACCCACAGCACATACCATCAAGTAGTCGCACAGATACAACACCCAGAGCAGATACCATTCAGCGGTCGCACAAATACAGCACCCACAGCACATACCATAAAGTGCTCGCACAGATACTCCATCCACAGCACATACCATCAAGTTGTCGCACAGATACACCCCCACAGCACATACCATCCAGCGGTCACACAGATACAGCACCCACAGCACATACCATCAAGCGGTCGCACAGATACAGCACCCACAGCACATGCCATCAAGCGGTCGCACAGATACAGCACCCACAGCACATAACATACAGCGGTCACATAGATACAAGACCCACAGCACATACCATCAAGCGGTCGCCAGATACAGCACCCACAGCACATACCATACAGCGGTCGCATAGATACAAGACCCACAGCACATACCATGAAGCGGTCGCACAGATACAGCACCCACAGCACATAACATACAGCGGTCGCATAGATACAAGACCCACAGCACATACCATCAAGCGGTCGCACAGATACAGCACCCACAGCACATACCATCAAGCGGTCGCACAGATACAGCACCCACAGCACATACCACCCAGCGGTCGCACAGATACAGCACCCACAGCACATACCACCAGCAGTCGCACAGATACACCACCCACAGCACATATCATCCAGCGGTCGCACAGATAGAGTACCCACAGCACATACCATCCAGTGGTCGCACAGATACAGCACCCACAGCACATACCATCAAGTGGTCGCACAGATACAGGACCCACAGCACATACCATCCAGCGGTCGCACAGATACACCACCCACAGCACATACCATCCAGCGGTTGCACAGATACAGCACCCACAGCACATACCATCAAGCGGTTGTTAGGCAGAAACCTGTGCAGTTCCCTTGGGGAACACTGCAAAAGATTTAAGACTACAGGTAGAGCAGTAAACCCCTTTGGTAGCAGTCTGTACCACCCAGATTTACCTGGTAGCTGTGGCTGAGCAGTCAGACTTCTCTCAAGAAGAGTTAGGCAGTATGCAAAGTATACACAATATGTACCAAAACACAATAGCACAAGCAAACACTGACCAGAGCTTGGTTTCAAAAGTATATAGTTATTTATTTAAAATACACATAAGTTAAAAACACTCTAGCACAATATAGTAAACACTTCAAACACAGTTATAATGAAAGTAGATTCAATCCTTTCTCCTATCTAGACAACTCTAGGTTAACACCACTTAATTAAAACAGAGGTGAGTGCTTAACGTTAGATGACACTCTAGTAGTTTCCAAGAAAGGGAGAGAAAAAGCAGAAATGGGTTAAACACACCACTCTAAGGTCCAGAACACTTGCAATAGGCTTAAAGAAGCACAAAGTCACAGGTGAGCAAAAGTCACTAGGCAGGGCCCACTCTTAGAGTAGCCGGAGCGAAAAGGTGCCCAAGATCACACTGTTAGTTAGAGATTCAAGTCTTGCAAAGAGTCAAAAAGAGTTTTAGAGTGGCTCAGAAAGTTTAGCCAAAGTGTCCCAGGCACTCCCAGGTTCGAAAGCCGGGGACTAAATCTACCCCGTACAGTCGGTGGCAAGGGAAGCCAGGCGGAACACAGTACCTTAAGCGGAAAGGATCCTCCAGCGGTGGCAGTTGTTCCAGGCAGTGGCAGCAGGGCTCGACGTCGGTCAGGGGAGAAGAAGTTCTCGCTGAAGAGCAGAAGAGGAGGGTCGTTGCACTGCCCGGGAAGAAACCAGCCGCGGAGTCCTCCGGTTAAAGGGTTGGTACCGACTTTCGCGGTATGGGGGTAAAGTGTGGTATTCCGGATGCCGGGGTGCTTGGCACAGGCAAGGCGGCCACGAGATACCTCAAAGAACGGAAAGAAGGCGAAAACTGGTTGTCCCCACCAGTCAAGGGAAGGAGCCACTCCGTTAAGAGTTCTCCTCGGTCGTCGGGAAAAAGTGGTGAGACGGTTCAGCAGGGCTCCACCGGGTGGTGTCGTCGAAGCAGGCCGGCTCAGCTCTTCCCTCGTCGGATTCTTGGTCCTGTGGCGACTTCTGAAGTCCCAGTCCCCAAAGCCCTGCTTTTATGCAGCAAGCCCCCATTCACCCAGCCTAGCTGTCACTCAAACATGCTAAGTGGTGAGCCGGGCGGCTCACCACTTGGGCCAATCAGGACGGAGTGCGACTTGAGTTACCAAGGTAACTCAGTCCAGGGTGCCTAAATCCCCCTCCACCCCTCCTAAGTACCCCAGACAGAGTGGCACCACTTTGGAGGGCTTCTGTGGAGAAGCCCGCCAAAAGTGGAACAAAGGGCTCCACTTTGGGTCAGAGTTACAGAGGCGAACACCAACGCCATTTTAGAATCAAGTTTTGGCAAAAAGTCCCAACCGGAGTTATAAAAAGAAATATATAAACCGGCGGGATGTTTAAGGCTACCGTAAATAAATAATTAAATGTGTTAGCCTAAAACAATGGGAAATCCCATAGGGAAATATTCGCGGTCGAATATAAAAAGTAGTTTCCACTGCCACCAGCCAAAACTCGATCAGGGGGGACGGAGACGTGCCCCCTCGACTAACAGACCCTGGGGCAATCGAATTGCCCCAGCCAGTACGTCCACAATATGATGGTTTGTACTGGTTCTGTTCAGGATTCAAGACTAGCAAAGTCTTTGGTGACTTTACATGCCCTGGGAGACAGTAGTCAGTCCCAGGGTATGGAGTCTATGTTGGGGAGTCCCTAGGACACCCCTGGGTCACGGCACAGAGGGTGCTGTGTGACCCACATCACAAAAATACATGAGGCCCTATGGAGTAAAAGACCCCATAGCCCATTCAACACAAGGTTTAACCAAGAAAACACACTTCAACATGTCCAAGAGTGAGGGTAAAAGAGTCTCACTCTTGGCAGGAGAAAAAAATTAAACCCCAGAAATCCAGCAAAGCTGCTGGGGGACTCACTAGGTAGGGAAATTCAGCCTAAACAGAGAATTCTCCCTAACACTCGCCCCCCCCAGACTAAGGGACAGGAGGATTTAATCCACTCCTGGATGAACCTCATACCTCTAGTCGATGATATACATCCTAGAGAGTCCATCAGCATTTTGATGGTGACACCTTGACCTATGTTCAATGGAGAACTCAAAGGTTTTCTTCTGCAAGCTAACGGACCTACAGACCCTTTGAGGAACATCAGTCTTTTTGTTATAGGGGATCCGGTTGACCAGTCCCTCAGAAGTTGGTACAACTTCTGAACCTAGGTTAGGCTTTTTGAAGGGGTCCTTATAAAGGATTCCCTTAGATCTAGAGGGGCCTCCAAGGTTCCTCACCACCTCTCTTGTGGGAGCAGGTTGGGTCTTAGGCCTCTTGGTTGGAGGGGTTGGGGTTAGGCAATGTACCTGCTTCCCCTTCCTCTTAGATCTACCCTTACCTATTTTAGGAGTTTCCCCCCTAATATTAGGATTTGAGTTGGGGTCTTCAGTAGAAGGTCCAACAGTCTGAAGGTTTTTGGCCTTAGACTTTTCTTTTCTGGTTTTCCACCAGCACTGAGAATTACCAGTTCTCTCAGGTCCAGATAGGGGCCTAGTTGGTCTATCCACCTCTTCCTCAGAAGCAGGGGGAGTCAGAGACTCGGAGACTAGGGGAACAATGATGGAGCTTGGTTGGGGCTCCCATGTTCCTAGCATACTATCCTGAAAGGTGCCTGGGTCAGAGGTCAACTTACTAAACCCAAGGCTTGTAGTGGGGTTCTCAGTAGAGGGTCCCACAGGCTTAGAAGGGTCCTTCAAGGTAGCCTTTCTAGCCAATTTGGTTAAGTTCTGCTTCTCCATACTGGGAGGCCTGGGGGTATGTGACACTACTCCTAGAGTTCTTAGGTCATTCCCCAACAGGACCTTCCCAGGTACCTCAGTCTGAACACTGACAGGGATCCTCACTGTCATGTTGTTACACTGAATGAGGGCTGGTAGAATAGGAACCATTTGGACAGGGCCTCCAGACATCTTAGTGGGACCTTTGGGTGCTTTGGCCACATCCTCAGGTTGAAAGAAGCTTTCATCCACTACTGTTCTGCTGGCCCCAGTGTCTCTCCTGGCAGGAGTATCCTGGCCATTGACAAGAACACTGTCCACATAATACACCTTAGAGTTAACAGGTAGGGAGTTATACACAACCCTATTCTGGGGACTAACCAGACCCATAGGCTCTAAGTTTACAGTTGCTTGAAGACCCAAGGGTTCTTCAGCAAAGAGTTCAAAGTGGGCACTAGCCATCTGTACTTCATCCTCAGGAGTGAAGGCTAAGGAGACTGTGCTGATCCCTGCAGGTTTACCCTTGCACTTGGGATCTCCTTTGATATGGTCAGTACCCTGACAGACATAGCATTGTCCAAATGCTCTCTGGAAGGGTGGCTTGCTCTGACCTCCTTCTGGCTTGTGGCCAGAAGGTACAGTAGTCTGACTCGGTTTCCCATGTGGCTTACCCTGGTTATTTTGTGGTTTGGGGCCCTCTTTGGGATAGGAATTATTAGAATTCTCTTTGGAGTCTGTTTTTGGCTGTTTCTCCCCATCCTTCTTCTGAGTTACCCCAGAATCCTTGTGAGTGGCCCTGTTGGCAACCCACAAGTCAGCAGCCCTAGCCAGTTTCCGGGAATCTAATTCCTTGGAATCAGCCAAGTGTTGTCTGAGCTCAGGAGAGCAGGCATCATAAATAGTCTCCAACATAAACAAATTCTTCATACCTTCATAAGTGTTCACCTTGTAACCCTTAATCCATCCCTCTAAGTTTTTCAACCCTTCACTCACCCAGGTAGCCCAAGGGGTACCATCATGCTTTTTGAGGCTCCTAAACCTCTTAAGATACTGGGAAGGGGTCTTCCCAAACCTAGCTATCAAAGCTAGTTTCACACATTCATACTCTTTCCTATCCTCCTCCCCCATCTCCATTACCACATCAGTTGCAACAGGGGGAAGCCTAGAGAACAACCAGGTGAGTAAGTCATTTCCTGTGATGTTCTGGAGCCCATGATTATATTCAAACAGAGACAACCAATCCAACACATCCAACTTAGGCTCATACATACCAACCAATTCTTTAGGCATCCGGGGTCTTTTAGGACTGGAACTTCTAGAGGAGCCAGAGAGAGAAGCATTCTCAACAGATAATTTCTTCATTTCTAGCTCATACTTGAGCTCCATTTCCCTTAGCCTTAGTTCTTTGTCAGTTTGAGCATTAAGTTTCTTATACTCCAATTCTAGTTTCATTTTCTCCAGTTCAAAGTACTGAGGACTAAATGTGGGACCTGGTAAAGGCCCAGTAGGTACAGCAGGTAGAGCAGGCAGAGGCCTAGGGGGGACAGTCACAACAGCCTCACCCTCCTCTTCTGACTCTTCCTCAGAATCATCAACATTTTGCTCCGTGTTAATTTCAATACTGTCATCTACAGTTGCTGGAGTGGTAGGTTCCTCTGAACCCTCACCCAGACTTTGGTTAGCTAACAATCTTTCAATCAGCTCCATTTTCTTGCCCTTAGTCAGGAGATCCTTATGTTTACAGAGCACTCTTAAACAATCAGCAGTTTTGGCTGCAAGGGACTCTTGACTACAGCTTTCTATAACTGACATGTTAGAGGTTTTACTTTTTCAGTGCTAAGCTTTGTGGTTAGTTGCACTAAGGTATCTAAAGCACAATAAAATGTATACTCAATACAAATCCCACCGCTGTACACCAGTGTTAGGCAGAAACCTGTGCAGTTCCCTTGGGGAACACTGCAAAAGATTTAAGACTACAGGTAGAGCAGTAAACCCCTTTGGTAGCAGTCTGTACCACCCAGATTTACCTGGTAGCTGTGGCTGAGCAGTCAGACTTCTCTCAAGAAGAGTTAGGCAGTATGCAAAGTATACACAATATGTACCAAAACACAATAGCACAAGCAAACACTGACCAGAGCTTGGTTTCAAAAGTATATAGTTATTTATTTAAAATACACATAAGTTAAAAACACTCTAGCACAATATAGTAAACACTTCAAACACAGTTATAATGAAAGTAGATTCAATCCTTTCTCCTATCTAGACAACTCTAGGTTAACACCACTTAATTAAAACAGAGGTGAGTGCTTAACGTTAGATGACACTCTAGTAGTTTCCAAGAAAGGGAGAGAAAAAGCAGAAATGGGTTAAACACACCACTCTAAGGTCCAGAACACTTGCAATAGGCTTAAAGAAGCACAAAGTCACAGGTGAGCAAAAGTCACTAGGCAGGGCCCACTCTTAGAGTAGCCGGAGCGAAAAGGTGCCCAAGATCACACTGTTAGTTAGAGATTCAAGTCTTGCAAAGAGTCAAAAAGAGTTTTAGAGTGGCTCAGAAAGTTTAGCCAAAGTGTCCCAGGCACTCCCAGGTTCGAAAGCCGGGGACTAAATCTACCCCGTACAGTCGGTGGCAAGGGAAGCCAGGCGGAACACAGTACCTTAAGCGGAAAGGATCCTCCAGCGGTGGCAGTTGTTCCAGGCAGTGGCAGCAGGGCTCGACGTCGGTCAGGGGAGAAGAAGTTCTCGCTGAAGAGCAGAAGAGGAGGGTCGTTGCACTGCCCGGGAAGAAACCAGCCGCGGAGTCCTCCGGTTAAAGGGTTGGTACCGACTTTCGCGGTATGGGGGTAAAGTGTGGTATTCCGGATGCCGGGGTGCTTGGCACAGGCAAGGCGGCCACGAGATACCTCAAAGAACGGAAAGAAGGCGAAAACTGGTTGTCCCCACCAGTCAAGGGAAGGAGCCACTCCGTTAAGAGTTCTCCTCGGTCGTCGGGAAAAAGTGGTGAGACGGTTCAGCAGGGCTCCACCGGGTGGTGTCGTCGAAGCAGGCCGGCTCAGCTCTTCCCTCGTCGGATTCTTGGTCCTGTGGCGACTTCTGAAGTCCCAGTCCCCAAAGCCCTGCTTTTATGCAGCAAGCCCCCATTCACCCAGCCTAGCTGTCACTCAAACATGCTAAGTGGTGAGCCGGGCGGCTCACCACTTGGGCCAATCAGGACGGAGTGCGACTTGAGTTACCAAGGTAACTCAGTCCAGGGTGCCTAAATCCCCCTCCACCCCTCCTAAGTACCCCAGACAGAGTGGCACCACTTTGGAGGGCTTCTGTGGAGAAGCCCGCCAAAAGTGGAACAAAGGGCTCCACTTTGGGTCAGAGTTACAGAGGCGAACACCAACGCCATTTTAGAATCAAGTTTTGGCAAAAAGTCCCAACCGGAGTTATAAAAAGAAATATATAAACCGGCGGGATGTTTAAGGCTACCGTAAATAAATAATTAAATGTGTTAGCCTAAAACAATGGGAAATCCCATAGGGAAATATTCGCGGTCGAATATAAAAAGTAGTTTCCACTGCCACCAGCCAAAACTCGATCAGGGGGGACGGAGACGTGCCCCCTCGACTAACAGACCCTGGGGCAATCGAATTGCCCCAGCCAGTACGTCCACAATATGATGGTTTGTACTGGTTCTGTTCAGGATTCAAGACTAGCAAAGTCTTTGGTGACTTTACATGCCCTGGGAGACAGTAGTCAGTCCCAGGGTATGGAGTCTATGTTGGGGAGTCCCTAGGACACCCCTGGGTCACGGCACAGAGGGTGCTGTGTGACCCACATCACAAAAATACATGAGGCCCTATGGAGTAAAAGACCCCATAGCCCATTCAACACAAGGTTTAACCAAGAAAACACACTTCAACATGTCCAAGAGTGAGGGTAAAAGAGTCTCACTCTTGGCAGGAGAAAAAAATTAAACCCCAGAAATCCAGCAAAGCTGCTGGGGGACTCACTAGGTAGGGAAATTCAGCCTAAACAGAGAATTCTCCCTAACAGCGGTCGCACAGATACAGGACCCACAGCACATACCATCAAGTGGTCGCACAGATACATGACCCACAGCACATACCATCCAGCGGTCGCACAGATAGACCACCCACAGCATATACCATCCAGCGGTCGCACAGATACAGCACCCAGAGCACATACAATCCAGCGGTCGCACAGATACACCACTAACAGCACATACCATCCAGCGGTTGTACAGAACCAGCACCCACAGCACATACCATCAAGCGGTCGCACAGATACAGCACCCACAGCACATACCATGCAGCGGTCACACAGATACAGTACCCACAGCACATACCATCCAGCGGTCCCATAGATACAGGACCCACAGCACATACCATCAAGCGGTCACACAGATACAGCACCCACACCACATACCATCCAGTGTTTGCACAGATACAGCACCCACAGCACATACCATCAAGTGGTCACACAGATACAGCACCCACAGCACATACCATCAAGCGGTCACACAGATACAGGACCCACAGCACATACCATCCAGCGGTCGCACAGATACACCACCCACAGCATATATCATCCAGCGGTCGCACAGATACAGCACCCAGAGCATATACAATCCAGCGGTCGCACAGATACACCACTAACAGCACATACCATCCAGCGGTTGCACAGATACAGCACCCACAGCACATACCATCAAGCGGTCGCACAGATACAGCACCCACAGCACATACCATGCAGCGGTCACACAGATACAGTACCCACAGCACATACCATCCAGCGGTCCCATAGATACAGGACCCACAGCACATACCATCAAGCGGTCACACAAATACAGCACCCACAACACATACCATCCAGTGTTTGCACAGATACAGCACCCACAGCACATACCATCAAGTGGTCACACAGATACAGCACCCACAGCACATACCATCAAGCGGTCACACAGATACAGGACCCACAGAACATACCATCCAGCGGTCGCACAGATACAGCACCCACAGCACATACCATCCAGCGGTCACACAGATACACCACCCACAGCACATACCATCCAGCAGTCGCACAGATACTCCACCCACAGCAGATACCATCAAGTGGTCGCACAGATAATCCACCCACAGCACATACCATCAAGTGGTCGCACAGATACATGACCCACAGCACATACCATCCAGCGGTCGCACAGATACACCACCCACAGCATATACCATCCAGCGGTCGCACAGATACAGCACCCAGAGCACATACAATCCAGCGGTCGCGCAGATACACCACTAACAGCACATACCATCCAGCGGTTGCACAGATACAGCACCCACAGCACATACCATCTAGCGGTCGCACAGATACAGCACCCACAGCACATACCATGCAGCGGTCACACAGATACAGTACCCACAGCACATACCATCCAGCGGTCCCATAGATACAGGACCCACAGCACATACCATAAAGCGGTCACACAGATACAGCACCCACACCACATACCATCCAGTGTTTGCACAGATACAGCACCCACAGCACATACCATCAAGTGGTCACACAGATACAGCACCCACAGCACATACCATCAAGCGGTCACACAGATACAGGACCCACAGCACATACCATCCAGCGGTCGCACAGATGCAGCACCCACAGCACATACCATCCAGTGGTCACACAGATACACCACCCACAGCACATACCATCCAGCAGTCGCACAGATACTCCACCCACAGCAGATACCATCAAGTGGTCGCACAGATACAGCACCCACAGCACATACCATCCAGTGGTCCCATAGATACAGGACCCACAGCACATACAATCAAGCGGTCGCACAGATACAGCACCCAGAGCACATACCATTCAGCGGTCGCACAAATACAGCACCCACAGCACATACCATAAAGTGCTCGCACAGATACACCACCCACAGCACATACCATACAGCGGTCACATAGATACAGCTTCCACAGCACATACCATCAAGTGGTTGCACAGATACACCATCCACAGCACATACCATCCAGCGGTCACACAGATAGAGCACCCATAGCACATACCATCAAGTGGTCGCACAGATAAAGCACCCACAGCACATACCATCAAGCGGTCGCACAGATACAGCACCCACAGCACATACTATCAAGCGGTCGCACAGATACAGCACCCACAGCACATAACATACAGCGGTCGCATAGATACAAGACCCACAGCACATACCATGAAGCAGTCGCACAGATACAGCACCCACAGCACATAACATACAGCGGTCGCATAGATACAAGACCCACAGCACATACCATCAAGCGGTCACACAGATACAGCACCCACAGCACATACCATCAAGCGGTCGCACAGATACAGCACCCACAGCACATACCATGCAGCGGTCACACAGATACAGTACCCACAGCACATACCATCCAGCGATCCCATAGATACAGGACCCACAGCACATACCATCAAGCGGTCACACAGATACAGCACCCACACCACATACCATCCAGTGTTTGCACAGATACAGCACCCACAGCACATACCATCAAGTGGTCACACAGATACAGCACCCACAGCACATACCATCAAGCGGTCACACAGATACAGGACCCAGAGCACATACCATCCAGCGGTCGCACAGATGCAGCACCCACAGCACATACCATCCAGTGGTCACACAGATACACCACCCACAGCACATACCATCCAGCAGTCGCACAGATACTCCACCCACAGCAGATACCATCAAGTGGTCGCACAGATACAGCACCCACAGCACATACCATCCAGTGGTCCCATAGATACAGGACCCACAGCACATACCATCAAGCGGTCGCACAGATACAGCACCCAGAGCACATACCATTCAGCGGTCGCACAAATACAGCACCCACAGCACATACCATAAAGTGCTCGCACAGATACACCACCCACAGCACATACCATACAGCGGTCACATAGATACAGCTTCCACAGCACATACCATCAAGTGGTCGCACAGATACACCACCCACAGCACATACCATCCAGATGTCACACAGATACAGCACCCATAGCACATACCATCAAGTGGTCGCACAGATAAAGCACCCACAGCACATACCATCAAGCGGTCGCACAGATACAGCACCCACAGCACATACTATCAAGCGGTCGCACAGATACAGCACCCACAGCACATAACATACAGCGGTCGCATAGATACAAGACCCACAGCACATACCATGAAGCAGTCGCACAGATACAGCACCCACAGCACATAACATACAGCGGTCGCATAGATACAAGACCCACAACACATACCATCAAGCGGTCACACAGATACAGCACCCACAGCACATACCATCAAGCGGTCGCACAGATGCAGCACCCACAGCACATACCATCCAGCGGTTGCACAGATACACCACCCACAGCACATACCATCCAGCGGTCGCACAGATACAGCACCCACAGCACATACCATCCAGCGGTCGCACAGATACAGCACCCACAGCACATACCATCCAGCGGTCGTACAGACACGAGCACCCACAGCACATACCATCAAGTGGTCGCAAAGATACAGGACCCACAGCACATACCATCCAGCAGTCGCACAGATACACCACCCACAGCACATACCATCCAGCGGTCGCACAGATACAGCACCCACAACACATACCATCCAGCGGTCGCACAGATACAGCACCCACAGCACATACCATCCAGTGGTTGCACAGATACAGCACCCACAGCACATACCATCAAGTGGTCACACAGATACAGCACCCACAGCACAAACCATCAAGCGGTCGCACAGATACAGGACCCACAGCACATACCATCCAGCGGTCGCACAGATACAGCACCCACAGCACATACCATCCAGCGGTCACACAGATACACCACCCACAGCACATACCATACAGTGGTCACATAGATACAGCTTCCACAGCACATACCATCAAGTGGTCGCACAGATACACCACCCACAGCACATACCATCCAGCGGTCACACAGATGCAGCACCCATAGCACATATCATCAAGTGGTCGCACAGATAAAGCACCCACAGCACATACCATCAAGCGGTCGCACAGATACAGCACCCACAGCACATACTATCAAGCGGTCGCACAGATACAGCACCCACAGCACATAACATACAGCGGTCGCATAGATACAAGACCCACAGCACATACCATGAAGAAGTCGCACAGATACAGCACCCACAGCACATAACATACAGCGGTCGCATAGATACAAGACCCACAGCACATACCATCAAGCGGTCACACAGATACAGCACCCACAGCACATACCATCAAGCGGTCGCACAGATGCAGCACCCACAGCACATACCATCCAGCGGTCGCACAGATACACCACCCACAGCACATACCATCCAGCGGTCGCACAGATACAGCACCCACAGCACATACCATCCAGCGGTCGCACAGATACAGCACCCACAGCACATACCATCAAGTGGTCGCAAAGATACAGGACCCACAGCACATACCATCCAGCAGTCGCACAGATACACCACCCATAGCACATACCATCCAGCGGTCGCACAGATACAGCACCCACAGCACATACCATCAAGCGGTCGCACAGATACAGCACCCACACCACATACCATCCTGTGGTTGCACAGATACAGCACCCACAGCACATACCATCAAGTGGTCACACAGATACAGCACCCACAGCACAAACCATCAAGCGGTCGCACAGATACAGGACCCACATCACATACCATCCAGCGGTCGCACAGATACAGCACCCACAGCACATACCATCCAGCGGTCACACAGATACACCACCCACAGCACATACCATCCAGCAGTCGCACAGATACTCCACCCACAGCAGATACCATCAAGTGGTCGCACAGATACTCCACCCACAGCACATACCATACAGCGGTCGCACAGATACAGCACCCACAGCACATACCATCCAGCGGTCCCATAGATACAGGACCCACAGCACATACCATCAAGCGGTCGCACAGATACAGCACCCAGAGCACATACCATTCAGCAGTCGCACAAATACAGCACCCACAGCACATACCATAAAGTGCTCGCACAGATACACCACCCACAGCACATACCATACAGCGGTCGCATAGATACAGCTTCCACAGCACATACCATCAAGCGGTCGCACAGATACACCACCCACAGCACATACCATCCAGCGGTCACACAGATACAGCACCCATAGCACATACCATCAAGTGGTCGCACAGATAAAGCACCCACAGCACATACCATCAAGCGGTCGCACAGATACAGCACCCACAGCACATACCATCAAGGAGTTGCACAGATACAGCACCCACAGCACATAACATACAGCGGTCGCATAGATACAAGACCCACAGCACATACCATGAAGCGGTCGCACAGATACAGCACCCACAGCACATAACATACAGCGGTCGCATAGATACAAGACCCACAGCACATACCATCAAGCGGTCACACAGATACAGCACCCACAGCACATACCATCAAGCGGACGCACAGATGCAGCACCCACAGCACATACCATCCAGCAGTCGCTCAGATGCACCACCCACAGCACATACCATCCAGCGGTCGCACAGGTACAGCACCCACAGCACATACCATCCAGCGGTCGCACAGATACAGCACCCAAAGCACATACCATCAAGTGGTGGCACAGATACAGGACCCACAGCACATACCATCCAGCAGTCGCACAGATACACCACCCACAGCACATACCATCCAGCGGTCGCACAGATACAGCACCCACAGCACAAACCATCAAGCGGTCGCACAGATACAGCACCCACAGCACATACCATCAAGTGGTCGCACAGATACAGGACCCACAGCACATACCATCCAGCGGTCGCACAGATACACCACCCACAACACATACCATACAGCGGTCGCACAGATACAGCACCCACAGCACATACAATCCAGCGGTCGCACAGATACACCACTAACAGCACATACCATCCAGCGGTTACACAGATTCAGCACCCACAGCACATACCATCAAGTGGTCCCACAGATACAGCACCCACAGCACATACCATGCAGCGGTCACACAGATACAGTACCCACAGCACATACCATCCAGCGGTCCCATAGATACAGGACCCACAGCACATACCATCAAGCGGTCACACAGATACAGCACCCACACCACATACCATCCAGCGGTTGCACAGATACAGCACCCACAGCACATACCATCAAGCGGTCGCACAGATACAGGACCCACAGCACATACCATCCAGCGGTCACACAGATACAGCACCCACAGCACATACCATCCAGCGGTCACACAGATACACCACCCACAGCACATACCATCCAGCAGTCGCACAGATACTCCACCCACAGCACATACCATCCAGCGGTCGCACAGATACAGCACCCACAGCACATACCATCAAGCGGTCGCACAGATACAGCACCCACAGCACATACCATCCAGTGGTCCCATAGATACAGGACCCACAGCACATACCATCAAGCGGTCGCACAGATACAGCACCCACACCACATAACATCAAGTGGTCGAACAGATACAGCACCCACAGCACATACCATGCAGCGGTCCCATAGATACAGGCCCTACAGCACATACCATCAAGCGGTAACACAGATACAGCACCCACACCACATACCATCCAGTGGTTGCACAGATACAGCACCCACAGCACATACCATCAAGTGGTCACACAGATACAGCACCCACAGCACATACCATCAAGTGGTCGCACAGATACAGTACCCACAGCACATACCATCCAGCGGTCCCATAGATACAGGACCCACAGCACATACCATCAAGCGGTCACACAGATACAGCACCCACACCACATACCATCCAGCGGTTGCACAGATACAGCACCCACAGCACATACCATTAAGTGGTCACACAGATACAGCACCCACAGCACATACCATCAAGCGGTCGCACAGATACAGGACCCACAGCACATACCATCCAGCGGTCACACAGATACAGCACCCACAGCACATACCATCCAGCGGTCACACAGATACACCACCCACAGCACATACCATCCAGCAGTCGCACAGATACTCCACCCACAGCACATACCATCCAGCGGTCGCACAGATACAGCACCCACAGCACATACCATCAAGCGGTCGCACAGATACAGCACCCACAGCACATACCATCCAGTGGTCCCATAGATACAGGACCCACAGCACATACCATCAAGCGGTCGCACAGATACAGCACCCACACCACATAACATCAAGTGGTCGAACAGATACAGCACCCACAGCACATACCATGCAGCGGTCACACAGATATAGTACCCACAGCACATAGCATCCAGCGGTCCCATAGATACAGGCCCTACAGCACATACCATCAAGCGGTAACACAGATACAGCACCCACACCACATACCATCCAGTGGTTGCACAGATACAGCACCCACAGCACATACCATCAAGTGGTCACACAGATACAGCACCCACAGCACATACCATCAAGTGGTCACACAGATACAGCACCCACAGCACATACCATCCAGCGGTCGCACAGATACAGCACCCACAGCACATATCATCCAGCGGTCACACAGATAGACCACCCACAGCACATACCATCCAGCAGTCGCACAGATACTCCACCCCCAGCAGATACCATCAAGTGGTCGCACAGATACAACACCCACAGCACATACCATCCAGCGGTCGCACAGATTCAGCACCCACAACACAAACCATCAAGCGGTCGCACAGATACAGCACCCACAGCACATACCATCAAGTGGTCGCACAGATACAGGACCCACAGCACATACCATCCAGCGGTCGCACAGATACACCACCCACAACACATACCATCCAGCGGTCGCACAGATACAGCACCCACAGCACATACAATCCAGCGGTCGCACAGATACACCACTAACAGCACATACCATCCAGCGGTTGCACAGATTCAGCACCCACAGCACATACCATCAAGCGGTCGCACAGATACAGGACCCACAGCACATACCATCCAGCGGTCACACAGATACAGCACCCACAGCACATACCATCCAGCGGTCACACAGATACACCACCCACAGCACATACCATCCAGCAGTCGCACAGATACTCCACCCACAGCACATACCATCCAGCGGTCGCACAGATACAGCACCCACAGCACATACCATCAAGCGGTCGCACAGATACAGCACCCACAGCACATACCATCCAGTGGTCCCATAGATACAAGACCCACAGCACATACCATCAAGCGGTCGCACAGATACAGCACCCACACCACATAACATCAAGTGGTCGAACAGATACAGCACCCACAGCACATACCATGCAGCGGTCACACAGATATAGTACCCACAGCACATAGCATCCAGCGGTCCCATAGATACAGGCCCTACAGCACATACCATCAAGCGGTAACACAGATACAGCACCCACACCACATACCATCCAGTGGTTGCACAGATACAGCACCCACAGCACATACCATCAAGTGGTCACACAGATACAGCACCCACAGCACATACCATCAAGTGGTCGCACAGATACAGGACCCACAGCACATACCATCCAGCGGTCGCACAGATACAGCACCCACAGCACATACCATCCAGCGGTCACACAGATAGACCACCCACAGCACATACCATCCAGCAGTCGCACAGATACTCCACCCACAGCAGATACCATCAAGTGGTCGCACAGATACACCACCCACAGCACATACCATACAGCTGTCACACAGATACAGCACCCACAGCACATACCATCCAGCAGTCGCATAGATACAGGACCCACAGCACATACCATCAAGCGGTCGCACAGATACAGCACCCACAGCACATACCATTCAGCGGTCGCACAAATACAGCACCCACAGCACATACCATAAAGTGCTCGCACAGATACACCACCCACAGCACACACCATCGGTCGCATGGATACAGCTTCCACAGCAATTACCATCAAGTGGTCGCTCAGATACACCACCGACAGCACATACCATCCAGCGGTCTCATAGATACAGGACCCACAGCACATACCATCAAGCGGTCACACAGATACAGCACCCACACCACATACCATCCAGTGGTTGCACAGATACAGCACCCACAGCACATACCATTAAGTGGTCACACAGATACAGCACCCACAGCACATACCATCAAGCGGTCGCACAGATACAGGACCCACAGCACATACCATCCAGCGGTCGCACAGATACAGCACCCACAGCAGATACCATCCAACGGTCACACAGATACACCACCCACAGCACATACCATCCAGCAGTTGCACAGATACTCCACCCACAGCACATACCATCCAGTGGGCGCACAGATACAGCTTCCACAGCACATACCATCAAGCGGTCGCACAGATACAGCACCCACAGCACATTTCATCCAGCGGTCCCATAGATACAGGTCCCACAGCACACACCATCAAGCGGTCACACAGATACAGCACCCACACCACATAACATCAAGTGGTCGAACAGATACAGCACCCACAGCACATACCATGCAGCGGTCACACAGATACAGTACCCACAGCACATACCATCCAGTGGTCCCATAGATACAGGACCCACAGCACATACCATCAAGCGGTCACGCAGATACAGCACCCACACCACATACCATCCAGTGGTCGCACAGATACAGCGCCACAGCACAAACCATCCAGCGGTCGCATAGATACCGGACCCAGAGCACATACCATCAAGTGATCGCACAGATACAGCACCCACAGCACATAACATCAATAGGTCGCACAGATACAGGGTCCACAGCACATACCATCCAGCAGTCGCACAGTTACAGGGCCCACAGCACATACCATCCAGCGGTCGTACAGATACACCACCAACAGCATATACCATCCAGCGGTCGTACAGATACACCACCCACAGCATATACCATCAAGCGGTCGCACAGATACAGGACCCACAGAAAATACCATCCAGCGGTCGCACAGATACAGCACCCACAGCACATACCATCCAGCGGTCGCATAGATACAGGACCCACAGCACATACCATCAAGCTGTCGCACAGATACAGCACCCACAGCACATAACATACAGCGGTCGCATAGATACAGCACCCACAGCACATACCATCCAGCGGTCGCATAGATGCAGGACCCACAGCACATACCATCAAGCGGTCGCACAGATACAGCACCCACAGCACATGCCATCCAGCGGTCGCACAGATACAGCACTCACAGCACATACCATCCAGTGGTCGCACAGATATACCACTCACAGCACATACCATCAAGTGGTCGCATAGATACAGGACCCACAGCACATACCATCAAGCGGTCACACAGATACAGCACCCACAGCACATACCATCCAGTGGTCGCACAGATACAGCACCCACAGCACATACCTTCAAGCGTTCGCACAGATACACCACCCACAGCACATAACATACAGCGGTCGCATAGATACAGCACCCACAGCACATACCATCCAGCGGTCGCATAGATACAGGACCCACAGCACATACCATCAAGCGGTCGCACAGATACAGCACCCACAGCACATACCATCCAGCGGTCGCACAGATACACCACCCACAGCACATACCATACAGCGGTTGCATAGATACAGCATCCACAGCACATACCATCAAGCGGTCGCACAGATACAGCACCCAGAGCACATACCATCCAGCGGTCGCACAGATACACCACTCACAGCACATACCATACAGCGGTCACACAGATACAGCACCCACAGCACATACCATCCAGCGGTCGCATATATACAGGACCCACAGCATATACCATCAAGCGGTCGCACAGATACAGCACCCACAGCACATACCATTCAGCGGTCGCACAAATACAGCATCCACAGCACATACCATAAAGTGCTCGCACAGAGACACCACCCACAGCCCATACCATCGGTCGCATAGATACAGCTTCCACAGCAATTACCATCAAGTGGTCGCTCAGATACATCACCCACAGCACATACCATCCAGCGGTCCCATAGATACAGGACCCACAGCACATACCATCAAGCGGTCACACAGATACAGCACCCACACCACATACCATCCAGCGGTTGCACAGATACAGCACCCACAGCACATACCATTAAGTGGTCACACAGATACAGCACCCACAGCACATACCATCAAGCGGTCGCACAGATACAGGACCCACAGCACATACCATACAGCGGTCGCACAGATACAGCACCCACAGCAGATACCATCCAGCGGTCACACAGATACACCACCCACAGCAAATACCATCCAGCAGTCGCACAGATACTCCACCCACAGCACATACCATCCAGCGGTCGCACAGATACACCACCCACAACACATACCATCCAGCGGTCGCACAGATACAGCACCCACAGCACATACAATCCAGCGGTCGCACAGATACACCACTAACAGCACATACCATCCAGCGGTTGCACAGATTCAGCACCCACAGCACATACCATCAAGTGGTCCCACAGATACAGCACCCACAGCACATACCATGCAGCGGTCACACAGATACAGTACCCACAGCACATACCATCCAGAGGTCCCATAGATACAGGACCCACAGCACAAACCATCAAGCGGTCGCACAGATACAGGACCCACATCACATACCATCCAGCGGTCGCACAGATACAGCACCCACAGCACATACCATCCAGCGGTCACACAGATACACCACCCACAGCACATACCATCCAGCAGTCGCACAGATACTCCACCCACAGCAGATACCATCAAGTGGTCGCACAGATACTCCACCCACAGCACATACCATACAGCGGTCGCACAGATACAGCACCCACAGCACATACCATCCAGCGGTCCCATAGATACAGGACCCACAGCACATACCATCAAGCGGTCGCACAGATACAGCACCCAGAGCACATACCATTCAGCAGTCGCACAAATACAGCACCCACAGCACATACCATAAAGTGCTCACACAGATACACCACCCACAGCACATACCATACAGCGGTCGCATAGATACAGCTTCCACAGCACATACCATCAAGCGGTCGCACAGATACACCACCCACAGCACATACCATCCAGCGGTCACACAGATACAGCACCCATAGCACATACCATCAAGTGGTCGCACAGATAAAGCACCCACAGCACATACCATCAAGCGGTCGCACAGATACAGCACCCACAGCACATACCATCAAGGGGTTGCACAGATACAGCACCCACAGCACATAACATACAGCGGTCGCATAGATACAAGACCCACAGCACATACCATGAAGCGGTCGCACAGATACAGCACCCACAGCACATAACATACAGCGGTCGCATAGATACAAGACCCACAGCACATACCATCAAGCGGTCACACAGATACAGCACCCACAGCACATACCATCAAGCGGACGCACAGATGCAGCACCCACAGCACATACCATCCAGCAGTCGCTCAGATGCACCACCCACAGCACATACCATCCAGCGGTCGCACAGATACAGCACCCACAGCACATACCATCCAGCGGTCGCACAGATACAGCACCCACAGCACATACCATCAAGTGGTGGCACAGATACAGCACCCACAGCACATACCATCAAGTGGTCGCACAGATACAGGACCCACAGCACATACCATCCAGCGGTCGCACAGATACACCACCCACAACACATACCATCCAGCGGTCGCACAGATACAGCACCCACAGCACATACAATCCAGCGGTCGCACAGATACACCACTAACAGCACATACCATCCAGCGGTTGCACAGATTCAGCACCCACAGCACATACCATCAAGTGGTCCCACAGATACAGCACCCACAGCACATACCATGCAGCGGTCACACAGATACAGTACCCACAGCAAATACCATCCAGCGGTCCCATAGATACAGGACCCACAGCACATACCATCAAGCGGTCACACAGATACAGCACCCACACCACATACCATCCAGCGGTTGCACAGATACAGCACCCACAGCACACACCATCAAGCGGTCGCACAGATACAGGACCCACAGCACATACCATCCAGCGGTCACACAGATACAGCACCCACAGCACATACCATCCAGCGGTCACACAGATACACCACCCACAGCACATACCATCCAGCAGTCGCACAGATACTCCACCCACAGCACATACCATCCAGCGGTCGCACAGATACAGCACCCACAGCACATACCATCAAGCGGTCGCACAGATACAGCACCCACAGCACATACCATCCAGTGGTCCCATAGATACAGGACCCACAGCACATACCATCAAGCCGTCGCACAGATACAGCACCCACACCACATAACATCAAGTGGTCGAACAGATACAGCACCCACAGCACATACCATGCAGCGGTCACACAGATATAGTACCCACAGCACATAGCATCCAGCGGTCCCATAGATACCGGCCCTACAGCACATACCATCAAGCGGTAACACAGATACAGCACCCACACCACATACCATCCAGTGGTTGCACAGATACAGCACCCACAGCACATACCATCAAGTGGTCACACAGATACAGCACCCACAGCACATACCATCAAGTGGTCGCACAGATACAGTACCCACAGCACATACCATCCAGCGGTCCCATAGATACAGGACCCACAGCACATACCATCAAGCGGTCACACAGATACAGCACCCACACCACATACCATCCAGCGGTTGCACAGATACAGCACCCACAGCACATACCATTAAGTGGTCACACAGATACAGCACCCACAGCACATACCATCAAGCGGTCGCACAGATACAGGACCCACAGCACATACCATCCAGCGGTCACACAGATACAGTACCCACAGCACATACCATCCAGCGGTCACACAGATACACCACCCACAGCACATACCATCCAGCAGTCGCACAGATACTCCACCCACAGCACATACCATCCAGCGGTCGCACAGATACAGCACCCACAGCACATACCATCAAGCGGTCGCACAGATACAGCACCCACAGCACATACCATCCAGTGGTCCCATAGATACAGGACCCACAGCACATACCATACAGCGGTCGCACAGATACAGCACCCACAGCAGATACCATCCAGCGGTCACACAGATACACCATCCACAGCAAATACCATCCAGCAGTCGCACAGATACTCCACCCACAGCACATACCATCCAGCGGTCGCACAGATACACCACCCACAACACATACCATCCAACGTGCACAGATACAGCACCCACAGCACATACAATCCAGCGGTCGCACAGATACACCACTAACAGCACATACCATCCAGCGGTTGCACAGATTCAGCACCCACAGCACATACCATCAAGTGGTCCCACAGATACAGCACCCACAGCACATACCATGCAGCGGTCACACAGATACAGTACCCACAGCACATACCATCCAGAGGTCCCATAGATACAGGACCCACAGCACAAACCATCAAGCGGTCGCACAGATACAGGACCCACATCACATACCATCCAGCGGTCGCACAGATACAGCACCCACAGCACATACCATCCAGCGGTCACACAGATACACCACCCACAGCACATACCATCCAGCAGTCGCACAGATACTCCACCCACAGCAGATACCATCAAGTGGTCGCACAGATACTCCACCCACAGCACATACCATACAGCGGTCGCACAGATACAGCACCCACAGCACATACCATCCAGCGGTCCCATAGATACAGGACCCACAGCACATACCATCAAGCGGTCGCACAGATACAGCACCCAGAGCACATACCATTCAGCAGTCGCACAAATACAGCACCCACAGCACATACCATAAAGTGCTCACACAGATACACCACCCACAGCACATACCATACAGCGGTCGCATAGATACAGCTTCCACAGCACATACCATCAAGCGGTCGCACAGATACACCACCCACAGCACATACCATCCAGCGGTCACACAGATACAGCACCCATAGCACATACCATCAAGTGGTCGCACAGATAAAGCACCCACAGCACATACCATCAAGCGGTCGCACAGATACAGCACCCACAGCACATACCATCAAGGGGTTGCACAGATACAGCACCCACAGCACATAACATACAGCGGTCGCATAGATACAAGACCCACAGCACATACCATGAAGCGGTCGCACAGATACAGCACCCACAGCACATAACATACAGCGGTCGCATAGATACAAGACCCACAGCACATACCATCAAGCGGTCACACAGATACAGCACCCACAGCACATACCATCAAGCGGACGCACAGATGCAGCACCCACAGCACATACCATCCAGCAGTCGCTCAGATGCACCACCCACAGCACATACCATCCAGCGGTCGCACAGATACAGCACCCACAGCACATACCATCCAGCGGTCGCACAGATACAGCACCCACAGCACATACCATCAAGTGGTGGCACAGATACAGGACCCACAGCACATACCATCCAGCAGTCGCACAGATACACCACCCACAGCACATACCATCCAGCGGTCGCACAGATACAGCACCCACAGCACAAACCATCAAGCGGTCGCACAGATACAGCACCCACAGCACATACCATCAAGTGGTCGCACAGATACAGGACCCACAGCACATACCATCCAGCGGTCGCACAGATACACCACCCACAACACATACCATCCAGCGGTCGCACAGATACAGCACCCACAGCACATACAATCCAGCGGTCGCACAGATACACCACTAACAGCACATACCATCCAGCGGTTGCACAGATTCAGCACCCACAGCACATACCATCAAGTGGTCCCACAGATACAGCACCCACAGCACATACCATGCAGCGGTCACACAGATACAGTACCCACAGCAAATACCATCCAGCGGTCCCATAGATACAGGACCCACAGCACATACCATCAAGCGGTCACACAGATACAGCACCCACACCACATACCATCCAGCGGTTGCACAGATACAGCACCCACAGCACATACCATCAAGCGGTCGCACAGATACAGGACCCACAGCACATACCATCCAGCGGTCACACAGATACAGCACCCACAGCACATACCATCCAGCGGTCACACAGATACACCACCCACAGCACATACCATCCAGCAGTCGCACAGATACTCCACCCACAGCACATACCATCCAGCGGTCGCACAGATACAGCACCCACAGCACATACCATCAAGCGGTCGCACAGATACAGCACCCACAGCACATACCATCCAGTGGTCCCATAGATACAGGACCCACACCATATAACATCAAGTGGTCGAACAGATACAGCACCCACAGCACATACCATGCAGCGGTCACACAGATATAGTACCCACAGCACATAGCATCCAGCGGTCCCATAGATACCGGCCCTACAGCACATACCATCAAGCGGTAACACAGATACAGCACCCACACCACATACCATCCAGTGGTTGCACAGATACAGCACCCACAGCACATACCATCAAGTGGTCACACAGATACAGCACCCACAGCACATACCATCAAGTGGTCGCACAGATACAGTACCCACAGCACATACCATCCAGCGGTCCCATAGATACAGGACCCACAGCACATACCATCAAGCGGTCACACAGATACAGCACCCACACCACATACCATCCAGCGGTTGCACAGATACAGCACCCACAGCACATACCATTAAGTGGTCACACAGATACAGCACCCACAGCACATACCATCAAGCGGTCGCACAGATACAGGACCCACAGCACATACCATCCAGCGGTCACACAGATACAGCACCCACAGCACATACCATCCAGCGGTCACACAGATACACCACCCACAGCACATACCATCCAGCAGTCGCACAGATACTCCACCCACAGCACATACCATCCAGCGGTCGCACAGATACAGCACCCACAGCACATACCATCAAGCGGTCGCACAGATACAGCACCCACAGCACATACCATCCAGTGGTCCCATAGATACAGGACCCACAGCACATACCATCAAGCGGTCGCACAGATACAGCACCCACACCACATAACATCAAGTGGTCGAACAGATACAGCACCCACAGCACATACCATGCAGCGGTCACACAGATATAGTACCCACAGCACATAGCATCCAGCGGTCCCATAGATACAGGCCCTACAGCACATACCATCAAGCGGTAACACAGATACAGCACCCACACCACATACCATCCAGTGGTTGCACAGATACAGCACCCACAGCACATACCATCAAGTGGTCACACAGATACAGCACCCACAGCACATACCATCAAGTGGTCGCACAGATACAGGACCCACAGCACATACCATCCAGCGGTCGCACAGATACAGCACCCACAGCACATATCATCCAGCGGTCACACAGATAGACCACCCACAGCACATACCATCCAGCAGTCGCACAGATACTCCACCCCCAGCAGATACCATCAAGTGGTCGCACAGATACACCACCCACAGCACATACCATCCAGCGGTCGCACAGATTCAGCACCCACAACACAAACCATCAAGCGGTCGCACAGATACAGCACATACCATCAAGTGGTCGCACAGATACAGGACCCACAGCACATACCATCCAGCGGTCGCACAGATACACCACCCACAACACATACCATCCAGCGGTCGCACAGATACAGCACCCACAGCACATACAATCCAGCGGTCGCACAGATACACCACTAACAGCACATACCATCCAGCGGTTGCACAGATTCAGCACCCACAGCACATACCATCAAGTGGTCCCACAGATACAGCACCCACAGCACATACAATGCAGCGGTCACACAGATACAGTACCCACAGCACATACCATCCAGCGGTCCCATAGATACAGGACCCACAGCACATACCATCAAGCGGTCACACAGATACAGCACCCACACCACATACCATCCAGCGGTTGCACAGATACAGCACCCACAGCACATACCATTAAGTGGTCACACAGATACAGCACCCACAGCACATACCATCAAGCGGTCGCACAGATACAGGACCCACAGCACATACCATCCAGCGGTCACACAGATACAGCACCCACAGCACATACCATCCAGCGGTCACACAGATACACCACCCACAGCACATACCATCCAGCAGTCGCACAGATACTCCACCCACAGCACATACCATCCAGCGGTCGCACAGATACAGCACCCACAGCACATACCATCAAGCGGTCGCACAGATACAGCACCCACAGCACATACCATCCAGTGGTCCCATAGATACAGGACCCACAGCACATACCATCAAGCGGTCGCACAGATACAGCACCCACACCACATAACATCAAGTGGTCGAACAGATACAGCACCCACAGCACATACCATGCAGCGGTCACACAGATATAGTACCCACAGCACATAGCATCCAGCGGTCCCATAGATACAGGCCCTACAGCACATACCATCAAGCGGTAACACAGATACAGCACCCACACCACATACCATCCAGTGGTTGCACAGATACAGCACCCACAGCACATACCATCAAGTGGTCACACAGATACAGCACCCACAGCACATACCATCAAGTGGTCGCACAGATACAGGACCCACAGCACATACCATCCAGCGGTCGCACAGATACAGCACCCACAGCACATACCATCCAGCGGTCACACAGATAGACCACCCACAGCACATACCATCCAGCAGTCGCACAGATACTCCACCCACAGCAGATACCATCAAGTGGTCGCACAGATACACCACCCACAGCACATACCATACAGCTGTCACACAGATACAGCACCCACAGCACATACCATCCAGCGGTTGCATAGATACAGGACCCACAGCACATACCATCAAGCGGTCGCACAGATACAGCACCCACAGCACATACCATTCAGCGGTCGCACAAATACAGCACCCACAGCACATACCATAAAGTGCTCACACAGATACACCACCCACAGCACATACCATCGGTCGCATAGATACAGCTTCCACAGCAATTACCATCAAGTGGTCGCTCAGATACACCACCGACAGCACATACCATCCAGCGGTCCCATAGATACAGGACCCACAGCACATACCATCAAGCGGTCACACAGATACAGCACCCACACCACATACCATCCAGTGGTTGCACAGATACAGCACCCACAGCACATACCATTAAGTGGTCACACAGATACAGCACCCACAGCACATACCATCAAGCAGTCGCACAGATACAGGACCCACAGCACATACCATCCAGCGGTCGCACAGATACAGCACCCACAGCAGATACCATCCAACGGTCACACAGATACACCACCCACAGCACATACCATCCAGCAGTTGCACAGATACTCCACCCACAGCACATACCATCCAGTGGGCGCACAGATACAGCTTCCACAGCACATACCATCAAGCGGTCGCACAGATACAGCACCCACAGCACATTTCATCCAGCGGTCCCATAGATACAGGTCCCACAGCACACACCATCAAGCGGTCACACAGATACAGCACCCACACCACATAACATCAAGTGGTCGAACAGATACAGCACCCACAGCACATACCATGCAGCGGTCACACAGATACAGTACCCACAGCACATACCATCCAGTGGTCCCATAGATACAGGACCCACAGCACATACCATCAAGCGGTCACGCAGATACAGCACCCACACCACATACCATCCAGTGGTCGCACAGATACAGCGCCACAGCACAAACCATCCAGCGGTCGCATAGATACCGGACCCAGAGCACATACCATCAAGTGATCGCACAGATACAGCACCCACAGCACATAACATCAATAGGTTGCACAGATACAGGGTCCACAGCACATACCATCCAGCAGTCGCACAGCTACAGGGCCCACAGCACATACCATCCAGCGGTCGTACAGATACACCACCAACAGCATATACCATCCAGCGGTCGTACAGATACACCACCCACAGCATATACCATCAAGCGGTCGCACAGATACAGGACCCACAGAAAATACCATCCAGCGGTCGCACAGATACAGCACCCACAGCACATACCATCCAGCGGTCGCATAGATACAGGACCCACAGCACATACCATCAAGCTGTCGCACAGATACAGCACCCACAGCACATAACATACAGCGGTCGCATAGATACAGCACCCACAGCACATACCATCCAGCGGTCGCATAGATACAGGACCCACAGCACATACCATCAAGCGGTCGCACAGATACAGCACCCACAGCACATGCCATCCAGCGGTCGCACAGATACAGCACTCACAGCACATACCATCTAGTGGTCGCACAGATATACCACTCACAGCACATACCATCAAGTGGTCGCATAGATACAGGACCCACAGCACATACCATCAAGCGGTCACACAGATACAGCACCCACAGCACATACCATCCAGTGGTCGCACAGATACAGCACCCACAGCACATACCTTCAAGCGTTCGCACAGATACACCACCCACAGCACATAACATACAGCGGTCGCATAGATACAGCACCCACAGCACATACCATCCAGCGGTCGCATAGATACAGGACCCACAGCACATACCATCAAGCGGTCGCACAGATACAGCACCCACAGCACATACCATCCAGCGGTCGCACAGATACACCACCCACAGCACATACCATACAGCGGTTGCATAGATACAGCATCCACAGCACATACCATCAAGCGGTCGCACAGATACAGCACCCAGAGCACATACCATCCAGCGGTCGCACAGATACACCACTCACAGCACATACCATACAGCGGTCACACAGATACAGCACCCACAGCACATACCATCCAGCGGTCGCATATATACAGGACCCACAGCATATACCATCAAGTGCTCGCACAGAGACACCACCCACAGCCCATACCATCGGTCGCATAGATACAGCTTCCACAGCAATTACCATCAAGTGGTCGCTCAGATACATCACCCACAGCACATACCATCCAGCGGTCCCATAGATACAGGACCCACAGCACATACCATCAAGCGGTCACACAGATACAGCACCCACACCACATACCATCCAGCGGTTGCACAGATACAGCACCCACAGCACATACCATTAAGTGGTCACACAGATACAGCACCCACAGCACATACCATCAAGCGGTCGCACAGATAAAAGACCCACAGCACATACCATACAGCGGTCGCACAGATACAGCACCCACAGCAGATACCATCCAGCGGTCACACAGATACACCACCCACAGCAAATACCATCCAGCAGTCGCACAGATACTCCACCCACAGCACATACCATCCAGCGGTCGCACAGATACACCACCCACAACACATACCATCCAGCGGTCGCACAGATACAGCACCCACAGCACATACAATCCAGCGGTCGCACAGATACACCACTAACAGCACATACCATCCAGCAGTTGCACAGATTCAGCACCCACAGCACATACCATCAAGTGGTCCCACAGATACAGCACCCACAGCACATACCATGCAGCGGTCACACAGATACAGTACCCACAGCACATACCATCCAGAGGTCCCATAGATACAGGACCCACAGCACATACCATCAAGCGGTCACACAGATACAGCACCCACACCACATACCATCCAGCGGTTGCACAGATACAGCACCCACAGCACATACCATTAAGTGGTCACACAGATACAGCACCCACAGCACATACCATCAAGCGGTCGCACAGATACAGGACCCACAGCACATACCATCCAGCGGTCACACAGATACAGCACCCACAGCACATACCATCCAGCGGTCACACAGATACACCACCCACAGCACATACCATCCAGCAGTCGCACAGATACTCCACCCACAGCACATACCATCCAGCGGTCGCACAGATACAGCACCCACAGCACATACCATCAAGCGGTCGCACAGATACAGCACCCACAGCACATACCATCCAGTGGTCCCATAGATACAGGACCCACAGCACATACCATCAAGCGGTCGCACAGATACAGCACCCACACCACATAACATCAAGTGGTCGAACAGATACAGCACCCACAGCACATACCATGCAGCGGTCACACAGATATAGTACCCACAGCACATAGCATCCAGCGGTCCCATAGATACAGGCCCTACAGCACATACCATCAAGCGATAACACAGATACAGCACCCACACCACATACCATCCAGTGGTTGCACAGATACAGCACCCACAGCACATACCATCAAGTGGTCCCACAGATACAGCACCCACAGCACATACCATCAAGTGGTCGCACAGATACAGTACCCACAGCACATACCATCCAGCGGTCCCATAGATACAGGACCCACAGCACATACCATCAAGCGGTCACACAGATACAGCACCCACACCACATACCATCCAGCGGTTGCACAGATACAGCACCCACAGCACATACCATTAAGTGGTCACACAGATACAGCACCCACAGCACATACCATCAAGCGGTCGCACAGATACAGGACCCACAGCACATACCATCCAGCGGTCACACAGATACAGCACCCACAGCACATACCATCCAGCGGTCACACAGATACACCACCCACAGCACATACCATCCAGCAGTCGCACAGATACTCCACCCACAGCACATACCATCCAGCGGTCGCACAGATACAGCACCCACAGCACATACCATCAAGCGGTCGCACAGATACAGCACCCACAGCACATACCATCCAGTGGTCCCATAGATACAGGACCCACAGCACATACCATCAAGCGGTCGCACAGATACAGCACCCACACCACATAACATCAAGTGGTCGAACAGATACAGCACCCACAGCACATACCATGCAGCGGTCACACAGATATAGTACCCACAGCACATAGCATCCAGCGGTCCCATAGATACAGGCCCTACAGCACATACCATCAAGCGGTAACACAGATACAGCACCCACACCACATACCATCCAGTGGTTGCACAGATACAGCACCCACAGCACATACCATCAAGTGGTCACACAGATACAGCACCCACAGCACATACCATCAAGTGGTCGCACAGATACAGGACCCACAGCACATACCATCCAGCGGTCGCACAGATACAGCACCCACAGCACATACCATCCAGCGGTCACACAGATAGACCACCCACAGCACATACCATCCAGCAGTCGCACAGATACTCCACCCACAGCAGATACCATCAAGTGGTCGCACAGATACACCACCCACAGCACATACCATCCAGCGGTCGCACAGATTCAGCACCCACAACACAAACCATCAAGCGGTCGCACAGATACAGCACCCACAGCACATACCATCAAGTGGTCGCACAGATACAGGACCCACAGCACATACCATCCAGCGGTCGCACAGATACACCACCGACAACACATACCATCCAGCGGTCGCACAGATACAGCACCCACAGCACATACAATCCAGCGGTCGCACAGATACACCACTAACAGCACATACCATCCAGCGGTTGCACAGATTCAGCACCCACAGCACATACCATCAAGTGGTCCCACAGATACAGCACCCACAGCACATACCATGCAGCGGTCACACAGATACAGTACCCACAGCACATACCATCCAGCGGTCCCATAGATACAGGACCCACAGCACATACCATCAAGCGGTCACACAGATACAGCACCCACACCACATACCATCCAGCGGTTGCACAGATACAGCACCCACAGCACATACCATTAAGTGGTCACACAGATACAGCACCCACAGCACATACCATCAAGCGGTCGCACAGATACAGGACCCACAGCACATACCATCCAGCGGTCACACAGATACAGCACCCACAGCACATACCATCCAGCGGTCACACAGATACACCACCCACAGCACATACCATCCAGCAGTCGCACAGATACTCCACCCACAGCACATACCATCCAGCGGTCGCACAGATACAGCACCCACAGCACATACCATCAAGCGGTCGCACAGATACAGCACCCACAGCACATACCATCCAGTGGTCCCATAGATACAGGACCCACATCACATACCATCAAGCGGTCGCACAGATACAGCACCCACACCACATAACATCAAGTGGTCGAACAGATACAGCACCCACAGCACATACCATGCAGCGGTCACACAGATATAGTACCCACAGCACATAGCATCCAGCGGTCCCATAGATACAGGCCCTACAGCACATACCATCAAGCGGTAACACAGATACAGCACCCACACCACATACCATCCAGTGGTTGCACAGATACAGCACCCACAGCACATACCATCAAGTGGTCACACAGATACAGCACCCACAGCACATACCATCAAGTGGTCGCACAGATACAGGACCCACAGCACATACCATCCAGCGGTCGCACAGATACAGCACCCACAGCACATACCATCCAGCGGTCACACAGATAGACCACCCACAGCACATACCATCCAGCAGTCGCACAGATACTCCACACACAGCAGATACCATCAAGTGGTCGCACAGATACACCACCCACAGCACATACCATACAGCTGTCACACAGATAAAGCACCCACAGCACATACCATCAAGCGGTCGCACAGATACAGCACCCACAGCACATACCATTCAGCGGTCGCACAAATACAGCACCCACAGCACATACCATAAAGTGCTCGCACAGATACACCACCCACAGCACATACCATCGGTCGCATAGATACAGCTTCCACAGCAATTACCATCAAGTGGTCACTCAGATACACCACCGACAGCACATACCATCCAGCGGTCCCATAGATACAGGACCCACAGCACATACCATCAAGCGGTCACACAGATACAGCACCCACACCACATACCATCCAGTGGTTGCACAGATACAGCACCCACAGCACATACCATTAAATGGTCACACAGATACAGCACCCACAGCACATACCATCAAGCGGTCGCACAGATACAGCACCCACAGCAGATACCATCCAACGGTCACACAGATACACCACCCACAGCACATACCATCCAGCAGTTGCACAGATACTCCACCCACAGCACATACCATCCAGTGGGCGCACAGATACAGCTTCCACAGCACATACCATCAAGCGGTCACACAGATACAGCACCCACAGCACATTTCATCCAGCGGTCCCATAGATACAGGTCCCACAGCACACACCATCAAGCGGTCACACAGATACAGCACCCACACCACATAACATCAAGTGGTCGAACAGATACAGCACCCACAGCACATACCATGCAGCGGTCACACAGATACAGTACCCACAGCACATACCATCCAGTGGTCCCATAGATACAGGACCCACAGCACATACCATCAAGCGGTCACGCAGATACAGCACCCACACCACATACCATCCAGTGGTCGCACAGATACAGCGCCACAGCACAAACCATCCAGCGGTCGCATAGATACCGGACCCAGAGCACATACCATCAAGTGATCGCACAGATACAGCACCCACAGCACATAACATCAATAGGTCGCACAGATACAGGGTCCACAGCACATACCATCCAGCAGTCGCACAGCTACAGGGCCCACAGCACATACCATCCAGCGGTCGTACAGATACACCACCAACAGCATATACCATCCAGCGGTCGTACAGATACACCACCCACAGCATATACCATCAAGCGGTCGCACAGATACAGGACCCACAGAAAATACCATCCAGCGGTCGCACAGATACAGCACCCACAGCACATACCATCCAGCGGTCGCATAGATACAGGACCCACAGCACATACCATCAAGCTGTCGCACAGATACAGCACCCACAGCACATAACATACAGCGGTCGCATAGATACAGCACCCACAGCACATACCATCCAGCGGTCGCATAGATACAGGACCCACAGCACATACCATCAAGCGGTCGCACAGATACAGCACCCACAGCACATGCCATCCAGCGGTCGCACAGATACAGCACTCACAGCACATACCATCCAGTGGTCGCACAGATATACCACTCACAGCACATACCATCAAGTGGTCGCATAGATACAGGAGCCACAGCACATACCATCAAGCGGTCACACAGATACAGCACCCACAGCACATACCATCCAGTGGTCGCACAGATACAGCACCCACAGCACATACCTTCAAGCGTTCGCACAGATACACCACCCACAGCACATAACATACAGCGGTCGCATAGATACAGCACCCACAGCACATACCATCCAGCGGTCGCATAGATACAGGACCCACAGCACATAACATCAAGCGGTCGCACAGATACAGCACCCACAGCACATACCATCCAGCGGTCGCACAGATACACCACCCACAGCACATACCATACAGCGGTTGCATAGATACAGCATCCACAGCACATACCATCAAGCGGTCGCACAGATACAGCACCCACAGCACATACCATCCAGCGGTCGCACAGATACACCACTCACAGCACATACCATACAGCGGTCACACAGATACAGCACCCACAGCACATACCATCCAGCGGTCGCATATATACAGGACCCACAGCATATACCATCAAGCGGTCGCACAGATACAGCACCCACAGCACATACCATTCAGCGGTCGCACAAATACAGCATCCACAGCACATACCATAAAGTGCTCGCACAGAGACACCACCCACAGCCCATACCATCGGTCGCATAGATACAGCTTCCACAGCAATTACCATCAAGTGGTCGCTCAGATACATCACCCACAGCACATACCATCCAGCGGTCCCATAGATACAGGACCCACAGCACATACCATCAAGCGGTCACACAGATACAGCACCCACACCACATACCATCCAGCGGTTGCACAGATACAGCACCCACAGCACATACCATTAAGTGGTCACACAGATACAGCACCCACAGCACATACCATCAAGCGGTCGCACAGATACAGGACCCACAGCACATACCATACAGCGGTCGCACAGATACAGCACCCACAGCAGATACCATCCAGCGGTCACACAGATACACCACCCACAGCAAATACCATCCAGCAGTCGCACAGATACTCCACCCACAGCACATACCATCCAGCGGTCGCACAGATACACCACCCACAACACATACCATCCAGCGGTCACACAGATAGACCACCCACAGCACATACCATCCAGCAGTCGCACAGATACTCCACACACAGCAGATACCATCAAGTGGTCGCACAGATACACCACCCACAGCACATACCATACAGCTGTCACACAGATAAAGCACCCACAGCACATACCATCAAGCGGTCGCACAGATACAGCACCCACAGCACATACCATTCAGCGGTCGCACAAATACAGCACCCACAGCACATACCATAAAGTGCTCGCACAGATACACCACCCACAGCACATACCATCGGTCGCATAGATACAGCTTCCACAGCAATTACCATCAAGTGGTCACTCAGATACACCACCGACAGCACATACCATCCAGCGGTCCCATAGATACAGGACCCACAGCACATACCATCAAGCGGTCACACAGATACAGCACCCACACCACATACCATCCAGTGGTTGCACAGATACAGCACCCACAGCACATACCATTAAGTGGTCACACAAATACAGCACCCACAGCACATACCATCAAGCGGTCGCACAGATACAGGACCCACAGCACATACCATCCAGCGGTCGCACAGATACAGCACCCACAGCAGATACCATCCAACGGTCACACAGATACACCACCCACAGCACATACCATCCAGCAGTTGCACAGATACTCCACCCACAGCACATACCATCCAGTGGGCGCACAGATACAGCTTCCACAGCACATACCATCAAGCGGTCACACAGATACAGCACCCACAGCACATTTCATCCAGCGGTCCCATAGATACAGGTCCCACAGCACACACCATCAAGCGGTCACACAGATACAGCACCCACACCACATAACATCAAGTGGTCGAACAGATACAGCACCCACAGCACATACCATGCAGCGGTCACACAGATACAGTACCCACAGCACATACCATCCAGTGGTCCCATAGATACAGGACCCACAGCACATACCATCAAGCGGTCACGCAGATACAGCACCCACACCACATACCATCCAGTGGTCGCACAGATACAGCGCCACAGCACAAACCATCCAGCGGTCGCATAGATACCGGACCCAGAGCACATACCATCAAGTGATCGCACAGATACAGCACCCACAGCACATAACATCAATAGGTCGCATAGATACAGGGTCCACAGCACATACCATCCAGCAGTCGCACAGCTACAGGGCCCACAGCACATACCATCCAGCGGTCGTACAGATACACCACCAACAGCATATACCATCCAGCGGTCGTACAGATACACCACCCACAGCATATACCATCAAGCGGTCGCACAGATACAGGACCCACAGAAAATACCATCCAGCGGTCGCACAGATACAGCACCCACAGCACATACCATCCAGCGGTCGCATAGATACAGGACCCACAGCACATACCATCAAGCTGTCGCACAGATACAGCACCCACAGCACATAACATACAGCGGTCGCATAGATACAGCACCCACAGCACATACCATCCAGCGGTCGCATAGATACAGGACCCACAGCACATACCATCAAGCGGTCGCACAGATACAGCACCCACAGCACATGCCATCCAGCGGTCGCACAGATACAGCACTCACAGCACATACCATCCAGTGGTCGCACAGATATACCACTCACAGCACATACCATCAAGTGGTCGCATAGATACAGCACCCACAGCACATACCATCAAGCGGTCACACAGATACAGCACCCACAGCACATACCATCCAGTGGTCGCACAGATACAGCACCCACAGCACATACCTTCAAGCGTTCGCACAGATACACCACCCACAGCACATAACATACAGCGGTCGCATAGATACAGCACCCACAGCACATACCATCCAGCGGTCGCATAGATACAGGACTCACAGCACATAACATCAAGCGGTCGCACAGATACAGCACCCACAGCACATACCATCCAGCGGTCGCACAGATACACCACCCACAGCACATACCATACAGCGGTTGCATAGATACAGCATCCACAGCACATAGCATCAAGCGGTCGCACAGATACAGCACCCACAGCACATACCATCCAGCGGTCGCACAGATACACCACTCACAGCACATACCATACAGCGGTCACACAGATACAGCACCCACAGCACATACCATCCAGCGGTCGCATATATACAGGACCCACAGCATATACCATCAAGCGGTCGCACAGATACAGCACCCACAGCACATACCATTCAGCGGTCGCACAAATACAGCATCCACAGCACATACCATAAAGTGCTCGCACAGAGACACCACCCACAGCCCATACCATCGGTCGCATAGATACAGCTTCCACAGCAATTACCATCAAGTGGTCGCTCAGATACATCACCCACAGCACATACCATCCAGCGGTCCCATAGATACAAGACCCACAGCACATACCATCAAGCGGTCACACAGATACAGCACCCACACCACATACCATCCAGCGGTTGCACAGATACAGCACCCACAGCACATACCATTAAGTGGTCACACAGATACAGCACCCACAGCACATACCATCAAGCGGTCGCACAGATACAGGACCCACAGCACATACCATACAGCGGTCGCACAGATACAGCACCCACAGCAGATACCATCCAGCGGTCACACAGATACACCACCCACAGCAAATACCATCCAGCAGTCGCACAGATACTCCACCCACAGCACATACCATCCAGCGGTCGCACAGATACACCACCCACAACACATACCATCCAGCGGTCGCACAGATACAGCACCCACAGCACATACAATCCAGCGGTCGCACAGATACACCACTAACAGCACATACCAGCCAGCGGTTGCACAGATTCAGCACCCACAGCACATACCATCAAGTGGTCCCACAGATACAGCACCCACAGCACATACCATGCAGCGGTCACACAGATACAGTACCCACAGCACATACCATCCAGCGGTCCCATAGATACAGGACCCACAGCACATACCATCAAGCGGTCACACAGATACAGCACCCACACCACATACCATCCAGCGGTTGCACAGATACAGCACCCACAGCACATACCATTAAGTGGTCACACAGATACAGCACCCACAGCACATACCATCAAGCGGTCGCACAGATACAGGACCCACAGCACATACCATCCAGCGGTCACACAGATACAGCACCCACAGCACATACCATCCAGCGGTCACACAGATACACCACCCACAGCACATACCATCCAGCAGTCGCACAGATACTCCACCCACAGCACATACCATCCAGCGGTCGCACAGATACAGCACCCACAGCACATACCATCAAGCGGTCGCACAGATACAGCACCCACAGCACATACCATCCAGTGGTCCCATAGATACAGGACCCACAGCACATACCATCAAGCGGTCGCACAGATACAGCACCCACACCACATAACATCAAGTGGTCGAACAGATACAGCACCCACAGCACATACCATGCAGCGGTCACACAGATATAGTACCCACAGCACATAGCATCCAGCGGTCCCATAGATACAGGCCCTACAGCACATACCATCAAGCGGTAACACAGATACAGCACCCACACCACATACCATTTAGTGGTTGCACAGATACAGCACCCACAGCACATACCATCAAGTGGTCACACAGATACAGCACCCACAGCACATACCATCAAGTGGTCGCACAGATACAGTACCCACAGCACATACCATCCAGCGGTCCCATAGATACAGGACCCACAGCACATACCATCAAGCGGTCACACAGATACAGCACCCACACCACATACCATCCAGCGGTTGCACAGATACAGCACCCACAGCACATACCATTAAGTGGTCACACAGATACAGCACCCACAGCACATACCATCAAGCGGTCGCACAGATACAGGACCCACAGCACATACCATCCAGCGGTCACACAGATACAGCACCCACAGCACATACCATCCACCGGTCACACAGATACACCACCCACAGCACATACCATCCAGCAGCCGCACAGATACTCCACCCACAGCACATACCATCCAGCGGTCGCACAGATACAGCACCCACAGCACATACCATCAAGCGGTCGCACAGATACAGCACCCACAGCACATACCATCCAGTGGTCCCATAGATACAGGACCCACAGCACATACCATCAAGCGGTCGCACAGATACAGCACCCACACCACATAACATCAAGTGGTCGAACAGATACAGCACCCACAGCACATACCATGCAGCGGTCACACAGATATAGTACCCACAGCACATAGCATCCAGCGGTCCCATAGATACAGGCCCTACAGCACATACCATCAAGCGGTAACACAGATACAGCACCCACACCACATACCATCCAGTGGTTGCACAGATACAGCACCCACAGCACATACCATCAAGTGGTCACACAGATACAGCACCCACAGCACATACCATCAAGTGGTCGCACAGATACAGGACCCACAGCACATACCATCCAGCGGTCGCACAGATACAGCACCCACAGCACATACCATCCAGCGGTCACACAGATAGACCACCCACAGCACATACCATCCAGCAGTCGCACAGATACTCCACCAACAGCAGATACCATCAAGTGGTCGCACAGATACACCACCCACAGCACATACCATCCAGCGGTCGCACAGATTCAGCACCCACAACACAAACCATCAAGCGGTCGCACAGATACAGCACCCACAGCACATACCATCAAGTGGTCGCACAGATACAGGACCCACAGCACATACTATCCAGCGGTCGCACAGATACACCACCCACAACACATACCATCCAGCGGTCGCACAGATACAGCACCCACAGCACATACAATCCAGCGGTCGCACGGATACACCACTAACAGCACATACCATCCAGCGGTTGCACAGATTCAGCACCCACAGCACATACCATCAAGTGGTCCCACAGATACAGCACCCACAGCACATACCATGCAGCGGTCACACAGATACAGTACCCACAGCACATACCATCCTGCGGTCCCATAGATACAGGACCCACAGCACATACCATCAAGCGGTCACACAGATACAGCACCCACACCACATACCATCCAGCGGTTGCACAGATACAGCACCCACAGCACATACCATTAAGTGGTCACACAGATACAGCACCCACAGCACATACCATCAAGCGGTCGCACAGATACAGGACCCACAGCACATACCATCCAGCGGTCACACAGATACAGCACCCACAGCACATACCATCCAGCGGTCACACAGATACACCACCCACAGCACATACCATCCAGCAGTCGCACAGATACTCCACTCACAGCACATACCATCCAGCGGTCGCACAGATACAGCACCCACAGCACATACCATCAAGCGGTCGCACAGATACAGCACCCACAGCACATACCATCCAGTGGTCCCATAGATACAGGACCCACATCACATACCATCAAGCGGTCGCACAGATACAGCACCCACACCACATAACATCAAGTGGTCGAACAGATACAGCACCCACAGCACATACCATGCAGCGGTCACACAGATATAGTACCCACAGCACATCGCATCCAGCGGTCCCATAGATACAGGCCCTACAGCACATACCATCAAGCGGTAACACAGATACAGCACCCACACCACATACCATCCAGCGGTTGCACAGATACAGCACCCACAGCACATACCATTAAGTGGTCACACAGATACAGCACCCACAGCACATACCATCAAGCGGTCGCACAGATACAGGACCCACAGCACATACCATACAGCGGTCGCACAGATACAGCACCCACAGCAGATACCATCCAGCGGTCACACAGATACACCACCCACAGCAAATACCATCCAGCAGTCGCACAGATACTCCACCCACAGCACATACCATCCAGCGGTCGCACAGATACACCACCCACAACACATACCATCCAGCGGTCGCACAGATACAGCACCCACAGCACATACAATCCAGCGGTCGCACAGATACACCACTAACAGCACATACCATCCAGCGGTTGCACAGATTCAGCACCCACAGCACATACCATCAAGTGGTCCCACAGATACAGCACCCACAGCACATACCATGCAGCGGTCACACAGATACAGTACCCACAGCACATACCATCCAGCGGTCCCATAGATACAGGACCCACAGCACATACCATCAAGCGGTCACACAGATACAGCACCCACACCACATACTATCCAGCGGTTGCACAGATACAGCACCCACAGCACATACCATTAAGTGCTCGCACAGAGACACCACCCACAGCCCATACCATCGGTCGCATAGATACAGCTTCCACAGCAATTACCATCAAGCGGTCGCACAGATACAGCACCCACAGCACATACCATCCAGCGGTCACACAGATACACCACACACAGCACATACCATCCAGCAGTCGAACAGATACTCCACCCACAGCACATACCATCAAGCGGTCGCACAGATACAGCACCCACAGCACATACCATCCAGCGGTCACACAGATACACCACCCACAGCACATACCATCCAGCAGTCGCACAGATACTCCACTCACAGCACATACCATCCAGCGGTCGCACAGATACAGCACCCACAGCACATACCATCAAGCGGTCGCACAGATACAGCACCCACAGCACATACCATCCAGTGGTCCCATAGATACAGGACCCACATCACATACCATCAAGCGGTCGCACAGATACAGCACCCACACCACATAACATCAAGTGGTCGAACAGATACAGCACCCACAGCACATACCATGCAGCGGTCACACAGATATAGTACCCACAGCACATCGCATCCAGCGGTCCCATAGATACAGGCCCTACAGCACATACCATCAAGCGGTAACACAGATACAGCACCCACACCACATACCATCCAGCGGTTGCACAGATACAGCACCCACAGCACATACCATTAAGTGGTCACACAGATACAGCACCCACAGCACATACCATCAAGTGGTCGCACAGATACAGGACCCACAGCACATACCATACAGCGGTCGCACAGATACAGCACCCACAGCAGATACCATCCAGCGGTCACACAGATACACCACCCACAGCAAATACCATCCAGCAGTCGCACAGATACTCCACCCACAGCACATACCATCCAGCGGTCGCACAGATACACCACCCACAACACATACCATCCAGCGGTCGCACAGATACAGCACCCACAGCACATACAATCCAGCGGTCGCACAGATACACCACTAACAGCACATACCATCCAGCGGTTGCACAGATTCAGCACCCACAGCACATACCATCAAGTGGTCCCACAGATACAGCACCCACAGCACATACCATGCAGCGGTCACACAGATACAGTACCCACAGCACATACCATCCAGCGGTCCCATAGATACAGGACCCACAGCACATACCATCAAGCGGTCACACAGATACAGCACCCACACCACATACTATCCAGCGGTTGCACAGATACAGCACCCACAGCACATACCATAAAGTGCTCGCACAGAGACACCACCCACAGCCCATACCATCGGTCACATAGATACAGCTTCCACAGCAATTACCATCAAGTGGTCGCTCAGATACATCACCCACAGCACATACCATCCAGCGGTCCCATAGATACAAGACCCACAGCACATACCATCAAGCGGTCACACAGATACAGCACCCACACCACATACCATCCAGCGGTTGCACAGATACAGCACCCACAGCACATACCATTAAGTGGTCACACAGATACAGCACCCACAGCACATACCATCAAGCGGTCGCACAGATACAGGACCCACAGCACATACCATACAGCGGTCGCACAGATACAGCACCCACAGCAGATACCATCCAGCGGTCACACAGATACACCACCCACAGCAAATACCATCCAGCAGTCGCACAGATACTCCACCCACAGCACATACCATCCAGCGGTCGCACAGATACACCACCCACAACACATACCATCCAGCGGTCGCACAGATACAGCACCCACAGCACATACAATCCAGCGGTCGCACAGATACACCACTAACAGCACATACCAGCCAGCGGTCACACAGATACAGCACCCACAGCACATACCATCCAGTGGTCGCACAGATACAGCACCCACAGCACATACCATCAAGCGGTCGCACAGATACAGGACCCACAGCACATACCATACAGCGGTCGCACAGATACAGCACCCACAGCAGATACCATCCAGCGGTCACACAGATACACCACCCACAGCAAATACCTTCCAGCAGTCGCACAGATACTCCACCCACAGCACATACCATCCAGCGGTCGCACAGATACACCACCCACAACACATACCATCCAGCGGTCGCACAGATACAGCACCCACAGCACATACAATCCAGCGGTCGCACAGATACACCACTAACAGCACATACCAGCCAGCGGTTGCACAGATTCAGCACCCACAGCACATACCATCAAGTGGTCCCACAGATACAGCACCCACAGCACATACCATGCAGCGGTCACACAGATACAGTACCCACAGCACATACCATCCAGCGGTCCCATAGATACAGCACCCACAGCACATACCATGCAGCGGTCACACAGATATAGTACCCACAGCACATAGCATCCAGCGGTCCCATAGATACAGGCCCTACAGCACATACCATCAAGCGGTAACACAGATACAGCACCCACAGCACATACCATCTAGTGGTTGCACAGATACAGCACCCACAGCACATACCATCAAGTGGTCACACAGATACAGCACCCACAGCACATACCATCAAGTGGTCGCACAGATACAGTACCCACAGCACATACCATCCAGCGGTCCCATAGATACAGGACCCACAGCACATACCATCAAGCGGTCACACAGATACAGCACCCACACCACATACCATCCAGCGGTTGCACAGATACAGCAGCCACAGCACATACCATTAAGTGGTCACACAGATACAGCACCCACAGCACATACCATCAAGCGGTCGCACAGATACAGGACCCACAGCACATACCATCCAGCGGTCACACAGATACAGCACCCACAGCACATACCATCCAGCGGTCACACAGATACACCACCCACAGCACATACCATCCAGCAGTCGCACAGATACTCCACCCACAGCACATACCATCCAGCGGTCGCACAGATACAGCACCCACAGCACATACCATCAAGCGGTCGCACAGATACAGCACCCACAGCACATACCATCCAGTGGTCCCATAGATACAGGACCCACAGCACATACCATCAAGCGGTCGCACAGATACAGCACCCACACCACATAACATCAAGTGGTCGAACAGATACAGCACCCACAGCACATACCATGCAGCGGTCACACAGATATAGTACCCACAGCACATAGCATCCAGCGGTCCCATAGATACAGGCTCTACAGCACATACCATCAAGCGGTAACACAGATACAGCACCCACACCACATACCATCCAGTGGTTGCACAGATACAGCACCCACAGCACATACCATCAAGTGGTCACACAGATACAGCACCCACAGCACATACCATCAAGTGGTCGCACAGATACAGGACCCACAGCACATACCATCCAGCGGTCGCACAGATACAGCACCCACAGCACATACCATCCAGCGGTCACACAGATAGACCACCCACAGCACATACCATCCAGCAGTCGCACAGATACTCCACCAACAGCAGATACCATCAAGTGGTCGCACAGATACACCACCCACAGCACATACCATCCAGCGGTCGCACAGATTCAGCACCCACAACACAAACCATCAAGCGGTCGCACAGATACAGCACCCACAGCACATACCATCAAGTGGTCGCACAGATACAGGACCCACAGCACATACTATCCAGCGGTCGCACAGATACACCACCCACAACACATACCATCCAGCGGTCGGACAGATACAGCACCCACAGCACATACAATCCAGCGGTCGCACAGATACACCACTAACAGCACATACCATCCAGCGGTTGCACAGATTCAGCACCCACAGCACATACCATCAAGTGGTCCCACAGATACAGCACCCACAGCACATACCATGCAGCGGTCACACAGATACAGTACCCACAGCACATACCATCCTGCGGTCCCATAGATACAGGACCCACAGCACATACCATCAAGCGGTCACACAGATACAGCACCCACACCACATACCATCCAGCGGTTGCACAGATACAGCACCCACAGCACATACCATTAAGTGGTCACACAGATACAGCACCCACAGCACATACCATCAAGCGGTCGCACAGATACAGGACCCACAGCACATACCATCCAGCGGTCACACAGATACAGCACCCACAGCACATACCATCCAGCGGTCACACAGATACACCACCCACAGCACATACCATCCAGCAGTCGCACAGATACTCCACTCACAGCACATACCATCCAGCGGTCGCACAGATACAGCACCCACAGCACATACCATCAAGCGGTCGCACAGATATAGCACCCACAGCACATACCATCCAGTGGTCCCATAGATACAGGACCCACATCACATACCATCAAGCGGTCGCACAGATACAGCACCCACACCACATAACATCAAGTGGTCGAACAGATACAGCACCCACAGCACATACCATGCAGCGGTCACACAGATATAGTACCCACAGCACATCGCATCCAGCGGTCCCATAGATACAGGCCCTACAGCACATACCATCAAGCGGTAACACAGATACAGCACCCACACCACATACCATCCAGCGGTTGCACAGATACAGCACCCACAGCACATACCATTAAGTGGTCACACAGATACAGCACCCACAGCACATACCATCAAGTGGTCGCACAGATACAGGACCCACAGCACATACCATACAGCGGTCGCACAGATACAGCACCCACAGCAGATACCATCCAGCGGTCACACAGATACACCACCCACAGCAAATACCATCCAGCAGTCGCACAGATACTCCACCCACAGCACATACCATCCAGCGGTCGCACAGATACACCACCCACAACACATACCATCCAGCGGTCGCACAGATACAGCACCCACAGCACATACAATCCAGCGGTCGCACAGATACACCACTAACAGCACATACCATCCAGCGGTTGCACAGATTCAGCACCCACAGCACATACCATCAAGTGGTCCCACAGATACAGCACCCACAGCACATACCATCAAGTGGTCGCACAGATACACCACCCACAGCACATACCATACAGCTGTCACACAGATAAAGCACCCACAGCACATACCATCAAGCGGTCGCACAGATACAGCACCCACAGCACATACCATTCCGCGGTCGCACAAATACAGCACCCACAGCACATACCATAAAGTGCTCGCACAGATACACCACCCACAGCACATACCATCGGTCGCATAGATACAGCTTCCACAGCAATTACCATCAAGTGGTCACTCAGATACACCACCGACAGCACATACCATCCAGCGGTCCCATAGATACAGGACCCACAGCACATACCATCAAGCGGTCACACAGATACAGCACCCACACCACATACCATCCAGTGGTTGCACAGATACAGCACCCACAGCACATACCATTAAGTGGTCACACAGATACAGCACACACAGCACATACCATCAAGCGGTCGCACAGATACAGGACCCACAGCACATACCATCCAGCGGTCGCACAGATACAGCACCCACAGCAGATACCATCCAACGGTCACACAGATACACCACCCACAGCACATACCATCCAGCAGTTGCACAGATACTCCACCCACAGCACATACCATCCAGTGGGCGCACAGATACAGCTTCCACAGCACATACCATCAAGCGGTCACACAGATACAGCACCCACAGCACATTTCATCCAGCGGTCCCTAGATACAGGTCCCACAGCACACACCATCAAGCGGTCACACAGATACAGCACCCACACCACATAACATCAAGTGGTCGAACAGATACAGCACCCACAGCACATACCATGCAGCGGTCACACAGATACAGTACCCACAGCACATACCATCCAGTGGTCCCATAGATACAGGACCCACAGCACATACCATCAAGCGGTCACGCAGATACAGCACCCACACCACATACCATCCAGTGGTCGCACAGATACAGCGCCACAGCACAAACCATCCAGCGGTCGCATAGATACCGGACCCAGAGCACATACCATCAAGTGATCGCACAGATACAGCACCCACAGCACATAACATCAATAGGTCGCACAGATACAGGGTCCACAGCACATACCATCCAGCAGTCGCACAGCTACAGGGCCCACAGCACATACCATCCAGCGGTCGTACAGATACACCACCAACAGCATATACCATCCAGCGGTCGTACAGATACACCACCCACAGCATATACCATCAAGCGGTCGCACAGATACAGGACCCACAGAAAATACCATCCAGCGGTCGCACAGATACAGCACCCACAGCACATACCATCCAGCGGTCGCATAGATACAGGACCCACAGCACATACCATCAAGCTGTCGCACAGATACAGCACCCACAGCACATAACATACAGCGGTCGCATAGATACAGCACCCACAGCACATACCATCCAGCGGTCGCATAGATACAGGACCCACAGCACATACCATCAAGCGGTCGCACAGATACAGCACCCACAGCACATGCCATCCAGCGGTCGCACAGATACAGCACTCACAGCACATACCATCCAGTGGTCGCACAGATATACCACTCACAGCACATACCATCAAGTGGACGCATAGATACAGGACCCACAGCACATACCATCAAGCGGTCACACAGATACAGCACCCACAGCACATACCATCCAGTGGTCGCACAGATACAGCACCCACAGCACATACCTTCAAGCGTTCGCACAGATACACCACCCACAGCACATAACATACAGCGGTCGCATAGATACAGCACCCACAGCACATACCATCCAGCGGTCGCATAGATACAGGACCCACAGCACATAACATCAAGCGGTCGCACAGATACAGCACCCACAGCACATACCATCCAGCGGTCGCACAGATACACCACCCACAGCACATACCATACAGCGGTTGCATAGATACAGCATCCACAGCACATACCATCAAGCGGTCGCACAGATACAGCACCCACAGCACATACCATCCAGCGGTCGCACAGATACACCACTCACAGCACATACCATACAGCGGTCACACAGATACAGCACCCACAGCACATACCATACAGCGGTCGCATATATACAGGACCCACAGCATATACCATCAAGCGGTCGCACAGATACAGCACCCACAGCACATACCATTCAGCGGTCGCACAAATACAGCATCCACAGCACATACCATAAAGTGCTCGCACAGAGACACCACCCACAGCCCATACCATCGGTCGCATAGATACAGCTTCCACAGCAATTACCATCAAGTGGTCGCTCAGATACATCACCCACAGCACATACCATCCAGCGGTCCCATAGATACAAGACCCACAGCACATACCATCAAGCGGTCACACAGATACAGCACCCACACCACATACCATCCAGCGGTTGCACAGATACAGCACCCACAGCACATACCATTAAGTGGTCACACAGATACAGCACCCACAGCACATACCATCAAGCGGTCGCACAGATACAGGACCCACAGCACATACCATACAGCGGTCGCACAGATACAGCACCCACAGCAGATACCATCCAGCGGTCACACAGATACACCACCCACAGCAAATACCATCCAGCAGTCGCACAGATACTCCACCCACAGCACATACCATCCAGCGGTCGCACAGATACACCACCCACAACACATACCATCCAGCGGTCGCACAGATACAGCACCCACAGCACATACAATCCAGCGGTCGCACAGATACACCACTAACAGCACATACCAGCCAGCGGTCACACAGATACAGCACCCACAGCACATACCATCCAGTGGTCGCACAGATACAGCACCCACAGCACATACCTTCAAGCGTTCGCACAGATACACCACCCACAGCACATAACATACAGCGGTCGCATAGATACAGCACCCACAGCACATACCATCCAGCGGTCGCATAGATACAGGACCCACAGCACATAACATCAAGCGGTCGCACAGATACAGCACCCACAGCACATACCATCCAGCGGTCGCACAGATACACCACCCACAGCACATACCATACAGCGGTTGCATAGATACAGCATCCACAGCACATACCATCAAGCGGTCGCACAGATACAGCACCCACAGCACATACCATCCAGCGGTCGCACAGATACACCACTCACAGCACATACCATACAGCGGTCACACAGATACAGCACCCACAGCACATACCATCCAGCGGTCGCATATATACAGGACCCACAGCATATACCATCAAGCGGTCGCACAGATACACCACTCACAGCACATACCATACAGCGGTCGCACAAATACAGCATCCACAGCACATACCATAAAGTGCTTGCACAGAGACACCACCCACAGCCCATACCATCGGTCGCATAGATACAGCTTCCACAGCAATTACCATCAAGTGGTCGCTCAGATACATCACCCACAGCACATACCATCCAGCGGTCCCATAGATACAAGACCCACAGCACATACCATCAAGCGGTCACACAGATACAGCACCCACACCACATACCATCCAGCGGTTGCACAGATACAGCACCCACAGCACATACCATTAAGTGGTCACACAGATACAGCACCCACAGCACATACCATCAAGCGGTCGCACAGATACAGGACCCACAGCACATACCATACAGCGGTCGCACAGATACAGCACCCACAGCAGATACCATCCAGCGGTCACACAGATACACCACCCACAGCAAATACCTTCCAGCAGTCGCACAGATACTCCACCCACAGCACATACCATCCAGCGGTCGCACAGATACACCACCCACAACACATACCATCCAGCGGTCGCACAGATACAGCACCCACAGCACATACAATCCAGCGGTCGCACAGATACACCACTAACAGCACATACCAGCCAGCGGTTGCACAGATTCAGCACCCACAGCACATACCATCAAGTGGTCCCACAGATACAGCACCCACAGCACATACCATGCAGCGGTCACACAGATACAGTACCCACAGCACATACCATCCAGCGGTCCCATAGATACAGCACCCACAGCACATACCATGCAGCGGTCACACAGATATAGTACCCACAGCACATAGCATCCAGCGGTCCCATAGATACAGGCCCTACAGCACATACCATCAAGCGGTAACACAGATACAGCACCCACAGCACATACCATCTAGTGGTTGCACAGATACAGCACCCACAGCACATACCATCAAGTGGTCACACAGATACAGCACCCACAGCACATACCATCAAGTGGTCGCACAGATACAGTACCCACAGCACATACCATCCAGCGGTCCCATAGATACAGGACCCACAGCACATACCATCAAGCGGTCACACAGATACAGCACCCACACCACATACCATCCAGCGGTTGCACAGATACAGCAGCCACAGCACATACCATTAAGTGGTCACACAGATACAGCACCCACAGCACATACCATCAAGCGGTCGCACAGATACAGGACCCACAGCACATACCATCCAGCGGTCACACAGATACAGCACCCACAGCACATACCATCCAGCGGTCACACAGATACACCACCCACAGCACATACCATCCAACAGTCGCACAGATACTCCACCCACAGCACATAACATCCAGCGGTCGCACAGATACAGCACCCACAGCACATACCATCAAGCGGTCGCACAGATACAGCACCCACAGCACATACCATCCAGTGGTCCCATAGATACAGGACCCACAGCACATACCATCAAGCGGTCGCACAGATACAGCACCCACACCACATAACATCAAGTGGTCGAACAGATACAGCACCCACAGCACATACCATGCAGCGGTCACACAGATATAGTACCCACAGCACATAGCATCCAGCGGTCCCATAGATACAGGCTCTACAGCACATACCATCAAGCGGTAACACAGATACAGCACCCACACCACATACCATCCAGTGGTTGCACAGATACAGCACCCACAGCACATACCATCAAGTGGTCACACAGATACAGCACCCACAGCACATACCATCAAGTGGTCGCACAGATACAGGACCCACAGCACATACCATCCAGCGGTCGCACAGATACAGCACCCACAGCACATACCATCCAGCGGTCACACAGATAGACCACCCACAGCACATACCATCCAGCAGTCGCACAGATACTCCACCAACAGCAGATACCATCAAGTGGTCGCACAGATACACCACCCACAGCACATACCATCCAGCGGTCGCACAGATTCAGCACCCACAACACAAACCATCAAGCGGTCGCACAGATACAGCACCCACAGCACATACCATCAAGTGGTCGCACAGATACAGGACCCACAGCACATACTATCCAGCGGTCGCACAGATACACCACCCACAACACATACCATCCAGCGGTCGCACAGATACAGCACCCACAGCACATACAATCCAGCGGTCGCACAGATACACCACTAACAGCACATACCATCCAGCGGTTGCACAGATTCAGCACCCACAGCACATACCATCAAGTGGTCCCACAGATACAGCACCCACAGCACATACCATGCAGCGGTCACACAGATACAGTACCCACAGCACATACCATCCTGCGGTCCCATAGATACAGGACCCACAGCACATACCATCAAGCGGTCACACAGATACAGCACCCACACCACATACCATCCAGCGGTTGCACAGATACAGCACCCACAGCACATACCATTAAGTGGTCACACAGATACAGCACCCACAGCACATACCATCAAGCGGTCGCACAGATACAGGACCCACAGCACATACCATCCAGCGGTCACACAGATACAGCACCCACAGCACATACCATCCAGCGGTCACACAGATACACCACCCACAGCACATACCATCCAGCAGTCGCACAGATACTCCACTCACAGCACATACCATCCAGCGGTCGCACAGATACAGCACCCACAGCACATACCATCAAGCGGTCGCACAGATACAGCACCCACAGCACATACCATCCAGTGGTCCCATAGATACAGGACCCACATCACATACCATCAAGCGGTCGCACAGATACAGCACCCACACCACATAACATCAAGTGGTCGAACAGATACAGCACCCACAGCACATACCATGCAGCGGTCACACAGATATAGTACCCACAGCACATCGCATCCAGCGGTCCCATAGATACAGGCCCTACAGCACATACCATCAAGCGGTAACACAGATACAGCACCCACACCACATACCATCCAGCGGTTGCACAGATACAGCACCCACAGCACATACCATTAAGTGGTCACACAGATACAGCACCCACAGCACATACCATCAAGTGGTCGCACAGATACAGGACCCACAGCACATACCATACAGCGGTCGCACAGATACAGCACCCACAGCAGATACCATCCAGCGGTCACACAGATACACCACCCACAGCAAATACCATCCAGCAGTCGCACAGATACTCCACCCACAGCACATACCATCCAGCGGTCGCACAGATACACCACCCACAACACATACCATCCAGCGGTCGCACAGATACAGCACCCACAGCACATACAATCCAGCGGTCGCACAGATACACCACTAACAGCACATACCATCCAGCGGTTGCACAGATTCAGCACCCACAGCACATACCATCAAGTGGTCCCACAGATACAGCACCCACAGCACATACCATGCAGCGGTCACACAGATACAGTACCCACAGCACATACCATCCAGCGGTCCCATAGATACAGGACCCACAGCACATACCATCAAGCGGTCACACAGATACAGCACCCACACCACATACTATCCAGCGGTTGCACAGATACAGCACCCACAGCACATACCATTAAGTGGTCACACAGATACAGCACCCACAGCACATACCATCAAGCGGTCGCACAGATACAGGACCCACAGCACATACCATCCAGCGGTCACACAGATACAGCACCCACAGCACATACCATCCAGCGGTCACACAGATACACCACCCACAGCACATACCATCCAGCAGTCGCACAGATACTCCACCCACAGCACATACCATCCAGCGGTCGCACAGATACAGCACCCACAGCACATACCATCAAGCGGTCGCACAGATACAGCACCCACAGCACATACCATCCAGTGGTCCCATAGATACAGGACCCACAGCACATACCATCAAGCGGTCGCACAGATACAGCACCCACACCACATAACATCAAGTGGTCGAACAGATACAGCACCCACAGCACATACCATGCAGCGGTCACACAGATATAGTACCCACAGCACATAGCATCCAGCGGTCCCATAGATACAGGCCCTACAGCACATACCATCAAGCGGTAACACAGATACAGCACCCACACCACATACCATCCAGTGGTTGCACAGATACAGCACCCACAGCACATACCATCAAGTGGTCACACAGATACAGCACCCACAGCACATACCATCAAGTGGTCGCACAGATACAGTACCCACAGCACATACCATCCAGCGGTCCCATAGATACAGGACCCACAGCACATACCATCAAGCGGTCACACAGATACAGCACCCACACCACATACCATCCAGCGGTTGCACAGATACAGCACCCACAGCACATACCATTAAGTGGTCACACAGATACAGCACCCACAGCACATACCATCAAGCGGTCGCACAGATACAGGACCCACAGCACATACCATCCAGCGGTCACACAGATACAGCACCCACAGCACATACCATCCAGCGGTCACACAGATACACCACCCACAGCACATACCATCCAGCAGTCGCACAGATACTCCACCCACAGCACATACCATCCAGCGGTCGCACAGATACAGCACCCACAGCACATACCATCAAGCGGTCGCACAGATACAGCACCCACAGCACATACCATCCAGTGGTCCCATAGATACAGGACCCACAGCACATACCATCAAGCGGTCGCACAGATACAGCACCCACACCACATAACATCAAGTGGTCGAACAGATACAGCACCCACAGCACATACCATGCAGCGGCCACACAGATATAGTACCCACAGCACATAGCATCCAGCGGTCCCATAGATACAGGCCCTACAGCACATACCATCAAGCGGTAACACAGATACAGCACCCACACCACATACCATCCAGTGGTTGCACATATACAGCACCCACAGCACATACCATCAAGTGGTCACACAGATACAGCACCCACAGCACATACCATCAAGTGGTCGCACAGATACAGGACCCACAGCACATACCATCCAGCGGTCGCACAGATACAGCACCCACAGCACATACCATCCAGCGGTCACACAGATAGACTACCCACAGCACATACCATCCAGCAGTCGCACAGATACTCCACCCACAGCAGATACCATCAAGTGGTCGCACAGATACACCACCCACAGCACATACCATCCAGCGGTCGCACAGATTCAGCACCCACAACACAAACTATCAAGCGGTCGCACAGATACAGCACCCACAGCACATACCATCAAGTGGTCGCACAGATACAGGACCCACAGCACATACTATCCAGCGGTCGCACAGATACACCACCCACAACACATACCATCCAGCGGTCGCACAGATACAGCACCCACAGCACATACAATCCAGCGGTCGCACAGATACACCACTAACAGCACATACCATCCAGCGGTTGCACAGATTCAGCACCCACAGCACATACCATCAAGTGGTCCCACAGATACAGCACCCACAGCACATACCATGCAGCCGTCACACAGATACAGTACCCACAGCACATACCATCCAGCGGTCCCATAGATACAGGACCCACAGCACATACCATCAAGCGGTCACACAGATACAGCACCCACACCACATACCATCCAGCGGTTGCACAGATACAGCACCCACAGCACATACCATTAAGTGGTCACACAGATACAGCACCCACAGCACATACCATCAAGCGGTCGCACAGATACAGGACCCACAGCACATACCATCCAGCGGTCACACAGATACAGCACCCACAGCACATACCATCCAGCGGTCACACAGATACACCACCCACAGCACATACCATCCAGCAGTCGCACAGATACTCCACCCACAGCACATGCCATCCAGCGGTCGCACAGATACAGCACCCACAGCACATACCATCAAGCGGTCGCACAGATACAGCACCCACAGCACATACCATCCAGTGGTCCCATAGATACAGGACCCACATCACATACCATCAAGCGGTCGCACAGATACAGCACCCACACCACATAACATCAAGTGGTCGAACAGATACAGCACCCACAGCACATACCATGCAGCGGTCACACAGATATAGTACCCACAGCACATAGCATCCAGCGGTCCCATAGATACAGGCCCTACAGCACATACCATCAAGCGGTAACACAGATACAGCACCCACACCACATACCATCCAGTGGTTGCACAGATACAGCACCCACAGCACATACCATCAAGTGGTCACACAGATACAGCACCCACAGCACATACCATCAAGTGGTCGCACAGATAGAGGACCCACAGCACATACCATCCAGCGGTCGCACAGATACAGCACCCACAGCACATACCATCCAGCGGTCACACAGATAGACCACCCACAGCACATACCATCCAGCAGTCGCACAGATACTCCACCCACAGCAGATACCATCAAGTGGTCGCACAGATACACCACCCACAGCACATACCATACAGCTGTCACACAGATACAGCACCCACAGCACATACCATCAAGCGGTCGCACAGATACAGCACCCACAGCACATACCATTCAGCGGTCGCACAAATACAGCACCCACAGCACATACCATAAAGTGCTCGCACAGATACACCACCCACAGCACATACCATCGGTCGCATAGATACAGCTTCCACAGCAATTACCATCAAGTGGTCGCTCAGATACACCACCGACAGCACATACCATCCAGCGGTCCCATAGATACAGGACCCACAGCACATACCATCAAGCGGTCACACAGATACAGCACCCACACCACATACCATCCAGTGGTTGCACAGATACAGCACCCACAGCACATACCATTAAGTGGTCACACAGATACAGCACCCACAGCACATACCATCAAGCGGTCGCACAGATACAGGACCCACAGCACATACCATCCAGCGGTCGCACAGATACAGCACCCACAGCAGATACCATCCAACGGTCACACAGATACACCACCCACAGCACATACCATCCAGCAGTTGCACAGATACTCCACCCACAGCACATACCATCCAGTGGGCGCACAGATACAGCTTCCACAGCACATACCATCAAGCGGTCGCACAGATACAGCACCCACAGCACATTTCATCCAGCGGTCCCATAGATACAGGTCCCACAGCACACACCATCAAGCGGTCACACAGATACAGCACCCACACCACATAACATCAAGTGGTCGAACAGATACAGCACCCACAGCACATACCATGCAGCGGTCACACAGATACAGTACCCACAGCACATACCATCCAGTGGTCCCATAGATACAGGACCCACAGCACATACCATCAAGCGGTCACGCAGATACAGCACCCACACCACATACCATCCAGTGGTCGCACAGATACAGCGCCACAGCACAAACCATCCAGCGGTCGCATAGATACCGGACCCAGAGCACATACCATCAAGTGATCGCACAGATACAGCACCCACAGCACATAACATCAATAGGTTGCACAGATACAGGGTCCACAGCACATACCATCCAGCAGTCGCACAGCTACAGGGCCCACAGCACATACCATCCAGCGGTCGTACAGATACACCACCAACAGCATATACCATCCAGCGGTCGTACAGATACACCACCCACAGCATATACCATCAAGCGGTCGCACAGATACAGGACCCACAGCAAATACCATCCAGCCGTCGCACAGATACAGCACCCACAGCACATACCATCCAGCGGTCGCATAGATACAGGACCCACAGCACATACCATCAAGCTGTCGCACAGATACAGCACCCACAGCACATAACATACAGCGGTCGCATAGATACAGCACCCACAGCACATACCATCCAGCGGTCGCATAGATACAGGACCCACAGCACATACCATCAAGCGGTCGCACAGATACAGCACCCACAGCACATACCATCCAGCGGTCGCACAGATACAGCACTCACAGCACATACCATCCAGTGGTCGCACAGATATACCACTCACAGCACATACCATCAAGTGGTCGCATAGATACAGGACCCACAGCACATACCATCAAGCGGTCACACAGATACAGCACCCACAGCACATACCATCCAGTGGTCGCACAGATACAGCACCCACAGCACATACCTTCAAGCGTTCGCACAGATACACCACCCACAGCACATAACATACAGCGGTCGCATAGATACAGCACCCACAGCACATACCATACAGCTGTCACACAGATACAGCACCCACAGCACATACCATCAAGCGGTCGCACAGATACAGCACCCACAGCACATACCATTCAGCGGTCGCACAATACAGCACCCACAGCACATACCATCAAGCGGTCGCACAGATACAGCACCCACAGCACATACCATTCAGCGGTCGCACAAATACAGCACCCACAGCACATACCATAAAGTGCTCGCACAGATACACCACCCACAGCACATACCATCGGTCGCATAGATACAGCTTCCACAGCAATTACCATCAAGTGGTCGCTCAGATACACCACCGACAGCACATACCATTCAGCGGTCCCATAGATACAGGACCCACAGCACATACCATCAAGCGGTCACACAGATACAGCACCCACACCACATACCATCCAGTGGTTGCACAGATACAGCACCCACAGCACATACCATTAAGTGGTCACACAGATACAGCACCCACAGCACATACCATCAAGCGGTCGCACAGATACAGGACCCACAGCACATACCATCCAGCGGTCGCACAGATACAGCACCCACAGCAGATACCATCCAACGGTCACACAGATACACCACCCACAGCACATACCATCCAGCAGTTGCACAGATACTCCACCCACAGCACATACCATCCAGTGGGCGCACAGATACAGCTTCCACAGCACATACCATCAAGCGGTCGCACAGATACAGCACCCACAGCACATTTCATCCAGCGGTCCCATAGATACAGGTCCCACAGCACACACCATCAAGCGGTCACACAGATACAGCACCCACACCACATAACATCAAGTGGTCGAACAGATACAGCACCCACAGCACATACCATGCAGCGGTCACACAGATACAGTACCCACAGCACATACCATCCAGTGGTCCCATAGATACAGGACCCACAGCACATACCATCAAGCGGTCACGCAGATACAGCACCCACACCACATACCATCCAGTGGTCGCACAGATACAGCGCCACAGCACAAACCATCCAGCGGTCGCATAGATACCGGACCCAGAGCACATACCATCAAGTGATCGCACAGATACAGCACCCACAGCACATAACATCAATAGGTCGCACAGATACAGGGTCCACAGCACATACCATCCAGCAGTCGCACAGCTACAGGGCCCACAGCACATACCATCCAGCGGTCGTACAGATACACCACCAACAGCATATACCATCCAGCGGTCGTACAGATACACCACCCACAGCATATACCATCAAGCGGTCGCACAGATACAGGACCCACAGCAAATACCATCCAGCCGTCGCACAGATACAGCACCCACAGCACATACCATCCAGCGGTCGCATAGATACAGGACCCACAGCACATACCATCAAGCTGTCGCACAGATACAGCACCCACAGCACATAACATACAGCGGTCGCATAGATACAGCACCCACAGCACATACCATCCAGCGGTCGCATAGATACAGGACCCACAGCACATACCATCAAGCGGTCGCACAGATACAGCACCCACAGCACATACCATCCAGCGGTCGCACAGATACAGCACTCACAGCACATACCATCCAGTGGTCGCACAGATATACCACTCACAGCACATACCATCAAGTGGTCGCATAGATACAGGACCCACAGCACATACCATCAAGCGGTCACACAGATACAGCACCCACAGCACATACCATCCAGTGGTCGCACAGATACAGCACCCACAGCACATACCTTCAAGCGTTCGCACAGATACACCACCCACAGCACATAACATACAGCGGTCGCATAGATACAGCACCCACAGCACATACCATCCAGCGGTCGCATAGATACAGGACCCACAGCACATACCATCAAGCGGTCGCACAGATACAGCACCCACAGCACATACCATCCAGCGGTCGCACAGATACACCACACACAGCACATACCATACAGCGGTTGCATAGATACAGCATCCACAGCACATACCATCAAGCGGTCGCACAGATACAGCACCCACAGCACATACCATCCAGCGGTCGCACAGATACACCACTCACAGCACATACCATACAGCCGTCACACAGATACAGCACCCACAGCACATACCATCCAGCGGTCGCATATATACAGGACCCACAGCATATACCATCAAGCGGTCGCACAGATACAGCACCCACAGCACATACCATTCAGCGGTCGCACAAATACAGCATCCACAGCACATACCATAAAGTGCTCGCACAGAGACACCACCCACAGCCCATACCATCGGTCGCATAGATACAGCTTCCACAGCAATTACCATCAAGTGGTCGCTCAGATACATCACTCACAGCACATACCATCCAGCGGTCCCATAGATACAGCACCCACAGCACATACCATTAAGTGGTCACACAGATACAGCACCCACAGCACATACCATCAAGCGGTCGCACAGATACAGGACGCACAGCACATACCATACAGCGGTCGCACAGATACAGCACCCACAGCAGATACCATCCAGCGGTCACACAGATACACCACCCACAGCAAATACCATCCAGCAGTCGCACAGATACTCCACCTACAGCACATACCATCCAGTGGTCGCACAGATACAGCTTCCACAGCACATACCATGAAGCAGTCGCACAGATACAGTACCCACAGCACATACCATCCAGCGGTCCCATAGATACAGGACCCACAGCACATACCATCAAGCGGTCACACAGATACAGCACCCACAGCACATAACATCAAGTGGTCGCACAGATACAGGGTCCACAGCACATACCATCCAGCAGTCGCACAGATACAGGGCCCACAGCACATACCATCCAGCGGTCGTACAGATACACCACCCACAGCATATACCATCCAGCGGTCGTACAGATACAGCACCCACAGCACATACCATCCAGCAATCGCACAGATACGGCACCCACAGCACATACCATTCAGCGGTCGCACAGATACACCACCCACAGCATATACCATAAAGCGGTCGCACAGATACAGGACCCACAGCACATAACATCAAGTGGATGCACAGATACAGCACCCACAGCACATACCATCCAGCGGTTGCACAAATACAGGACCCACAGCAAATACCATCCAGCGGTCGCACAGATACAGCACCCACAGCACATACCATCCAGCGGTCGCATAGATACAGGACCCACAGCACATACCATCAAGCTGTCGCACAGATACAGCACCCACAGCACATAACATACAGCGGTCGCATAGATACAGCACCCACAGCACATACCATCCAGCGGTCGCATATATACAGGACCCACAGCACATACCATCAAGCGGTCGCACAGATACAGCACCCATAGCACATACCATCCAGCAGTCGCACAGATACAGCACTCACAGCACATACCATCCAGTGGTCGCACAGATATACCACTCACAGCACATACCATCAAGTGGTCACATAGATACAGGACCCACAGCACATACCATCCAGCGGTCACACAGATACAGCACCCACAGCACATACCATCCAGTGGTCGCACAGATACAGCAAACACAGCACATACCATCCAGCGGTCGCACAGATACACCACCCTCAGCACATAACATACAGCGGTCGCATAGATACAGCACCCACAGCACATACCATCCAGCGGTCGCATAGATACAGGACCCACAGCACATACCATCAAGCGGTCGCACAGATACAGCACCCACAGCACATACCATCCAGCGGTCGCACAGATACAGCACCCACAGCACATACCATCAAGTGGTCACACAGATACAGCACCCACAGCACATACCATGCAGCGGTTGCATAGATACAGCATCCACAGTACATACCATCAAGTGGTCGCACAGATACACCACCCATAGCACATAACATCCAGCAGTCGCACAGATACAGACTCTACTGGTTGAGAGATCTCTTGCCTGGCACTTTAGATGTTCCCTTTTTCACAGCACATACCATCCACCTGTCGCATAGATACAGCATCCACAGCACATACCATACAGGGGTCGCATAGATACAGCACCCACAGCACATACCATCCAGCGGTCGCAAAGACACAGGACCCACAGCACATACCATCAAGTAGTCGGACAGATACAACACGCAGAGCAGATACCATTCAGCGGTCGCACAAATACAGCACCCACAGCACATACCATAAAGTGCTCGCACAGATACTCCATCCACAGCACATACCATAGAGCGGTCGCATAGATACAGCATCCACAGCACATACCATCAAGTTGTCGCACAGATACACCACCCACAGCACATACCATCCAGCGGTCACACAGATACAGCACCCATAGCACATACCATCAAGTGGTCGCACAGATAAAGCACCCACAGCACATACCATCAAGCGGTCGCACAGATACAGCACCCACAGCACATACCATCAAGCGGTCGCACAGATACAGCACCCACAGCACATAACATACAGCGGTCACATAGATACAAGACCCACAGCACATACCATCAAGCGGTCGCCAGATACAGCACCCACAGCACATACCATACAGCGGTCGCATAGATACAAGACCCACAGCACATACCATCAAGCGATCGCACAGATACAGCACCCACAGCACATACCATCAAGCGGTCGCACAGATACAGCACCCACAGCACATACCATCCAGCGGTCGCACAGATACAGATCCCACAGCACATACCATCCAGAAGTCGCACAGATACACCACCCACAGCACATATCATCCAGCGGTCGCACAGATACACCACCCACAGCACATACCATCCAGCGGTTGCACAGATACAGCACCCACAGCACATACCATCAAGTGGTCGCACAGATACAGGACCCACAGCACATACCATCCAGCGGTCGCACAGATACACCACCCACAGCACATACCATCCAGCGGTTGCACAGATACAGCACCCACAGCACATACCATCAAGCGGTCACACAGATACAGGACCCACAGCACATACCATCAAGTGGTTGCACAGATACATGACCCACAGCACATACCATCCAGCGGTCACACAGATACACCACCCACAGCATATACCATCCAGCGGTCGCACAGATACAGCACCCAGAGCACATACAATCCAGCGGTCGCACAGATACAGCACCCACAGCACATACCATCAAGCGGTCGCACAGATACAGCACCCACTCACATACCATGCAGCGGTCACACAGATACAGTACCCACAGCACATACCATCCAGCGGTCCCATAGATACAGGACCCACAGCACATACCATCAAGCGGTCGCACAAATACAGCACCCACACCACATACCATCCAGTGGTTGCACAGATACAGCACCCACAGCACATACCATCAAGTGGTCACACAGATACAGCACCCACAGCACATACCATCAAGCGGTTGCACAGATACAGGACGCACAGCACATACCATCCAGCGGTCGCACAGATACAGCACCCACAGCACATACCATCCAGCGGTCACACAGATACACCACCAACAGCACATACCATCCAGCAGTCGCACAGATACTCCACCCACAGCAGATACCATCAAGTGGTCGCACAGATACTCCACCCACAGCACATACCATACAGCGGTCGCACAGATACAGCTCCCACAGCACATACCATCCAGCGGTCCCATAGATACAGGACCCACAGCACATACCATCAAGCGGTCGCACAAATACAGCACCCAGAGCACATACCATTCAGTGGTCGCACAAATACAGCACCCACAGCACATACCATAAAGTGCTTGCACAGATACACCACCCACAGCACATACCATACAGCGGTCGCATAGATACAGCTTCCACAGCACATACCATCAAGTGGTCGCACAGATACACCTCCCACAGCACATACCATCCAGCGGTCACACAGATACAGCACCCATAGAAGATACCATCAAGTGGTCGCACAGATAAAGCACCCACCGCACATATCATCAAGCGGTCGCACAGATACAGCACCCACAGCACATACCATGAAGCGGTCGCACAGATACAGCACCCACAGCACATAACATACAGCGGTCGCATAGATAGAAGAACCACAGTACATACCATGAAGCGGTCGCACAGATACAGCACCCACAGCACATAACATACAGCGGTCGCATAGATACAAGACCCACAGCACATACCATCAAGCGGTCACACAGATACAGCACCCACAGCACATACCATCAAGCGGTCGCACAGATACACCACCCACAGCACATACCATCCAGCGGTTGCACAGATACAGCACCCACAGCACATACCATCAAGCGGTCACACAGATACAGGACCCACAGCACATACCATCAAGTGGTTGCACAGATACATGACCCACAGCACATACCATCCAGCGGTCACACAGATACACCACCCACAGCATATACCATCCAGCGGTCGCACAGATACAGCACCCAGAGCACATACAATCCAGCGGTCGCACAGATACAGCACCCACAGCACATACCATCAAGCGGTCGCACAGATACAGCACCCACTCACATACCATGCAGCGGTCACACAGATACAGTACCCACAGCACATACCATCCAGCGGTCCCATAGATACAGGACCCACAGCACATACCATCAAGCGGTCGCACAAATACAGCACCCACACCACATACCATCCAGTGGTTGCACAGATACAGCACCCACAGCACATACCATCAAGTGGTCACACAGATACAGCACCCACAGCACATACCATCAAGCGGTTGCACAGATACAGGACGCACAGCACATACCATCCAGCGGTCGCACAGATACAGCACCCACAGCACATACCATCCAGCGGTCACACAGATACACCACCAACAGCACATACCATCCAGCAGTCGCACAGATACTCCACCCACAGCAGATACCATCAAGTGGTCGCACAGATACTCCACCCACAGCACATACCATACAGCGGTCGCACAGATACAGCTCCCACAGCACATACCATCCAGCGGTCCCATAGATACAGGACCCACAGCACATACCATCAAGCGGTCGCACAAATACAGCACCCAGAGCACATACCATTCAGTGGTCGCACAAATACAGCACCCACAGCACATACCATAAAGTGCTTGCACAGATACACCACCCACAGCACATACCATACAGCGGTCGCATAGATACAGCTTCCACAGCACATACCATCAAGTGGTCGCACAGATACACCTCCCACAGCACATACCATCCAGCGGTCACACAGATACAGCACCCATAGAAGATACCATCAAGTGGTCGCACAGATAAAGCACCCACCGCACATATCATCAAGCGGTCGCACAGATACAGCACCCACAGCACATACCATGAAGCGGTCGCACAGATACAGCACCCACAGCACATAACATACAGCGGTCGCATAGATAGAAGAACCACAGTACATACCATGAAGCGGTCGCACAGATACAGCACCCACAGCACATAACATACAGCGGTCGCATAGATACAAGACCCACAGCACATACCATCAAGCGGTCACACAGATACAGCACCCACAGCACATACCATCAAGCGGTCGCACAGATGCAGCACCCACAGCACATACCATTCAGCGGTCGCGCAGATACAGCACCCACAGCACATACCATCCAGCAGTCGCACAGATACAGCACCCACAGCACATACCATCAAGTGGTCGCACAGATACAGGACCCACATCACATACCATCCAGCAGTCGCACAGATACACCACCCACAGCACATACCATCCAGCGGTCGCACAGATACAGCACCCACAGCACAAACCATCAAGCGGTCACACAGATACAGCACCCACAGCACATACCATCAAGTGGTCGCACAGATACAGGACCCACAGCACATACCATCCAGCAGTCGCACAGATACACCACCCACAGCACATACCATCCAGCGGTCGCACAGATACAGCACCCACAGCACAAACCATCAAGCGGTCGCACAGATACAGCACCCACAGCACATACCATCAAGTGGTTGCACAGATACAGGACCCACAGCACATACCATCCAGCGGTCGCACAGATACACCACCCACAACACATACCATCCAGCGGTCCCACAGATACAGCACCCACAGCACATACAATCCAGCGGTCGCACAGATACACCACTAACAGCACATACCATCCAGCGGTTGCACAGATACAGCACCCGCAGCACATACCATCAAGCGGTCCCACAGATACAGCACCCACAGCACATACCATGCAGCGGTTGCATAGATACAGCATCCACAGCACATACCATCAAGCGGTCGCACAGATACAGCACCCACAGCACATACCATCCAGCGGTGGCACAGATACACCACCCACAGCACATACCATACAGCGGTCACACAGATACAGCACCCACAGCACATACCATTAAGTTGTCACACAGATACAGCACCCACAGCACATACCATCAAGCGGACGCACAGATACAGGACCCACAGCACATACCCTCCAGCGGTCACACAGATACAGCACCCACAGCACATACCATCCAGCGGTCACACAGATACACCCCCCACAGCACATACCATCCAGCGGTCGCACAGATACACCACCCACAGCACATACCATACAGCTTTCACACAGATACAGGACCCACAGCACATACCATCAAGCGGTCGCACAGATACAGCACCCACAGCACATACCATCCAGCGGTCGCACAGATACACCACCCACAGCACATACCATACAGCGGTTGCATAGATACAGCATCCACAGCACATACCATCAAGCGGTCGCACAGATACAGCACCCACAGCACATACCATCCAGCGGTCGCACAGATACACCACCCACAGCACATACCATACAGCGGTCACACAGATACAGCACCCACAGCACATACCATCCAGCGGTCGCATATATACAGGACCCACAGCACATACCATCAAGCGGTCGCACAGATACAGCACCCACAGCACATACCATTCAGCGGTCGCACAAATACAGCACCCACAGCACATACCATAAAGTGCTCGCACAGATACACCACCCACAGCACATACCATCGGTCGCATAGATACAGCTTTCACAGCAATTACCATCAAGTGGTCGCTCAGATACACCACCCACAGCACATACCATCCAGCGGTCCCATAGATACAGGACCCACAGCACATACCATCAAGCGGTCACACAGATACAGCACCCACACCACATACCATCCAGCGGTTGCACAGATACAGCACACACAGCACATACCATTAAGTGGTCACACAGATACAGCACCCACAGCACATACCATCAAGCGGTCGCACAGATACAGGACCCACAGCACATACCATCCAGCGGTCGCACAGATACAGCACCCACAGCAGATACCATCCAGCTGTCACACAGATACACCACCCACAGCACATACCATCCAGCAGTCGCACAGATACTCCAACCACAGCACATACCATCCAGTGGTCGCACAGATACAGCTTCCACAGCACATACCATCAAGCGGTCGCACAGATACAGCACCCAAAGCACATACCATCCAGCGGTCCCATAGATACAGGTCCCACAGCACACACCATCAAGTGGTCGAACAGATACAGCACCCACAGCACATACCATGCAGCGGTCACACAGATACAGTACCCACAGCACATACCATCCAGCGGTCGCACAGATACTGCACCCACAGCATATACCATCCAGCGGTCCCATAGAAACAGGACCCACAGCACATACCATCCAGCGGTCGCACAGATACAGCACCCACAGCACATACCATCCAGCGGTGGCACAGATACACCACCCACAGCACATACCATACAGCGGTCACACAGATACAGCACCCACAGCACATACCATTAAGTGGTCACACCGATACAGCACCCACAGCACATACCATCAAGCGGACGCACAGATACAGGACCCACAGCACATACCATCCAGCGGTCACACAGATACAGCACCCACAGCAGATACCATCCAGCGGTCACACAGATACACCACCCACAGCACATGCCATCCAGCGGTCGCACAGATACACCACCCACAGCACATACCATACAGCGGTCACACAGATACAGGACCCACAGCACATACCATCAAGCGGTCGCACAGATACAGCACCCACAGCACATACCATCCAGCGGTCGCACAGATACACCACCCACAGCACATACCATACAGCGGTTGCATAGATACAGCATCCACAGCACATACCATCAAGCGGTCGCACAGATACAGCACCCACAGCACATACCATCCAGCGGTCGCACAGATACTCCACCCACAGCACATACCATACAGCGGTCACACAGATACAGCACCCACAGCACATACCATCCAGCGGTCGCATATATACAGGACCCACAGCACATACCATCAAGCGGTCGCACAGATACAGCACCCACAGCACATACCATTCAGCGGTCGCACAAATACAGCACCCACAGCACATACCATAAAGTGCTTGCACAGATACACTACCCACAGCACATACCATCGGTCGCATAGATACAGCTTTCACAGCAATTACCATCAAGTGGTCGCTCAGATACACCACCCACAGCACATACCATCCAGCGGTCCCATAGATACAGGACCCACAGCACATACCATCAAGCGGTCACACAGATACAGCACCCACACCACATACCATCCAGCGGTTGCACAGATACAGCACACACAGCACATACCATTAAGTGGTCACACAGATACAGCACCCACAGCACATACCATCAAGCGGTCGCACAGATACAGGACCCACAGCACATACCATCCAGCGGTCGCACAGATACAACACCCACAGCAGATACCATCCAGCTGTCACACAGATACACCACCCACAGCACATACCATCCAGCAGTCGCACAGATACTCCAACCACAGCACTTACCATCCAGTGGTCGCACAGATACAGCTTCCACAGCACATACCATCAAGCAGTCGCACAGATACAGCACCCAAAGCACATACCATCCAGCGGTCCCATAGATACAGGTCCCACAGCACACACCATCAAGCGGTCACACAGATACAGCACCCACACCACATAACATCAAGTGGTCGAACAGATACAGCACCCACAGCACATACCATGCAGCGGTCACACAGATACAGAACCCACAGCACATACCATCCAGCGGTCGCACAGATACTGCACCCACAGCATATACCATCCAGCGGTCCCATAGATACAGGACCCACAGCACATACCATCCAGCAGTCCCATAGATACAGGACCCACAGCACATACCATCAAGCGGTCACACAGATACAGCACCCACACCACATACCATCCAGTGGTCACACAGATACAGCACCACAGCACATACCATCCAGCGGTCGCATAGATACCGGACCCACAGCACATACCATCAAGTGATCGCACAGATACAGCACCCACAGCACATAACATCAAGTGGTCGCACAGATACAGGGTCCACAGCACATACCATCCAGCAGTCGCACAGCTACAGGGCCCACAGCACATACCATCCAGCGGTCGTACAGATACACCACCCACAGCATATACCATCCAGCGGTCGTACAGATACAGCACCCACAGCACATACCATCCAGCAATCGCACAGATACGGCACCCACAGCACATACCATCCAGCGGTCGCACAGATACACCACCCACAGCATATACCATCAAGCGGTCGCACAGATACAGGACCCACAGCACATAACATCAAGTGGATGCACAGATACAGCACCCACAGCACATACCATCCAGCGGTCGCACAAATACAGGACCCACAGCAAATACCATCCAGCGGTCGCACAGATACAGCACGACAGCACATACCATCCAGCGGTCGCATAGATACAGGACCCACAGCACATACCATCAAGCTGTCGCACAGATACAGCACCCACAGCACATAACATACAGCGGTCGCATAGATACAGCACCCACAGCACATACCATCCAGCGGTCGCATAGATACAGGACCCACAGCACATACCATCAAGCGGTCGCACAGATACAGCACCCACAGCACATACCATCCAGCGGTCGCACAGATACAGCACTCACAGCACATACCATCCAGTGGTCGCACAGATATACCACTCACAGCACATACCATCAAGTGGTCGCATAGATACAGGACCCACAGCACATACCATCAAGCGGTCACACAGATACAGCACCCACAGCACATACCATCCAGTGGTCGCACAGATACAGCACCCACAGCACATACCATCAAGCGGTCGCACAGATACACCACCCACAGCACATAACATACAGCGGTCACATAGATACAGCACCCACAGCACATACCATCCAGCGGTCGCATAGATACAGGACCCACAGCACATACCATCAATCGGTCGCACAGATACAGCACCCACAGCACATACCATCCAGCGGTCGCACAGATACAGCACCCACAGCACATACCATCAAGTGGTCACACAGATACACCACCCACAGCACATACCGTGCAGCGGTTGCATAGATACAGCATCCACAGCACATGCCATCAAGTGGTCGCACAGATACACCACCTATAGCACATAACATCCAGCAGTCACACAGATACAGCAGTCATTGCACAAACCATCCAGCAGTCGCACAGATACAGACTCTACTGGTTGAGAGATCTCTTGCCTGGCACTTTAGATGTTCCCTTTTTCAAAGCACATACCATCCAGCTGTCGCATAGATACAGCACCCACAGCACATACCATACAGCGGTCGCATAGATACAGCACCCACAGCACATACCATCCAGCGGTCGCATAGACACAGGACCCACAGCACATACCATCAAGTAGTCGCACAGATACAACACGCAGAGCAGATACCATTCAGCGGTCGCACAAATACAGCACCCACAGCACATACCATAAAGTGCTCGCGCAGATACTCCATCCACAGCACATACCATAGAGCGGTCGCATAGATACAGCATCCACAGCACATACCATCAAGTTGTCGCACAGATACACCACCCACAGCACACACCATCCAGCGGTCACACAGATACAGCACCCATAGCACATACCATCAAGTGGTCGCACAGATAAAGCACCCACAGCACATACCATCAAGCGGTCGCACAGATAGAGCACCCACAGCACATACCATCAAGCGGTCGCACAGATACAGCACCCACAGCACATAACATACAGCGGTCACATAGATACAAGACCCACAGCACATACCATCAAGCGGTCGCCAGATACAGCACCCACAGCACATACCATACAGCGGTCGCATAGATACAAGACCCGCAGCACATACCATCAAGCGATCGCACAGATACAGCACCCACAGCACATACCATCAAGCGGTCGCACAGATACAGCACCCACAGCACATACCATCCAGCGGTCGCACAGATACAGATCCCACAGCACATACCATCCAGCAGTCGCACAGATACACCACCCACAGCACATATCATCCAGCGGTCGCACAGATACACCACCCACAGCACATACCATCCAGCGGTTGCACAGATACAGGACCCACAGCACATACCATCCAGCGGTCGCACAGATACACCACCCACAGCACATACCATCCAGCGGTTGCACAGATACAGCACCCACAGCACATACCATCAAGCGGTCGCACAGATACAGGACCCACAGCACATACCATCAAGTGGTCGCACAGATACATGACCCACAGCACATACCATCCAGCGGTCGCACAGATACACCACCCACAGCATAGACCATCCAGCGGTTGCACAGATACAGCACCCAGAGCACATACAATCCAGCGGTTGCACAGATACAGCACCCAAAGCACATACCATCAAGCGGTCGCACAGATACAGCACCCACTCACATACCATGCAGCGGTCACACAGATACAGTACCCACAGCACATACCATCAAGCGGTCCCATAGGTACAGGACCCACAGCACATACCATCAAGCGGTCACACAGATACAGCACCCACACTACATACCATCCAGTGGTTGCACAGATACAGCACCCACAGAACATACCATCAAGTGGTCACACAGATACAGCACCCACAGCACATACCATCAAGCGGTCGCACAGATACAGGACGCACAGCACATACCATCCAGCGGTCGCACAGATACAGCACCCACAGCACATACCATCCAGCGGTCACACAGATACACCACCAACAGCACATACCATCCAGCAGTCGCACAGATACTCCACCCACAGCATATACCATCAAGTGGTCGCACAGATACTCCACCCACAGCACATACCATACAGCGGTCGCACAGATACAGCACCCACAGCACATACCATCCAGCGGTCCCATAGATACAGGACCCACAGCACATACCATCAAGCGGTCGCACAGATACAGCACCCAGAGCACATACCATTCAGCGGTCGCACAAATACAGCACCCACAGCACATACCATAAAGTGCTTGCACAGATACACCACCCACGGCACATACCATACAGCGGTCGCATAGATACAGCTTCCACAGCACATACCATCAAGTGGTCGCACAGATACACCACCCACAGCACATACCATCCAGCGGTCACACAGATACAGCACCCATAGAAGATACCATCAAGTGGTCGCACAGATAAAGCACCCACCGCACATACCATCAAGCGGTCGCACAGATACAGCACCCACAGCACATACCATGAAGCGGTCGCAGAGATACAGCACCCACAGCACATAACATACAGCGGTCGCATAGATAGAAGACCCACAGCACATACCATGAAGCGGTCGCACAGATACAGCACCCACAGCACATAACATACAGCGGTCGCATAGATACAAGACCCACAGCACATACCATCAAGCGGTCACACAGATACAGCACCCACAGCACAAACCATCAAGCAGTCGCACAGATGCAGCACCCACAGCACATACCATTCAGCGGTCGCGCAGATACAGCACCCATAGCACATACCATCCAGCAGTCGCACAGATACAGCACCCAAAGCACACACCATCAAGTGGTCGCACAGATACAGGACCCACATCACATACCATCCAGCAGTCGCACAGATACACCACCCACAGCACATACCATCAAGCGGTCGCACAGATACAGCACCCACAGCACAAACCATCAAGCGGTCGCACAGATACAGCACCCACAGCACATACCATCAAGTGGTCGCACAGATACAGGACCCACAGCACATACCATCCAGCAGTCGCACAGATACAGCACCCACAGCACATACCATCCAGCGGTCACACAGATACAGCACCCACAGCACAAACCATCAAGCGGTCGCACAGATACAGCACCCACAGCACATACCATCAAGTGGTTGCACAGATACAGGACCCACAGCACATACCATCCAGCGGTCGCACAGATACACCACCCACAACACATACCATCCAGCGGTCGCACAGATAGAGCACCCACAGCAGATACAATCCAGCGGTCGCACAGATACACCACTCACAGCACATACCATCCAGCGGTTGCACAGATACAGCACCCGCAGCACATACCATCAAGCGGTCCCACAGATACAGCACCCACAGCACATATCATGCAGCGGTTGCATAGATACAGCACCCACAGCACATACCATCAAGCGGACGCACAGATACAGGACCCACAGCACATACCATCCAGCGGTCACACAGATAAAGCACCCACAGCACATACCATCCAGCGGTCACACAGATACACCACCCACAGCACATACCATCCAGCGGTCGCACAGATACACCACCCACAGCACATACCATACAGCGGTCACACAGATACAGGACCCACAGCACATACCATCAAGCGGTCGCACAGATACAGCACCCACAGCACATACCATCCAGCGGTCGCACAGATACACCACCCACAGCACATACCATACAGCGGTTGCATAGATACAGCATCCACAGCACATAACATCAAGCGGTCGCACAGATACAGCACCCACAGCACATACCATCCAGCGGTCGCACAGATACACCACCCACAGCACATACCATACAGCGGTCCCACAGATACAGCACACACAGCACATACCATTAAGTGGTCACACAGATACAGCACCCACAGCACATACCATCAAGCGGACGCACAGATACAGGACCCACAGCACATACCATCCAGCGGTCACACAGATAAAGCACCCACAGCACATACCATCCAGCGGTCACACAGATACACCACCCACAGCACATACCATCCAGCGGTCGCACAGATACACCACCCACAGCACATACCATACAGCGGTCACACAGATACAGGACCCACAGCACATACCATCAAGCGGTCGCACAGATACAGCACCCACAGCACATACCATCCAGCGGTCGCACAGATACACCACCCACAGCACATACCATACAGCGGTTGCATAGATACAGCATCCACAGCACATAACATCAAGCGGTCGCACAGATCCAGCACCCACAGCACATACCATCCAGCGGTCGCACAGATACACCACCCACAGCACATACCATACAGCGGTCACACAGATACAGCACCCACAGCACATACCATCCAGCGGTCGCATATATACAGGACCCACAGCACATACCATCAAGCGGTCGCACAGATACAGCACCCACAGCACATACCATTCAGCGGTCGCACAAATACAGCACCCACAGCACATACCATAAAGTGCTCGCACAGATACACCACCCACAGCACATACCATCGGTCGCATAGATACAGCTTCCACAGCAATTACCATCAAGTGGTCGCTCAGATACACTACCCACAGCACATATAATCCAGCGGTCCCATAGATACAGGACCCACAGCACATACCATCAAGCTGTCACACAGATACAGCACCCACACCACATACCATCCAGCGGTTGCACAGATACAGCACACACAGCACATACCATTAAGTGGTCACACAGATACAGCACCCACAGCACATACCATCAAGCGGTCGCACAGATACAGGACCCACAGCACATACCATCCAGCAGTCGCACAGATACAGCACCCACAGCAGATACCATCCAGCGGTCACACAGATACACCACCCACAGCACATACCATCCAGCAGTCGCACAGATACTCCACCCACAGCACATACCATCAAGCGGTCGCACAGATACAGCACCCACAGCACATACCATCCAGCGGTCCCATAGATACAGGACCCACAGCACATACCATCCAGCAGTCGCACAGATACTCCACCCACAGCACATACCATCAAGCGGTCACACAGATACAGCACCCACACCACATAACATCAAGTGGTCGAACAGATACAGCACCCACAGCACATACCATGCAGCGGTCACACAGATACAGTACCCACAGCACATACCATCCAGCGGTCCCATAGATACAGGACCCACAGCACATACAATCAAGCGGTCACACAGATACAGCACCCACACCACATACCATCCAGTCGTCGCACAGATACAGCACCACAGCACATACCATCCAGCGGTCGCATAGATACCTGACCCACAGCACAAACCATCAAGTGATCGCACAGATACAGGGTCCACAGCACATACCATCCAGCAGTCGCACAGCTACAGGGCCCACAGCACATACCATCCAGCGGTCGTACAGATACACCACCCACAGCACATACCATACAGCGGTCACACAGATACAGCACCCACAGCACATACCATCCAGCGGTCGCATATATACAGGACCCACAGCACATACCATCAAGCGGTCGCACAGATACAGCACCCACAGCACATACCATTCAGCGGTCGCACAAATACAGCACCCACAGCACATACCATAAAGTGCTCGCACAGATACACCACCCACAGCACATACCATCGGTCGCATAGATACAGCTTCCACAGCAATTACCATCAAGTGGTTGCTCAGATACACCACCCACAGCACATACCATCCAGCGGTCCCATAGATACAGGACCCACAGCACATACCATCAAGCGGTCACACAGATACAGCACCCACACCACATACCATTCAGCGGTTGCACAGATACAGCACACACAGCACATACCATTAAGTGGTCACACAGATACAGCACCCACAGCACATACCATCAAGCGGTCGCACAGATACAGGACCCACAGCACATACCATCCAGCGGTCGCACAGATACAGCACCCACAGCAGATACCATCCAGCAGTCACACAGATACACCACTCACAGCACATACCATCCAGCAGTCGCACAGATACTCCACCCGTAGCACATACCATCCAGTAGTCGCACAGATACAGCTTCCACAGCACATACCATCAAGCGGTCGCACAGATACAGCACCCACAGCACATACCATCCAGCGGTCCCATAGATACAGGTCCCACAGCACACACCATCAAGCGGTCACACAGATACAGCACCCACACCACATAACATCAAGTGGTCGAACAGATACAGCACCCACAGCACATACCATGCAGCGGTCACACAGATACAGTACCCACAGCACATACCATCCAGCGGTCCCATAGATACAGGACCCACAGCACATACAATCAAGCGGTCACACAGATAGAGCACCCACACCACATACCATCCAGTGGTCGCACAGATACAGCACCACAGCACATACCATCCAGCGGTCGCATAGATACCGGACCCACAGCACATACCATCAAGTGATCGCACAGATACAGCACCCACAGCACATAACATCAAGTGGTCGCACAGATACAGGGTCCACAGCACATACCATCCAGCAGTCGCACAGCTACAGGGCCCACAGCACATACCATCAAGCTGTCGCACAGATACAGCACCCACAGCACATAACATACAGCGGTCGCATAGATACAGCACCCACAGCACATACCATCCAGCGGTCGCATAGATACAGGACCCACAGCACATACCATCAAGCGGTCGCACAGATAGAGCACCCACAGCACATACCATCCAGCGGTCGCACAGATACAGCACCCACAGCACATACCATCAAGTGGTCACACCGATACACCACCCACAGCACATTCCATACAGCGGTTGCATAGATACAGCATCCACAGCACATACCATCAAGTGGTCGCACAGATACACCACCCATAGCACATAACATCCAGCAGTCACACAGATACAGCAGTCATTGCACAAACCATCCAGCAGTCGCACAGATACAGACTCTACTGGTTGAGAGATCTCTTGCCTGGCACTTTAGATGTTCCCTTTTTCACAGCACATACCATCCAGCTGTCGCATAGATACAGCACCCACAGCACATTTAATTACAAAATTAATAAACCTGTCATTCTCTGATAACTTGGTACCCAGCAATCTGAAACAATCCTGGGTCCTACCGCTACTAAAAAAAACTACCCTCGACCCAGATATACCCACGAATTACAGACCCATCACCACTGTCCCATTCTTACTAAAAATTCTTGATAGAGTGGCCTATCTACAAATCCAGGATTACCTCGAGACTAACCATTTACTAGGAATTCGCCAGTCCGGCTTTCGTCCACTACACGGGACAGAAACGGCCCTGGTTGATCTCAAGTGCCAGATAGACGACCTCAAAGATAAAGGTAAAGCTGGCATCCTTCTTCTTCTTGACCTAACCGCTGCCTTTGATCTGGTTGATCACAAAATCCTGTGCAACCATCTGTCATCGGCAGTACACTTCTCCCACTCCGCAATTTCATGGATCCAATCCTTCCTGGACAATAGGACCATGCGGGTTTTCTCACCCCTAGCAGCTGCCGACCCTATCCCTATTACTTGTGGTGTCCCACAAGGATCTTGTGTGTCACCTACTTTGTATAATATTTTTACAAAGCCCCTATTCGACAAGCTGGACCATCTGGGTGTCACCTACACCAACTACGCAGATGACACCCAGATACTCCTCACCTTATCCGGCAACTATAATTCGGACGCCATTTGGATCAATGAAGTCTTCTCCATCATTCAGGCATGGATGGCCACACATGGCCTCTGCCTGAATGATGACAAGACTGAACTGCTCCTTGTCGGCTCACCCAACACCATTCGGAAACTTAGTCCCAGCTACACTAGCTTTACCATTGACGGCAACACCATCCCTATCGCCAAGAGTGTAAAAACCCTTGGTTTTTACCTCGACACGAATACTAATCTAGCCAAACAAATTAATATGACTGCCTCAGCCACGGCCTACACGGGCAAATTAATCAGGGCCTGTAGACCGTTGATTTCCACTAACAATTGTCTCACCTTAGCCAGAGCACTTATACAATCTAAACTAGATTACTGCAATAGTCTCTATGTAGGTGCCAACAAAACGGTAATTAACAAATTGCAAGTTCTACAAAATAATGCACTCCGTGCCGCCCTGAATATTCCCGGAAGAGAACATATTTCGGCCACCAGAATTGCATGCAAATGGCTCTCCATCCAACAAAAAATAGATCTAAAAACCATCTGCCTCACCTATAAAGCACTCAACGGCCTTGCCCCTCCCTATCTCACTAACAAATTTACACTAAGACAGAACACTAGAACCACTAGATCCTCTAATACACTACAACTGACTGTGCCCAAATTCTCCCTCAAAGAGCTGGTGGTTCCAGCTTCCCAGCTCTGGCTTCACAACTTTGGAATACCATTCCACTGGATATCAAATCTACACCCACCTTCCAGCCTTTCAGAACTAAGGTCATCACCTGGTTACTCAACAATTAACCTACCATGATTGAATGCATACCCTCTGCAAGAATGTATTTTGCACTATGTCAGAATATTATTGTCTATGCACTAATTGCTATCTTGTCAAGTATACCTTTGCTTCATCACTGTACAACTGTGCCCTACCCTGCCTGTAACTCGAAGCTTAAGCGCCCATATACCCTTGGGTCAGGTGCGCTATACAAATTAATAAACAAACAAACAAACAAACAAACAAACAAACATACCATACCATACAGCGGTCGCATAGATACAGCACCCACAGCACATACCATCAAGTAGTCGCACAGATACAACACCCAGAGCAGATACCATTCAGCGGTCGCACAAATACAGCACCCACAGCACATACCATAAAGTGCTCGCACAGATACTCCATCCACAGCACATACCATAGAGCGGTCGCATAGATACAGCATCCACAGCACATACCATCAAGTTGTCGCACAGATACACCACCCACAGCACATACCATCCAGCAGTCACACAGATACAGCACCCATGGCACATACCATCAAGTGGTCGCACAGATAAAGCACCCAAAGCACATACCATCAAGCGGTCGCACAGATACAGCACCCACAGCACATACCATCAAGCGGTCGCACAGATACAGCACCCACAGCACATAACATACAGCGGTCACATAGATACAAGACCCACAGCACATACCATCAAGCGGTCGCCAGATACAGCACCCACAGCACATACCATACAGCGGTCGCATAGATACAAGACCCACAGCACATACCATCAAGCGATCGCACAGATACAGCACCCACAGCACATACCATCAAGCGGTCGCACAGATACAGGACCCACAGCACATACCATCCAGCGGTCGCACAGATACAGCACCCACAGCACATACCATCCAGCGGTCACACAGATACACCACCCACAGCACATACCATCCAGCAGTCGCACAGATATTCCACCCACAGCAGATACCATCAAGTGGTCGCACAGATACACCACCCACAGCACAAACCATACATCGGTCACACAGATACAGCACCCACAGCACATACCATCCAGCGGTCGCATAGACACAGGACCCACAACACATACCATCAAGCGGTCGCACAGATACAGCACCCACAGCACATACCATTCAGCGGTCGCACAAATACAGCACCCACAGCACATACCATAAAGTGCTCGCACAGATACACCACCCACAGCACATACCATACAGCGGTCGCATAGATACAGCTTCCACAGCACATACCATCAAGTGGTCGCACAGATACACCACCCACAGCACATACCATCCACCGGTCACACAGATACAGCACCCATAGCACATACCATCAAGTGGTCGCACAGATAAAGCACCCACAGCACATACCATCAAGCGGTCGCACAGATACAGCACCCATAGCACATACCACCCAGCGGTCGCACAGATACAGCACCCACAGTACATACCATCAAGTGGTCGCACAGATACAGGACCCACAGCACATACCATCCAGCGGTCGCACAGATACACCACCCACAGCACATACCATCCAGCGGTTGCACAGATACAGCACCCACAGCACATACCATCAAGCAGTCGCACAGATACAGGATCCACAGCACATACCATCAAGTGGTCCCACAGATACATGACCCACAGCACATACCATCCAGCGGCCGCACAAATACACCACACACAGCACATACCATCAAGCGGTCGCACAGATACAGCACCTACAGCACATACCATGCAGAGGTCGCACAGATACAGCAACCGCAGCACATACCATCCAGCAGTCGCACAGATACACCACCCACAGCATATACCATCCAGCGGTCGCACAGATACAGTACCCACAGCACATACCATCCAGCGGTCGCACAGATACAGCACCCACAGCACATACCATCAAGTGGTCGCACAGATACAGGACCCACAGCACATACCATCCAGCGGTCGCACAGATACACCACCCACAGCACATACAATCAAGCGGTCGCATAGATACAGAACCCACAGCACATACCATCAAGCGGTCGCACAGATACAGCACCCACACCACATACCATCCAGCGGTTACACAGATACAGCACCCACAGCACAAAACATTAAGTGGTCACACAGATACAGCACCCACAGCACATACCATCAAGCGGTCGCACAGATACAGGACCCACAGCAAATACCATCCAGCAGTCGCACAGATACAGCACCCACAGCAGATACCATCCACGGTCACACAGATACACCACCCACAGCACATACCATCCAGCAGTCGCACAGATACTCCACCCACAGCACATACCATCCAGTGGTCGCACAGATACAGCCTCCACAGCACATACCATCAAGCAGTCGCCCAGATACAGCACCCACAGCACATACCATCCAGCGGTCCCATAGATACAGGTCCCACAGCACACACCATCAAGCGGTCACACAGATACAGCACCCACACCACATAACATCAAGTGGTCGCACAGATACTCCACCCACAGCAGATACCATCATGTGGTCGCATAGATACACCACCCACAGCACATACCATACAGCGGTCACACAGATACAGCACCCACAGCACATACCATCCAGCGGTCGCATAGATACAGAACCCACAGCACATACCATCAAGCGGTCGCACAGATACAGCACCCACACCACATACCATCCAGCGGTTGCACAGATACAGCACCCACAGCACATACCATTAAGTGGTCACACAGATACAGCACCCACAGCACATACCATCAAGCTGTCGCACAGATACAGGACCCACAGCACATACCATCCAGCGGTCGCACAGATACAGCACCCACAGCAGAAACCATCCAGCGGTCACACAGATACACCACCAAAAGCACATACCATCCAGCAGTCGCACAGATACTCCACCCACAGCACATACCATCCAGTGTTCGCACAGATACAGCTTCCACAGCACATACCATCAAGCAGTCGCCCAGATACAGCACCCACAGCACATACCATCCAGCTTTCCCATAGATACAGGTCCCACAGCACACACCATCAAGCAGTCACACAGATACAGCACCCACACCACATAACATCAAGTGGTCGAACAGATACAGCACCCACAGCACATACCATGCAGCGGTCACACAGATACAGTACCCACAGCACATACCATCTAGCGGTACCATTGATACAGGGCCCTCAGCACATACCATCAAGCGGTCACACAGATACAGCACCCACACCACATACCATCCAGTGGTTGCACAGATACAGCACCCACAGCACATACCATCAAGCGGTCGCACAGATACAGGACCCACAGCACATACCATCCAGCGGTCGCACAGATACACCACCCACAGCACATACCATCCAGCAGTCGCACAGATATTCCACCCACAGCAGATACCATCAAGAGGTCGCACAGATACACCACCCACAGCACATACCATACATCGGTCACACAGATACAGCACCCACAGCACATACCATACAGCGGTCGCATAGACACAGGACCCACAACACATACCATCAAGTGGTCGCACAGATACAGCACCCACAGCACATACCATTCAGCGGTCGCACAAATACAGCACCCACAGCACATACCATAAAGTGCTCGCACAGATACACCACCCACAGCACATACCATACAGCGGTCGCATAGATACAGCTTCCACAGCACATACCATCAAGTGGTCGCACAGATACACCACCCACAGCACATACCATCCACCGGTCACACAGATACAGCACCCATAGCACATACCATCCAGTGGTCGCACAGATACAGCTTCCACAGCACATACCATCAAGCGGTCGCACAGATACAGCACCCACAGCACATACCATCCAGCGGTCCCATAGATACAGGTCCCACAGCACACACCATCAAGCGGTCACACAGATACAGCACCCACACCACATAACATCAAGTGGTCGAACAGATACAGCACCCACAGTACATACCATGCAGCGGTCACACAGATACAGTACCCACAGCACATACCATCCAGCGGTCCCATAGATACAGGACCCACAGCACATACAATCAAGCGGTCACACAGATACAGCACCCACACCACATACCATCCAGTGGTCGCACAGATACAGCACCACAGCACATACCATCCAGCGGTCGCATAGATACCTGACCCACAGCACATACCATCAAGTGATCGCACAGATACAGGGTCCACAGCACATACCATCCAGCAGTCGCACAGCTACAGGGCCCACAGCACATACCATCCAGCGGTCGTACAGATACACCACCCACAGCACATACCATACAGCGGTCACACAGATACAGCACCCACAGCACATACCATCCAGCGGTCGCATATATACAGGACCCACAGCACATACCATCAAGCGGTCGCACAGATACAGCACCCACAGCACATACCATTCAGCGGTCGCACAAATACAGCACCCACAGCACATACCATAAAGTGCTCGCACAGATACACCACCCACAGCACATACCATCGGTCGCATAGATACAGCTTCCACAGCAATTACCATCAAGTGGTTGCTCAGATACACCACCCACAGCACATACCATCCAGCGGTCCCATAGATACAGGACCCACAGCACATACCATCAAGCGGTCACACAGATACAGCACCCACACCACATACCATCCAGCGGTTACACAGATACAGCACACACAGCACATACCATTAAGTGGTCACACAGATACAGCACCCACAGCACATACCATCAAGCGGTCGCACAGATACAGGACCCACAGCACATACCATCCAGCGGTCGCACAGATACAGCACCCACAGCAGATACCATCCAGCGGTCACACAGATACACCACTCACAGCACATACCATCCAGCAGTCGCACAGATACTCCACCCACAGCACATACCATCCAGTGGTCGCACAGATACAGCTTCCACAGCACATACCATCAAGCGGTCGCACAGATACAGCACCCACAGCACATACCATCCAGCGGTCCCATAGATACAGGTCCCACAGCACACACCATCAAGCGGTCACACAGATACAGCACCCACACCACATAACATCAAGTGGTCGAACAGATACAGCACCCATAGCACATACCATGCAGCGGTCACACAGATACAGTACCCACAGCACATACCATCCAGCGGTCCCATAGATACCGGACCCACAGCACATACCATCAAGTGATCGCACAGATACAGCACCCACAGCACATAACATCAAGTGGTCGCACAGATACGGGGTCCACAGCACATACCATCCAGCAGTCGCACAGCTACAGGGCCCACAGCACATACCATCCAGCGGTTGTACAGATACACCACCCACAGCATATACCATCCAGCGGTCGTACAGATACAGCACCCACAGCACATACCATCCAGCAATCGCACAGATACGGCACCCACAGCACATACCATCCAGCGGTCGCACAGATTCACCACCCACAGCATATACCATCAAGCGGTCGCACAGATACAGGACCCACAGCACATAACAACAAGTGGACGCACAGATACAGCACCCACAGCACATACCATCCAGCGGTCGCACAAATACAGGACCCACAGCAAATACCATCCAGCGGTCACACAGATACAGCACCCACAGCACATACCATCCAGCGGTCGCATAGATACAGGACCCACAGCACATACCATCAAGCTGTCGCACATATACAGCACCCACAGCACATAACATACAGCGGTCGCATAGATACAGCACCCACAGCACATACCATCCAGCGGTCGCATAGATACAGGACCCACAGCACATACCATCAAGCGGTCGCACAGATAGAGCACCCACAGCACATACCATCCAGCGGTCGCACAGATACAGCACCCACAGCACATACCATCAAGTGGTCACACAGATACACCACCCACAGCACATTCCATACAGCGGTTGCATAGATACAGCATCCACAGCACATACCATCAAGTGGTCGCACAGATACACCACCCATAGCACATAACATCCAGCAGTCACACAGATACAGCAGTCATTGCACAAACCATCCAGCAGTCGCACAGATACAGACTCTACTGGTTGAGAGATCTCTTGCCTGGCACTTTAGATGTTCCCTTTTTCACAGCACATACCATCCAGCTGTCGCATAGATACAGCACCCACAGCACATACCATACAGCGGTCGCATAGATACAGCACCCACAGCACATACCATCCAGCGGTCGCATAGACACAGGACCCACAGCACATATCATCAAGTAGTCGCACAGATACAACACCCAGAGCAGATACCATTCAGCGGTCGCACAAATACAGCACCCACAGCACATACCATAAAGTGCTCGCACAGATACTCCATCCACAGCACATACCATAGAGCGGTCGCATAGATACAGCATCCACAGCACATACCATCAAGTTGTCGCACAGATACACCACCCACAGCACATACTATCCAGCAGTCACACAGATACAGAACCCATGGCACATACCATCAAGTGGTCGCACAGATAAAGCACCCACAGCACATACCATCAAGCGGTCGCACAGATACAGCACCCACAGCACATAACATACAGCGGTCACATAGATACAAGACCCACAGCACATACCATCAAGCGGTCGCCAGATACAGCACCCACAGCACATACCATACAGCCGTCGCATAGATACAAGACCCACAGCACATACCATCAAGCGATCGCACAGATACAGCACCCACAGCACATACCATCAAGCGGTCGCACAGATGCAGGACCCACAGCACATACCATCCAGCGGTCGCACAGATACAGCACCCACAGCACATACCATCCAGCGGTCACACAGATACACCACCCACAGCACATACCATCCAGCAGTCGCACAGATATTCCACCGACAGCAGATACCATCAAGTGGTCGCACAGATACACCACCCACAGCACATACCATACATCGGTCACACAGATACAGCACCCACAGCACATACCATCCAGCGGTCGCATAGACACAGGACCCACAACACATACCATCAAGCGGTCGCACAGATACAGCACCCACAGCACATACCATTCAGCGGTCGCACAAATACAGCACCCACAGCACATGCCATAAAGTGCTCGCACAGATACACCACCCACAGCACATACCATACAGCGGTCGCATAGATACAGCTTCCACAGCACATACCATCAAGTGGTCGCACAGATACACCACCCACAGCACATACCATCCACCGGTCACACAGATACAGCACCCATAGCACATACCATCAAGTGGTCGCACAGATAAAGCACCCACAGCACATACCATCAAGCGGTCGCACAGATACAGCACCCATAGCACATACCACCCAGCGGTCGCACAGATACAGCACCCACAGTACATACCATCAAGTGGTCGCACAGATACAGGACCCACAGCACATACCATCCAGCGGTCGCACAGATACACCACCCTCAGCACATACCATCCAGCGGTTGCACAGATACAGCACCCACAGCACATACCATCAAGCGGTCACACAGATACAGGATCCACAGCACATACCATCAAGTGGTCCCACAGATACATGACCCACAGCACATACCATCCAGCGGCCGCACAAATACACCACACACAGCACATACCAACAAGCGGTCGCACAGATACAGCACCTACAGCACATACCATCCAGAGGTCGCACAGATACAGCAACCGCAGCACATACCATCCAGCAGTCGCACAGATACACCACCCACAGCACATACCATCCAGCGGTCGCACAGATACAGTACCCACAGGACATACCATCCAGCGGTCGCACAGATACAGCACCCACAGCACATACCATCAAGTGGTCGCACAGATACAGGACCCACAGCACATACCATCCAGCAGTCGCACAGATTCACCACCCACAGCACATACAATCCAGCGGTCGCATAGATACAGAACCCACAGCACATACCATCAAGCGGTCGCACAAATACAGCACCCACACCACATACCATCCAGCGGTTACACAGATACAGCACCCACAGCACATACCATTAAGTGGTCACACAGATACAGCACCCACAGCACATACCATCAAGCGGTCGCACAGATACAGGACCCACAGCACATACCATCCAGCAGTCGCACAGATACAGCACCCACAGCAGATACCATCCAGCGGTCACACAGATACACCACCCACAGCACATACCATCCAGCAGTCGCACAGATACTCCACCCACAGCACATACCATCCAGTGGTCGCACAGATACAGCCTCCACAGCACATACCATCAAGCAGTCGCCCAGATACAGCACCCACAGCACATACCATCCAGCGGTCCCATAGATACAGGTCCCACAGCACACACCATCAAGCGGTCACACAGATACAGCACCCACACCACATAACATCAAGTGGTCGCACAGATACTCCACCCACAGCAGATACCATCAAGTGGTCGCACAGATACACCACCCACAGCACATACCATACAGCGGTCACACAGATACAGCACCCACAGCACATACCATCCAGCGGTCGCATAGATACAGAACCCACAGCACATACCATCAAGCGGTCGCACGGATACAGCACCCACACCACATACCATCCAGCGGTTGCACAGATACAGCTTCCACAGCACATACCATCAAGTGGTCGCACAGATACACCACCCACAGCACATACCATCCACCGGTCACACAGATACAGCACCCATAGCACATACCATCAAGTGGTCGCACAGATAAAGCACCCACAGCACATACCATCAAGCGGTCGCACAGATACAGCACCCATAGCACATACCACCCAGCGGTCGCACAGATACAGCACCCACAGTACATACCATCAAGTGGTCGCACAGATACAGGACCCACAGCACATACCATCCAGCGGTCGCACAGATACACCACCCACAGCACATACCATCCAGCGGTTGCACAGATACAGCACCCACAGCACATACCATCAAGCGGTCACACAGATACAGGATCCACAGCACATACCATCAAGTGGTCCCACAGATACATGACCCACAGCACATACCATCCAGCGGCCGCACAAATACACCACACACAGCACATACCATCAAGCGGTCGCACAGATACAGCACCTACAGCACATACCATCCAGAGGTCGCACAGATACAGCAACCGCAGCACATACCATCCAGCAGTCGCACAGATACACCACCGACAGCACATACCATCCAGCGGTCGCACAGATACAGTACCCACAGCACATACCATCCAGCGGTCGCACAGATACAGCACCCACAGCACATACCATCAAGTGGTCGCACAGATACAGGACCCACAGCACATACCATCCAGCGGTCGCACAGATTCACCACCCACAGCACATACAATCCAGCGGTCGCATAGATACAGAACCCACAGCACATACCATCAAGCGGTCGCACAAATACAGCACCCACACCACATACCATCCAGCGGTTACACAGATACAGCACCCACAGCACATACCATTAAGTGGTCACACAGATACAGCACCCACAGCACATACCATCAAGCGGTCGCACAGATACAGGACCCACAGCACATACCATCCAGCAGTCGCACAGATACAGCACCCACAGCAGATACCATCCAGCGGTCACACAGATACACCACCCACAGCACATACCATCCAGCAGTCGCACAGATACTCCACCCACAGCACATACCATCCAGTGGTCGCACAGATACAGCCTCCACAGCACATACCATCAAGCAGTCGCCCAGATACAGCACCCACAGCACATACCATCCAGCGGTCCCATAGATACAGGTCCCACAGCACACACCATCAAGCGGTCACACAGATACAGCACCCACACCACATAACATCAAGTGGTCGCACAGATACTCCACCCACAGCAGATACCATCAAGTGGTCGCACAGATACACCACCCACAGCACATACCATACAGCGGTCACACAGATACAGCACCCACAGCACATACCATCCAGCGGTCGCATAGATACAGAACCCACAGCACATACCATCAAGCGGTCGCACGGATACAGCACCCACACCACATACCATCCAGCGGTTGCACAGATACAGCACCCACAGCACATACCATTAAGTGGTCACACAGATACAGCACCCACAGCACATACCATCAAGCGGTCGCACAGATACAGGACCCACAGCACATACCATCCAGCGGTCGCACAGATACAGCACCCACAGCAGAAACCATCCAGCGGTCACACAGATACACCACCCACAGCACATACCATCCAGCAGTCGCACAGAAACTCCACCCACAGCACATACCATCCAGTGTTCGCACAGATACAGCTTCCACAGCACATACCATCAAGCAGTCACCCAGATACAGCACCCACAGCACATACCATCCAGCTTTCCCATAGATACAGGTCCCACAGCACACACCATCAAGCGGTCACACAGATACAGCACCCACACCACATAACATCAAGTGGTCGAACAGATACAGCACCCACAGCACATACCATGCAGCGGTCACACAGATACAGTACCCACAGCACATACCATCCAGCGGTCGCACAGATACAGTACCCACAGCACATACCATCCAGCGGTCGCACAGATACAGCACCCACAGCACATACCATCAAGTGGTCGCACAGATACAGGACCCACAGCACATACCATCCAGCGGTCGCACAGATTCACCACCCACAGCACATACAATCCAGCGGTCGCATAGATACAGAACCCACAGCACATACCATCAAGCGGTCGCACAAATACAGCACCCACACCACATACCATCCAGCGGTTACACAGATACAGCACCCACAGCACATACCATTAAGTGGTCACACAGATACAGCACCCACAGCACATACCATCAAGCGGTCGCACAGATACAGGACCCACAGCACATACCATCCAGCAGTCGCACAGATACAGCACCCACAGCAGATACCATCCAGCGGTCACACAGATACACCACCCACAGCACATACCATCCAGCAGTCGCACAGATACTCCACCCACAGCACATACCATCCAGTGGTCGCACAGATACAGCCTCCACAGCACATACCATCAAGCAGTCGCCCAGATACAGCACCCACAGCACATACCATCCAGCGGTCCCATAGATACAGGTCCCACAGCACACACCATCAAGCGGTCACACAGATACAGCACCCACACCACATAACATCAAGTGGTCGCACAGATACTCCACCCACAGCAGATACCATCAAGTGGTCGCACAGATACACCACCCACAGCACATACCATACAGCGGTCACACAGATACAGCACCCACAGCACATACCATCCAGCGGTCGCATAGATACAGAACCCACAGCACATACCATCAAGCGGTCGCACGGATACAGCACCCACAGCACATACCATACAGCGGTCGCATAGATACAAGACCCACAGCACATACCATCAAGCGATCGCACAGATACAGCACCCACAGCACATACCATCAAGCGGTCGCACAGATGCAGGACCCACAGCACATACCATCCAGCGGTCGCACAGATACAGCACCCACAGCACATACCATCCAGCGGTCACACAGATACACCACCCACAGCACATACCATCCAGCAGTCGCACAGATATTCCACCGACAGCAGATACCATCAAGTGGTCGCACAGATACACCACCCACAGCACATACCATACATCGGTCACACAGATACAGCACCCACAGCACATACCATCCAGCGGTCGCATAGACACAGGACCCACAACACATACCATCAAGCGGTCGCACAGATACACCACCCACAGCACATACCATACAGCGGTCGCATAGATACAGCTTCCACAGCACATACCATCAAGTGGTCGCACAGATAAACCACCCACAGCACATACCATCCACCGGTCACACAGATACAGCACCCATAGCACATACCATCAAGTGGTCGCACAGATAAAGCACCCACAGCACATACCATCAAGCGGTCGCACAGATACAGCACCCATAGCACATACCACCCAGCGGTCGCACAGATACAGCACCCACAGTACATACCATCAAGTGGTCGCACAGATACAGGACCCACAGCACATACCATCCAGCGGTCGCACAGATACACCACCCACAGCACATACCATCCAGCGGTTGCACAGATACAGCACCCACAGCACATACCATCAAGCGGTCACACAGATACAGGATCCACAGCACATACCATCAAGTGGTCCCACAGATACATGACCCACAGCACATACCATCCAGCGGCCGCACAAATACACCACACACAGCACATACCATCAAGCGGTCGCACAGATATAGCACCTACAGCACATACCATCCAGAGGTCGCACAGATACAGCAACCGCAGCACATACCATCCAGCAGTCGCACAGATACACCACCCACAGCACATACCATCCAGCGGTCGCACAGATACAGTACCCACAGCACATACCATCCAGCGGTCGCACAGATACAGCACCCACAGCACATACCTTCAGGTGGTCGCACAGATACAGGACCCACAGCACATACCATCCAGCGGTCGCACAGATACACCACCCACAGCACATACAATCCAGCGGTCGCATAGATACAGAACCCACAGCACATACCATCAAGCGGTCGCACAGATACAGCACCCACACCACATACCATCCAGCGGTTACACAGATACAGCACCCACAGCACATACCATTAAGTGGTCACACAGATACAGCACCCACAGCACATACCATCAAGCGGTCGCACAGATACAGGACCCACAGCAAATACCATCCAGCAGTCGCACAGATACAGCACCCACAGCAGATACCATCCAGCGGTCACACAGATACACCACCCACAGCACATACCATCCAGCAGTCGCACAGATACTCCACCCACAGCACATACCATCCAGTGGTCGCACAGATACAGCCTCCACAGCACATACCATCAAGCAGTCGCCCAGATACAGCACCCACAGCACATACCATCCAGCGGTCCCATAGATACAGGTCCCACAGCACACACCATCAAGCGGTCACACAGATACAGCACCCACACCACATAACATCAAGTGGTCGCACAGATACTCCACCCACAGCAGATACCATCAAGTGGTCGCACAGATACACCACCCACAGCACATACCATACAGCGGTCACACAGATACAGCACCCACAGCACATACCATCCAGCGGTCGCATAGATACAGAACCCACAGCACATACCATCAAGCGGTCGCACAGATACAGCACCCACACCACATACCATCCAGCGGTTGCACAGATACAGCACCCACAGCACATACCATTAAGTGGTCACACAGATACAGCACCCACAGCACATACCATCAAGCGGTCGCACAGATACAGGACCCACAGCACATACCATCCAGCGGTCGCACAGATACAGCACCCACAGCAGAAACCATCCAGCGGTCACACAGATACACCACCCACAGCACATACCATCCAGCAGTCGCACAGAAACTCCACCCACAGCACATACCATCCAGTGTTCGCACAGATACAGCTTCCACAGCACATACCATCAAGCAGTCGCCCAGATACAGCACCCACAGCACATACCATCCAGCTTTCCCATAGATACAGGTCCCACAGCACACACCATCAAGCGGTCACACAGATACAGCACCCACACCACATAACATCAAGTGGTCGAACAGATACAGTACCCACAGCACATACCATGCAGCGGTCACACAGATACAGTACCCACAGCACATACCATCCAGCGGTCCCATTGATACAGGACCCTCAGCACATACCATCAAGCGGTCACACAGATACAGCACCCACACCACATACCATCCAGTGGTTGCACAGATACAGCACCCACAGCACATACCATCAAGTGGTCACACAGATACAGCACCCACAGCACATACCATCAAGCGGTCGCACAGATACAGGACCCACAGCACATACCATCCAGCGGTCGCACAGATACACCACCCACAGCACATACCATCCAGCAGTCGCACAGATATTCCACCCTCAGCAGATACCATCAAGAGGTCGCACAGATACACCACCCACAGCACATACCATACATCGGTCACACAGATACAGCACCCACAGCACATACCATCCAGCGGTCGCATAGACACAGGACCCACAACACATACCATCAAGTGGTCGCACAGATACAGCACCCACAGCACATACCATTCAGCGGTCGCACAAATACAGCACCCACAGCACATACCATAAAGTGCTCGCACAGATACACCACCCACAGCACATACCATACAGCGGTCGCATAGATACAGCTTCCACAGCACATACCATCAAGTGGTCGCACAGATACACCACCCACAGCACATACCATCCACCTGTCACACAGATACAGCACCCATAGCACATACCATCAAGTGGTCGCACAGATAAAGCACCCACAGCACATACCATCCAGCGGTTGCACAGAGACAGCACCCACAGCACATACCATCAAGCGGTCGCACAGATACAGGACCCACAGCACATACCATCAAGTGGTCCCACAGATACATGACCCACAGCACATACCATCCAGCGGTCGCACAAATACACAACCCACAGCACATACCATCAAGCAGTCGCACAGATACAGCACCCACAGCACATACCATCCAGCGGTCGCACAGATACAGCACCCGCAGCACATACCATCCAGCGGTCGCACAGATACAGTACCTACTGCACATACCATCAGGCGGTCGCACAGATACAGCACCCACAGCACATACCATCAAGTGGTTGAACAGATACAGGACCCACAGCACATACCATCCAGCGGTCGCACAGATACACCACCCACAGCACATACCATCCAGCGGTCGCACAGATACAACACCCACAGCACATACCATCAAGTGGTCGCACAGATACAGGACCCACAGCACATACCATCCAGCGGTTGCACAGATACAGCACCCACAGCACATACCATCAAGCGGTCGCACAGATACAGCACCCACAGCACATACCATCAAGTGGTCGCACAGATACAGGACCCACAGCACATACCATCCAGCGGTCGCACAGATACACCACCTACCGCACATACCATCCAGCGGTCGCACAGATACTGCACCCAGAGCACATAGCATCAAGCGGTCGCACAGATAGAGCACCCACAGCACATTCCATGCAGCGGTCACACAGATACAGTACCCACAGCACATATCATCTAGCGGTCCCATAGATACAGGACCCACAGCACATACCATCAAGCGGTCACACAGATACAGCACCCACACCACATACCATCCAGCGGTTGCACAGATACAGCACCCACAGCACATGCCATTAAGTGGTCACACAGATACAGCACCCACAGCACATACCATTAAGCGGTCGCACAGATACAGGACCCACAGCACATACCATCCAGTGGTCACACAGATACAGCTCCCACAGCACATACCATCCAGCGGTCACACAGATATACCACACACAGCACATACCATCCAGCGGTCGCACAGATACAGCACCCACAGCACATACCATCAAGCGGTCGCACAGATACAGCACCCACAGCACATACCATCCAGCGGTCCCATAGACACAGGACCCACAGCACACACCATCAAGCGATCACACAGATACAGCACCCACACCACATAACATCAAGTGGTCGAACAGATACAGCACCAACAGCACATACCATGAAGCGTTCACACAGATACAGCACCCACAGCACATACCATACAGCGGTCGCACAGATACACCACCCACAGCACATACCATCCAGCGGTCGCACAGATACAGCATATACCATCAAGCAGTCGCACAGATACAGCACCCACAGCACATACCATCAAGTGGTCGCACAGATACAGGACCCACAGCACATACCATCCAGCGGTCGCACAGATACACCACCCACAGCACATACCATCCAGCAGTCGCACAGATACAGCACCCACAGCACATACAATCCAGCGGTCGCACAGATACACCACTAACAGCACATACCATCCAGCGGTTGCACAGATACAGCACCCACAGCACATAGTATCAAGCGGTCGCACAGATACAGCACCCACAGCACATACCATCCAGCGGTCCCACAGATACAGCACCCTCAGCACATACCATCCAGTGGTCGCACAGATACAGCACCCACAGCACATACCATCAAGCGGTCACACAGATACAGCACCCACAGCACATACCATCCAGCGGTCGCACAGATACAACCATCCACAGCACATACCATCCAGCGGTCGCACAGATACAGCACCCACAGCACAAACCATCAAGCGGTCGCACAGATACAGCACCCACAGCACATACCATCAAGTGGTGGCACAGATACAGGACCCACAGCACATACCATCCAGCGGTCGCACAGATACACCATCCACCGCACATACCATCCAGCGGCCACACAGATACAGCACCCACAGCACATACAATCCAGCGGTCACACAGATACACCACTAACAGCACATACCATCCAGCGGTTGCACAGATACAGCACCCACAGCACATACCATCAAGCCGTCCCACAGATACAGCACCCACAGCACATACCATCCAGCGGTCCCATAGATACAGGACCCATAGCACATACCATCAAGCGGTCACACAGATACAGCACCCACAGCACATACCATCAAGCGGTCGCACAGATACAGGACCCACAGCACATACCATCCAGCGGTCGCACAGATACAGCACCCACAGCACATACCATCCAGCGGTCACACAGATACACCACCAACAGCACATACCATCCAGCAGTCGCACAGATACAGCACCCACAGAACATACCATCCAGCGATCCCATAGATACAGGACCCACAGCACATACCATCAAGCGGTCACACAGATACAGCACCCACACCACATAACATCAAGTGGTCGAACAGATACAGCACCCACAGCACATACCATGCAGCGGTCACACAAATACAGTACCCACAGCACATACCATCCAGCGGTCCCATAGATACAGGACCCACAGCACATACCATCAAGCGGTCACACAGATACAGCACCCACACCACATACCATCCAGTGGTCGCACAGATACAGCACCCACAGCACATACCATCAAGTGGTCGCACAGATACAGCACCCGCAGCACATAACATACAGCGGTCGCATAGATACAAGACCCACAGCACATACCATCAAGCGGGTGCACAGATACAGCACCCACAGCACATAACATACAGCGGTCGCATAGATACAAGACCCACAGCACATACCATGCAGCGGTCACACAGATACAGGACCCACAACACATACCATCCAGCGGTCGCACAGATACACCACCTACCGCACATACCATCCAGCGGTCGCACAGATACTGCACCCAGAGCACATAGCATCAAGCGGTCGCACAGATAGAGCACCCACAGCACATACCATGCAGCGGTCACACAGATACAGTACCCACAGCACATATCATCTAGCGGTCCCATAGATACAGGACCCACAGCACATACCATCAAGCGGTCACACAGATACAGCACCCACACCACATACCATCCAGCGGTTGCACAGATACAGCACCCACAGCACATGCCATTAAGTGGTCACACAGATACAGCACCCACAGCACATACCATTAAGCGGTCGCACAGATACAGGACCCACAGCACATACCATCCAGTGGTCACACAGATACAGCTCCCACAGCACATACCATCCAGCGGTCACACAGATATACCACACACAGCACATACCATCCAGCGGTCGCACAGATACAGCACCCACAGCACATACCATCAAGCGGTCGCACAGATACAGCACCCACAGCACATACCATCCAGCGGTCCCATAGACACAGGACCCACAGCACACACCATCAAGCGATCACACAGATACAGCACCCACACCACATAACATCAAGTGGTCGAACAGATACAGCACCAACAGCACATACCATGAAGCGTTCACACAGATACAGCACCCACAGCACATACCATACAGCGGTCGCACAGATACACCACCCACAGCACATACCATCCAGCGGTCGCACAGATACAGCAAATACCATCAAGCAGTCGCACAGATACAGCACCCACAGCACATACCATCAAGTGGTCGCACAGATACAGGACCCACAGCACATACCATCCAGCGGTCGCACAGATACACCACCCACAGCACATACAATCCAGCGGTCGCACAGATACACCACTAACAGCACATACCATCCAGCGGTTGCACAGATACAGCACCCACAGCACATAGTATCAAGCGGTCGCACAGATACAGCACCCACAGCACATACCATGCAGCGATCACACAGATACAGTACCCACAGCACATACCATCCAGCGGTCCCACAGATACAGCACCCTCAGCACATACCATCCAGTGGTCGCACAGATACAGCACCCACAGCACATACCATCAAGCGGTCACACAGATACAGCACCCACAGCACATACCATCCAGCGGTCGCACAGATACACCATCCACAGCACATACCATCCAGCGGTCGCACAGATACAGCACCCACAGCACAAACCATCAAGCGGTCACACAGATACAGCACCCACAGCACATACCATCAAGTGGTTGCACAGATACAGGACCCACAGCACATACCATCCAGCGGTCGCACAGATACACCATCCACCGCACATACCATCCAGCGGCCACACAGATACAGCACCCACAGCACATACAATCCAGCGGTCGCACAGATACACCACTAACAGCACATACCATCCAGCGGTTGCACAGATACAGCACCCACAGCACATACCATCAAGCCGTCCCACAGATACAGCACCCACAGCACATACCATCCAGCGGTCCCATAGATACAGGACCCATAGCACATACCATCAAGCGGTCACACAGATACAGCACCCACAGCACATACCATCAAGCGGTCGCACAGATACAGGACCCACAGCACATACCATCCAGCGGTCGCACAGATACAGCACCCACAGCACATACCATCCAGCGGTCACACAGATACACCACCCACAGCACATACCATCCAGCAGTCGCACAGATACAGCACCCACAGAACATACCATCCAGCGATCCCATAGATACAGGACCCACAGCACATACCATCAAGCGGTCACACAGATACAGCACCCACACCACATAACATCAAGTGGTCGAACAGATACAGCACCCACAGCACATACCATGCAGCGGTCACACAAATACAGTACCCACAGCACATACCATCCAGCGGTCCCATAGATACAGGACCCACAGCACATACCATCAAGCGGTCACACAGATACAGCACCCACACCACATACCATCCAGTGGTCGCACAGATACAGCACCCACAGCACATACCATCAAGCGGTCGCACAGATACAGCACCCGCAGCACATAACATACAGCGGTCGCATAGATACAAGACCCACAGCACATACCATCAAGCGGTCGCACAGATACAGCACCCACAGCAAATAACATACAGCGGTCGCATAGATACAAGACCCACAGCACATACCATGCAGCGGTCACACAGATACAGTACCCACAGCACATACCATCCAGCGGTCCCATAGATACAGGACCCATAGCACATACCATCAAGCGGTCACACAGATACAGCACCCACAGCACATACCATCAAGCGGTCGCACAGATACAGTACCGACAGCACATACCATCCAGCGGTCGCACAGATACAGCACCCACAGCACATACCATCCAGCGGTCACACAGATACACCACCCACAGCACATACCATCCAGCAGTCGCACAGATACACCAGCCACAGCACATACCATCCAGCAGTCGCACAGATACTAAACCCACAGCACATACCATCCAGAGGTCGCACAGATACAGCACCCACAGCACATACCATCCAGCGGTCCCATAGATACAGGACCCACAGCACATACCATCAAGCGGTCACACAGATACAGCACCCACACCGCATAACATCAAGTGGTCGAACAGATACAGCACCCACAGCACAAACCATCAAGCGGTCGCACAGATACAGCACCCACAGCACATACCATCCAGCGCTCCCATAGATACAGGACCCACAGCACATACCATCAAGCGGTCACACAGATACAGCACCCACACCACATACCATCCAGTGGTTGCACAGATACAGCACCCACAGCACATACCAACAAGTGGTCACACAGATACAGCACCCACAGCACATACCATCAAGCGGTCGCACAGATACAGGACCCACAGCACATACCATCCAGCGGTCGCACAGATACAGCACCCACAGCACATACCATCCGGCGGTCAGACAGATACACCACCCACAGCACACACCATCCAGCAGTCACACAGATACTCCACCCACAGCAGATACCATCAAGTGGTCGCACAGATACACCACCCACAGCAGATACCATCCAGCGGTCACACAGATACAGCACCCACAGCACATACCATTAAGTGGTCACACAGATACAGCACCCACAGCACATACCATCAAGCGGTCACACAGATACAGGACCCACAGCACATACCATCCAACGGTCGCACAGTTACAGCACCCACAGCACATACCATCCAGCGGTCACACAGATACACCACCCACAGCACATACCATCCAGCAGTCGCACAGATACTACACCCACAGCACATACCAGCCATCAGTAGCACAGATACAGCACCCACAGCACATACCATCAAGCGGTTGCACAGATACAGCACCCACAGCACATACCATCCAGCGGTCCCATAGATACAGGACCCACAGCACATAGCATCAAGTGGTCACACAGATACAGCACCCACACCACATAACATCAAGTGGTCGAACAGATACAGCACCCACAGCACATACCATGCAGCGGTCACACAAATACAGTACCCACAGCACATACCATCCAGCGGTCGCACAGATACAGCACCCACAGCATATACCATCCAGCGGTTACACAGATACACCACTCACAGCACATACCAGCCATCAGTAGCACAGATACTCCACCCACAGCAGATACCATACAGCGGTCGGACAGATACAGCACCCACAGCACATACCATCCAGCGGTCGCATAGATACAGGACCCACAGCACATACCATCAAGCGGTCGCGCAGATACAGCACCCAGAGCACATACCATTCAGCGGTCGCACAAATACAGCACCCACAGCACATACCATAAAGTGATCGCACAGAAACAGCACCCACAGCACAAACCATCAAGCGGTAGCACAGATACAGCACCCACAGCACATACCATCAAGTGGTCGCACAGATACAGGACCCACAGTGCATACCATCCAGCAGTCACACAGATACACCACCCACAGCACATACCATCCAGCGGCCGCACAGATACAGCACCCAAGGCACATACAATTCAGCGGTCGCACAGACACACCACTAACAGCACATACCATCCAGCGGTTGCACAGATACAGCACCCACAGCACATACCATCAAGCGGTCCCACAGATACAGCACCCACAGCACATACCATGCAGCGGTCACACAGATACAGTACTCACAGCACATACCATCCAGCGGTCCCATAAATACAGGACCCATAGCAGATACCATCAAGAGGTCACACAGATACAGCACCCACACCACATACCATCCAGCGGTTGCACAGATACAGCACCCACATCACATACCATTAAGTGGTCACACAGATACAGCACCCACAGCACATACCATCAAGCGGTCACACAGATACAGGACCCACAGCACATACCATCCAGCGGTCGCACAGATACAGCACACACAGCACATACCATCCAGCGGTCACACAGATACACCACCCACAGCACATACCATCCAGCAGTCGCACAGATACGACACCCACAGCACATACCATCCAGCGGTCGCACATATACAGCACCCACAGCACATACCATCAAGCGGTCGCACAGATACAGCACCCACAGCACATACCATCCAGCGATCCCATAGATACAGGACCCACAGCACATACCATCAAGCGGTCACACAGATACAGCACCCACACCACATAACATCAAGTGGTCGAACAGATACAGCACCCACAGCACATACCATGCAGCGGTCACACAAATACAGTACACACAGCACATACCACCCAGCGGTCCCATAGATACAGGACCCACAGCACATACCATCAAGCGGTTACACAGATACAGCACCCACACCACATACCATCCAGTGGTCGCACAGATACAGCACCCACTGCACATACCATCAAGCGGTCGCACAGATACAGCACCCACGGCACATAACATACAGCGGTCGCATAGATACAAGACCCACAGCATAGACCATCAAGCGGTCGCACAGATACAGCACCCACAGCACATAACATACAGCGGTCGCATAGATACAAGACCCACAGCACATACCATCAAGCGGTCACACAGATACAGCACCCACAGCACATACCATCAAGCGGTCGCACAGATACAGCACCCACAGCACATACCATCCAGCGGTCGCACAGATACAGCACCCACAGCACATACCATCCAGCAGTCGCACAGATACACCACCCACAGCATATACCATCCAGCGGTCGCACAGATACAGCACCCACAGCACATACCATCAAGCGGTCACACAGATACAGCACCCACAGCACATACCATCAAGTGGTTGCACAGATACATGACCCACAGCACATACCATCCAGCGGTCGCACAGATACACCACCCACAGCACATACCATCCAGCGGTCGCACAGATACAGCACCCACAGCACATACCATCAAGTGGTCGCACAGATACAGGACCCACAGCACATACCATCCAGCGGTTGCACAGATACAGCACCCACAGCACATACCATCAAGCGGTCGCACAGATACAGCACCCACAGCACATACCATCAAGCGGTCACACAGATACAGGACCCACAGCACATACCATCCAGCGGTCGCACAGATACAGCACACACAGCACATACCATCCAGCGGTCACACAGATACAGCACCCACAGCACATACCATGCAGCGGTGACACAAATACAGTACACACAGCACATACCATCCAGCGATCCCATAGATACAGGACCCACAGCACATACCATCAAGCGGTCGCACAGATACAGCACCCACAGCACATACCATCAAGCGGTCACACAGATACAGGACCCACAGCACATACCATCCAGCAGTCGCACAGATACGACACCCACAGCACATACCATCCAGCGGTCGCACATATACAGCACCCACAGCACATACCATCAAGCGGTCGCACAGATACAGCACCCACAGCACATACCATCCAGCGATCCCATAGATACAGGACCCACAGCACATACCATCAAGCGGTCACACAGATACAGCACCCACACCACATAACATCAAGTGGTCGAACAGATACAGCACCCACAGCACATACCATGCAGCGGTGACACAAATACAGTACACACAGCACATACCCCCCAGCGGTCCCATAGATACAGGACCCACAGCACATACCATCAAGCGGTTACACAGATACAGCACCCACAGCACATACCATCAAGCGGTCGCACAGATACAGCACCCACAGCACATACCATTAAGCGGTCGCACAGATACAGCACCCACAGCACATAACATACAGCGGTCGCATAGATACAAGACCCACAGCACATACCATCAAGCGGTCACACAGATACAGCACCCACAGCACATACCATCAAGCGGTCGCACAGATACAGCACCCACAGCACATACCATCCAGCGGTCGCACAGATACAGCACCCACAGCACATACCATCCAGCAGTCGCACAGATACACCACCCACAGCACATACCATCCAGCGGTCGCACAGATACAGCACCCACAGCACATACCATCAAGCGGTCACACAGATACAGCACCCACAGCACATACCATCAAGTGGTTGCACAGATACAGGACCCACAGCACATACCATCCAGCGGTCGCACAGATACACAACTCACAGCACAAACCATCAAGCGGTCGCACAGATACAGCACCCACAGCACATACCATCAAGTGGTCGCACAGATACAGGACCCACAGCACATACCATCCGGCGGTCGCACAGATACACCACCCACAGCACATACCATCCAGCGGTCGCACAGATACAGCACCCACAGCACATACAATCCAGCGGTCGCACAGATACACCACTAACAACACATACCATCCAGCGGTTGCACAGATACAGCACCCACAGCACATACCATCAAGCAGTCCCACAAATACAGCACCCACAGCAAATACCATGCAGCGGTCACACAGATACAGTACCCACAGCACATACCATCCAGCGGTCCCATAGATACAGGACCCACAGCACATACCATCAAGCGGTCACACAGATACAGCACCCACACCACATACCATCCAGCGGTTGCACAGATACAGCACCCGCAGCACGTACCATTAAGTGGTCACACAGATACAGCACCCACAACACATACCATCAAGCGGTCGCACAGATACAGGACCCACAGCACATACCATCCAGCGGTCGTACAGTTACAGCACCCACAGCACATACCATCCAGCGGTCACACAGATACACCACCCACAGCACATACCATCCAGCAGTCGCACAGATACAGCACCCACAGCCATACCATCAAGCGGTCGCACAGATACAGTACCCACAGCACATACCATCCAGCGGTCCCATAGATACAGGACCCATAGCACATACCATCAAGCGGTCACACAGATACAGCACCCACACCAGATACCATCCAGCGGTTGCACAGATACAGCACCCACATCACATACCATTAAGTGGTCACACAGATACAGCACCCACAGCACATACCATCAAGCGATCGCACAGATACGGGACCCACAGCACATACCATCCAGGGGTCGCACAGATACAGCACACACAGCACATACCATCCAGCGGTCACACAGATACACCACCCACAGCACATACCATCCAGCAGTTGCACAGATACGACACCCACAGCACATACCATCCAGCGGTCGCACATATATAGCACCCACAGCACATACCATCAAGCGGTCGCTCAGATACAGCACCCACAGCACATTCCATCCAGCGATCCCATAGATACAGGACCCACAGCAGATACCATCAAGCGGTCACATAGATACAGCACCCACACCACATAACATCAAGTGGTCGAACAGATACAGCACCCACAGCACATACCATGCAGCGGTCACACAAATACAGTACCCACAGCACATTCCATCCAGCGATCCCATAGATACAGGACCCACAGCAGATACCATCAAGCGGTCACATAGATACAGCACCCACACCACATAACATCAAGTGGTCGAACAGATACAGCACCCACAGCACATACCATGCAGCGGTCACACAAATACAGTACCCACAGCACATAACATCCAGCGGTCCCATAGATACAGGACCCACAGCACATACCATCAAGCGGTCACACAGATACAGCACCCACACCACATACCATCCAGTGGTCGCACAGATACAGCACCCACAGCACATACCATCAAGCGGTCGCACAGACACAGCACCCACAGCACATAACATACAGCGGTCGCATAGATACAAGACCCACAGCACATACCATCAAGCGGTCGCACAGATACAGGACCCACAGCACATACCATCCAGCGGTCGCACAGATACACCACCCACAGCACATACCATCCAGCAGTCGCACAGATACAGCACCCACAGCACATACAATCCAGCGGTCGCACAGATACACCACTAACAGCACATACCATCCAGCGGTTGCACAGATACAGCACCCACAGCACATAGTATCAAGCGGTCGCACAGATACAGCACCCACAGCACATACCATGCAGCGATCACACAGATACAGTACCCACAGCACATACAATCCAGCGGTCCCACAGATACAGCACCCTCAGCACATACCATCCAGTGGTCGCACAGATACAGCACCCACAGCACATACCATCAAGCGGTCACACAGATACAGCACCCACAGCACATACCATCCAGCGGTCGCACAGATACACCATCCACAGCACATACCATCCAGCGGTCGCACAGATACAGCACCCACAGCACAAACCATCAAGCGGTCGCACAGATACAGCACCCACAGCACATACCATCAAGTGGTCACACAGATACAGGACCCACAGCACATACCATCCAGCGGTCGCACAGATACACCATCCACCGCACATACCATCCAGCGGCCACACAGATACAGCACCCACAGCACATACAATCCAGCGGTCGCACAGATACACCACTAACAGCACATGCCATCCAGCGGTTGCACAGATACAGCACCCACAGCACATACCATCCAGCGGTCCCATAGATACAGGACCCATAGCACATACCATCAAGCGGTCACACCAGATACAGCACCCACAGCACATACCATCCAGCGGTCACACAGATACACCACCCACAGCACATACCATCCAGCAGTCGCACAGATACAGCACCCACAGAACATACCATACAGCGATCCCATAGATACAGGACCCACAGCACATACCATCCAGCGGTCACACAGATACACCACCCACAGCACATACCATGCAGCGGTCACACAAATACAGTACCCACAGCACATACCATCCAGCGGTCCCATAGATACAGGACCCACAGCACATACCATCAAGCGGTCACACAGATACAGCACCCACACCACATACTATCCAGTGGTCGCACAGATACAGCACCCACAGCACATACCATCAAGCGGTCGCACAGATACAGCACCCGCAGCACATAACATACAGCGGTCGCATAGATACAAGACCCACAGCACATACCATCAAGCGGTCGCACAGATACAGCACCCACAGCACATAACATACAGCGGTCGCATAGATACAAGACCCACAGCACATACCATGCAGCGGTCACACAGATACAGTACCCACAGCACATACCATCCAGCGGTCCCATAGATACAGGACCCATAGCACATACCATCAAGCGGTCACACAGATACAGCACCCACAGCACATACCATCAAGCGGTCGCACAGATACAGGACCCACAGCACATACCATCCAGCGGTCGCACAGATACAGCACCCACAGCACATACCATCCAGCGGTCACACAGATACACCACCCACAGCACATACCATCCAGCAGTCGCACAGATACACCAGCCACAGCACATACCATCCAGCAGTCGCATAGATACAAGACCCACAGCACATACCATGCAGCGGTCACACAGATACAGTACCCACAGCACATACCATCCAGCGGTCCCATTGATACAGGACCCATAGCACATACCATCAAGCGGTCACACAGATACAGCACCCACAGCACATACCATCAAGCGGTCGCACAGATGCAGGACCGACAGCACATACCATCCAGCGGTCGCACAGATACAGCACCCACAGCACATACCATCCAGCGGTCACACAGATACACCACCCACAGCACATACCATCCAGCAGTCGCACAGATACACCAGCCACAGCACATACCATCCAGCAGTCGCACAGATACTAAACCCACAGTACATACCATCCAGAGGTCGCACAGATACAGCACCCACAGCACATACCATCCAGCGGTCCCATAGATACAGGACCCACAGCACATACCATACAGCGGTCACATAGATACAGCTTCCACAGCACATACCATCAAGTGGTCGCACAGATACAGCACCCACAGCACATACCATTAAGTGGTCACACAGATACAGCACCCACAGCACATACCATCAAGCGGTCACACAGATACAGGACCCACAGCACATACCATCCAACGGTCGCACAGTTACAGCACCCACAGCACATACCATCCAGCGGTCACACAGATACACCACCCACAGCACATACCATCCAGCAGTCGCACAGATACTACACCCACAGCACATACCATCCAGCGGTCGCACAGATACAGCACCCACAGCACATACCATCAAGCGGTCGCACAGATACAGCACCCACAGCACATACCATCCAGCGGTCCCATAGATATAGGACCCACAGCACATAGCATCAAGTGGTCACACAGATACAGCACCCACACCACATAACATCAAGTGGTCGAACAGATACAGCACCCACAGCACATACCATGCAGCGGTCACACAAATACAGTACCCACAGCACATACCATCCAGCGGTCGCACAGATACAGCACCCACAGCATATACCATCCAGCGGTCACACAGATACACCACTCACAGCACATACCAGCCATCAGTAGCACAGATACAGCACCCACAGCACATACCATCAAGCGGTCGCACAGATACAGCACCCACAGCACATACCATCCAGCGGTCCCATAGATACAGGACCCACAGCACATAGCATCAAGTGGTCACACAGATACAGCACCCACACCACATAACATCAAGTGGTCGAACAGATACAGCACCCACAGCACATACCATGCAGCGGTCACACAAATACAGTACCCACAGCACATACCATCCAGCGGTCGCACAGATACAGCACCCACAGCATATACCATCCAGCGGTTACACAGATACACCACTCACAGCACATACCAGCCATCAGTAGCACAGATACTCCACCCACAGCAGATACCATACAGCGGTCGGACAGATACAGCACCCACAGCACATACCATCCAGCGGTCGCATAGATACAGGACCCACAGCACATACCATCAAGCGGTCGCGCAGATACAGCACCCAGAGCACATACCATTCAGCGGTCGCACAAATACAGCACCCACAGCACATACCATAAAGTGATCGCACAGAAACAGCACCCACAGCACAAACCATCAAGCGGTAGCACAGATACAGCACCCACAGCACATACCATCAAGTGGTCGCACAGATACAGGACCCACAGTGCATACCATCCAGCAGTCGCACAGATACACCACCCACAGCACATACCATCCAGCGGCCGCACAGATACAGCACCCAAGGCACATACAATTCAGCGGTCGCACAGACACACCACTAACAGCACATACCATCCAGCGGTTGCACAGATACAGCACCCACAGCACATACCATCAAGCGGTCCCACAGATACAGCACCCACAGCACATACCATGCAGCGGTCACACAGATACAGTACTCACAGCACATACCATCCAACGGTCCCATAAATACAGGACCCATAGCAGATACCATCAAGAGGTCACACAGATACAGCACCCACACCACATACCATCCAGCGGTTGCACAGATACAGCACCCACATCACATACTATTAAGTGGTCACACAGATACAGCACCCACAGCACATACCATCAAGCGGTCACACAGATACAGGACCCACAGCACATACCATCCAGCGGTCGCACAGATACAGCACACACAGCACATACCATCCAGCGGTCACACAGATACACCACCCACAGCACATACCATCAAGCGGTCGCACAGATACAGCACCCACAGCACATACCATCCAGCGATCCCATAGATACAGGACCCACAGCACATACCATCAAGCGGTCACACAGATACAGCACCCACACCACATAACATCAAGTGGTCGAACAGATACAGCACCCACAGCACATACCATGCAGCGGTCACACAAATACAGTACACACAGCACATACCACCCAGCGGTCCCATAGATACAGGACCCACAGCACATACCATCAAGCGGTTACACAGATACAGCACCCACACCACATACCATCCAGTGGTCGCACAGATACAGCACCCACTGCACATACCATCAAGCGGTCGCACAGATACAGCACCCACAGCACATAACATACAGCGGTCGCATAGATACAAGACCCACAGCACATACCATCAAGCGGTCGCACAGATACAGCACCCACAGCACATAACATACAGCGGTCGCATAGATACAAGACCCACAGCACATACCATCAAGCGGTCACACAGATACAGCACCCACAGCACATACCATCAAGCGGTCGCACAGATACAGCACCCACAGCACATACCATCCAGCGGTCGCACAGATACAGCACCCACAGCACATACCATCCAGCGGTCACACAGATACACCACTCACAGCACATACCAGCCATCAGTAGCACAGATACAGCACCCACAGCACATACCATCAAGCGGTCGCACAGATACAGCACCCACAGCACATACCATCCAGCGGTCCCATAGATACAGGACCCACAGCACATAGCATCAAGTGGTCACACAGATACAGCACCCACACCACATAACATCAAGTGGTCGAACAGATACAGCACCCACAGCACATACCATGCAGCGGTCACACAAATACAGTACCCACAGCACATACCATCCAGCGGTCGCACAGATACAGCACCCACAGCATATACCATCCAGCGGTTACACAGATACACCACTCACAGCACATACCAGCCATCAGTAGCACAGATACTCCACCCACAGCAGATACCATACAGCGGTCGGACAGATACAGCACCCACAGCACATACCATCCAGCGGTCGCATAGATACAGGACCCACAGCACATACCATCAAGCGGTCGCGCAGATACAGCACCCAGAGCACATACCATTCAGCGGTCGCACAAATACAGCACCCACAGCACATACCATAAAGTGATCGCACAGAAACAGCACCCACAGCACAAACCATCAAGCGGTAGCACAGATACAGCACCCACAGCACATACCATCAAGTGGTCGCACAGATACAGGACCCACAGTGCATACCATCCAGCAGTCGCACAGATACACCACCCACAGCACATACCATCCAGCGGCCGCACAGATACAGCACCCAAGGCACATACAATTCAGCGGTCGCACAGACACACCACTAACAGCACATACCATCCAGCGGTTGCACAGATACAGCACCCACAGCACATACCATCAAGCGGTCCCACAGATACAGCACCCACAGCACATACCATGCAGCGGTCACACAGATACAGTACTCACAGCACATACCATCCAACGGTCCCATAAATACAGGACCCATAGCAGATACCATCAAGAGGTCACACAGATACAGCACCCACACCACATACCATCCAGCGGTTGCACAGATACAGCACCCACATCACATACTATTAAGTGGTCACACAGATACAGCACCCACAGCACATACCATCAAGCGGTCACACAGATACAGGACCCACAGCACATACCATCCAGCGGTCGCACAGATACAGCACACACAGCACATACCATCCAGCGGTCACACAGATACACCACCCACAGCACATACCATCAAGCGGTCGCACAGATACAGCACCCACAGCACATACCATCCAGCGATCCCATAGATACAGGACCCACAGCACATACCATCAAGCGGTCACACAGATACAGCACCCACACCACATAACATCAAGTGGTCGAACAGATACAGCACCCACAGCACATACCATGCAGCGGTCACACAAATACAGTACACACAGCACATACCACCCAGCGGTCCCATAGATACAGGACCCACAGCACATACCATCAAGCGGTTACACAGATACAGCACCCACACCACATACCATCCAGTGGTCGCACAGATACAGCACCCACTGCACATACCATCAAGCGGTCGCACAGATACAGCACCCACAGCACATAACATACAGCGGTCGCATAGATACAAGACCCACAGCACATACCATCAAGCGGTCGCACAGATACAGCACCCACAGCACATAACATACAGCGGTCGCATAGATACAAGACCCACAGCACATACCATCAAGCGGTCACACAGATACAGCACCCACAGCACATACCATCAAGCGGTCGCACAGATACAGCACCCACAGCACATACCATCCAGCGGTCGCACAGATACAGCACCCACAGCACATACCATCCAGCAGTCGCACAGATACAGCACCCACAGCACATACCATCCAGCGGTCGCACAGATACAGCACCCACAGCACATACCATCAAGCGGTCACACAGATACAGCACCCACAGCACATGCCATCAAGTGGTTGCACAGATACAGGACCCACAGCACATACCATCCAGCGGTCGCACAGATACACAACTCACAGCACAAACCATCAAGCGGTCGCACAGATACAGCACCCACAGCACATACCATCAAGTGGTCGCACAGATACAAGACCCACAGCACATACCATCCGGCGGTCGCACAGATACACCACCCACAGCACATACCATCCAGCGGTCGCACAGATACAGCACCCACAGCACATACAATCCAGCGGTCGCACAGATACACCACTAACAACACATACCATCCAGCGGTTGCACAGATACAGCACCCACAGCACATACCATCAAGCAGTCCCACAAATACAGCACCCACAGCAAATACCATGCAGCGGTCACACAGATACAGTACCCACAGCACATACCATCCAGCGGTCCCATAGATACAGGACCCACAGCACATACCATCAAGCGGTCACACAGATACAGCACCCACACCACATACCATCCAGCGGTTGCACAGATACAGCACCCACAGCACGTACCATTAAGTGGTCACACAGATACAGCACCCACAACACATACCATCAAGCGGTCGCACAGATACAGGACCCACAGCACATACCATCCAGCGGTCGTACAGTTACAGCACCCACAGCACATACCATCCAGCGGTCACACAGATACACCACCCACAGCACATACCATCCAGCAGTCGCACAGATACTATACCCACAGCACATACCATCCAGCGGTCGCACAGATACAGCACCCACAGCCATACCATCAAGCGGTCGCACAGATACAGCACACACAGCACATACCATCCAGCGGTCACACAGATACACCACCCACAGCACATACCATCCAGCAGTCGCACAGATACGACACCCACAGCACATACCATCCAGCGGTCGCACATATACAGCACCCACAGCACATACCATCAAGCGGTCGCACAGATACAGCACCCACAGCACATACCATCCAGCGATCCCATAGATACAGGACCCACAGCACATACCATCAAGCGGTCACACAGATACAGCACCCACACCACATAACATCAAGTGGTCGAACAGATACAGCACCCACAGCACATACCATGCAGCGGTCACACAAATACAGTACACACAGCACATACCACCCAGCGGTCCCATAGATACAGGACCCACAGCACATACCATCAAGCGGTTACACAGATACAGCACCCACACCACATACCATCCAGTGGTCGCACAGATACAGCACCCACTGCACATACCATCAAGCGGTCGCACAGATACAGCACCCACAGCACATAACATACAGCGGTCGCATAGATACAAGACCCACAGCACATACCATCAAGCGGTCGCACAGATACAGCACCCACAGCACATAACATACAGCGGTCGCATAGATACAAGACCCACAGCACATACCATCAAGCGGTCACACAGATACAGCACCCACAGCACATACCATCAAGCGGTCGCACAGATACAGCACCCACAGCACATACCATCCAGCGGTCGCACAGATACAGCACCCACAGCACATACCATCCAGCAGTCGCACAGATACAGCACCCACAGCACATACCATCCAGCGGTCGCACAGATACAGCACCCACAGCACATACCATCAAGCGGTCACACAGATACAGCACCCACAGCACATGCCATCAAGTGGTTGCACAGATACAGGACCCACAGCACATACCATCCAGCGGTCGCACAGATACACAACTCACAGCACAAACCATCAAGCGGTCGCACAGATACAGCACCCACAGCACATACCATCAAGTGGTCACACAGATACAAGACCCACAGCACATACCATCCGGCGGTCGCACAGATACACCACCCACAGCACATACCATCCAGCGGTCGCACAGATACAGCACCCACAGCACATACAATCCAGCGGTCGCACAGATACACCACTAACAACACATACCATCCAGCGGTTGCACAGATACAGCACCCACAGCACATACCATCAAGCAGTCCCACAAATACAGCACCCACAGCAAATACCATGCAGCGGTCACACAGATACAGTACCCACAGCACATACCATCCAGCGGTCCCATAGATACAGGACCCACAGCACATACCATCAAGCGGTCACACAGATACAGCACCCACACCACATACCATCCAGCGGTTGCACAGATACAGCACCCACAGCACGTACCATTAAGTGGTCACACAGATACAGCACCCACAACACATACCATCAAGCGGTCGCACAGATACAGGACCCACAGCACATACCATCCAGCGGTCGTACAGTTACAGCACCCACAGCACATACCATCCAGCGGTCACACAGATACACCACCCACAGCACATACCATCCAGCAGTCGCACAGATACTATACCCACAGCACATACCATCCAGCGGTCGCACAGATACAGCACCCACAGCCATACCATCAAGCGGTCGCACAGATACAGCACCCACAGCACATACCATGCAGCGGTCACACAGATACAGTACCCACAGCACATACCATCCAGCGGTCCCATAGATACAGGACCCATAGCACATACCATCAAGCGGTCACACAGATACAGCACCCACACCAGATACCATCCAGCGGTTGCACAGATACAGCACCCACATCACATACCATTAAGTGGTCACACAGATACAGCACCCACAGCACATACCATCAAGCGATCGCACAGATACGGGACCCACAGCACATACCATCCAGGGGTCGCACAGATACAGCACACACAGCACATACCATCCAGCGGTCACACAGATACACCACCCACAGCACATACCATCCAGCAGTTGCACAGATACGACACCCACAGCACATACCATCCAGCGGTCGCACATATATAGCACCCACAGCACATACCATCAAGCGGTCGCTCAGATACAGCACATTCCATCCAGCGATCCCATAGATACAGGACCCACAGCAGATACCATCAAGCGGTCACATAGATACAGCACCCACACCACATAACATCAAGTGGTCGAACAGATACAGAACCCACAGCACATACCATGCAGCGGTCACACAAATACAGTACCCACAGCACATAACATCCATCGGTCCCATAGATACAGGACCCACAGCACATACCATCAAGCGGTCACACAGATACAGCACCCACACCACATACCATCCAGTGGTCGCACAGATACAGCACCCACAGCACATACCATCAAGCGGTCACACAGATACAGCACCAACAGCACATAACATACAGCGGTCGCATAGATACAAGACCCACAGCACATACCATCAAGTGGTCGCACAGATACAGCACCCACAGCACATAACATACAGCGGTCGCATAGATACAAGACCCACAGCACATATCATCAAGCGGTCACACAGATACAGCACCCACAGCACATACCATCAAGCGGTCGCACAGATACAGCACCCACAGCACATACCATCCAGCGGTCGCACAGATACAGCCCCCACAGCACATTCCATTCAGCAGTCGCACAGATACACCACCCACAGCATATACCATCCAGCGGTCGCACAGATACAGCACCCACAGCACATACCATCCAGCGGTCACACAGATACAGCACCCACAGCACATACCATCCAGTGATTGCACAGATACAGCACCCACAGCACATACCAACAAGTGGTCACACAGATACAGCACCCACAGCACATACCATCAAGCGGTCGCACAGATACAGGACCCACAGCACATACCATCCAGCGGTCGCACAGATACAGCACCCACAGCACATACCATCCGGGGGTCAGACAGATACACCACCCACAGCACACACCATCCAGCAGTCACACAGATACTCCACCCACAGCAGATACCATCAAGTGGTCGCACAGATACACCACCCACAGCAGATACCATACAGCGGTTGCACAGATACAGCACCCACAGCACATACCATTAAGTGGTCACACAGATACAGCACCCACAGCACATACCATCAAGCGGTCACACAGATACAGGACCCACAGCACATACCATCCAACGGTCGCACAGTTACAGCACCCACAGCACATACCATCCAGCGGTCACACAGATACACCACCCACAGCACATACCATCCAGCAGTCGCACAGATACTACACCCACAGCACATACCATCCAGCGGTCGCACAGATACAGCACCCACAGCACATACCATCAAGCGGTCGCACAGATACAGCACCCACAGCACATACCATCCAGCGGTCCCATAGATACAGGACCCACAGCACATAGCATCAAGTGGTCACACAGATACAGCACCCACACCACATAACATCAAGTGGTCGAACAGATACAGCACCCACAGCACATACCATGCAGCGGTCACACAAATACAGTACCCACAGCACATACCATCCAGCGGTCGCACAGATACAGCACCCACAGCATATACCATCCAGCGGTCACACAGATACACCACTCACAGCACATACCAGCCATCAGTAGCACAGATACAGCACCCACAGCACATACCATCAAGCGGTCGCACAGATACAGCACCCACAGCACATACCATCCAGCGGTCCCATAGATACAGGACCCACAGCACATAGCATCAAGTGGTCACACAGATACAGCACCCACACCACATAACATCAAGTGGTCGAACAGATACAGCACCCACAGCACATACCATGCAGCGGTCACACAAATACAGTACCCACAGCACATACCATCCAGCGGTCGCACAGATACAGCACCCACAGCATATACCATCCAGCGGTTACACAGATACACCACTCACAGCACATACCAGCCATCAGTAGCACAGATACTCCACCCACAGCAGATACCATACAGCGGTCGGACAGATACAGCACCCACAGCACATACCATCCAGCGGTCGCATAGATACAGGACCCACAGCACATACCATCAAGCGGTCGCGCAGATACAGCACCCAGAGCACATACCATTCAGCGGTCGCACAAATACAGCACCCACAGCACATACCATAAAGTGATCGCACAGAAACAGCACCCACAGCACAAACCATCAAGCGGTAGCACAGATACAGCACCCACAGCACATACCATCAAGTGGTCGCACAGATACAGGACCCACAGTGCATACCATCCAGCAGTCGCACAGATACACCACCCACAGCACATACCATCCAGCGGCCGCACAGATACAGCACCCAAGGCACATACAATTCAGCAGTCGCACAGACACACCACTAACAGCACATACCATCCAGCGGTTGCACAGATACAGCACCCACAGCATATACCATCAAGCGGTCCCACAGATACAGCACCCACAGCACATACCATGCAGCGGTCACACAGATACAGTACTCACAGCACATACCATCCAGCGGTCCCATAAATACAGGACCCATAGCAGATACCATCAAGAGGTCACACAGATACAGCACCCACACCACATACCATCCAGCGGTTGCACAGATACAGCACCCACATCACATACCATTAAGTGGTCACACAGATACAGCACCCACAGCACATACCATCAAGCGGTCACACAGATACAGGACCCACAGCACATACCATCCAGCGGTCGCACAGATACAGCACACACAGCACATACCATCCAGCGGTCACACAGATACACCACCCACAGCACATACCATCCAGCAGTCGCACAGATACGACACCCACAGCACATACCATCCAGCGGTCGCACATATACAGCACCCACAGCACATACCATCGAGCGGTCGCACAGATACAGCACCCACAGCACATACCATCCAGCGATCCCATAGATACAGGACCCACAGCACATACCATCAAGCGGTCACACAGATACAGCACCCACACCACATAACATCAAGTGGTCGAACAGATACAGCACCCACAGCACATACCATGCAGCGGTCACACAAATACAGTACACACAGCACATACCACCCAGCGGTCCCATAGATACAGGACCCACAGCACATACCATCAAGCGGTTACACAGATACAGCACCCACACCACATACCATCCAGTGGTCGCACAGATACAGCACCCACTGCACATACCATCAAGCGGTCGCACAGATACAGCACCTACAGCACATAACATACAGCGGTCGCATAGATACAAGACCCACAGCACATACCATCAAGCGGTCGCACAGATACAGCACCCACAGCACATAACATACAGCGGTCGCATAGATACAAGACCCACAGCACATACCATCAAGCGGTCACACAGATACAGCACCCACAGCACATACCATCAAGCGGTCGCACAGATACAGCACCCACAGCACATACCATCCAGCGGGCGCACAGATACAGCACCCACAGTACATACCATCCAGCAGTCGCACAGATACACCACCCACAGCACATACCATCCAGCGGTCGCACAGATACAGCACCCACAGCACATACCATCAAGCGGTCACACAGATACAGCACCCACAGCACATACCATCAAGTGGTTGCACAGATACAGGACCCACAGCACATACCATCCAGCGGTCGCACAGATACACAACTCACAGCACAAACCATCAAGCGGTCGCACAGATACAGCACCCACAGCACATACCATCAAGTGGTCGCACAGATACAGGACCCACAGCACATACCATCCGGCGGTCGCACAGATACACCACCCACAGCACATACCATCCAGCGGTCGCACAGATACAGCACCCACAGCACATACAATCCAGCGGTCGCACAGATACACCACTAACAACACATACCATCCAGCGGTTGCACAGATACAGCACCCACAGCACATACCATCAAGCAGTCCCACAAATACAGCACCCACAGCAAATACCATGCAGCGGTCACACAGATACAGTACCCACAGCACATACCATCCAGCGGTCCCATAGATACAGGACCCACAGCACATACCATCAAGCGGTCACACAGATACAGCACCCACACCACATACCATCCAGCGGTTGCACAGATACAGCACCCACAGCACGTACCATTAAGTGGTCACACAGATACAGCACCCACAACACATACCATCAAGCGGTCGCACAGATACAGGACCCACAGCACATACCATCCAGCGGTCGTACAGTTACAGCACCCACAGCACATACCATCCAGCGGTCACACAGATACACCACCCACAGCACATACCATCCAGCAGTCGCACAGATACTATACCCACAGCACATACCATCCAGCGGTCGCACAGATACAGCACCCACAGCCATACCATCAAGCGGTCGCACAGATACAGCACCCACAGCACATACCATGCAGCGGTCACACAGATACAGTACCCACAGCACATACCATCCAGCGGTCCCATAGATACAGGACCCATAGCACATACCATCAAGCGGTCACACAGATACAGCACCCACACCAGATACCATCCAGCGGTTGCACAGATACAGCACCCACATCACATACCATTAAGTGGTCACACAGATACAGCACCCACAGCACATACCATCAAGCGATCGCACAGATACGGGACCCACAGCACATACCATCCAGGGGTCGCACAGATACAGCACACACAGCACATACCATCCAGCGGTCACACAGATACACCACCCACAGCACATACCATCCAGCAGTTGCACAGATACGACACCCACAGCACATACCATCCAGCGGTCGCACATATATAGCACCCACAGCACATACCATCAAGCGGTCGCTCAGATACAGCACCCACAGCACATTCCATCCAGCGATCCCATAGATACAGGACCCACAGCAGATACCATCAAGCGGTCACATAGATACAGCACCCACACCACATAACATCAAGTGGTCGAACAGATACAGAACCCACAGCACATACCATGCAGCGGTCGCACAAATACAGTACCCACAGCACATAACATCCAGCGGTCCCATAGATACAGGACCCACACCACATACCATCCAGTGGTCGCACAGATACAGCACCCACAGCACATACCATCAAGCGGTCACACAAATACAGTACCCACAGCACATAACATCCAGCGGTCACACAGATACAGCACCCACACCACATACCATCCAGTGGTCGCACAGATACAGCACCCACAGCACATACCATCAAGCGGTCGCACGGATACAGCACCCACAGCACATAACATACAGCGGTCGCATAGATACAAGACCCACAGCACATACCATCAAGCGGTCGCACAGATACAGCACCCACAGCACATAACATACAGCGGTCGCATAGATACAAGACCCACAGCACATACCATCAAGCGGTCACACAGATACAGCACCCACAGCACATACCATCAAGCGGTCGCACAGATACAGCACCCACAGCACATACCATCCAGCGGTCGCACAGATACAGCCCCCACAGCACATTCCATTCAGCAGTCGCACAGATACACCACCCACAGCATATACCATCCAGCGGTCGCACAGATACAGCACCCACAGCACATACCATCCAGTGGTCGCACAGATACACCACTAACAACACATACCATCCAGCGGTTGCACAGATACAGCACCCACAGCACATACCATCAAGCGGTCCCACAGATACAAGACCCACAGCACATACCATCAAGCGGTCACACAGATACAGCACCCACAGCACATACCATCAAGCGGTCGCACAGATACAGCACCCACAGCACATACCATCCAGCGGTCGCACAGATACAGCCCCCACAGCACATTCCATTCAGCGGTCGCACAGATACACCACCCACAGCATATACCATCCAGCGGTCGCACAGATACAGCACCCACAGCACATACCATCCAGTGGTCGCACAGATACAGCACCCACAGCACATACAATCCAGCGGTCGCACAGATACACCACCAACAGCAAATACCATGCAGCGGTCACACAGATACAGTACCCACAGCACATACCATCCAGCGGTCCCATAGATACAGGACCCACAGCACATACCATTAAGTGGTCACACAGATACAGCACCCACAACACATACCATCAAGCAGTCGCACAGATACAGGACCCACAGCACATACCATCCAGCGGTTGTACAGTTACAGCACCCACAGCAGATACCATCCAGCGGTCACACAGATACACCACCCACAGCACATACCATCCAGCAGTCGCACAGATACTACACCCACAGCACATACCATCCAGCGGTCGCACAGATACAGCACCCACAGCACATACCATCCAGTGGTCGCACAGATACAGCACCCACAGCACAAACCATCAAGCGGTCGCACAGATACAGCACCCACAGTACATACCATCAAGTGTTCGCACAGATACAGGACCCACAGCACATACCATCCGGCGGTCGCACAGATACACCACCCACAGCACATACCATCCAGTGGTCGCACAGATACAGCACCCAAAGCACATACAATCCAGCGGTCGCACAGATACACCACTAACAACACATACCATCCAGCGGTTGCACAGATACAGCACCCACAGCACATACCATCAAGCGGTCCCACAGATACAGCACCAACAGCAAATACCATGCAGCGGTCACACAGATACAGTACCCACAGCACATACCATCCAGCGGTCCCATAGATACAGGACCCACAGCACATACCATCAAGCGGTCACACAGATACAGCACCCACACCACATACCATCCAGCGATTGCCCAGATACAGCACCCACAGCACATACCATTAAGTGGTCACACAGATACAGCACCCACAACACATACCATCAAGCGGTCGCACAGATACAGGACCCACAGCACATACCATGAAGCGGTCGCACAGTTACAGCACCCACAGCACATACCATCCAGCGGTCACACAGATACACCACCCACCGCACATACCATCCAGCGGTCGCACAGATACAGCACCCACAGCACATACCATCCAGCGGTCCCATAGATACAGGACCCACAGCACATACCATCAAGCGGTCACACAGATACAGCACCCACACCGCATAACATCAAGTGGTCGAACAGATACAGCACCCACAGCACATACCATGCAGCGGTCACACAGATACACCACCCACAGCACACACCATCCAGCAGTCACACAGATACTCCACCCACAGCAGATACCATCAAGTAGTCGCACAGATACACCACCCACAGCAGATACCATACAGCGGTCACAGAGATACAGCACCCACAGCACATACCATCCAGCGGTCGCATAGATACAGGACCCACAGCACATACCATCAAGCGGTCGCGCAGATACAGCACCCAGAGCACATACCATTCAGCGGTCGCACAAATACAGCACCCACAGCACATACCATAAAGTGCTCGCACAGATACACCACCCACAGCACATACCATACAGCGGTCACATAGATACAGCTTCCACAGCACATACAATCCAGCGGTCGCACAGATACACCTCTAACAACACATACCATCCAGCGGTTGCACAGATACAGCACCCACAGCACATACCATCAAGCGGTCCCACAGATACAGCACCCACAGCAAATACCATGCAGCGGTCACACAGATACAGTACCCACAGCACATAACATCCAGCGGTCCCATAGATACAGGACCCACAGCACATACCATCAAGCAGTCACACAGATACAGCACCCACACCACATACCATCCAGCGGTTGCACAGATACAGCACCCACAGCACATACCATTAAGTGGTCACACAGATATAGCACCCACAGCACATACCATCAAGCGGTCGCACAGATACAGGACCCACAGCACATACCATCCAGCGGTCGCACAGTTACAGCACCCACAGCACATACCATCCAGCGGTCACACAGATACTACACCCACAGCACATACCATCCAGCGGTCGCAGAGATACAGCACCCACAGCACATACCATCAAGCGGTCGCACAGATACAGCACCCACACCACATACCATCAAGTGGTCACACAGATACAGCACCCACACCACATAACATCAAGTGGTCGAACAGATACAGCACCCACAGCACATACCATGCAGCGGTCACACAAATACAGTACCCACAGCACATACCATCCAGCGGTCCATAGATACAGGACCCACAGCACATACCATCAAGCGGTCACACAGATACAGCACCCACACCACATACCATCCAGTGGTTGCACAGATACAGCACCCACAGGACATACCATCAAGTTGTCACACAGATACAGCACCCACAGCTCATACCATCAAGCGGTTGCACAGATACAGGACCCACAGCACATACCATCCAGCGGTCGCACAGATACAGCACCCACAGCACATACCATCAAGCGGTCGCACAGATACAGCACCCACAGCACATACCATCCAGCGGTCCCATAGATACAGGACCCACAGCACATACCATCAAGTGGTCACACAGATACAGCACCCACACCACATAACATCAAGTGGTCGAACAGATACAGCACCCACAGCACATACCATGCAGCGGTCACACAAATACAGTACCCACAGCACATACCATCCAGCAGTCCCATAGATACAGGACCCACAGCACATACCATCAAGCGGTCACACAGATACAGCACCCACACCACATACCATCCAGTGGTTGCACAGATACAGCACCCACAGCACATACCATCAAGTGGTCACACAGATACAGCACCCACAGCACATACCATCAAGCGGTCGCACAGATACACCACCTATAGCAGATACCATACAGCGGTCGCACAGATACAGCACCCACAGCACATACAGATACAGGACCAACAGCACATACCATCAAGCGGTCGCGCAGATACAGCACCCAGAGAACATACCATTCAGCGGTCGCACAAATACAGCACCCACAGCAAATACCATAAAGTGCTCGCACAGATACACCACCCACAGCACATACCATACAGCGGTCACATAGATACAGCTTCCACAGCACATACCATCAAGTGGTCGCACAGATACACCACCCACAGCACATACCATTCAGCGGTCACACAGATACAGCACCCATTGCACATAACATCAAGTGGTCGCACAGATAAAGCACCCACAGCACATACCATCAAGCGGTCGCACAGATACAGCACCCACAGCACATACCATCAAGAGGTCGCACAGATACAGCACCCACAGCACATAACATACAGCGGTCGCATAGATACAAGACCCACAGCACATACCATCAAGCGGTCGCCAGATACAGCACCCACAGCACATACCATACAGCGGTCGCATAGATACAAGACCCACAGCACATAATATCAAGCGGTCGCACAGATACAGCACCCACAGCACATACCACCAAGCGGTCGCACAGATACAGCACCCACAGCACATACCATCCAGCGGTCGCACAGATACAGCACCCACAGCACATACCATCCAGCAGTTGCACAGATACACCACCGACAGTACATACCATCCAGCAGTCGCACAGATACAGCACCCACAGCACATACCATCAAGCGATCACACAGATACAGCACCCACACCACATAACATCAAGTGGTTGCACAGATAGAGCACCCACAGCACATACCATCAAGTGGTCACACAGATACAGCACCCACACCACATACCATCCAGTGGTTGCACAGATACAGCACCCACAGCACATACCATCAAGTGGTCACACAGATACAGCACCCACAGCTCATACCATCAAGCGGTTGCACAGATACAGGACCCACAGCACATACCATCCAGCGGTCGCACAGATACAGCACCCACAGCACATACCATCAAGCGGTCGCACAGATACAGCACCCACAGCACATACCATCCAGTGGTCCCATAGATACAGGAACCACAGCACATACCATCAAGTGGTCACACAGATACAGCACCCACACCACATAACATCAAGTGGTCGAACAGATACAGCACCCACAGCACATACCATGCAGCGGTCACACAGATACAGCACCCACACCACATACCATCCAGTGGTCGCACAGATACAGCACCCACAGCACATACCATCAAGCGGTCGCACGGATACAGCACCCACAGCACATAACATACAGCGGTCGCATAGATACAAGACCCACAGCACATACCATCAAGCGGTCGCACAGATACAGCACCCACAGCACATAACATACAGCGGTCGCATAGATACAAGACCCACAGCACATACCATCAAGCGGTCACACAGATACAGCACCCACAGCACATACCATCAAGCGGTCGCACAGATACAGCACCCACAGCACATACCATCCAGCGGTCGCACAGATACAGCCCCCACAGCACATTCCATTCAGCAGTCGCACAGATACACCACCCACAGCATATACCATCCAGCGGTCGCACAGATACAGCACCCACAGCACATACCATCCAGTGGTCGCACAGATACACCACTAACAACACATACCATCCAGCGGTTGCACAGATACAGCACCCACAGCACATACCATCAAGCGGTCCCACAGATACAAGACCCACAGCACATACCATCAAGCGGTCACACAGATACAGCACCCACAGCACATACCATCAAGCGGTCGCACAGATACAGCACCCACAGCACATACCATCCAGCGGTCGCACAGATACAGCCCCCACAGCACATTCCATTCAGCAGTCGCACAGATACACCACCCACAGCATATACCATCCAGCGGTCGCACAGATACAGCACCCACAGCACATACCATCCAGTGGTCGCACAGATACAGCACCCACAGCACATACAATCCAGCGGTCGCACAGATACACCACCAACAGCAAATACCATGCAGCGGTCACACAGATACAGTACCCACAGCACATACCATCCAGCGGTCCCATAGATACAGGACCCACAGCACATACCATTAAGTGGTCACACAGATACAGCACCCACAACACATACCATCAAGCAGTCGCACAGATACAGGACCCACAGCACATACCATCCAGCGGTTGTACAGTTACAGCACCCACAGCAGATACCATCCAGCGGTCACACAGATACACCACCCACAGCACATACCATCCAGCAGTCGCACAGATACTACACCCACAGCACATACCATCCAGCGGTCGCACAGATACAGCACCCACAGCACATACCATCCAGTGGTCGCACAGATACAGCACCCACAGCACAAACCATCAAGCGGTCGCACAGATACAGCACCCACAGTACATACCATCAAGTGTTCGCACAGATACAGGACCCACAGCACATACCATCCGGCGGTCGCACAGATACACCACCCACAGCACATACCATCCAGTGGTCGCACAGATACAGCACCCAAAGCACATACAATCCAGCGGTCGCACAGATACACCACTAACAACACATACCATCCAGCGGTTGCACAGATACAGCACCCACAGCACATACCATCAAGCGGTCCCACAGATACAGCACCAACAGCAAATACCATGCAGCGGTCACACAGATACAGTACCCACAGCACATACCATCCAGCGGTCCCATAGATACAGGACCCACAGCACATACCATCAAGCGGTCACACAGATACAGCACCCACACCACATACCATCCAGCGATTGCCCAGATACAGCACCCACAGCACATACCATTAAGTGGTCACACAGATACAGCACCCACAACACATACCATCAAGCGGTCGCACAGATACAGGACCCACAGCACATACCATGAAGCGGTCGCACAGTTACAGCACCCACAGCACATACCATCCAGCGGTCACACAGATACACCACCCACCGCACATACCATCCAGCGGTCGCACAGATACAGCACCCACAGCACATACCATCCAGCGGTCCCATAGATACAGGACCCACAGCACATACCATCAAGCGGTCACACAGATACAGCACCCACACCGCATAACATCAAGTGGTCGAACAGATACAGCACCCACAGCACATACCATGCAGCGGTCACACAGATACACCACCCACAGCACACACCATCCAGCAGTCACACAGATACTCCACCCACAGCAGATACCATCAAGTAGTCGCACAGATACACCACCCACAGCAGATACCATACAGCGGTCACAGAGATACAGCACCCACAGCACATACCATCCAGCGGTCGCATAGATACAGGACCCACAGCACATACCATCAAGCGGTCGCGCAGATACAGCACCCAGAGCACATACCATTCAGCGGTCGCACAAATACAGCACCCACAGCACATACCATAAAGTGCTCGCACAGATACACCACCCACAGCACATACCATACAGCGGTCACATAGATACAGCTTCCACAGCACATACAATCCAGCGGTCGCACAGATACACCTCTAACAACACATACCATCCAGCGGTTGCACAGATACAGCACCCACAGCACATACCATCAAGCGGTCCCACAGATACAGCACCCACAGCAAATACCATGCAGCGGTCACACAGATACAGTACCCACAGCACATAACATCCAGCGGTCCCATAGATACAGGACCCACAGCACATACCATCAAGCAGTCACACAGATACAGCACCCACACCACATACCATCCAGCGGTTGCACAGATACAGCACCCACAGCACATACCATTAAGTGGTCACACAGATATAGCACCCACAGCACATACCATCAAGCGGTCGCACAGATACAGGACCCACAGCACATACCATCCAGCGGTCGCACAGTTACAGCACCCACAGCACATACCATCCAGCGGTCACACAGATACTACACCCACAGCACATACCATCCAGCGGTCGCAGAGATACAGCACCCACAGCACATACCATCAAGCGGTCGCACAGATACAGCACCCACACCACATACCATCAAGTGGTCACACAGATACAGCACCCACACCACATAACATCAAGTGGTCGAACAGATACAGCACCCACAGCACATACCATGCAGCGGTCACACAAATACAGTACCCACAGCACATACCATCCAGCGGTCCATAGATACAGGACCCACAGCACATACCATCAAGCGGTCACACAGATACAGCACCCACACCACATACCATCCAGTGGTTGCACAGATACAGCACCCACAGGACATACCATCAAGTTGTCACACAGATACAGCACCCACAGCTCATACCATCAAGCGGTTGCACAGATACAGGACCCACAGCACATACCATCCAGCGGTCGCACAGATACAGCACCCACAGCACATACCATCAAGCGGTCGCACAGATACAGCACCCACAGCACATACCATCCAGCGGTCCCATAGATACAGGACCCACAGCACATACCATCAAGTGGTCACACAGATACAGCACCCACACCACATAACATCAAGTGGTCGAACAGATACAGCACCCACAGCACATACCATGCAGCGGTCACACAAATACAGTACCCACAGCACATACCATCCAGCAGTCCCATAGATACAGGACCCACAGCACATACCATCAAGCGGTCACACAGATACAGCACCCACACCACATACCATCCAGTGGTTGCACAGATACAGCACCCACAGCACATACCATCAAGTGGTCACACAGATACAGCACCCACAGCACATACCATCAAGCGGTCGCACAGATACACCACCTATAGCAGATACCATACAGCGGTCGCACAGATACAGCACCCACAGCACATACAGATACAGGACCAACAGCACATACCATCAAGCGGTCGCGCAGATACAGCACCCAGAGAACATACCATTCAGCGGTCGCACAAATACAGCACCCACAGCAAATACCATAAAGTGCTCGCACAGATACACCACCCACAGCACATACCATACAGCGGTCACATAGATACAGCTTCCACAGCACATACCATCAAGTGGTCGCACAGATACACCACCCACAGCACATACCATTCAGCGGTCACACAGATACAGCACCCATTGCACATAACATCAAGTGGTCGCACAGATAAAGCACCCACAGCACATACCATCAAGCGGTCGCACAGATACAGCACCCACAGCACATACCATCAAGAGGTCGCACAGATACAGCACCCACAGCACATAACATACAGCGGTCGCATAGATACAAGACCCACAGCACATACCATCAAGCGGTCGCCAGATACAGCACCCACAGCACATACCATACAGCGGTCGCATAGATACAAGACCCACAGCACATAATATCAAGCGGTCGCACAGATACAGCACCCACAGCACATACCACCAAGCGGTCGCACAGATACAGCACCCACAGCACATACCATCCAGCGGTCGCACAGATACAGCACCCACAGCACATACCATCCAGCAGTTGCACAGATACACCACCGACAGTACATACCATCCAGCAGTCGCACAGATACAGCACCCACAGCACATACCATCAAGCGATCACACAGATACAGCACCCACACCACATAACATCAAGTGGTTGCACAGATAGAGCACCCACAGCACATACCATCAAGTGGTCACACAGATACAGCACCCACACCACATACCATCCAGTGGTTGCACAGATACAGCACCCACAGCACATACCATCAAGTGGTCACACAGATACAGCACCCACAGCTCATACCATCAAGCGGTTGCACAGATACAGGACCCACAGCACATACCATCCAGCGGTCGCACAGATACAGCACCCACAGCACATACCATCAAGCGGTCGCACAGATACAGCACCCACAGCACATACCATCCAGTGGTCCCATAGATACAGGAACCACAGCACATACCATCAAGTGGTCACACAGATACAGCACCCACACCACATAACATCAAGTGGTCGAACAGATACAGCACCCACAGCACATACCATGCAGCGGTCACACAAATACAGTACCCACAGCACATACCATCCAGCAGTCCCATAGATACAGGACCCACAGCACATACCATCAAGCGGTCACACAGATACAGCACCCACACCACATACCATCCAGTGGTTGCACAGATACAGCACCCACAGCACATACCATCAAGTGGTCACACAGATACAGCACCCACAGCACATACCATCAAGCGGTCGCACAGATACACCACCTATAGCAGATACCATACAGCGGTCGCACAGATACAGCACCCACAGCACATACCATCCAGCGGTCGCATAGATACAGGACCAACAGCACATACCATCAAGCGGTCGCGCAGATACAGCACCCAGAGAACATACCATTCAGCGGTCGCACAAATACAGCACCCACAGCAAATACCATAAAGTGCTCGCACAGATACACCACCCACAGCACATACCATACAGCGGTCACATAGATACAGCTTCCACAGCACATACCATCAAGTGGTCGCACAGATACACCACCCACAGCACATACCATTCAGCGGTCACACAGATACAGCACCCATTGCACATAACATCAAGTGGTCGCACAGATAAAGCACCCACAGCACATACCATCAAGCGGTCGCACAGATACAGCACCCACAGCACATACCATCAAGCGGTCGCACAGATACAGCACCCACAGCACATAACATACAGCGGTCGCATAGATACAAGACCCACAGCACATACCATCAAGTGGTCGCCAGATACAGCACCCACAGCACATACCATACAGCGGTCGCATAGATACAAGACCCACAGCACATAATATCAAGCGGTCGCACAGATACAGCACCCACAGCACATACCACCAAGCGGTCGCACAGATACAGCACCCACAGCACATACCATCCAGCGGTCGCACAGATACAGCACCCACAGCACATACCATCCAGCAGTTGCACAGATACACCACCGACAGTACATACCATCCAGCAGTCGCACAGATACAGCACCCACAGCACATACCATCAAGCGATCACACAGATACAGCACCCACACCACATAACATCCAGTGGTCGAACAGATACAGCACCAACAGCACATACCATGAAGCGTTCACACAGATACAGCACCCACAGCACATACCATCCAGCGGTCGCACAGATACACCACCCACAGCACATACCATCCAGCGGTCGAACAGATACAGCACCAACAGCACATACCATGAAGCGTTCACACAGATACAGCACCCACAGCACATACCATCCAGCGGTCGCACAGATACACCACCCACAGCACATACCATCCAGCGGTCGCACAGATACAGCACCCACAGCACATACCATCAAGCAGTCGCACAGATACAGCACCCACAGCACATACCATCAAGTGGTCGCACAGATACAGGACCCACAGAACATACCATCCAGCGGTCGCATAGATACACCACCCACAGCACATACCATCCAGCAGTCGCACAGATACAGCACCCACAGCACATACAATCCAGCCGTCGCACAGATACACCACTAACAGCACATACCATTCAGCGGTTGCACAGATACAGCACCCACAGCACATAGCATCAAGCAGTCGCACAGATACAGCACCCACAGCACATACCATGCAGCGGTCACACAGATACAGTACCCACAGCACATACCATCCAACGGTCCCATAGATACAGCACCCTCAGCACATACCATCCAGCTGTCGCACAGATACAGCACCCACAGCACATACCATCAAGCGGTCGCACAGATACAGCACCCACAGCACATACCATCCAGCGGTCGCACAGATACACCATCCACAGCATATACCATCCAGCGGTCGCACAGATACACCATCCACAGCACAAACCATCAAGCGGTTGCACAGATACAGCACCCACAGCACATACCATCAAGTGGTCGCACAGATACAGGACTCACAGCACATACCATCCAGCAGTCGCACAGATACACCACCCACAGCACATACCATCCAGCGGCCGCACAGATACAGCACCCACAGCACATACAATCCAGCGGTCGCACAGATACACCACTAACAGCACACACCATCCAGCAGTTGCACAGATACAGCACCCACAGCACATACCATCAAGCGGTCCCACAGATACAGCACCCACAGCACATACCATGCAGCGGTCACACAGATACAGTACCCACAGCACATACCATCCAGCGGTCCCATAGATGCAGGACCCATAGCACATACCATCAAGCGGTCACACAGATACAGCACCCACACCACATACCATCCAGCGGTTGCACAGATACAGCACCCACATCACATACCATCAAGTGGTCACACAGATACAGCACCCACAGCACATACCATCAAGCGGTCGCACAGATACAGGACCCACAGCACATACCATCCAGCGGTCGCACAGATACAGCACACACAGCACATACCATCCAGCGGTCACACAGATACAACACCCACAGCACATACCATCCAGCAGTCGCACAGATACGACACCCACAGCACATACCATCCAGCGGTCGCACATATACAGCACCCACAGCACATACCATCAAGCGGTCGCACAGATACAGTACCCACAGCACATACCATCCAGCGGTCCCATAGATACAGGACCCACAGCACATACCATCAAGCGGTCACACAGATACAGCACCCACACCACATACCATCCAGTGGTCGCACAGATACAGCACCCACAGCACATACCATCAAGCGGTCGCACAGATACAGCACCCACAGCACATAACATACAGCGGTCGCATATATACAAGACCCACAGCACATACCATCAAGCGGTCGCACAGATACAGCACCCACAGCACCCACAGCACATAACATACAGCGGTCGCATAGATACAAGACCCACAGCACATACCATCAAGTGGTCACACAGATACAGCACCCACAGCACATACCATCAAGCGGTCGCACAGATACAGCACCCACAGCACATACCATCCAGCGGTAACACAGATACAGCACCCACAGCACATACCATCCAGCAGTCGCACAGATACACCACCCACAGCACATACCATCCAGCGGTCGCACAGATACAGCACCCACAGCACTTGCCATCCAGCGGTCGCACAGATACAGCACCCACAGCACATACCATCAAGTGGTCGCACAGATACAGGACCCACAGCACATACGATCCAGCGGTCGCACAGATACAGCACCCACAGCACATACCATCAAGCGGTCACACAGATACAGCACCCACAGCACATACCATCCAGCGGTCGCACAGATACACCATCCACAGCACATACCATCCAGCGGTCGCACAGATACAGCACCCACAGCACAAACCATCAAGCAGTCGCACAGATACAGCACCCACAGCACATACCATCAAGTGGTCGCACAGATACAGGACCCACAGCACATACCATCCAGCAGTCGCAGAGATACACCACCCACAGCACATACCATCCAGCGGCCGCACAGATACAGCACCCACAGCACATACAATCCAGCGGTCGCACAGATACACCACTAACAGCACATACCATCCAGCGGTTGCACAGATACAGCACCCACAGCACATACCATCAAGCGGTCCCACAGATACAGCACCCACAGCACATACCATGCAGCGGTCACACAGATACAGTACCCACAGCACATACCATCCAGCGGTTCCATAGATGCAGGACCCATAGCACATACCATCAAGCGGTCACACAGATACAGCACCCACACCACATACCATCCAGCGGTTGCACAGATACAGCACCCACATCACATACCATTAAGTGGTCACACAGATACAGAACCCACAGCACATACCATCCAGCGGTCGCACAGATACAGCACACACAGCACATACCATCCAGCGGTCACACAGATACAACACCCGCAGCACATACCATCAAGCGGTCGCACAGATACAGCACCCACAGCACATACCATCCAGCGATCCCATAGATACAGGACCCACAGCACATACCATCAAGCGGTCACACAGATACAGCACCCACACCACATAACATCAAGTGGTCGAACAGATACAGCACCCACAGCACATACCATGCAGCGGTCACACAAATACAGTACCCACAGCACATACCATCCAGCGGTCCCATAGATACAGGACCCACAGCACATACCATCAAGCGGTCACACAGATACAGCACCCACACCACATGCCATCCAGTGGTCGCACAGATACAGCACCCACAGCACATACCATCAAGCGGTCACACAGATACAGCACCCACAGCACATAACATACAGCGGTCGCATAGATACAAGACCCACAGCACATACCATCAAGCGGTCGCACAGATACAGCACCCACAGCACATAACATACAGCGGTCGCATAGATACAAGACCCACAGCACATACCATCAAGCGGTCACACAGATACAGCACCCACAGCACATACCATCAAGCGGTCACACAGATACAGCACCCACAGCACATACCATCCAGTGGTCGCACAGATACAGCACCCACAGCACATACCATCCAGCAGTCGCACAGATACACCACCCACAGCACATACCATCCAGCGGTCGCACAGATACAGCACCCACAGCACATGCCATCCAGCGGTCGCACAGATACAGCACCCACAGCACATACCATCAAGTGGTCGCACAGATACAGGACCCACAGCACATACCATCCAGCGGTCGCACAGATACACCACTCACAGCACATACCATCCAGCGGTCGCACAGATACAGCACCCACAGCACAAACCATCAAGCGGTCGCACAGATACAGCACCCACAGCACATACCATCAAGTGGTCGCACAGATACAGGACCCACAGCACATACCATCCGGCGGTCGCACAGAAACACCACCCACAGCACATACCATCCAGCGGTCGCACAGATACAGCACCCACAGCACATACAATCCAGCGGTCGCACAGATACACCACTAACAACACATACCATCCAGCGGTTGCACAGATACAGCACCCACAGCACATACCATCAAGCGGTCCCACAGATACAGCACCCACAGCAAATACCATGCAGCGGTCACACAGATACAGTACCCACAGCACATACCATCCAGCGGTCCCATAGATACAGCACCCACAGCACATACCATTAAGTGGTCACACAGATACAGCACCCACAAAACATACCATCAAGCGGTCGCACAGATACAGGACCCACAGCACATACCATCCAGCGGTCGTACAGTTACAGCACCCACAGCACATACCATCCAGCGGTCACACAGATACACTACCCACAGCACATACCATCCAGCAGTCGCACAGATACTACACCCACAGCATATACCATCCAGCGGTCGCACAGATACAGCACCCACAGCACATACCATCAAGCGGTCACACAGATACAGTACCCACAGCACATACCATCCAGCGGTCCCATAGATACAGTACCCACAGCACATACCATCCAGCGGTCCCATAGATACAGGACCCATAGCACATACCATCAAGCGGTCACACAGATACAGCACCCAAACCACATACCATACAGCGGTTGCACAGATACAGCACCCACATCACATACCATTAAGTGGTCACACAGATACAGCACCCACAGCACATACCATCAAGCGGTCGCACAGATACAGGACCCACAGCACATACCATCCAGCGGTCGCACAGATACAGCACACACAGCACATACCATCCAGCGGTCACACAGATACACCACCCACAGCACATACCATCCAGCAGTCACACAGATACGACACCCACAGCACATACCATCCTTCGGTCGCACATATATAGCACCCACAGCACATACCATCAAGCGGTCGCTCAGATACAGCACCCACAGCACATACAATCCAGCGATCCCATAGATACAGGACCCACAGCACATACCATCAAGCGGTCACACAGATACAGCACCCACACCACATAACATCAAGTGGTCAAACAGATACAGCACCCACAGCACATACCATGCAGCGGTCAAACAAATACAGTACCCACAGCACATAACATCCAGCGGTCCCATAGATACAGGACCCACAGCACATACCATCAAGCGGTCACACAGATACAGCACCCACACCACATACCATCTAGTGGTCGCACAGATACAGCACCCACAGCACATACCATCAAGCGGTCGCACAGATACAGCACCCACAGCACATAACATACAGCGGTCGCATAGATACAAGACCCACAGCACATACCATCAAGTGGTCACACAGATACAGCACCCACAGCACATACCATCAAGCGGTCGCACAGATACAGCACCCACAGCACATACCATTCAGCGGTCGCACAGATACAGCAACCACAGCACATACCATCCAGCAGTTGCACAGATACACCACCCACAGCACATACCATCCAGTGGTCGCACAGATACAGCACCCACAGCACATACCATCCAGCGGTCGCACAGATACAGCACCCACAGCACATACCATCAAGTGGTCGCACAGATACAGGACCCACAGCACATACCATCCAGCGGTCGCACAGATACACCACTGACAGCACATACCATCCAGCGGTCGCACAGATACAGCACCCACAGCACAAACCATCAAGCGGTCGCACAGATACAGCACCCACAGCACATACCATCAAGCGGTCGCACAGATACAGGACCCACAGCACATACCATCCGGCGGTCGCACAGATACACCACCCACAGCACATACCATCCAGCGGTCGCACAGATACAGCACCAACAGCAAATACCATGCAGCGGTCACACAGATACAGTACCCACAGCACATACCATCCAGCGGTCCCATAGATACAGGACCCACAGCACATACCATCAAGCGGTCACACAGATACAGCACCCACACCACATAACATCCAGCGGTTGCACAGATACAGCACCCACACCACATAACATCCAGCGGTTGCACAGATACAGCACCCACAGCACATACCATTAAGTGGTCACACAGATACAGCACCCACAACACATACCATCAAGCGGTCACACAGATACAAGACCCACAGCACATACCATGCAGAGGTCGCACAGTTACAGCACCCACAGCACATACCATCCAGCGGGGACACAGATACACGACTCACCGCACATACCATCCAGCAGTCGCACAGATACTACACCCACAGCACATACCATCCAGCGGTCGCACAGATACAGCACCCACAGCACATACCATCAAGCAGTTGCACAGATACAGCACCCACAGCACATACCATCCAGCGGTCACACAAATACAGTACCCACAGCACATACCATCCAGCGGTCCCATAGATACAGGACCCACAGCACATACCATCAAGCGGTCACACAGATACAGCACCCACACCGCATAACATCAAGTGGTCGAACAGATACAGCACCCACAGCACATACCATGCAGCGGTCACACAAATACAGTACCCACAGCACATACCATCCAGCGGTCCCATAGATACAGGACCCACAGCACATACCATCAAGCGGTCACACAGATACAGCACCCACACCACATATCATCCAGTGGTTGCACAGATACAGCACCCACAGCACATACCATCCAGTGGTCGCACAGATACAGCACCCACAGCACATACCATCCAGCGGTCACACAGATACACCACCCACAGCACACACCATCCAGTAGTCGCACAGATACTCCACCCACAGCAGATACCATCAAGTGGTCGCACAGATACACCTCCTACAGCAGATACCATACAGCGGTCGCACAGATACAGCACCCAGAGCACCTACCATTCAGCGGTCGCACAAATACAGCACCCACAGCACATACCATAAAATGCTCGCACAGATACACCACCCACAGCACATACCATCCAGCGGTCGCACAGATACAGCACCCACAGCACATGCCATCCAGCGGTCGCACAGATACAGCACCCACAGCACATACCATCAAGTGGTCGCACAGATACAGGACCCACAGCACATACCATCCAGCGGTCGCACAGATACACCACTCACAGCACATACCATCCAGCGGTCGCACAGATACAGCACCCACAGCACAAACCATCAAGCGGTCGCACAGATACAGCACCCACAGCACATACCATCAAGTGGTCGCACAGATACAGGACCCACAGCACATACCATCCGGCGGTCGCACAGATACACCACCCACAGCACATACCATCCAGCGGTCGCACAGATACAGCACCCACAGCACATACAATCCAGCGGTCGTACAGATACACCACTAACAACACATACCATCCAGCGGTTGTACAGATACAGCACCCACAGCACATACCATCAAGCGGTCCCTTAGATACAGCAACCACAGCAAATACCATGCAGCGGTCACACAGATACAGTACCCACAGCACATACCATCCAGCGGTCCCATAGATACAGGACCCACAGCACATACCATCAAGCGGTCACACAGATACAGCACCCACACCACATACCATACAGCGGTTGCACAGATACAGCACCCACAGCACATACCATTAAGTGGTCACACAGATACAGCACCCAAAACACATACCATCAAGCGGTCGCACAGATACAGGACCCACAGCACATACCATCCAGTGGTCGTACAGTTACAGCAGCCACAGCACATACCATCCAGCGGTCACACAGATACACTACCCACAGCACATACCATCCAGCAGTCGCACGGATACTACACCCACAGCACATACCATCCAGCGGTCGCACAGATATAGCACCCACAGCACATACCATCAAGCGGTCGCACAGATACAGCACCCACAGCACATACCATGCAGCGGTCACACAGATACAGTACCCACAGCACATACCATCCAGCGGTCCCATAGATACAGGACCCATAGCACATACCATCAAGCGGTCATACAGATACAGCACCCACACCACATACCATCCAGCGGTTGCACAGATACAGCACCCACATCACATACCATCAAGTGGTCACACAGATACAGCACCCACAGCACATACCATCAAGCGGTCGCACAGATACAGCACCCACAGCACATACCATCCAGCGGTCGCACAGATACAGCAACCACAGCACATACTCCACATACTGCTTAACTTTTCTTGAGAGAAGTCTGACTGCCACAGCTACCAACAGTGAATATGTGTGGTGCAGACTGCTACCAAGTGGGTTTACTGCCAAACACCTGTAGTCCTAAATCTTTTGCAGTGGTCCCAGAGGGAACTGCACAGGTTTCCCCTAACACACAGCACATACCATCCAGCGGTCGCCTAGATACAGGGCCCACAGCACATACCATCCAGCGGTCGCACAGATACACCACCCACAGCACATACCATCCAGCGGTCGCACAGATACAGCACCCACAGCACATACCATCAAGTGGTCACACAGATACAGGACCCACAGCACATACCATCCAGCGGTCGCACAGATACACCATCCACCGCACATACCATCCAGCGGCCACACAGATACAGCACCCACAGCACATACAATCCAGCGGTCGCACAGATACACCACTAACAGCACATGCCATCCAGCGGTTGCACAGATACAGCACCCACAGCACATACCATCCAGCGGTCCCATAGATACAGGACCCATAGCACATACCATCAAGCGGTCACACCAGATACAGCACCCACAGCACATACCATCCAGCGGTCACACAGATACACCACCCACAGCACATACCATCCAGCAGTCGCACAGATACAGCACCCACAGAACATACCATACAGCGATCCCATAGATACAGGACCCACAGCACATACCATCCAGCGGTCACACAGATACACCACCCACAGCACATACCATGCAGCGGTCACACAAATACAGTACCCACAGCACATACCATCCAGCGGTCCCATAGATACAGGACCCACAGCACATACCATCAAGCGGTCACACAGATACAGCACCCACACCACATACTATCCAGTGGTCGCACAGATACAGCACCCACAGCACATACCATCAAGCGGTCGCACAGATACAGCACCCGCAGCACATAACATACAGCGGTCGCATAGATACAAGACCCACAGCACATACCATCAAGCGGTCGCACAGATACAGCACCCACAGCACATAACATACAGCGGTCGCATAGATACAAGACCCACAGCACATACCATGCAGCGGTCACACAGATACAGTACCCACAGCACATACCATCCAGCGGTCCCATAGATACAGGACCCATAGCACATACCATCAAGCGGTCACACAGATACAGCACCCACAGCACATACCATCAAGCGGTCGCACAGATACAGGACCCACAGCACATACCATCCAGCGGTCGCACAGATACAGCACCCACAGCACATACCATCCAGCGGTCACACAGATATACCACCCACAGCACATACCATCCAGCAGTCGCACAGATACACCAGCCACAGCACATACCATCCAGCAGTCGCATAGATACAAGACCCACAGCACATACCATGCAGCGGTCACACAGATACAGTACCCACAGCACATACCATCCAGCGGTCCCATTGATACAGGACCCATAGCACATACCATCAAGCGGTCACACAGATACAGCACCCACAGCACATACCATCAAGCGGTCGCACAGATGCAGGACCGACAGCACATACCATCCAGCGGTCGCACAGATACAGCACCCACAGCACATACCATCCAGCGGTCACACAGATACACCACCCACAGCACATACCATCCAGCAGTCGCACAGATACACCAGCCACAGCACATACCATCCAGCAGTCGCACAGATACTAAACCCACAGTACATACCATCCAGAGGTCGCACAGATACAGCACCCACAGCACATACCATCCAGCGGTCCCATAGATACAGGACCAACAGCACATACCATACAGCGGTCACATAGATACAGCTTCCACAGCACATACCATCAAGTGGTCGCACAGATACAGCACCCACAGCACATACCATTAAGTGGTCACACAGATACAGCACCCACAGCACATACCATCAAGCGGTCACACAGATACAGGACCCACAGCACATACCATCCAACGGTCGCACAGTTACAGCACCCACAGCACATACCATCCAGCGGTCACACAGATACACCACCCACAGCACATACCATCCAGCAGTCGCACAGATACTACACCCACAGCACATACCATCCAGCGGTCGCACAGATACAGCACCCACAGCACATACCATCAAGCGGTCGCACAGATACAGCACCCACAGCACATACCATCCAGCGGTCCCATAGATACAGGACCCACAGCACATAGCATCAAGTGGTCACACAGATACAGCACCCACACCACATAACATCAAGTGGTCGAACAGATACAGCACCCACAGCACATACCATGCAGCGGTCACACAAATACAGTACCCACAGCACATACCATCCAGCGGTCGCACAGATACAGCACCCACAGCATATACCATCCAGCGGTCACACAGATACACCACTCACAGCACATACCAGCCATCAGTAGCACAGATACAGCACCCACAGCACATACCATCAAGCGGTCGCACAGATACAGCACCCACAGCACATACCATCCAGCGGTCCCATAGATACAGGACCCACAGCACATAGCATCAAGTGGTCACACAGATACAGCACCCACACCACATAACATCAAGTGGTCGAACAGATACAGCACCCACAGCACATACCATGCAGCGGTCACACAAATACAGTACCCACAGCACATACCATCCAGCGGTCGCACAGATACAGCACCCACAGCATATACCATCCAGCGGTTACACAGATACACCACTCACAGCACATACCAGCCATCAGTAGCACAGATACTCCACCCACAGCAGATACCATACAGCGGTCGGACAGATACAGCACCCACAGCACATACCATCCAGCGGTCGCATAGATACAGGACCCACAGCACATACCATCAAGCGGTCGCGCAGATACAGCACCCAGAGCACATACCATTCAGCGGTCGCACAAATACAGCACCCACAGCACATACCATAAAGTGATCGCACAGAAACAGCACCCACAGCACAAACCATCAAGCGGTAGCACAGATACAGCACCCACAGCACATACCATCAAGTGGTCGCACAGATACAGGACCCACAGTGCATACCATCCAGCAGTCGCACAGATACACCACCCACAGCACATACCATCCAGCGGCCGCACAGATACAGCACCCAAGGCACATACAATTCAGCGGTCGCACAGACACACCACTAACAGCACATACCATCCAGCGGTTGCACAGATACAGCACCCACAGCACATACCATCAAGCGGTCCCACAGATACAGCACCCACAGCACATACCATGCAGCGGTCACACAGATACAGTACTCACAGCACATACCATCCAACGGTCCCATAAATACAGGACCCATAGCAGATACCATCAAGAGGTCACACAGATACAGCACCCACACCACATACCATCCAGCGGTTGCACAGATACAGCACCCACATCACATACTATTAAGTGGTCACACAGATACAGCACCCACAGCACATACCATCAAGCGGTCACACAGATACAGGACCCACAGCACATACCATCCAGCGGTCGCACAGATACAGCACACACAGCACATACCATCCAGCGGTCACACAGATACACCACCCACAGCACATACCATCCAGCAGTCGCACAGATACAACACCCACAGCACATACCATCCAGCGGTCGCACATATACAGCACCCACAGCACATACCATCAAGCGGTCGCACAGATACAGCACCCACAGCACATACCATCCAGCGATCCCATAGATACAGGACCCACAGCACATACCATCAAGCGGTCACACAGATACAGCACCCACACCACATAACATCAAGTGGTCGAACAGATACAGCACCCACAGCACATACCATGCAGCGGTCACACAAATACAGTACACACAGCACATACCACCCAGCGGTCCCATAGATACAGGACCCACAGCACATACCATCAAGCGGTTACACAGATACAGCACCCACACCACATACCATCCAGTGGTCGCACAGATACAGCACCCACTGCACATACCATCAAGCGGTCGCACAGATACAGCACCCACAGCACATACCATCAAGCGGTCGCACAGATACAGCACCCACAGCACATAACATACAGCGGTCGCATAGATACAAGACCCACAGCACATACCATCAAGCGGTCACACAGATACAGCACCCACAGCACATACCATCAAGCGGTCGCACAGATACAGCACCCACAGCACATACCATCCAGCGGTCGCACAGATACAGCACCCACAGCACATACCATCCAGCAGTCGCACAGATACAGCACCCACAGCACATACCATCCAGCGGTCGCACAGATACAGCACCCACAGCACATACCATCAAGCGGTCACACAGATACAGCACCCACAGCACATGCCATCAAGTGGTTGCACAGATACAGGACCCACAGCACATACCATCCAGCGGTCGCACAGATACACAACTCACAGCACAAACCATCAAGCGGTCGCACAGATACAGCACCCACAGCACATACCATCAAGTGGTCGCACAGATACAAGACCCACAGCACATACCATCCGGCGGTCGCACAGATACACCACCCACAGCACATACCATCCAGCGGTCGCACAGATACAGCACCCACAGCACATACAATCCAGCGGTCGCACAGATACACCACTAACAACATATACCATCCAGCGGTTGCACAGATACAGCACCCACAGCACATACCATCAAGCAGTCCCACAAATACAGCACCCACAGCAAATACCATGCAGCGGTCACACAGATACAGTACCCACAGCACATACCATCCAGCGGTCCCATAGATACAGGACCCACAGCACATACCATCAAGCGGTCACACAGATACAGCACCCACACCACATACCATCCAGCGGTTGCACAGATACAGCACCCACAGCACGTACCATTAAGTGGTCACACAGATACAGCACCCACAACACATACCATCAAGCGGTCGCACAGATACAGGACCCACAGCACATACCATCCAGCGGTCGTACAGTTACAGCACCCACAGCACATACCATCCAGCGGTCACACAGATACACCACCCACAGCACATACCATCCAGCAGTCGCACAGATACTATACCCACAGCACATACCATCCAGCGGTCGCACAGATACAGCACCCACAGCCATACCATCAAGCGGTCGCACAGATACAGCACACACAGCACATACCATCCAGCGGTCACACAGATACACCACCCACAGCACATACCATCCAGCAGTCGCACAGATACGACACCCACAGCACATACCATCCAGCGGTCGCACATATACAGCACCCACAGCACATACCATCAAGCGGTCGCACAGATACAGCACCCACAGCACATACCATCCAGCGATCCCATAGATACAGGACCCACAGCACATACCATCAAGCGGTCACACAGATACAGCACCCACACCACATAACATCAAGTGGTCGAACAGATACAGCACCCACAGCACATACCATGCAGCGGTCACACAAATACAGTACACACAGCACATACCACCCAGCGGTCCCATAGATACAGGACCCACAGCACATACCATCAAGCGGTTACACAGATACAGCACCCACACCACATACCATCCAGTGGTCGCACAGATACAGCACCCACTGCACATACCATCAAGCGGTCGCACAGATACAGCACCCACAGCACATAACATACAGCGGTCGCATAGATACAAGACCCACAGCACATACCATCAAGCGGTCGCACAGATACAGCACCCACAGCACATAACATACAGCGGTCGCATAGATACAAGACCCACAGCACATACCATCAAGCGGTCACACAGATACAGCACCCACAGCACATACCATCAAGCGGTCGCACAGATACAGCACCCACAGCACATACCATCCAGCGGTCGCACAGATACAGCACCCACAGCACATACCATCCAGCAGTCGCACAGATACAGCACCCACAGCACATACCATCCAGCGGTCGCACAGATACAGCACCCACAGCACATACCATCAAGCGGTCACACAGATACAGCACCCACAGCACATGCCATCAAGTGGTTGCACAGATACAGGACCCACAGCACATACCATCCAGCGGTCGCACAGATACACAACTCACAGCACAAACCATCAAGCGGTCGCACAGATACACCACCCACAGCACATACCATCAAGTGGTCACACAGATACAAGACCCACAGCACATACCATCCGGCGGTCGCACAGATACACCACCCACAGCACATACCATCCAGCGGTCGCACAGATACAGCACCCACAGCACATACAATCCAGCGGTCGCACAGATACACCACTAACAACACATACCATCCAGCGGTTGCACAGATACAGCACCCACAGCACATACCATCAAGCAGTCCCACAAATACAGCACCCACAGCAAATACCATGCAGCGGTCACACAGATACAGTACCCACAGCACATACCATCCAGCGGTCCCATAGATACAGGACCCACAGCACATACCATCAAGCGGTCACACAGATACAGCACCCACACCACATACCATCCAGCGGTTGCACAGATACAGCACCCACAGCACGTACCATTAAGTGGTCACACAGATACAGCACCCACAACACATACCATCAAGCGGTCGCACAGATACAGGACCCACAGCACATACCATCCAGCGGTCGTACAGTTACAGCACCCACAGCACATACCATCCAGCGGTCACACAGATACACCACCCACAGCACATACCATCCAGCAGTCGCACAGATACTATACCCACAGCACATACCATCCAGCGGTCGCACAGATACAGCACCCACAGCCATACCATCAAGCGGTCGCACAGATACAGCACCCACAGCACATACCATGCAGCGGTCACACAGATACAGTACCCACAGCACATACCATCCAGCGGTCCCATAGATACAGGACCCATAGCACATACCATCAAGCGGTCACACAGATACAGCACCCACACCAGATACCATCCAGCGGTTGCACAGATACAGCACCCACATCACATACCATTAAGTGGTCACACAGATACAGCACCCACAGCACATACCATCAAGCGATCGCACAGATACGGGACCCACAGCACATACCATCCAGGGGTCGCACAGATACAGCACACACAGCACATACCATCCAGCGGTCACACAGATACACCACCCACAGCACATACCATCCAGCAGTTGCACAGATACGACACCCACAGCACATACCATCCAGCGGTCGCACATATATAGCACCCACAGCACATACCATCAAGCGGTCGCTCAGATACAGCACATTCCATCCAGCGATCCCATAGATACAGGACCCACAGCAGATACCATCAAGCGGTCACATAGATACAGCACCCACACCACATAACATCAAGTGGTCGAACAGATACAGAACCCACAGCACATACCATGCAGCGGTCACACAAATACAGTACCCACAGCACATAACATCCATCGGTCCCATAGATACAGGACCCACAGCACATACCATCAAGCGGTCACACAGATACAGCACCCACACCACATACCATCCAGTGGTCGCACAGATACAGCACCCACAGCACATACCATCAAGCGGTCACACAGATACAGCACCAACAGCACATAACATACAGCGGTCGCATAGATACAAGACCCACAGCACATACCATCAAGTGGTTGCACAGATACAGCACCCACAGCACATAACATACAGCGGTCGCATAGATACAAGACCCACAGCACATATCATCAAGCGGTCACACAGATACAGCACCCACAGCACATACCATCAAGCGGTCGCACAGATACAGCACCCACAGCACATACCATCCAGCGGTCGCACAGATACAGCCCCCACAGCACATTCCATTCAGCAGTCGCACAGATACACCACCCACAGCATATACCATCCAGCGGTCGCACAGATACAGCACCCACAGCACATACCATCCAGCGGTCACACAGATACAGCACCCACAGCACATACCATCCAGTGATTGCACAGATACAGCACCCACAGCACATACCAACAAGTGGTCACACAGATACAGCACCCACAGCACATACCATCAAGCGGTCGCACAGATACAGGACCCACAGCACATACCATCCAGCGGTCGCACAGATACAGCACCCACAGCACATACCATCCGGGGGTCAGACAGATACACCACCCACAGCACACACCATCCAGCAGTCACACAGATACTCCACCCACAGCAGATACCATCAAGTGGTCGCACAGATACACCACCCACAGCAGATACCATACAGCGGTTGCACAGATACAGCACCCACAGCACATACCATTAAGTGGTCACACAGATACAGCACCCACAGCACATACCATCAAGCGGTCACACAGATACAGGACCCACAGCACATACCATCCAACGGTCGCACAGTTACAGCACCCACAGCACATACCATCCAGCGGTCACACAGATACACCACCCACAGCACATACCATCCAGCAGTCGCACAGATACTACACCCACAGCACATACCATCCAGCGGTCGCACAGATACAGCACCCACAGCACATACCATCAAGCGGTCGCACAGATACAGCACCCACAGCACATACCATCCAGCGGTCCCATAGATACAGGACCCACAGCACATAGCATCAAGTGGTCACACAGATACAGCACCCACACCACATAACATCAAGTGGTCGAACAGATACAGCACCCACAGCACATACCATGCAGCGGTCACACAAATACAGTACCCACAGCACATACCATCCAGCGGTCGCACAGATACAGCACCCACAGCATATACCATCCAGCGGTCACACAGATACACCACTCACAGCACATACCAGCCATCAGTAGCACAGATACAGCACCCACAGCACATACCATCAAGCGGTCGCACAGATACAGCACCCACAGCACATACCATCCAGCGGTCCCATAGATACAGGACCCACAGCACATAGCATCAAGTGGTCACACAGATACAGCACCCACACCACATAACATCAAGTGGTCGAACAGATACAGCACCCACAGCACATACCATGCAGCGGTCACACAAATACAGTACCCACAGCACATACCATCCAGCGGTCGCACAGATACAGCACCCACAGCATATACCATCCAGCGGTTACACAGATACACCACTCACAGCACATACCAGCCATCAGTAGCACAGATACTCCACCCACAGCAGATACCATACAGCGGTCGGACAGATACAGCACCCACAGCACATACCATCCAGCGGTCGCATAGATACAGGACCCACAGCACATACCATCAAGCGGTCGCGCAGATACAGCACCCAGAGCACATACCATTCAGCGGTCGCACAAATACAGCACCCACAGCACATACCATAAAGTGATCGCACAGAAACAGCACCCACAGCACAAACCATCAAGCGGTAGCACAGATACAGCACCCACAGCACATACCATCAAGTGGTCGCACAGATACAGGACCCACAGTGCATACCATCCAGCAGTCGCACAGATACACCACCCACAGCACATACCATCCAGCGGCCGCACAGATACAGCACCCAAGGCACATACAATTCAGCAGTCGCACAGACACACCACTAACAGCACATACCATCCAGCGGTTGCACAGATACAGCACCCACAGCATATACCATCAAGCGGTCCCACAGATACAGCACCCACAGCACATACCATGCAGCGGTCACACAGATACAGTACTCACAGCACATACCATCCAGCGGTCCCATAAATACAGGACCCATAGCAGATACCATCAAGAGGTCACACAGATACAGCACCCACACCACATACCATCCAGCGGTTGCACAGATACAGCACCCACATCACATACCATTAAGTGGTCACACAGATACAGCACCCACAGCACATACCATCAAGCGGTCACACAGATACAGGACCCACAGCACATACCATCCAGCGGTCGCACAGATACAGCACACACAGCACATACCATCCAGCGGTCACACAGATACACCACCCACAGCACATACCATCCAGCAGTCGCACAGATACGACACCCACAGCACATACCATCCAGCGGTCGCACATATACAGCACCCACAGCACATACCATCGAGCGGTCGCACAGATACAGCACCCACAGCACATACCATCCAGCGATCCCATAGATACAGGACCCACAGCACATACCATCAAGCGGTCACACAGATACAGCACCCACACCACATAACATCAAGTGGTCGAACAGATACAGCACCCACAGCACATACCATGCAGCGGTCACACAAATACAGTACACACAGCACATACCACCCAGCGGTCCCATAGATACAGGACCCACAGCACATACCATCAAGCGGTTACACAGATACAGCACCCACACCACATACCATCCAGTGGTCGCACAGATACAGCACCCACTGCACATACCATCAAGCGGTCGCACAGATACAGCACCTACAGCACATAACATACAGCGGTCGCATAGATACAAGACCCACAGCACATACCATCAAGCGGTCGCACAGATACAGCACCCACAGCACATAACATACAGCGGTCGCATAGATACAAGACCCACAGCACATACCATCAAGCGGTCACACAGATACAGCACCCACAGCACATACCATCAAGCGGTCGCACAGATACAGCACCCACAGCACATACCATCCAGCGGGCGCACAGATACAGCACCCACAGTACATACCATCCAGCAGTCGCACAGATACACCACCCACAGCACATACCATCCAGCGGTCGCACAGATACAGCACCCACAGCACATACCATCAAGCGGTCACACAGATACAGCACCCACAGCACATACCATCAAGTGGTTGCACAGATACAGGACCCACAGCACATACCATCCAGCGGTCGCACAGATACACAACTCACAGCACAAACCATCAAGCGGTCGCACAGATACAGCACCCACAGCACATACCATCAAGTGGTCGCACAGATACAGGACCCACAGCACATACCATCCGGCGGTCGCACAGATACACCACCCACAGCACATACCATCCAGCGGTCGCACAGATACAGCACCCACAGCACATACAATCCAGCGGTCGCACAGATACACCACTAACAACACATACCATCCAGCGGTTGCACAGATACAGCACCCACAGCACATACCATCAAGCAGTCCCACAAATACAGCACCCACAGCAAATACCATGCAGCGGTCACACAGATACAGTACCCACAGCACATACCATCCAGCGGTCCCATAGATACAGGACCCACAGCACATACCATCAAGCGGTCACACAGATACAGCACCCACACCACATACCATCCAGCGGTTGCACAGATACAGCACCCACAGCACGTACCATTAAGTGGTCACACAGATACAGCACCTACAACACATACCATCAAGCGGTCGCACAGATACAGGACCCACAGCACATACCATCCAGCGGTCGTACAGTTACAGCACCCACAGCACATACCATCCAGCGGTCACACAGATACACCACCCACAGCACATACCATCCAGCAGTCGCACAGATACTATACCCACAGCACATACCATCCAGCGGTCGCACAGATACAGCACCCACAGCCATACCATCAAGCGGTCGCACAGATACAGCACCCACAGCACATACCATGCAGCGGTCACACAGATACAGTACCCACAGCACATACCATCCAGCGGTCCCATAGATACAGGACCCATAGCACATACCATCAAGCGGTCACACAGATACAGCACCCACACCAGATACCATCCAGCGGTTGCACAGATACAGCACCCACATCACATACCATTAAGTGGTCACACAGATACAGCACCCACAGCACATACCATCAAGCGATCGCACAGATACGGGACCCACAGCACATACCATCCAGGGGTCGCACAGATACAGCACACACAGCACATACCATCCAGCGGTCACACAGATACACCACCCACAGCACATACCATCCAGCAGTTGCACAGATACGACACCCACAGCACATACCATCCAGCGGTCGCACATATATAGCACCCACAGCACATACCATCAAGCGGTCGCTCAGATACAGCACCCACAGCACATTCCATCCAGCGATCCCATAGATACAGGACCCACAGCAGATACCATCAAGCGGTCACATAGATACAGCACCCACACCACATAACATCAAGTGGTCGAACAGATACAGAACCCACAGCACATACCATGCAGCGGTCGCACAAATACAGTACCCACAGCACATAACATCCAGCGGTCCCATAGATACAGGACCCACACCACATACCATCCAGTGGTCGCACAGATACAGCACCCACAGCACATACCATCAAGCGGTCACACAAATACAGTACCCACAGCACATAACATCCAGCGGTCACACAGATACAGCACCCACACCACATACCATCCAGTGGTCGCACAGATACAGCACCCACTGCACATACCATCAAGCGGTCGCACAGATACAGCACCCACAGCACATAACATACAGCGGTCGCATAGATACAAGACCCACAGCACATACCATCAAGCGGTCGCACAGATACAGCACCCACAGCACATAACATACAGCGGTCGCATAGATACAAGACCCACAGCACATACCATCAAGCGGTCACACAGATACAGCACCCACAGCACATACCATCAAGCGGTCGCACAGATACAGCACCCACAGCACATACCATCCAGCGGTCGCACAGATACAGCACCCACAGCACATACCATCCAGCAGTCGCACAGATACAGCACCCACAGCACATACCATCCAGCGGTCGCACAGATACAGCACCCACAGCACATACCATCAAGCGGTCACACAGATACAGCACCCACAGCACATGCCATCAAGTGGTTGCACAGATACAGGACCCACAGCACATACCATCCAGCGGTCGCACAGATACACAACTCACAGCACAAACCATCAAGCGGTCGCACAGATACAGCACCCACAGCACATACCATCAAGTGGTCACACAGATACAAGACCCACAGCACATACCATCCGGCGGTCGCACAGATACACCACCCACAGCACATACCATCCAGCGGTCGCACAGATACAGCACCCACAGCACATACAATCCAGCGGTCGCACAGATACACCACTAACAACACATACCATCCAGCGGTTGCACAGATACAGCACCCACAGCACATACCATCAAGCAGTCCCACAAATACAGCACCCACAGCAAATACCATGCAGCGGTCACACAGATACAGTACCCACAGCACATACCATCCAGCGGTCCCATAGATACAGGACCCACAGCACATACCATCAAGCGGTCACACAGATACAGCACCCACACCACATACCATCCAGCGGTTGCACAGATACAGCACCCACAGCACGTACCATTAAGTGGTCACACAGATACAGCACCCACAACACATACCATCAAGCGGTCGCACAGATACAGGACCCACAGCACATACCATCCAGCGGTCGTACAGTTACAGCACCCACAGCACATACCATCCAGCGGTCACACAGATACACCACCCACAGCACATACCATCCAGCAGTCGCACAGATACTATACCCACAGCACATACCATCCAGCGGTCGCACAGATACAGCACCCACAGCCATACCATCAAGCGGTCGCACAGATACAGCACCCACAGCACATACCATGCAGCGGTCACACAGATACAGTACCCACAGCACATACCATCCAGCGGTCCCATAGATACAGGACCCATAGCACATACCATCAAGCGGTCACACAGATACAGCACCCACACCAGATACCATCCAGCGGTTGCACAGATACAGCACCCACATCACATACCATTAAGTGGTCACACAGATACAGCACCCACAGCACATACCATCAAGCGATCGCACAGATACGGGACCCACAGCACATACCATCCAGGGGTCGCACAGATACAGCACACACAGCACATACCATCCAGCGGTCACACAGATACACCACCCACAGCACATACCATCCAGCAGTTGCACAGATACGACACCCACAGCACATACCATCCAGCGGTCGCACATATATAGCACCCACAGCACATACCATCAAGCGGTCGCTCAGATACAGCACATTCCATCCAGCGATCCCATAGATACAGGACCCACAGCAGATACCATCAAGCGGTCACATAGATACAGCACCCACACCACATAACATCAAGTGGTCGAACAGATACAGAACCCACAGCACATACCATGCAGCGGTCACACAAATACAGTACCCACAGCACATAACATCCATCGGTCCCATAGATACAGGACCCACAGCACATACCATCAAGCGGTCACACAGATACAGCACCCACACCACATACCATCCAGTGGTCGCACAGATACAGCACCCACAGCACATACCATCAAGCGGTCACACAGATACAGCACCAACAGCACATAACATACAGCGGTCGCATAGATACAAGACCCACAGCACATACCATCAAGTGGTCGCACAGATACAGCACCCACAGCACATAACATACAGCGGTCGCATAGATACAAGACCCACAGCACATATCATCAAGCGGTCACACAGATACAGCACCCACAGCACATACCATCAAGCGGTCGCACAGATACAGCACCCACAGCACATACCATCCAGCGGTCGCACAGATACAGCCCCCACAGCACATTCCATTCAGCAGTCGCACAGATACACCACCCACAGCATATACCATCCAGCGGTCGCACAGATACAGCACCCACAGCACATACCATCCAGCGGTCACACAGATACAGCACCCACAGCACATACCATCCAGTGATTGCACAGATACAGCACCCACAGCACATACCAACAAGTGGTCACACAGATACAGCACCCACAGCACATACCATCAAGCGGTCGCACAGATACAGGACCCACAGCACATACCATCCAGCGGTCGCACAGATACAGCACCCACAGCACATACCATCCGGGGGTCAGACAGATACACCACCCACAGCACACACCATCCAGCAGTCACACAGATACTCCACCCACAGCAGATACCATCAAGTGGTCGCACAGATACACCACCCACAGCAGATACCATACAGCGGTTGCACAGATACAGCACCCACAGCACATACCATTAAGTGGTCACACAGATACAGCACCCACAGCACATACCATCAAGCGGTCACACAGATACAGGACCCACAGCACATACCATCCAACGGTCGCACAGTTACAGCACCCACAGCACATACCATCCAGCGGTCACACAGATACACCACCCACAGCACATACCATCCAGCAGTCGCACAGATACTACACCCACAGCACATACCATCCAGCGGTCGCACAGATACAGCACCCACAGCACATACCATCAAGCGGTCGCACAGATACAGCACCCACAGCACATACCATCCAGCGGTCCCATAGATACAGGACCCACAGCACATAGCATCAAGTGGTCACACAGATACAGCACCCACACCACATAACATCAAGTGGTCGAACAGATACAGCACCCACAGCACATACCATGCAGCGGTCACACAAATACAGTACCCACAGCACATACCATCCAGCGGTCGCACAGATACAGCACCCACAGCATATACCATCCAGCGGTCACACAGATACACCACTCACAGCACATACCAGCCATCAGTAGCACAGATACAGCACCCACAGCACATACCATCAAGCGGTCGCACAGATACAGCACCCACAGCACATACCATCCAGCGGTCCCATAGATACAGGACCCACAGCACATAGCATCAAGTGGTCACACAGATACAGCACCCACACCACATAACATCAAGTGGTCGAACAGATACAGCACCCACAGCACATACCATGCAGCGGTCACACAAATACAGTACCCACAGCACATACCATCCAGCGGTCGCACAGATACAGCACCCACAGCATATACCATCCAGCGGTTACACAGATACACCACTCACAGCACATACCAGCCATCAGTAGCACAGATACTCCACCCACAGCAGATACCATACAGCGGTCGGACAGATACAGCACCCACAGCACATACCATCCAGCGGTCGCATAGATACAGGACCCACAGCACATACCATCAAGCGGTCGCGCAGATACAGCACCCAGAGCACATACCATTCAGCGGTCGCACAAATACAGCACCCACAGCACATACCATAAAGTGATCGCACAGAAACAGCACCCACAGCACAAACCATCAAGCGGTAGCACAGATACAGCACCCACAGCACATACCATCAAGTGGTCGCACAGATACAGGACCCACAGTGCATACCATCCAGCAGTCGCACAGATACACCACCCACAGCACATACCATCCAGCGGCCGCACAGATACAGCACCCAAGGCACATACAATTCAGCAGTCGCACAGACACACCACTAACAGCACATACCATCCAGCGGTTGCACAGATACAGCACCCACAGCATATACCATCAAGCGGTCCCACAGATACAGCACCCACAGCACATACCATGCAGCGGTCACACAGATACAGTACTCACAGCACATACCATCCAGCGGTCCCATAAATACAGGACCCATAGCAGATACCATCAAGAGGTCACACAGATACAGCACCCACACCACATACCATCCAGCGGTTGCACAGATACAGCACCCACATCACATACCATTAAGTGGTCACACAGATACAGCACCCACAGCACATACCATCAAGCGGTCACACAGATACAGGACCCACAGCACATACCATCCAGCGGTCGCACAGATACAGCACACACAGCACATACCATCCAGCGGTCACACAGATACACCACCCACAGCACATACCATCCAGCAGTCGCACAGATACGACACCCACAGCACATACCATCCAGCGGTCGCACATATACAGCACCCACAGCACATACCATTGAGCGGTCGCACAGATACAGCACCCACAGCACATACCATCCAGCGATCCCATAGATACAGGACCCACAGCACATACCATCAAGCGGTCACACAGATACAGCACCCACACCACATAACATCAAGTGGTCGAACAGATACAGCACCCACAGCACATACCATGCAGCGGTCACACAAATACAGTACACACAGCACATACCACCCAGCGGTCCCATAGATACAGGACCCACAGCACATACCATCAAGCGGTTACACAGATACAGCACCCACACCACATACCATCCAGTGGTCGCACAGATACAGCACCCACTGCACATACCATCAAGCGGTCGCACAGATACAGCACCTACAGCACATAACATACAGCGGTCGCATAGATACAAGACCCACAGCACATACCATCAAGCGGTCGCACAGATACAGCACCCACAGCACATAACATACAGCGGTCGCATAGATACAAGACCCACAGCACATACCATCAAGCGGTCACACAGATACAGCACCCACAGCACATACCATCAAGCGGTCGCACAGATACAGCACCCACAGCACATACCATCCAGCGGGCGCACAGATACAGCACCCACAGTACATACCATCCAGCAGTCGCACAGATACACCACCCACAGCACATACCATCCAGCGGTCGCACAGATACAGCACCCACAGCACATACCATCAAGCGGTCACACAGATACAGCACCCACAGCACATACCATCAAGTGGTTGCACAGATACAGGACCCACAGCACATACCATCCAGCGGTCGCACAGATACACAACTCACAGCACAAACCATCAAGCGGTCGCACAGATACAGCACCCACAGCACATACCATCAAGTGGTCGCACAGATACAGGACCCACAGCACATACCATCCGGCGGTCGCACAGATACACCACCCACAGCACATACCATCCAGCGGTCGCACAGATACAGCACCCACAGCACATACAATCCAGCGGTCGCACAGATACACCACTAACAACACATACCATCCAGCGGTTGCACAGATACAGCACCCACAGCACATACCATCAAGCAGTCCCACAAATACAGCACCCACAGCAAATACCATGCAGCGGTCACACAGATACAGTACCCACAGCACATACCATCCAGCGGTCCCATAGATACAGGACCCACAGCACATACCATCAAGCGGTCACACAGATACAGCACCCACACCACATACCATCCAGCGGTTGCACAGATACAGCACCCACAGCACGTACCATTAAGTGGTCACACAGATACAGCACCCACAACACATACCATCAAGCGGTCGCACAGATACAGGACCCACAGCACATACCATCCAGCGGTCGTACAGTTACAGCACCCACAGCACATACCATCCAGCGGTCACACAGATACACCACCCACAGCACATACCATCCAGCAGTCGCACAGATACTATACCCACAGCACATACCATCCAGCGGTCGCACAGATACAGCACCCACAGCCATACCATCAAGCGGTCGCACAGATACAGCACCCACAGCACATACCATGCAGCGGTCACACAGATACAGTACCCACAGCACATACCATCCAGCGGTCCCATAGATACAGGACCCATAGCACATACCATCAAGCGGTCACACAGATACAGCACCCACACCAGATACCATCCAGCGGTTGCACAGATACAGCACCCACATCACATACCATTAAGTGGTCACACAGATACAGCACCCACAGCACATACCATCAAGCGATCGCACAGATACGGGACCCACAGCACATACCATCCAGGGGTCGCACAGATACAGCACACACAGCACATACCATCCAGCGGTCACACAGATACACCACCCACAGCACATACCATCCAGCAGTTGCACAGATACGACACCCACAGCACATACCATCCAGCGGTCGCACATATATAGCACCCACAGCACATACCATCAAGCGGTCGCTCAGATACAGCACCCACAGCACATTCCATCCAGCGATCCCATAGATACAGGACCCACAGCAGATACCATCAAGCGGTCACATAGATACAGCACCCACACCACATAACATCAAGTGGTCGAACAGATACAGAACCCACAGCACATACCATGCAGCGGTCGCACAAATACAGTACCCACAGCACATAACATCCAGCGGTCCCATAGATACAGGACCCACACCACATACCATCCAGTGGTCGCACAGATACAGCACCCACAGCACATACCATCAAGCGGTCACACAAATACAGTACCCACAGCACATAACATCCAGCGGTCACACAGATACAGCACCCACACCACATACCATCCAGTGGTCGCACAGATACAGCACCCACAGCACATACCATCAAGCGGTCGCACAGATACAGCACCCACAGCACATAACATACAGCGGTCGCATAGATACAAGACCCACAGCACATACCATCAAGCGGTCGCACAGATACAGCACCCACAGCACATAACATACAGCGGTCGCATAGATACAAGACCCACAGCACATACCATCAAGCGGTCACACAGATACAGCACCCACAGCACATACCATCAAGCGGTCGCACAGATACAGCACCCACAGCACATACCATCCAGCGGTCGCACAGATACAGCCCCCACAGCACATTCCATTCAGCAGTCGCACAGATACACCACCCACAGCATATACCATCCAGCGGTCGCACAGATACAGCACCCACAGCACATACCATCCAGTGGTCGCACAGATACACCACTAACAACACATACCATCCAGCGGTTGCACAGATACAGCACCCACAGCACATACCATCAAGCGGTCCCACAGATACAAGACCCACAGCACATACCATCAAGCGGTCACACAGATACAGCACCCACAGCACATACCATCAAGCGGTCGCACAGATACAGCACCCACAGCACATACCATCCAGCGGTCGCACAGATACAGCCCCCACAGCACATTCCATTCAGCAGTCGCACAGATACACCACCCACAGCATATACCATCCAGCGGTCGCACAGATACAGCACCCACAGCACATACCATCCAGTGGTCGCACAGATACAGCACCCACAGCACATACAATCCAGCGGTCGCACAGATACACCACCAACAGCAAATACCATGCAGCGGTCACACAGATACAGTACCCACAGCACATACCATCCAGCGGTCCCATAGATACAGGACCCACAGCACATACCATTAAGTGGTCACACAGATACAGCACCCACAACACATACCATCAAGCAGTCGCACAGATACAGGACCCACAGCACATACCATCCAGCGGTTGTACAGTTACAGCACCCACAGCAGATACCATCCAGCGGTCACACAGATACACCACCCACAGCACATACCATCCAGCAGTCGCACAGATACTACACCCACAGCACATACCATCCAGCGGTCGCACAGATACAGCACCCACAGCACATACCATCCAGTGGTCGCACAGATACAGCACCCACAGCACAAACCATCAAGCGGTCGCACAGATACAGCACCCACAGTACATACCATCAAGTGTTCGCACAGATACAGGACCCACAGCACATACCATCCGGCGGTCGCACAGATACACCACCCACAGCACATACCATCCAGTGGTCGCACAGATACAGCACCCAAAGCACATACAATCCAGCGGTCGCACAGATACACCACTAACAACACATACCATCCAGCGGTTGCACAGATACAGCACCCACAGCACATACCATCAAGCGGTCCCACAGATACAGCACCAACAGCAAATACCATGCAGCGGTCACACAGATACAGTACCCACAGCACATACCATCCAGCGGTCCCATAGATACAGGACCCACAACACATACCATCAAGCGGTCACACAGATACAGCACCCACACCACATACCATCCAGCGATTGCCCAGATACAGCACCCACAGCACATACCATTAAGTGGTCACACAGATACAGCACCCACAACACATACCATCAAGCGGTCGCACAGATACAGGACCCACAGCACATACCATGAAGCGGTCGCACAGTTACAGCACCCACAGCACATACCATCCAGCGGTCACACAGATACACCACCCACCGCACATACCATCCAGCGGTCGCACAGATACAGCACCCACAGCACATACCATCCAGCGGTCCCATAGATACAGGACCCACAGCACATACCATCAAGCGGTCACACAGATACAGCACCCACACCGCATAACATCAAGTGGTCGAACAGATACAGCACCCACAGCACATACCATGCAGCGGTCACACAGATACACCACCCACAGCACACACCATCCAGCAGTCACACAGATACTCCACCCACAGCAGATACCATCAAGTAGTCGCACAGATACACCACCCACAGCAGATACCATACAGCGGTCACAGAGATACAGCACCCACAGCACATACCATCCAGCGGTCGCATAGATACAGGACCCACAGCACATACCATCAAGCGGTCGCGCAGATACAGCACCCAGAGCACATACCATTCAGCGGTCGCACAAATACAGCACCCACAGCACATACCATAAAGTGCTCGCACAGATACACCACCCACAGCACATACCATACAGCGGTCACATAGATACAGCTTCCACAGCACATACAATCCAGCGGTCGCACAGATACACCTCTAACAACACATACCATCCAGCGGTTGCACAGATACAGCACCCACAGCACATACCATCAAGCGGTCCCACAGATACAGCACCCACAGCAAATACCATGCAGCGGTCACACAGATACAGTACCCACAGCACATAACATCCAGCGGTCCCATAGATACAGGACCCACAGCACATACCATCAAGCAGTCACACAGATACAGCACCCACACCACATACCATCCAGCGGTTGCACAGATACAGCACCCACAGCACATACCATTAAGTGGTCACACAGATATAGCACCCACAGCACATACCATCAAGCGGTCGCACAGATACAGGACCCACAGCACATACCATCCAGCGGTCGCACAGTTACAGCACCCACAGCACATACCATCCAGCGGTCACACAGATACTACACCCACAGCACATACCATCCAGCGGTCGCAGAGATACAGCACCCACAGCACATACCATCAAGCGGTCGCACAGATACAGCACCCACACCACATACCATCAAGTGGTCACACAGATACAGCACCCACACCACATAACATCAAGTGGTCGAACAGATACAGCACCCACAGCACATACCATGCAGCGGTCACACAAATACAGTACCCACAGCACATACCATCCAGCGGTCCATAGATACAGGACCCACAGCACATACCATCAAGCGGTCACACAGATACAGCACCCACACCACATACCATCCAGTGGTTGCACAGATACAGCACCCACAGGACATACCATCAAGTTGTCACACAGATACAGCACCCACAGCTCATACCATCAAGCGGTTGCACAGATACAGGACCCACAGCACATACCATCCAGCGGTCGCACAGATACAGCACCCACAGCACATACCATCAAGCGGTCGCACAGATACAGCACCCACAGCACATACCATCCAGCGGTCCCATAGATACAGGACCCACAGCACATACCATCAAGTGGTCACACAGATACAGCACCCACACCACATAACATCAAGTGGTCGAACAGATACAGCACCCACAGCACATACCATGCAGCGGTCACACAAATACAGTACCCACAGCACATACCATCCAGCAGTCCCATAGATACAGGACCCACAGCACATACCATCAAGCGGTCACACAGATACAGCACCCACACCACATACCATCCAGTGGTTGCACAGATACAGCACCCACAGCACATACCATCAAGTGGTCACACAGATACAGCACCCACAGCACATACCATCAAGCGGTCGCACAGATACACCACCTATAGCAGATACCATACAGCGGTCGCACAGATACAGCACCCACAGCACATACAGATACAGGACCAACAGCACATACCATCAAGCGGTCGCGCAGATACAGCACCCAGAGAACATACCATTCAGCGGTCGCACAAATACAGCACCCACAGCAAATACCATAAAGTGCTCGCACAGATACACCACCCACAGCACATACCATACAGCGGTCACATAGATACAGCTTCCACAGCACATACCATCAAGTGGTCGCACAGATACACCACCCACAGCACATACCATTCAGCGGTCACACAGATACAGCACCCATTGCACATAACATCAAGTGGTCGCACAGATAAAGCACCCACAGCACATACCATCAAGCGGTCGCACAGATACAGCACCCACAGCACATACCATCAAGAGGTCGCACAGATACAGCACCCACAGCACATAACATACAGCGGTCGCATAGATACAAGACCCACAGCACATACCATCAAGCGGTCGCCAGATACAGCACCCACAGCACATACCATACAGCGGTCGCATAGATACAAGACCCACAGCACATAATATCAAGCGGTCGCACAGATACAGCACCCACAGCACATACCACCAAGCGGTCGCACAGATACAGCACCCACAGCACATACCATCCAGCGGTCGCACAGATACAGCACCCACAGCACATACCATCCAGCAGTTGCACAGATACACCACCGACAGTACATACCATCCAGCAGTCGCACAGATACAGCACCCACAGCACATACCATCAAGCGATCACACAGATACAGCACCCACACCACATAACATCAAGTGGTTGCACAGATACAGCACCCACAGCACATACCATCAAGTGGTCACACAGATACAGCACCCACACCACATACCATCCAGTGGTTGCACAGATACAGCACCCACAGCACATACCATCAAGTGGTCACACAGATACAGCACCCACAGCTCATACCATCAAGCGGTTGCACAGATACAGGACCCACAGCACATACCATCCAGCGGTCGCACAGATACAGCACCCACAGCACATACCATCAAGCGGTCGCACAGATACAGCACCCACAGCACATACCATCCAGCGGTCCCATAGATACAGGAACCACAGCACATACCATCAAGTGGTCACACAGATACAGCACCCACACCACATAACATCAAGTGGTCGAACAGATACAGCACCCACAGCACATACCATGCAGCGGTCACACAAATACAGTACCCACAGCACATACCATCCAGCAGTCCCATAGATACAGGACCCACAGCACATACCATCAAGCGGTCACACAGATACAGCACCCACACCACATACCATCCAGTGGTTGCACAGATACAGCACCCACAGCACATACCATCAAGTGGTCACACAGATACAGCACCCACAGCACATACCATCAAGCGGTCGCACAGATACACCACCTATAGCAGATACCATACAGCGGTCGCATAGATACAGCACCCACAGCACATACCATCCAGCGGTCGCATAGATACAGGACCAACAGCACATACCATCAAGCGGTCGCGCAGATACAGCACCCAGAGAACATACCATTCAGCGGTCGCACAAATACAGCACCCACAGCAAATACCATAAAGTGCTCGCACAGATACACCACCCACAGCACATACCATACAGCGGTCACATAGATACAGCTTCCACAGCACATACCATCAAGTGGTCGCACAGATACACCACCCACAGCACATACCATTCAGCGGTCACACAGATACAGCACCCATTGCACATAACATCAAGTGGTCGCACAGATAAAGCACCCACAGCACATACCATCAAGCGGTCGCACAGATACAGCACCCACAGCACATACCATCAAGCGGTCGCACAGATACAGCACCCACAGCACATAACATACAGCGGTCGCATAGATACAAGACCCACAGCACATACCATCAAGTGGTCGCCAGATACAGCACCCACAGCACATACCATACAGCGGTCGCATAGATACAAGACCCACAGCACATAATATCAAGCGGTCGCACAGATACAGCACCCACAGCACATACCACCAAGCGGTCGCACAGATACAGCACCCACAGCACATACCATCCAGCGGTCGCACAGATACAGCACCCACAGCACATACCATCCAGCAGTTGCACAGATACACCACCGACAGTACATACCATCCAGCAGTCGCACAGATACAGCACCCACAGCACATACCATCAAGCGATCACACAGATAGAGCACCCACACCACATAACATCCAGTGGTCGAACAGATACAGCACCAACAGCACATACCATGAAGCGTTCACACAGATACAGCACCCACAGCACATACCATCCAGCGGTCGCACAGATACACCACCCACAGCACATACCATCCAGCGGTCGAACAGATACAGCACCAACAGCACATACCATGAAGCGTTCACACAGATACAGCACCCACAGCACATACCATCCAGCGGTCGCACAGATACACCACCCACAGCACATACCATCCAGCGGTCGCACAGATACAGCACCCACAGCACATACCATCAAGCAGTCGCACAGATACAGCACCCACAGCACATACCATCAAGTGGTCGCACAGATACAGGACCCACAGAACATACCATCCAGCGGTCGCATAGATACACCACCCACAGCACATACCATCCAGCAGTCGCACAGATACAGCACCCACAGCACATACAATCCAGCCGTCGCACAGATACACCACTAACAGCACATACCATTCAGCGGTTGCACAGATACAGCACCCACAGCACATAGCATCAAGCAGTCGCACAGATACAGCACCCACAGCACATACCATGCAGCGGTCACACAGATACAGTACCCACAGCACATACCATCCAACGGTCCCATAGATACAGCACCCTCAGCACATACCATCCAGCTGTCGCACAGATACAGCACCCACAGCACATACCATCAAGCGGTCGCACAGATACAGCACCCACAGCACATACCATCCAGCGGTCGCACAGATACACCATCCACAGCATATACCATCCAGCGGTCGCACAGATACACCATCCACAGCACAAACCATCAAGCGGTTGCACAGATACAGCACCCACAGCACATACCATCAAGTGGTCGCACAGATACAGGACTCACAGCACATACCATCCAGCAGTCGCACAGATACACCACCCACAGCACATACCATCCAGCGGCCGCACAGATACAGCACCCACAGCACATACAATCCAGCGGTCGCACAGATACACCACTAACAGCACACACCATCCAGCAGTTGCACAGATACAGCACCCACAGCACATACCATCAAGCGGTCCCACAGATACAGCACCCACAGCACATACCATGCAGCGGTCACACAGATACAGTACCCACAGCACATACCATCCAGCGGTCCCATAGATGCAGGACCCATAGCACATACCATCAAGCGGTCACACAGATACAGCACCCACACCACATACCATCCAGCGGTTGCACAGATACAGCACCCACATCACATACCATCAAGTGGTCACACAGATACAGCACCCACAGCACATACCATCAAGCGGTCGCACAGATACAGGACCCACAGCACATACCATCCAGCGGTCGCACAGATACAGCACACACAGCACATACCATCCAGCGGTCACACAGATACAACACCCACAGCACATACCATCCAGCAGTCGCACAGATACGACACCCACAGCACATACCATCCAGCGGTCGCACATATACAGCACCCACAGCACATACCATCAAGCGGTCGCACAGATACAGTACCCACAGCACATACCATCCAGCGGTCCCATAGATACAGGACCCACAGCACATACCATCAAGCGGTCACACAGATACAGCACCCACACCACATACCATCCAGTGGTCGCACAGATACAGCACCCACAGCACATACCATCAAGCGGTCGCACAGATACAGCACCCACAGCACATAACATACAGCGGTCGCATATATACAAGACCCACAGCACATACCATCAAGCGGTCGCACAGATACAGCACCCACAGCACCCACAGCACATAACATACAGCGGTCGCATAGATACAAGACCCACAGCACATACCATCAAGTGGTCACACAGATACAGCACCCACAGCACATACCATCAAGCGGTCGCACAGATACAGCACCCACAGCACATACCATCCAGCGGTAACACAGATACAGCACCCACAGCACATACCATCCAGCAGTCGCACAGATACACCACCCACAGCACATACCATCCAGCGGTCGCACAGATACAGCACCCACAGCACTTGCCATCCAGCGGTCGCACAGATACAGCACCCACAGCACATACCATCAAGTGGTCGCACAGATACAGGACCCACAGCACATACGATCCAGCGGTCGCACAGATACAGCACCCACAGCACATACCATCAAGCGGTCACACAGATACAGCACCCACAGCACATACCATCCAGCGGTCGCACAGATACACCATCCACAGCACATACCATCCAGCGGTCGCACAGATACAGCACCCACAGCACAAACCATCAAGCAGTCGCACAGATACAGCACCCACAGCACATACCATCAAGTGGTCGCACAGATACAGGACCCACAGCACATACCATCCAGCAGTCGCAGAGATACACCACCCACAGCACATACCATCCAGCGGCCGCACAGATACAGCACCCACAGCACATACAATCCAGCGGTCGCACAGATACACCACTAACAGCACATACCATCCAGCGGTTGCACAGATACAGCACCCACAGCACATACCATCAAGCGGTCCCACAGATACAGCACCCACAGCACATACCATGCAGCGGTCACACAGATACAGTACCCACAGCACATACCATCCAGCGGTTCCATAGATGCAGGACCCATAGCACATACCATCAAGCGGTCACACAGATACAGCACCCACACCACATACCATCCAGCGGTTGCACAGATACAGCACCCACATCACATACCATTAAGTGGTCACACAGATACAGAACCCACAGCACATACCATCCAGCGGTCGCACAGATACAGCACACACAGCACATACCATCCAGCGGTCACACAGATACAACACCCACAGCACATACCATCCAGCAGTCGCACAGATACGACACCCACAGCACATACCATCCAGCGGTCGCACATATACAGCACCCGCAGCACATACCATCAAGCGGTCGCACAGATACAGCACCCACAGCACATACCATCCAGCGATCCCATAGATACAGGACCCACAGCACATACCATCAAGCGGTCACACAGATACAGCACCCACACCACATAACATCAAGTGGTCGAACAGATACAGCACCCACAGCACATACCATGCAGCGGTCACACAAATACAGTACCCACAGCACATACCATCCAGCGGTCCCATAGATACAGGACCCACAGCACATACCATCAAGCGGTCACACAGATACAGCACCCACACCACATGCCATCCAGTGGTCGCACAGATACAGCACCCACAGCACATACCATCAAGCGGTCACACAGATACAGCACCCACAGCACATAACATACAGCGGTCGCATAGATACAAGACCCACAGCACATACCATCAAGCGGTCGCACAGATACAGCACCCACAGCACATAACATACAGCGGTCGCATAGATACAAGACCCACAGCACATACCATCAAGCGGTCACACAGATACAGCACCCACAGCACATACCATCAAGCGGTCACACAGATACAGCACCCACAGCACATACCATCCAGCGGTCGCACAGATACAGCACCCACAGCACATACCATCCAGCAGTCGCACAGATACACCACCCACAGCACATACCATCCAGCGGTCGCACAGATACAGCACCCACAGCACATGCCATCCAGCGGTCGCACAGATACAGCACCCACAGCACATACCATCAAGTGGTCGCACAGATACAGGACCCACAGCACATACCATCCAGCGGTCGCACAGATACACCACTCACAGCACATACCATCCAGCGGTCGCACAGATACAGCACCCACAGCACAAACCATCAAGCGGTCGCACAGATACAGCACCCACAGCACATACCATCAAGTGGTCGCACAGATACAGGACCCACAGCACATACCATCCGGCGGTCGCACAGAAACACCACCCACAGCACATACCATCCAGCGGTCGCACAGATACAGCACCCACAGCACATAACATACAGCGGTCGCATAGATACAAGACCCACAGCACATACCATCAAGCGGTCGCCAGATACAGCACCCACAGCACATACCATACAGCGGTCGCATAGATACAAGACCCACAGCACATAATATCAAGCGGTCGCACAGATACAGCACCCACAGCACATACCACCAAGCGGTCGCACAGATACAGCACCCACAGCACATACCATCCAGCGGTCGCACAGATACAGCACCCACAGCACATACCATCCAGCAGTTGCACAGATACACCACCGACAGTACATACCATCCAGCAGTCGCACAGATACAGCACCCACAGCACATACCATCAAGCGATCACACAGATACAGCACCCACACCACATAACATCAAGTGGTTGCACAGATACAGCACCCACAGCACATACCATCAAGTGGTCACACAGATACAGCACCCACACCACATACCATCCAGTGGTTGCACAGATACAGCACCCACAGCACATACCATCAAGTGGTCACACAGATACAGCACCCACAGCTCATACCATCAAGCGGTTGCACAGATACAGGACCCACAGCACATACCATCCAGCGGTCGCACAGATACAGCACCCACAGCACATACCATCAAGCGGTCGCACAGATACAGCACCCACAGCACATACCATCCAGCGGTCCCATAGATACAGGACCCACAGCACATACCATCAAGTGGTCACACAGATACAGCACCCACACCACATAACATCAAGTGGTCGAACAGATACAGCACCCACAGCAAATACCATGCAGCGGTCACACAAATACAGTACCCACAGCACATACCATCCAGCAGTCCCATAGATACAGGACCCACAGCACATACCATCAAGCGGTCACACAGATACAGCACCCACACCACATACCATCCAGTGGTTGCACAGATACAGCACCCACAGCACATACCATCAAGTGGTCACACAGATACAGCACCCACAGCACATACCATCAAGCGGTCGCACAGATACACCACCTATAGCAGATACCATACAGCGGTCGCACAGATACAGCACCCACAGCACATACCATCCAGCGGTCGCATAGATACAGGACCAACAGCACATACCATCAAGCGGTCGCGCAGATACAGCACCCAGAGAACATACCATTCAGCGGTCGCACAAATACAGCACCCACAGCAAATACCATAAAGTGCTCGCACAGATACACCACCCACAGCACATACCATACAGCGGTCACATAGATACAGCTTCCACAGCACATACCATCAAGTGGTCGCACAGATACACCACCCACAGCACATACCATTCAGCGGTCACACAGATACAGCACCCATTGCACATAACATCAAGTGGTCGCACAGATAAAGCACCCACAGCACATACCATCAAGCGGTCGCACAGATACAGCACCCACAGCACATACCATCAAGCGGTCGCACAGATACAGCACCCACAGCACATAACATACAGCGGTCGCATAGATACAAGACCCACAGCACATACCATCAAGTGGTCGCCAGATACAGCACCCACAGCACATACCAAACAGCGGTCGCATAGATACAAGACCCACAGCACATAATATCAAGCGGTCGCACAGATACAGCACCCACAGCACATACCACCAAGCGGTCGCACAGATACAGCACCCACAGCACATACCATCCAGCGGTCGCACAGATACAGCACCCACAGCACATACCATCCAGCAGTTGCACAGATACACCACCGACAGTACATACCATCCAGCAGTCGCACAGATACAGCACCCACAGCACATACCATCAAGCGATCACACAGATACAGCACCCACACCACATAACATCCAGTGGTCGAACAGATACAGCACCAACAGCACATACCATGAAGCGTTCACACAGATACAGCACCCACAGCACATACCATCCAGCGGTCGCACAGATACACCACCCACAGCACATACCATCCAGCGGTCGAACAGATACAGCACCAACAGCACATACCATGAAGCGTTCACACAGATACAGCACCCACAGCACATACCATCCAGCGGTCGCACAGATACACCACCCACAGCACATACCATCCAGCGGTCGCACAGATACAGCACCCACAGCACATACCATCAAGCAGTCGCACAGATACAGCACCCACAGCACATACCATCAAGTGGTCGCACAGATACAGGACCCACAGAACATACCATCCAGCGGTCGCATAGATACACCACCCACAGCACATACCATCCAGCAGTCGCACAGATACAGCACCCACAGCACATACAATCCAGCCGTCGCACAGATACACCACTAACAGCACATACCATTCAGCGGTTGCACAGATACAGCACCCACAGCACATAGCATCAAGCAGTCGCACAGATACAGCACCCACAGCACATACCATGCAGCGGTCACACAGATACAGTACCCACAGCACATACCATCCAACGGTCCCATAGATACAGCACCCTCAGCACATACCATCCAGCTGTCGCACAGATACAGCACCCACAGCACATACCATCAAGCGGTCGCACAGATACAGCACCCACAGCACATACCATCCAGCGGTCGCACAGATACACCATCCACAGCATATACCA